>NC_135717.1:154054598-154654598 GCF_964656455.1 Halichoerus grypus | reverse complement strand
GGGGGGTGTTCTTTTGGCCAAAGGCTTCAGACAGTAAACTTTAAAATATCTTTGAAACTTTAAGCAGATGCTCAGAGGAACCCGCTCCAAAGGGCAGAAGGCTGCCCGTGGGTCTGGAGGTCTGGAGGGAAGGGGGGGGCGGGCCTCTGGCTCATGCACCAGGGAGGAAGGCGGTAAGCCACCTGCCCGTTAACGGACTCAAACCAGCATGTTCCAGATGGGACGACAGAAACCTATTCGTGTATTTGAATGTATTTACACTTACTGCTTCTACCAACCAAGACTCCTTGGAGCTTCTCACGCTGCCTGGATCCCTGTTCATGGCACTCCCACCCCAGGTATGGGAACCGTGTTCTCTGGGTGTAACTTAGGAGGATGAAATGTTCTCGAGCTTTCCCACCTTCTCCCATCCAAGTGACCGTACAGCAGTGCACGAGAATGGAGTGCTTTCTTCCCACCCCACTGAAATCTGGGCTTGACCATACGATTCCATTTGGCCAACGCGACGTTCACTAGAAGGGATCGCCATGCTGCTTCTGAGCCAAGGTCTAAGGGGCTCCACGTGTTTGCACTTTTCCTCTCGTGCTCCCGTCACTGCTGTGGGGCCAGTGACCCAGACTGAGATGCGTGGAGCCGGCGGGAGCTCAACCCAAAGCCTGGAGCCCAGGCCCACGACCCGCAGGCTCGCTGCAAGAAACACGAATGCCGCGGTGCACCGAGGATGCCGGGCCGGTTGGTTACGTGGTACCATTGCAGCTAAAGTTGCCTATGACAACGTCCAATGTCTTTGCTTTAAAAAATTCTCTTTGTTCGAGTGCCATTATCTTTGCACTGTAGGGCTTACATGCACAATCACGAGGCGCGTCTAGACATGAAAAAACATGCTGCCTGATGCGGGGCGGGGGGGGGGGGGGTTGGCTGACCAGATCCTTACTGTGAGGGCCACCAGCCGGCCAAGGGACAACCGCGGGTGCTCTGGCCATGGCCTTAGAGAAAGGTAGAAGAAGGAAGGAAAGACAAGGGAGATGAAAAAGAGTAGAGGAGCAAGTGCTGGGGGTGGGGCCGTCAGGGGCCCCCTGGATTTCTGGAATAGAGGAACTGGGCCAAGGGAAGGCACGGAGCTGTGAACTAGGCATCACAGAGCTTCCTCTGACAAGCGCTTAGAGACCAGCGGGGCGGCGCTGAGCCCCCAGCTGGGGGGGCGTTGGGACCTTCCCTCCCTTCCCCCTCACCTCGCCCACACCGAGGTGTCACAGTGAGGCTACCACCGAGGACAGGAGGATTCCTTAGAAGCGTGACTGCCACCACTCTGAGGAGGAGACCTCGGCCATCAAGCCCCTCCTGCCTGAAGCACAGCAAGCCGGGGCTGGGGGCCTCATTCTCCCCTTGTCCAGCTCTGCTGGCCGGTCCTGTGCCCTCCCCGGTCTTCCAGCTTCGATGACTGTAGAGCACGCACGTCTTTATTGTTGGACATCCCAGCCACACGCTACTCAGACACAAGTCCCACAAACCTGTCCCTGTGAGTTTATAATCACACCTTCGAACAGGTCACCCCTTCTACGCTGGCAGAGGTAATTCTGGGATACAGTGGGGGCCAACGTGACTCCGGGCCCTCCCACCACCTCTGGCCAGAGCCATCCGGGGGATTAAAACGCAAGAGCATATGTGGGCAACGGCGGACAGAGGCCCCAGCTGACATCACCGTGATGGTTCTCTCCATTCGAGGGCACTCGCCGTGCTGCTTTTATTTTTTTTATTTTATTTTTTTTAAGATTTTATTTATTTATTTGAGAGAGAGAGAACGAGAGACAGCATGAGAGGGAGGAGGGTCAGAGGGAGAAGCAGACCCCCTGCTGAGCAGGGAGCCCGATGTGGGACTCGATCCCGGGACTCCAGGATCATGACCTGAGCCGAAGGCAGTCGCTTAACCAACTGAGCCACCCAGGCGCCCTCGCCGTGCTGCTTTTAGTTCCAATCTTAATTTATTTTAATTATGATTAAATACATTTAATCATCATTTACACAGTTGTTTTCACATACAATTACGCTTCACATTCTATCACCTCTCTGCCTCCAACAAATTCTGCCCCCTCTGGGACACTGGAAAAGATTCTAACGTCACGACTGGGAAGCATGCCCTTCCAACAATGACCAACGTATTCGCAAATTCATCCAAATGAGTATTTCTATCACCAGAAAAAAAGCTTTGAAATTAATTCTTTTTTAATTCTTTGACGCCTAGAATCTTTAATGAAGTGCTAGGTCTTAACATGCAAGTACAATAAAGTCCAATTTATCTGGCTGCCATCATTAGGAACGCGGGTGATTCAGACTGCATACTGTGCTTCTTATTAAGCAAAAAGTCCAAGAAAGTGTTGATACTTGAAACTGATGTTTGATACATTATTACGCCAACGGAGACCTGCTCTAAGTTAGAGTATTTCATCAGCCTAACCTCCTGTAGCCGCGTCCCCACAATCCCCTGCTTGAAATATACAGAACACACGAAAGAAATTGCTACAAACCTTTTAAAAATATTCCCCAAATCAAATTTTTGCTATTAAGAAAATGCTTCTCTTTCCCCTTCCCCTGCCCAGACCTTATTTTGAATGTATACAGTTTGGTCTGGTCTTGTCACGCCATTCTTTATGCAAAAATCAAACTCTGCACTTTGAGATTTAGGAGGATCAGTCCGCTTCTGCTCTTACAAGAAGAGGCGCCCCTCAGCATTAGACACCGTGCCTTCCGCGGGCTCCCCCTCAAAGACGGCAGTCACACCCTGGCCAGACCCACCTCCAGGCCACTCCAGAGAACAAAGCCACCAGCTGGTTGTCCCCTGCTCTCCTCTCCCTTTGTAATTTACAGCCCAGATCTTGCCACACTGGAGTTTCGTTAGATATTTAAAACAGTCTGTCCAATTTGAATAATATGCATACTTCCTTTTAAAGGAGTGAGGGAAAAAATAGGTTCCCCATGTTGACAAATTATCTTCATTAAAATTTTTATTATATTCTCCCTTCGATATAAACAAGACTGGATATAAGCTCCTCAAGGTTTATGATTCTTATATAATGATAAAATGAGGTTTACAAATTAGGTGCCTCCTGTGTCCCATTCAAATTACTGAGTAATTTCACGTATGATAGCTGATGTGTTTGTTGAGAGATGTCCCACAGTCACGGAGAGGTTATGGCAATGACTGAGCCAATGCAGCCCTTTTGAGTAAGATGTGTTTATACCACTATACCCTATAAAGATTCAATTCTCTCCTCACTTCTTTCAATTTTTTGTTTGAGTGTCCATGTTATGCCAAGACACCATCTGGGAATTTGGGAGATATCAGTGAACAGAGGAGATGAAGACCTCTGTCCTCATGGAGCTCACATTCCAGCAGAAGACAGGCCATAAACAACAACAAACATAGGAATATTAACTGTAGTGTCGGAAGAACAGCGCGATGGAAAAACACAGCCAGAGCAGGTTAAGGGGGTGGGAGCCTGCGGGGGGCGGGGTGTGAGCAGAAGATCACGGAGCGCCTCACTGAGAAGCTATGGGTTGAGAAATTCCTTTGTTAAAACAATTTTTGGGGCACCTAGGTGGCTCAGTCAGTTAAGCGGCTGCCTTCGGCTCAGGTCATGATCCCAGGGGCCTGGGATCCAGTCTGAGTCCCTCACTGGGCTCCCTGCTCAGCAGGGAGTCTGCTTCTCCCTCCCCCTCTGCCCCTCCCCCTGCATGTGCTCTTTCACGGTCAATAAATCTTTAAAAAAAAAAATTTCAAAATGGGTAAAATCATTGCTCTCATACAGACATAAAAATGCAGACATGGTAAAGATTTTATTCTACTCACTAATCAAGGAAGGAACTAGGCAGACCTTATAACAAGTTAAAAAATATCTGAACGATAGAAGCACTTGTAGATCAAAAACACTGAAATGAATGCACCCATGGGGCAAACCTGAGGGTGGGAGAGAAGTCAACTGAGCCCTGAGAGAGAGAACAGAATTTGCATGTCTATAGACAATAGCTACTTTGCTGTCACTTATCTATAATTAACAGAGTTGTAAATTAGCTTCCCGGAAAATCAGAACCACATCACCCAGAGAGTGCACAGTTTTTCACTGAAGCACAATTATTCCCTACCACCTGCAGCAGTGAGAGAGTGAGCCACTTTGTCTGTTCGGAAGGTTACAGAGCAGGCAAGAGCTGACTCCGGAGCCAGCCCCTCTGGGTTCCAATTCAAGTACTAGTCCTGCCTGGCTCTGGGACGTTGCCCAAGTTCCTTAACCTTTCTGTTATAATAAAAGTATCTCTCTTACAAGGCTATTGTAAGGATCACTCAAATTACTCATAATGCACTTGAACTACACCTGCTACCTGGTGTTATTGAAATGTTTACTATTACTTTTTAGGCAACAAGGAAACCTCTTCATAGAGCATGTTGTGAGGTCATTTGGCTTTCACCTAGCTCAAAGGCTTCATTTATATATTGTAACACCTTGGTTTTTTGTTCATTAGGCAATGACCCCAATGAAGTCACTGGAATCCAAAGAGAATCTTCAGCTCTTTGGTGACTGTTTATGAAGTGACTTGAAATATGCTTATATTTGGTTTTTCAGACTATCATCAAAAATGAAAGGACAAAAATTTTTTAATTCTGAGAAAACTCGGATCCCTGGGCACATACTTGCTGACTCCAGCTTAAGAAACATTGGTTCAAAATGCTGAGCCTGAGTCCTCCCAGCTGCTATGAGCCCTTGGGTGCCCCCACCTCCCTTGGGGCTAATTCCACCCCACTTCTCATGCTCCTGGAGGGCGGAGGGCCGGAAGGCACGCAGATGAGAGCTATTGGGTCAGAAAAAGAGAAGTGTTCTAAAGTGACATCCCAAGGGACATCTGTGACAACATGCTTATGACTGCTGGTGCTGGAGCCCACACGGAAACATTCCCCAGGCCGGTCAGGGCAACAGGTGCAGAGAGGAGAGGGGCAGAACTGGCCACGAGTAAAGGGCCTGTCTTCTGGCAACGGGGAGAGACACCTAGGCAGACTGAGCGTTACTTCCCACCCCCATTCTGTGTCTTCAACCCTTTTGCTTTTGAAGACTACAAACCCTATATCCTCGATTCATCCTCGAATCTGGACGGAGCCGCACGGAGAAGGACACTACAGACCAGGCCCAGCGATTGCGCTCACTAGCCCTGGTGCCCTCCCCTGCCTCCCGGAGCACCGCGGGGCCACGTGGCTCTGGCCCAGCTTCAGCCTCAGCACAGCCCTCCCTCAAGTCAAGGGCACTAGCCCCCAGGCCCCCGTCACACTAACTCACCTCCGGCACACTTCCTCTGGCCCCTGGGGGTCTAATGAACACCCTGCACAAAGGAAGAGAGAGCTGCTCCCTCCCCTGGGCTGGGAAAGACCTGCACTGGTTAACCGCCAACTGGGGCTCAAACAATAGGCACCATGGGCCAAGGGGACCGAAAGGCCACCCAGCGCCTCCCATGTGAAAGCAACGTACACGTACACACGGGTGCAAACACACTCATGCCAGGAAGCTTTTCAGCATTTCTCACGGTCTGCCTCACACAGTTAGTTGTTCATTCATTCATTCATTCATTCACTCATCTGTCTTTTCTAATCCTAAGAGCCTTATCTTTGCCTTCTCTGTCCACACTGGGTACTTTTATTAAGCCCTCACCCTCCATCAAGCCCTTTCCCTGTATTATCTCATTTAATTCGTACAACACCTCTAGGAGTTAAATACATTTACCGTTCCCACTTTGTAGATGAGAAAATGGAGGACCAGCCGTGGAAGAGCAGGGGCCCCCCAGAACAGTCTACTCAGTGTGTGGTCAACACACCAGTGCTAACTGCTGGTCATCGGCCCATGATAAGAGGAGTATAGAAATCGAGAATAAGAGTATAGAGACTTCTGCAATTTGTCATTATCACTACATCCACATATGTGATCAATGTAGGTTCATCTTACTAGCACAAGCGATGCACTAGTCAGAATCATGAAGTGGGACCACGCTGAAATGTGTGATATTCAAGGTTTTTCAACTGTAACCCAAAAGTATACAAAAATCTAGAATTCACTGATTTCATTAAAAGATTTAAATATAACTATAACTTTATAGGAAAAATTGTGGGAACTGGCAACTAACCAAGGAGTTACTTTAAAAGCAGCAATACTTGCTTTTAGATGAATGTTAAAAAAATTAATATCCTGAGTTTGTGGAAATGGGGTTTCAAAATCTCTTTTCTAGTGCCGTCAACATTCCTCCGTGAGACTGGCTTCTCTCCAGTGTAATTGAAACAAAACACAAAAGTAGTTTAGATACATCATCTCCTGCAGGTAGCATTATTGTATCCAAGCTAGATTAAATTCATTAGTCAGCAAGAAGCAAACTTTCTCCATGAAAAGTTCAGTGTTGACAAATAGGATGTTTGTTCAAAGTGTGCTTATAGGCATTTAATACAGGGAATCTCTAGCTCACTTGCAAACTTTTTGTTTGGTTAAAATTGCTACATGGCAAAAAGTTTCCGGTACTAATAATGATCTTCTATATTAATTGCCTTTGCATGCACTTTCAATGACTATGTAGTTTTTTGCAATTTTTCTCATTACACTTATTCTAATTGCATTTGTTGAAATGTCATTTCATGCCTGTAAAATCTATCATTAAAAATTGGGCTGTTATTTTGATATCTTTGTTTTTTTATTTTTCTTGTGTGTCCCAAAATTATCAGTCCACAGTGTCTCAGAAATTTTAAAAACTAGTCCTTTTCTACTGATGGCTTGAGAAGTACTGGTCCCAAATGCTGACTCAGTGAGTACGGACCTTTGCTTTGCTTGCTGACGTATCCCCAGCTTAGATCAGTGACAGGTCACCCTAGACACCCAACGAACATTTGTCTCAGGAGTGAATGAATACATAAAACTGGGGATAGCACATGCCACAGTGTGTGCCCTTACCTGCTCTGTAATACTGCATGGAACATACGAGAATTAGGATTAGGCTCTTTGGAGAAGGCTATCTAGAGAAAGGGAGTGAGAGCACTCATCCTTCAAACTACAGGGTGGGTAAAATTTTAAAGGGGTGAGAGGACAGAGGCAGAAAGTCCCCCACACCAGGCTTGAAAGCATCATCAAAGGCTAAAGCAAGCATTAGGCTGGGGGGCTGGAAGGAAATGCACCTGCAATTTACCCAGAGGCAACCTCCCCCACTTGAGCCTGAAGAACAGAAGTCACCCAGGAGCAGGGGTTATGTGCTCCCTCCAGGTCCCTCAAGCCTCCAGCAGCTGCTGGGCTGAGAGAAGACTCGGTTCTACCCACCACCTCCAGCAATGCCTGGGCACCTGGAACCCGCGCCCCAAGGTCAACACACAGTGAGGCTAATAGGGTAAGTTAATGCTCAGGGACCAGCTCTTTGCTAGGGGTCCTGGTAATTTTGTATTTCTAATTTGGAGGGGTGGTACAAAGACGGTCTCTTCCAACTGCTTAAGCTGCAAGCCCCACAAAACCTAGACGGGCCCCTGGGGGAACCTCTCTTCACGCGCCGCCTCTTTCCTCCCAGAAGCTGCTTCTCCTCCTCTCGGAAGTGGGCATTCTTTCTGTCTGCCACAAGGTGGCGCCAGACAACTTGATGCGAGATGGGGCTGCCCAGACTCTGCAAAGAATGAGGTTTTTGCTGCTATTCTTAGAAGTCGAAATACCAACTTATTTGTTCTTCTTTCTATTGATGGCAACCTAACACTTCTCTTTGCATGTTCCTGGTTTCATTTTTAAAGTTACACTAAGGTGGGAGTTGAGGGGACAGAATTCTTTGATTTTCTAAAGCTTACATATTGTGGGAACTAAAGAAATGGGCCAACGTAAAAATAACAATTTTAGTCAGAAATTAGAGGGCTCAAGGAAAGGAGAAAAACTCCTGTGTAAGAAGCAAACAACGCAGGTGCTCCATAGGTATGTCTTTTTGCTTGCTAAAACTTGAATGGTTAGAGAAAGGAGGCTGAATGTTAACACTTTGTTAACATTCAAAATTCTCTTAATTTCCACTCCTCTGTCCAGAGCAGCACCTACTAAGTTTTTGTTTACCATTATATTATCAATGTCCAAGAGAAAGGGCAAAAACCGTTTCATTATATAAAACAAACCTTAGGTACCTCAGTCAAGGAACTGGAAAACAACAATTTGTATTGAGATCGACGGTAACTCAGCACAGAATACCTTTAAAGCATTAAGTAAGGACAGCGTTTGTAACCATGCAGCCCACACTTGAAGTCTTTTTTATTATTTTTATGAGGTGGGATAAAGATTACTTAAATTTATTTATTCTTTTAAAAGATTTTATTTATTTATTTGACAGAGAGAGCACAAGCAGGGGGAATGGCAGAGGGAGAGGGAGTAAGCAGGCTCCCTGCTCAGCAGGCTCCATCCCAGGACCCCCAGATCATGACCTGAGCTGAAGGCAGATGCCTAAGTGACTGAGCCACTCAAGTGCCCCTACTTAAATTTATTTTCAAAAGACATTTTAATTATCATCGACTGCTACATGTAAAAAAAAAAAAAAGCCAATCTGTGAGGTCAAGTTCAAGTCTCTTAAAGCTCTTTCTACTTACTAACAAATGTTTGTATTCTCATTCATTCTGTGAATACCTACAGACTGTCCATGTTTAAAGGGCAGGATAAACAGGGAGAGGGAAATTAGCCATTGCTCAGTCTACTTATTTACCATTTATAATAAGTTGACCATGCTCTGCAAGTTCAGTTTTACAAATAACTCTTCCATCTGAGGAAAGAGACGGGGGGGATTGGGGTGGCGGGGGGACGGCACTGTAAAAGGGACCCATGAAACTGCTGTCTCTGGGTAAATTAGAAGCAACTCCATCGGTTCATCGGTGACTTCTCTATGGGTGAATTTCCTTTGGAAAAGTAAATGGATGGCTACATTAACTCTGGCTGGGAAAGCGTGTTTGAGCCATTCTACTTCCTCCCACATTTGTATATTCATGCCATTTCCCACCCCACCCCACTATTAGACAGCCCTGCCCCATCTTATCCCCCATTTTCAGATAGACCTGCACTGAGATGGAAAAGGGCCTATTTTCCCCTCTATGCTGCCTTAACCCGGGCACCTCTGTGTTCCCTAACTGGGCAACATCCCCAAATTTCCTAATGTTCCTGGTACAGAGTTCATTCTTTCTGGGCTTAAAGAAAAAACCGTAATCAATCCAGAGGGTTCATAAATAATTGGTTGCCCCAGAAGCACACACCTATTTCTCTGTACCTCCAAGAGGCAAGTCCATTTGAGTGAGAGCATGTATGGGAAAAGCTCAGCACAGTGCCCTGTCCGTTATGAGCCTTCAGCAAGGCTTACTGTTGTTTTTATCTGTGCCTTCCATGGAGCCTTCCACAAGGCTCCCACCAGTGCAGTTACTTAGTATTAGCCATCCTTACTGGAGTGCCACCCAGCAATTCCAACATGGCACCTGGCAGACAACAGGCATTCTATAAAAAGGTGTGCAGTGAATCTAAGTTTCTTTGAATCTCAATTTCTTTACCCTTAAGGTGGGGATTGTAGCATCCGACTTCAGAGACTCTTCTATAATGTGCTAATAAGCCCACACATAGAATAATTCTATTATTCTCTTTTTTATCTCCGGAGAAAGATGGACTTGTCCACTTTTCCAGTGTCTTCTGACTGCAGGAGCCCTGCTTCTCCCCATGTGGCTTGTCAGGTAGACACACACACACACACAGAGTGTGTGCGTTCTGCAGTCTTAAACGTACACATAACCATTTAATCTCTTCTTTGAAAACATCACACACAATTTTATTGGGCAGTTAAAGGAACACAAGCCTGCTAGATCAAAGCAGCCAACTGGTCACCCAGCCTTCCCCAAATGAGGCTGTAGTTCATTATAGCCACTTGGTTAACCACATCCACTTCCCTCGTATATCAACATGCCCAGGAAACAGATTTAGAAATCCTGGGCACTGCAGGGAAAAATCTTTTCAGGTAACCCACTGTACTTAAAGAGCAGACCACGTCTTGAAAGAGGAGTAGGACTATAAAACTCACAGGTTCCGACAACCTGGGCCTGTCCCCAGGTCCCCCTCCACAGAGTCTCCCCGGGAAGCACAGCTTTACTGACAATATCTTTTCTTGAAACAGATGGGTTGTTCCTTCCCAGACATTTTTGGACTAAAACCCAAACGTTCACTTTCTTTGCAATTGTTTTTTGTTGCCTGTGTTTTTTGCGCCTATCTTAATTCTGGCCTGAAGCACGTCCCCCTTCAGTTCTCATACTTGGTAACGTTCAGCTTCCTCTTCTGCAGGTTGCAGGCAGGAAACTGGAAAATGGGCCACAGGAAACCTGGCCTCCTACATCTGTCCCACTTTGTAATTGCAGCTCTGGTTTCATTTTGCTTTGTGTGTCAGCTCGGTTTTAACCCTCAACATGACGGCCAAACTCTCCTTTCTGGAAGAACACTGCTATTCTTATTGCCCAAGAAAACTCACTGAGACTTTTGTTTCCTCCCCAGAATAATTAACCCTATGAATTCAACAGAGGAAAAAAATACTAAGCAAATTCTCCTTCAACAGTAACCATTTGGATCAAAAGCATATGCAGCTAGAAAAATGATTCATTAGATGTGATAAAGCCACCAATAAATCCCCAGTGCAAATCAAGACTATTTTATAGTACTATACACAGAAGTTATTTTAGATCAATTGGATTACCAGTGGTCCGAGGCTCCCTGACAAAGTTTACCTCGTGAGCTTTTGATAAATAATGTATGAAAAGAAGCTATACTCACACCTCACTATAATTTCTTTCACTATGACACTATTTCAAATCCTATTTCTTAACAATTATCACCATTAGGTTGAACTATATGAAATTGTTTTTATGGGTCCAAAACAGCCAAATACCCACAATCTCATAGAGTCAACTTAAAGCATATAATTACATACAGAGGACACACACACACACACACACACACAATCACATCCCCAGGGTAGTATCTTCTTCCCGTGTTTGGTCAACGGACTCTTTTGAGAATCTGAAATTCTCTAGAGGTGGGGGAGGTAAACTCATGCAAAATACATATAATTTCAACAGGATTTGTAAAACACTGAAGATAATTTATAAATCTCAAATAAAGAGCCCTATTCTAAAGGAAATGTGAGGTATGTCCTCCCTGACCAAAAATACTGAGATTGCATGGAATTCAAGAAAACGGCTGAAACCCGCCCCCCCAAAAAAATCTGTTACTTTTAAATAGGAGCTTTTCTTTTTTAATGCGAACATTTGATGAGCATTTATTATGTACCAGGCCTTGTGCTCAGTGTTTGATACACATCTAAATTTAATACTCCACGGGGAAGTCATGACTTCAAAAGGTGAAATAAGATGCTCGTGGTCACAGGAGTAATATGGACAGAGACTCCTATCCAGGGGCATCTGGCTCCAAAAGTCCAGGTCCTTAATCATCACACACAGTTCCTCCAGCAGAGGCTTCATTTCTCATATGCCCACTTCACTGCTTCTAAGAGCGAAGCCTCATTTGAACTCAGGGGGAGATGTCACATTCCCGCTACGAATCAAATCAGGAAATTTCCTCGTTCATTTCTGACTTTGCCTCATCTGTGACTCCAGTTATTCCAACTGGCTCTGTTGTAAGAAAGAAACTGTGAACCCATGCCACCATCATTTTTTTTAAACCAATTTCTCTTTTTAAAAAGATCTGTATGTTGGTTTAGACATGCTCCAGGTTCAATCCACGCTAAATAAATCGAGGCTGACTCTTGATTGTGAAGACAAGGCATGAGAAGCAGTCCCTTCTGCCCCTTAGCTCCCCGTGAGCAGGAGAGACCATCCTGCTGCTCGGTGTGGGCACACAGAGCAGCAGAACAAGAGGATGAAAGTCAAGAAAAGAAATGAGAAAGATCTAGCCTGCTCCGGAGACACGGTCCAAAGCCTGCACGCTTTTCTCCTAACAACAGAAGGAATCATGGGCGACACTTCACCTGCGAATAGGGACAGACTGGGAACCCCCCGAAAACCACATGACAATACCCAGCACAGCACCTGCCACCCGGCAGGAGCTCAGAATTGTCCCTTTAAAAACAAACATCTCCGGGGAGGCCCTGTTGTTTCGGGTTCTAAGGGAACAATGTTTGGGATTCTGTGGAGGACCGTGACAAGCACATGAAAACAAAATGCCGTCTTGCATTCAGCACAACTTACTGAAAAATCTTGCTAACGGTCCCGACATGTGAGCTTCCATTTGATGAGCTCCCTCAGTCCCAGTGGGTACTTTTTTTTCCCCTCCCATACTCCCCGTGATTCTTCTATTTCGTAGGCCTTTGAATGAAAAATCTTTTACCTAAACTTCTGTACTATTCATATTTTAAAAACCTGATCCTGTGCACAAGGGGGAAAGCTGGAAATCGGAACATAAATCCCATCGCAGCCGCACGCAACTTCAAGAGTTGCATGATCTCAGGCAGGGAGGTCAACTTCTCTCTGTTTCAATTTCTTTATCTGTAAAACAGGGATAAGGCCAACCCTCTCCTCCTCCGTACAGGAGTGCTATCAGACTGAAAAACTCTGTACGAGGATTTTGAAAATAAAAATCCAAGTTATCCTTTTGGGCAAAGCCCTGCACAAATGCTCTTTAAAACGGGAATGGAACAATGCCTTCAGCTTCAAATCAAACCTTCGCAGAGATATTTTTTAAACCTATGGTTGTCTCAACGTCAGGAAATGTTTGTTTGCTCACTTTGCTACGACAGTTTTACAAAAATCAGAAATGAAGGAGCTCACATACTGCCTCCACTAGAATGAAACCATAATCTCTCAGATGCACTTGAAAGAATAAGAAGTCGGTGAAGGCCAAAAAGTCTATACCCGGCAGAGTAAGAAAACTTCTGCATGATACAAAATGATGGTGGATTTTCCACATCCAGAAACTAAAACATTTCCTGCCAGAGCATCCTCCAAACCCTTCTATTGTGTTGAAACTGTAAAATCTTTCTAAATCAGGACTTCCTCCTATTATGCTCTAGAGGCGTCTTTCTGGGAAGGGTAGATCCAAGGCAAAAGGTAGGAATTCCCGCAGCACCACCCAGTGGAAACATTAGAAAAAAAAAATGCAAGATAAAATACGTTTCGTCAAAGAAAATTCACATCTTCGCTCTTCCAGTTAAAAATCTGGACACCGCTCTCCTCCATCGGTGGCAACCAGCGACACATTCTGCTCAGTCCGAGGGCCCTTCCTCCCCGGGCCGGTCCTCAAATGCCGCCCGCCCACAGCAGCACTGCCATCGTCCTCCCCGTGTCTCTCACACCTGTGCACACACACGGAGCGGACGCCGGGCTGGGGGAGGAAGGAGGCCCGGGTGGGGTCAGGTGTGGGCAGCGACACCATCTCTTCCTCTCAGAAGGATTCCCAAGGGACCCCGGGGACCGGGAAATCTGCACAGCTGTGCTCAGCATCCCAGTCCTGCCACAGCTCTGGGCACTTCCGGTCAGAAAGGTAACCATCTGTGCACCTTCCCCTTCCGCGGCTGGGCCACCTCCAACATCTGCCCTGCGACCCTACCTCCCGAGTCCCAACCCCCGGGAAGGGGACAGAGCCTTTCCTCATGGCCCACATCTCCTGTCCCTCCAAATCGCTCTTCTGTGTGACCGTTCTGCTCCCCTGTCCTACCAAGGCCACCGCGGGTCCCCCGGGCTGCCCATGCCCGGTGCAGTCCCTCTACCTCATTTACGAGCATTAGAACACGTCTCTCTTCCCCAGTGGCTGCTTCTCATGCATGCATGACCCATCAGGCTACTAATCTCAGGAACCCTTGACCTTCTCCCTCCAGCTTTCCTTCATGGCCGTAGCAGTGGCCCAGAGAGGGACAGAAGTCCTTGTCTTCCCAGAGAAACTTCTCTTGTCTCTTCTGTAGAACTTAAAACGATAAAGTATCATCTCTTCCATCATTTCTAGATGGTTAAGTCCCCGAAGAAAACTGCCCCCACGCAGCACTCCTGGCAAAGTTAGTTTTTAGTTAGTTCGTTTTCCCTCCTGGGGTAAATCTACTGAAACCACCTTATGAGAAAAAGGATACTCGTTAGCTGATCTTGATGTTCTTTAGGAGCACATGATCAGTGTTAAAACTTTATAAAAAAACGCATTTTTGAGCTGCTGATTTATGAATGGCTCATAATAAGATAAACCTTCTCCTTTTTCTGAAATTTAACATATGTCAAAATGTGATGGCTCCTGGAAAGGTCCAGATTCAGGGGGCTTATATGGACACGAGCGCGTGTTTGGGTCCTGCTCTACGCAGTACTGCTGCAAACATGGTTAGGAGCTGCTGGTACCTGGGACACCTTCTCTAGAGGTTGTTGAGAAGTACGAAGTGCCGCCTCACACGGACGGCTAGCTAAGCAAGGAAATGGACTCCTCTGGGCTTCTAGGGGCTTCTACATTCTGTGGGCACTTCAGCTGCGCCTTCCTTCCTTCCGTGCTCTTCTCAGCAGAACTCTTTCACGGTTTAGGAAATGCAAATGCGAGGCATCAACATTTTTACATAATCTGGTATGATAATATACTCACTTTGCAAGGGATCTATAAAAAACAGTGCCCTGCAGTCTTCCAGATGTCATCACCTGCTCATGTGGTGGACACCTGTGGGGGATTTTAGCTGCATCTCAAGTAGTGAAGGTAGGCCAGCCCTTTTATGGTTTTACTGTCTCCACATGCATATGTTTCTCTCACATGTTTGTGCCTTTTGCTACATATGGTGATTATGGTACCAAATGCAGGGGTTCTCCTAAACTTCAATAACTTCTCATAGAGTTCTTTTTAACACGAGGCAAAAATATAACGGCATAAGGGTAAAGTGGCGTACAAAAGGCATCTCATTTTCCACCAAATGTCTATTTAAAAATCGAGCCCGACTCGTCGACCAACTACAGTAAGGGGGAGCACATTTAAAATACCTTGGTGTTCATGGTGAGTACAGTTATTTCTAAGAAAACTGTGGCAAAAATAGAGAGTGATTTCAAAACTCTCCCAATGCCTTGTATTTCCAACCTATTTACTAACCGCCCACAATGCACTGAATAAATGAACAGAAGAACATGAACACGGTCACCAAGTGGAAGACCGATGGTTTCTTCATTTGTGTCCGGCTAATGTGCACGCCTGTGTCCTTCGAGAAGCCTGCAACAGCAGCTGAGGGAAAAGACTGGCTGTCGCTGCATTAGCATCAAACAGCTGACACACACCCCAAAGCGTCCTCACGGCCCTTACTTCCCATTCGGGAATCTGCCGTCCACTAACGTGGCTTGGCCCTTTCCTGAAATGTCTCCTACAACGTGATACTCCACTTTTCCAATAATTGTTCCACGAGACTATATTAACTGTAAAAAAAAATAAATAAATAACTAAACAAACAACAGCTGGATCCTGCTTTAGAGGATCTTTTCCCCCTTGCTAAAGAAAGTCACCCTTTTTACATTTTCATCCTCTGGAGCATGTATGGTCTTCTATGTCAAGGTCTTAAAATTTCTACTTTTCCTGAAGACAAATTAGGTCTTAATATTTAGGTTAAGAGAAAAAAAAAAGGCAAAGGATGTGGCTAAGCCTGGCAGAGGACGCTGTTCTTGTGGTTCAGCTCTGATTTAAATCAAAGCAGGGAAATGCTCTTATTTAAGAGCAGTGACTCTGAGCTTTGGAGAACCCCAGTGTACTTGGGACATTTGTTTGATTCAAGGCATCTTCTAACAGCATATGCATTTGTAATAAAAGTAATTCACTTTAAGAAAATGTTAGCACTCTTCAAAGTTGCTCAATTTATCCAAGTATCATAAATGCAGAATTGGGAATCCGCACTAAAGCATCCAAAGAAGTGAATTAAGAAAAGGTCAGGGAATATTGAGGGGCTGACTGAGTGATGTTTTTGCCTCGATTATCAAAGATGAGTTTGGCCCATCGACAGGCATTCCTGCCCTCCACTAGGGGCTCAGCACAAGATGTGACGACATGTCTCTGCCTGGGGTTTAATCCGTTCCAATCCTGAACTCAGAATGTCACCTGGAGAATTTGGAGATGTTTGTTCTAAAATACTTTTAAAAAAAAGAAAAAAAGAAATAAAAATAAAAAGCAATGTTCTACCACCCAACACCTTCTGGTCTAAGTGATCAGTTTCTAGGTCTTGGAAAACAGGCAGAGACATTAGCAGAAATAACTTCCCTACCAACGCACACGGATTCTAGATTCCAGAAGATTTCAAAACACAAAACCGTACGAGCACAAGGAAGTACTGCACCCAGATATGCTCTTCCAAATACTACCAAAAGGTTTGCTCCCTTCTTGTGTGTTCTTAATGGGACTTGCTGAAATTAGGAATCTCCACTTTCTCCTCTCCTATAAATTGTGTTTTTAAAAAATTCAAGTTTTCTCTGAGTTCTCACAGTGAAATAATGGTTCTTTTGGGTGAGAAGTTTAGCAAATGTTCCCTTATGCTCCCATCCTCTCTCTTAGGGCTCAATTCCTACATGAGAACAGCCCCTCTGGATGTAGGAGGAGCAAACGGTGAGATCACATTGTCCCACTCTCTTTGACTCACGCATTCCTCTTGTCGCCTACGTATGCAGACAGACAGACAGACACACACACACACACACACACACACACACACACACACACACCTGTCAATGCTTATCTTCTTCACTTTCAAATGAACTCCAACAACCAGGGCTTATATTTTAGCCTCGAAAGGAAAACCTTCCAAACTCCAACGAGGAGAAAGTGGGGAGATTACATTTCCAGTTCACTGAGTATGAACCAGAGAAGTGCTCTCCTTAACTGTGTTAGAAAACTGTTTGACTATATACCCCTTTTCTCACTTAATCGAGCATTCTGATCTTCCTGGGCCTTAGGATCATCATTCTGAGGATGATGAGAACTTACAGATGCAGACAGTGTAAGAGAATCCTTGCTGTTTAATTCTTACAGAGAATTCCTGAGCACATCCTGGAATAAATTCTGGGCTTGTTTTGTTGTTGTTTTACACTCTCTCTTCTGACAGTGAAATGCAGGGAGAGAAATCTGCTTAATCATACATTCTGGTAAATCAAGGTTTGACTATCAACAAACTGCTCTTTGGCAAAACCGCTGAAAATCACAGCGGACCCAGCCCTCCTTCACCAAAAACAATGTAGGTATTAGTCAGTCATCCTTTCAAATACACAGAGTCTTTTGTTATTCTCAAAATCAATCAGAAATCAATCAGAAACATCATTCATTAATTACAAGAAGTTACAGACAAAAGCTACACACAGGTTTTAGTATAAGTGAAGGACTTTTAACAGCAAATACTATGGAACGCAGCCCAAAGGAACTACGAAAACTTGGTCAATTGAAGTCTTGATGAAAGACCAATGCTAGTTGCTGTAGAATGATCAGTTTTAACATGGAAAGAATTTCACATCAAGATCCTTTCAAGCTGCACTGACCTATGAATTACTTAACTGTTAACCAACCATTCCCAGTATAACACTGGTAGCAACAAGGCTGATGTTTGTCCTCTCAGATATTAACAAACTTGTTTCTGTACATCTACTGTTCTTGCAAGTCTGGACAAAAACTCTGGAAAATTACATCTCTTATAGAGGCTCTTCCTGGCTGTCTTTATGATTTAACCAAGAGATAGGCCTCTTATTAATCCAAGTAATTCACCATCTAGCAAAGGGTTGGATTTATGCATGGCAATGAGGTGCTTTATCAAGTCCAACGGCAAGCTTTCCCCCTTCAGATTGTTTATAATTCAATAAATGCCAGGTACTGGACAACGTGCTGGGATAAATACGGGGATGAGAAAAACAGAGCAGGCCCAGAGGGAGCTTCCAGACTGAGGGCCGAGACAGACGTGAAACACATCATGACGCATCGGTGGGCAGCACCTCTCACACTCCGAGTCTGATGCATTCAAGGGTTCGGCAGAGGCTTTGGATAACAAGGGAGGCTGGGCTATCAACTCTACTTGGTTCCTGAGTTTGGGATAATGAATATTAAGGAATAATGAGGGACACCAGCCCTATCTCTGGAAATAGAGATCTCAAACTGTTTAGTACCTGTGTTTGGATAGTGAGAATCTGGAGAGGCAGAATTTGGAGAGGGTACAGAGGAAACCTGTTAATAAATATGGCAGGGGCTCTGAAGGCTGGGACGGATGACTGGAGGACAGTCAGAGCACCAGCCTGGGGGCCCAGCAAAGGCTGAGCCTTGAAGGATGGCCACAAACTAGCCAAGTAGAGTGAGCACAATCTATGGGAGTGGGGGCAGGAAAGGGAACTCTCAGGAGGAAGAAGAGCATTTGGAAAAGCCAAAGGGCACAGGACACCTGTGAGGAATGGAAGAAAAGCCAGGGTGGCCAGCCCAAATCACAGCATGCAGCCTACACGGAGGGTTTTGGTCTTTACCCTGGCCAAAGCCACTGGGAGATTTTAAGCTGAGGTGTGACACTGTCAGACCTGTGTTTAAAGGACCAATCTAGCTTGTGGGCAGACAAGGGACTGAAGAAGGCCAGAGGGAATGAGGGACCCAGCACAGACACAGCAGTGAAGGATGGAGAGCCTTTTCAAAGACTATAGAAAGGAAGGAACAGGGACTGAACCTGGTGATCAAAATCTTATCTTGGCCTACTCAGCATCCAGTCCAGAGACAGTCACTGGTGTCCCCAAGAATGAGGCGATTGTGGGCCATTAGAAATGAGTGATGCTTGTCACAAACCTTACAAAAAGGAGGAAATGAAGCACAGCAGCGAATAGCAACCTTCCCACGAGTGTTCCTTATTCGACAAGGGGCCAGAATGGGATTGAAGGGGAAATTTATGGGGAACCCCTTTTCCCACCACAAAATACTTCACTTAAATTGTTGTATATGCCTGAAAGTTGGCTGTCTGGGGAGGACAGCAAAAATTCACATCACGTTTTCACAACTCTTAGAAGAATTCAAGTTCCTTGCTCCAAAATAGTAGTACAATAGAACTTTTGACTTGAAAGGGATTATCCCAGCCTCTACACTTCAATCACTTCACCATCCAGCCGGAGAAACTGAGGTTCAGGAAGATTAAGAGATAGCCCCTCAACACAACTGGTTTTAAGGGTATCTGCTCTTTTCTGCAGCATACATATTACTTTGGGTTAGCTTATGCAGTATTAAATAATGTAGAAGGGATTTTTTCCTCCTATGGTATTGCTGAGGAAATCCCCACATTCTGATGATTTGTTTTTAATCGAGCAGATTAAATAAAAATACTGCAGTGTTTTATCAAGGTGTTCTGGGGTTTAATAACCTACATGGTAGAATCATGAAATTGCCATAATAAAAAGAAATAGCTAGGGAATGTTTCAGGTGATGAAAATAATCTCTATTTGGAGGTAAGGGGTGGGGATTCCATGGG
Source organism: Halichoerus grypus (assembly GCF_964656455.1). Lineage (NCBI taxonomy): Eukaryota > Metazoa > Chordata > Mammalia > Carnivora > Phocidae > Halichoerus > Halichoerus grypus. Next base: position 154,635,128 of record NC_135717.1, on the reverse strand, counting down.
TGTACACAAAAATATTGAGTATCTGTCCATTTCCACGTATGAAATTATACTTCAATTAGAAAAAAAAAAAAAAGAAGACATCAAGGGTCTCAGATTCCTTGTTCTACTGCTTAAAGGATTCCTGACCTCAGTCTAAGAGAAGTCATGTTTTAGATAAGTGTGTTTTATACCTACCCCATCATTTCCATATTTATACATGGAAAATTAGGAATTATTCTTAGATATGGTAGCTTTAAAAATACTATGATACCATGTGCTTTAGAGGCTCTTTTTAGAGCAGGTAAGTTAATTTTAGTCCAACTCAAATTAGAATATATTAGTAAAACCATCATCTTAATTTCTTTAAAAATATACAAATAAGTCTCGAAGACAAATTATAAAATAATCCCATATTAATTCTTATAATAATTACTTTCCAGGAAATACAAATTAAAACACATAATCGATGAGTTAATAATTCCTGGTGGCGATTCAAGCCAAATTACAATTTATTGAAATGACCAAGTCAAGGTTTATTTTTAAACTGCTGACACATATACTAAGTTTCCAGTAATGGATGAAAGGCCATTTTTATTTTGGTTATAGGTAGGAGTCAAATTTCTGCAATTACTTAAAAGACTGATCTACCATTTTTGAAGGCCTTTAGGATTCATTAACAGAAGGTTACACACATACACACACACACACACACACACACACACACACTAATAATTCCATTTACTGGGGCTGCACTTTAAGTGGCAAAACCAGAGTTTTGTGCCACAAAACCATAGTCTCTCTGCCACGATTTCAACCAAAAAGTTGGATGATCTTAATTCAAACTGGACATGGGCAATAGTCATCTTGAGCTGAAAAGGCATTGAAAACATCAGTTTCAAAGTTTGGAAACTCTCCGGATATAAAATGAAACAGCAACAACTAAGAATTGTCACAATGTACAAGAGGCACCTTCCTCCCACCTTATAGTTAAAGTTCAAGATACATTTTCGGTTTAACCGAGCTTCTCTTTTTCATCATCTAACATTCTATTTTGATGTGTAGTGCCCTGGACTTCCTGTTACTACATCTTGATATTCTACTGCAAATCATGACTCATTCTTAAATCATAGAGAAACTCATCAAAATCCCAAATTTCACAGCACATATGAATTCAGTCTTCTACGAGGTCAGCATTCTTAGAACATTACTTGGAGCCACAGAGACAAAAACATTGAACAAGTCCATGTAAAAAATTATGTCAATCTACTGTTGAGTCAACACATTTATTAGATCAATAAATGCATGCTCTATGTGCAGTGATTTTGGTCTTGGTACTAGTTTTGAAAATGTGTTACATGGTATGTTAAGTAAAAATAAGTTACAAAACAAAGTATAGTGTGACTCCAATGAAAAGTTTTATGTGTGTGCATGTGTGTGTATGTGCGCACACACACACATTCCAGAAGACTGAAAAAATACACACCAAAATGTTGACAGTGGGATTATGGGAGATGTTTATATTTTTCTTCGGGGTTTTCTGAATCTTCCTAACATGATTCACATTAATATTTTTTCAAAACAGAAAAAAACCTACCTAACCTTTAGAAAATATGGTCATGCTAGTGCAATCTCAAAGAGGTTATAAATCAACCTACAAAGATAAAGGGGAGCTATGGATAACCGGGATATAAAAAGCTCTTGCCTGAAACATACAGAAAAATCTGACAGCAGTGGCAGCTTTCATTCAAATGTCCCGTGTGCTCGTGTGTGTGTGTGTGTGTGTGTAGTGTGTGTGTGTGTGTAGGGTGTGTGTGTGTGTGGTGTGTGTGTGTGTAGTGTGTGGGTGTGTAGGGTGTGTGTGGTGTGTGTGTGGTGTGTGTGGTGTGTGTGTGTGTAGAGTGTGTGTGTGTGTGGTGTGTGTGGTGTGTGTGTGGTGTGTGTGTGGTGTGTGTGGTGTGTGTGGTGTGTGTGTGGTGTGTGTGGTGTGTGTGGTGTGTGTGTGGTGTGTGTGGTGTGTGTGTGGTGTGTGTGTGGTGTGTGTGTGGTGTGTGTGTGGTGTGTGTGGTGTGTGTGGTGTGTGTGTGGTGTGTGTGTGTGTGGTGTGTGTGGTGTGTGTGTGGTGTGTGTGTGGTGTGTGTGTGTGTGGTGTGTGTGGTGTGTGTGTAGTGTGTGTAGTGTGTGTGTGTGTAGTGTGTGGTGTGTGTGTAGTGTGTGTGTGGTGTGTGTGTGGTGTGTGTGTGTAGTGTGTGTGTGGTGTGTGGTGTGTGTGTGGTGTGTGGTGTGTGTGTGGTGTGTGTGGTGTGTGTGTGGTGTGTGTGTGGTGTGTGTGGTGTGTGGTGTGTGTGTGGTGTGTGTGTAGTGTGTGTGGTGTGTGTGTGGTGTGTGTGTAGTGTGTGTGTGTGGTGTGTGTGGTGTGTGTGTGTGGTGTGTGGTGTGTGTGTGGTGTGTGTGTGTGTAGTGTGTGTGGTGTGTGTGTAGTGTGTGTAGTGTGTGTGTGTGTAGTGTGTGGTGTGTGTGTAGTGTGTGTGTGGTGTGTGTGTGGTGTGTGTGTGGTGTGTGTAGTGTGTGTGTGTGTGTGTGTAGGTAGGTGGGTAGGTGGGAGCAGGCCCTTAGGAAGGCGCAGAAGCCAGCTGCCTGCACCCAGGGTGCAGCCAAAACAGACAGAGAACCCACTGCTTTTAAAGTTTAATGAGGAACCCCAGTTCTGGGGGACAGGGAGGTGGCTGAATCATTCTCTAGGACTGGAAAGGAGCAAAGCCATTAATTCAGAAGCAGTAATTCACCATCAGCCCCCCACCCCCCCCAAAGAAAAGGACTCTACTCCAGGAAGTCACATCCTTGGATAATTTTTTTTTTAGTTTTGGGTTTGTCAATAGGTAATGTTTTGCAACATTGGTGTTTTGAATCAGATAGATGTATAAACACAACTGGGTAGCACAAAGCACACAAAACCCAGTATCTGACAACTAAGAAAGGAATATTTTGATTTATATGCACTGACTGGAAGGACTTTAAAACCAATTTCAGGAAAAGATTCAAGTTCCAAAAAGTTACTACAAATATAAATTTCAAAATATGATCTCAGAGTTACATTTACTGTATATTAGCAGTTTTAAATTATTAATTTTTTTAAATAAGAAGAGGAGATCTTTAATAAATGTTTTAAGAAACTTCAAAATTCAAATGGGGTTAAAAAAAAAAAATCACTGCTCTCCTGTATCTGGACGATTGATATTCTAGTCTGAAAAGCATTAGTACCAAGTAAGTGAGGTTCAGAGAGAGTCTAATTCAGCTCAAAAAGGTAAACCATCACAATTCATCATTTAAATGTCATTCTATGGCATATTACTGACCAAGAAGAGAGACCGAGGGGAGAAAATTCATGCACAGTGTTACATATGTGGCAGAAAAGTGCAACTGACAATTTGTAAATGTCCTGTTCATTGAATGGATACAGGTAAAAGAGTCATCATCATCGTTAATGTAAATAAGAGTTTCTCACTGTGGGCACAACTGACATTTGGGGCTGGAAAATTATTGGGGCGGGGCTGTTCTGTACCTTGTTGGATGTGTAGCTGCATGCCTAACTCTCTACGGACTAGATGCCAAGAGCACCCCCTCTGGTTATGACAACCAAATGTCTCCAGATATTACCAAATGTGACCTGGGGGACAAAATTACTCCCCAAAGTCTGTTTATCCAAACTGGTTTGTAGTTCACTCAAAGGGGCCTCTCCTGCAATCTGGAAAGTTTTTTTTTCTTATCTATTTGTTATAAGTGCTGTGATCCTACCCACAGCTTTCAATGCAACAACTTATTGAGCATCTACTCTGTGCCAAGCTGTGTTAGGGACATCCTGTACTCACGTCCACTGACTCACACCCTGGGTGGGCTGTTTTTAGGACATGCTTTGCCACCAGAAGAGAAATACCAACACCTCAAAACCCCTCAGGAGTATGTCCTTGGGGAGCCTAGGTAGCTCAGTCGGTTAAGCGTCTGCATTCAACTCAGGTCATGATCTCAGGGTCCTGGGATCAAGCCGGGCATCAGGCTCCCTGCTCAGCGAGGAGTCTGCTTCTCCCTCTGCCCTTCCCCCCTGCTCATGCTCACTCACTCTCTCTCTCAAATAAATAAAATCTTAAAAAAAAAAAAGAGTATGTCCTCAAACAGCATGTCCTTGTCAATAAAGGAACCCCACAGTTCCAATCAGGTTCCTTAAAATTCCTTACCCTTTTAAGCAACTCTACACATTTCCAACATTTAAAGGTTCAGAAAAGGGGGGGAGGGTAAGGCCATAAGGCCTTTGCTATATTTGGCATAGAAAGACCATCAGGGTTTTTGTAGGCAGGATCATTACTGGAAACTCTAAAAACACTTATGGACAGTCTTCTTCACTGTCTGACCCACATGCCCTCCTAACACAATTTGTAATTTTATAATCCCCATAAATTGAAACTCATAACTGACCTATCCCAAATAAATGTGTGCCACAGACAGAGAAAAAGGGAGAGAGATCAGAGGGTATTTTGTTTGGCAATAAAGCAATAAGGCTCAGAAATCGATTTGAGCTCATGAATAGATGCCTGGAACACGCTTTAGTTTCTCACCTCCTCTGGCTCCCTCACCCCCCGGGCCCCCTCCAACAAAGACACAAGCACAGATGAGAGAGGATGGGGGTGTCTGAGCTGCTTGGGCAATAGAAACTTCACACGCACACACACACCGTACGCACAACCAGGAAAGAAAAACCTGTAAGTCCGAAATCCAAAATGGCCCAAGTGACTTTAAAGTTTTCAAGATACTGCCCTGAAAAAGGTTGTCGGGCAGCTGCACCTCTAAGTAAATAAAGCGGTGACTTGTGTCCCTCTGCAGCGCACCACCGCCCCCCCTCCCCCCCGGGGCTGACAGTGGTTGCACAAAACCCCTCCTGTGCCGAGCAGCGGAAACTCCTAATGAGATTAGTTGGTGTGTGTGCAGACATTACTTAGCAGTGACTAAAGGGGCTCTCTCTTCCTGCAGCAGCCAGTGGAAAATTCAGGGCACTTTTTCCCCCTGCAGCAGCAGAATCCCTGTAACCCTCTCCCCAGCCAACTCCAACAACAACTCAGCCTCCCCCAGCCCCCCTCCGGCTGGGGTGCTGGGGGTAGTTAAAGACTGGCCAGGGGCTTCCAAAAGCGGGAGGGTAGGAGGGGGCCGGCGGGGAAGGGGCGGGGGACCCCTCGAACACTACAAAGGAAACTGTAAAAGGCACAAATACATAAACCTGAGAAGGAGCAAACCAGTTTCTTTGTGAGCTCCTCCAGTGAGTCATTTTCAAGACGCTGTCTGCTGCCAGTTTCAAAGCGGAAGCGCATGGCAATTAGTCTTGCCGTTTCCAGACAAGCCAGAAACTCTCCCGACACTCGTTTTTTTTTTTTTTTTTTCTAAAAAGCCCCTTTTGCAGTTTCTGAAATAACATTTCTTACTCCCACCCCCACCCGCCACCTAAATGCAGCTTGTCCTCAGGATGATTCGGTTCAGAAAACTATAACAAAACCGAGACCTCTTATTTGTCTTTTTTAACTCTCCAAAATTTTAATTCCTCCTCCCAAAAGTTACAGTAGCATTACAGGCCAACATTCAGTTGCAAGCTGAAGAGCCCCTTCCTTAAGAGCTGGGGGCTCCAAGACCGTCTGCTGCCCGGTCCTTCGCCAAAATCGTGTCCAGTAAGGACTCTGCTGCCTTTTAAAGGTCCACCTGGGCGTGCGCCTGGGGGCGATGACCCGGGCGGGGGTGGGGGTGGGGGGTCACCTGCCGAACGAGAAGGGACGCGGCCCCCAGCCCCGCGTCTTCGCTCCCCACGCCCTCGGCTTCCCCCTCCACCCTCGTCCTCTCCCCGAATCGGAGCATCGGTGCCCACTGCCACCCCAGGGGAGTCCCGGCCCCAGCTGGAAGGTCGGCGGTGGTCCAGCATCCAGGCACGCAGCCTGCCCCGTCGCCGTCCCTCCCAGGGACCCTAAGTCTCACCGTGCCCTCCTCCCCCCCACCCCCACCCCGCGCGCCCCCTCCTCCGAGCTGCAGCGCAGCCCCAGGGCAGGGTGCCGCCGGCGCAGGGTCGGACGCGGCGCGGAGCTCCAGCGGGGCCGGCGGCGCGAGCGTTGGAGCATCCCGGCGGCGCCCCCTCCCCAGGGCCGCAGCCCACCCCGCGGCGCCCACCAGCCCCACCCCCACCAAGCCAAAGAAAAGAAAGAAAAAGCACCCCGACGAAACTTTGCAACTGTCCGAGCAACAGGCAGAAACCCTGCTACCTACCCAGATGTGGGGGAGCTTTCAAGATCCTTCTTCGGGGGAATTTCTAGGAGGAACCGGGCGAAAGCCCCCGACTTTCCATGCTGACAGGCGTCTGCAGACGGTCTGTTGCTCTTGTAATGAGATCCTGATTTTTCCCCCCTTTTTTTTCTTTCTCTCGCTCCTCTTTTTTTTTTCCTCTGGTGTGTGTGTGAGAGCAGGAAGTTGGAGCAGTCAGGCCGAGCCGGCTCACTTCCTTTACTGCATTATTCCCCAGGCGGTGTGCAGTCTGTGTAAACAGGCTTTTCCGCCCCGCGCCGCGCGCCCCGGCCGCGGCTGTGCGCCGGGGCTGGCCGCCGAGGCCCGCGCATACTCCGCCGCCGGCGCCCCGCGCGCTCGCCCCGCACCGCGCCGCGCCCCCGCCCGCCGCGCGCCCCGCTTCCTGCTCGGCCACCCCAGGGGAGGAGCCTCCCGACCCTCTGCGACTCCGGGCGGCCGCAGCCCCTCCCCAAGGCGGGGGTGGGGGGGAACTGCTCGGCCAGAAACCCAGAGAAGCGGCAGCCCCCACCCCCACCCCAACCCGGGGCGCCCGTGGCGACCCCGGGCGGCGGCGGACCCGGGGATCCCTCCTCTGCCCGCAGGGTCCCTGCGCCGGGCACTGCAGTGGGGTCGCGCCTTGCCCAGTTGGCCTGGGAGGGAAGGCCCGAAGCGGGGAGGCCGCTAGACTGGCTGTTTTCTGTTAGCTGGAATGGCTGAGTTGTGGGGCAGTGGGGCACGGGGAGTGGGGTGCAGCGTTAGGTGGCTCTAGGCACAGAGCTGCTTTTATCGTGGGTGGGGACGTGACTGCTTAGGATGAGATGTTGGATGTGCAGAAAAGGAGGCACGATTTCTGTCTGGGGATGCACACAGTTCCTGTCTGGGATTAAAAAAAAAAAAGCCAGAGCTCAGAGTAGGGGGCCCACTTTGGGGAAAAGAATGAGGAGCCATAAACTGGAAGCCAGGATTCGCCAGGAAGAGATCTTTCTGGCCATTCACTATGGCCTACCGCAGGCCCAACCTTTCCTGCCTTCTAAGGAGCTCCAGAGGGAAATGAGCAGCCACCCCGGGGCTGAGTGACTGAGGCTTCAGAAGGAGGCTCTGTGGTCGCAAGGCAGGACTACACAGCGCGACGTCCCTCGGGGACGGCCCAACCGGAGGACTCAATTGCCCTGAGGCTGAGGGGGCCTTTGGAAGGACCCCTTACCCTCACCTCTGCTCCAACCCCAACTGCTCACCTTCCGGAACCCTCCATTTCTGTGCCTCCACGCCCTAGCCAGGCGGACCGCTGGTTCTCAAACTTGAGTGTGCACCAGCATTAAAATACTGGTTGCCTGGGCCTCACCTGCCAGAATATCTGATTCAGTAGATCTGGGGCAGTTCTCAGGCCGGGTTTACTGTTTGGAATCACCTGGGGAGCGTTTTGAAGACTACTGGTCTCTACGCACAACCCAAACCAATCAAGTCAGATTCCCCACTTTGTTGTTTTGGTTTTTTTTTTTAAGATTCTTTTATTAATTTATTTGACACAGAGAGAGAGCACAGCAGGCAGAGCGAGAGGGAGAAGCAGATCCCACCCCCACCCCCGGCAGAGAGCCGGGAAGTGAGGCTCTATCCGAGGACCCTGGGATCATGACCTGAACAGAAGGCAAATGCTGAACGGACTGCGCCACGCAGGCGCCCCCCCCCCGCCCCCACATTTTGTTTCTTATTTTTGCAATTTTTTCTAAAGATTATTTGCTCATGAATCTTTCACGTCTACTAAACTGTGGGTTTCTAAAGGGTAGGCATTGTATTTTACTCAAATTTGTGCCAGCTCTCCACCCCTAAGTGCCTGTCAGAGCACCTGAGGCGTAGGACAGTCCATCTCCCAGCATTTGCTTCCGGGCTGATATGGATAGTTCACTGAGAGGTGGGAGGGGGCCTGCCAAATCTCTGAGAAGGGTGGGAAACCGTGAGGTCTGAGAGGTGGGGGCAAGATAGGAGAGCAGAGAAGGAGAATGTATGGGGAAAAGAGCTGTTTATCAACCCCTGATTTTCTACAGCTAATTTTACACGTTAGGGATTATCCTTGTAATCCCTCGCTGGCTTCCCTTGTCACTCGGGAGAGCGCACTCCGTGTCCCCGTGTGATCCAGTGATCTGTGGACCGGGAGAATGTAAACTTACTTTATTAGCCTTCTCTGGGAGGAAAAAAAATCACACACACAATTGAGAACACCATGTTGCTTTATTTTAAAAAGTATATGCCAAAGCCAAACACAAGTATATTTTAAACCAGTGGCTTTCATGATTTTCATTGTATTTTTTTGCGATAAATCTTTGTAGAATCCTAATATGTATGACAAAAAACGTGTACATGTCTTCATCAGGCAGTTGGATTGTTTTGAGGAAGCACGCCCCTGTTTAAAGCACTCCTGAAACATTTATGGGCAGCCCTAGGGTTTCTCTGGTCAAATGAAGGCCTCTTAAGTTTTCCTGGTGTTTGAGATTGTGCACACCACTGCTCCCAGCTCTCCACATGAATGAGTAATTCAGAGCTGACTCTGCTCTTCCTCCTGGCACAGGGAATAACTTTTACTTTTAGGTGTCTCCAGCGTCTGTCCTTTGCATTCTCAGGGAAAACTGCTGTCTTAGCTTGGACTGCTATAACAAATGCCATAGACTGAAGAGCTTAAATAACAGACCTTTATTTCTCATAGTCCTGGAGGATGGGAAGTCCAAGATCAAGGTGCCTGCGGATTTGGTGCTTGGCGAGAACCCTCTTCCTAGCATGGCCCCCTCTTGCTGTGTTCCCACATGGCCTTTTTTCACACAAGTGGGGTAGAGAGGGAGGAAGCAAACCCTCTGGTGTCTCTTCTCATAAGGACACTAATCCCACATGGGAGCTTCACCCTCATGACTTCATCTAAACCTAATGAACTCCCAAAGCCCCCACCTCCTAATACCATCACATTGGGGGTTAGGGCTTCAGTGTTCACTTTTGGGAGACACAAACTTTCAGGCCATAACAACCGCTATTTTTTTCCCTTTCCTGCCCACTATCAAAAAGTAGCCAAGAGGTGTGGCATTTAGGATTGTATGATCCACACTCTTCTTTCTATGCTTTTGTTGTAAAATGAATGGGAGTTAAGACTGCATGGGCTGTGAGTAGGAATTCTTTAGGAGCCCTTTTGAGCAGCTAACAAGGCCCAGGCTCATTCATTTCCACTGGCCAAGAGAGTGTTTGGCTCTTTCAGCTTTGATAAGAAGAGCTGAGATCTCAACAGAGATGGCGTTAGCAGCGTGATGTGTTGGAGGGTGCTGGGGCCCAGTGGAGGAGGGCCAGCCTAACCAAACCCTATGGATAAAAAGTGAAGAAGGGCTGGGTCTCCAGAATAAAATAGAAGCCCTGGTTCCAGGAGAAGGGACGTATTAGTCAGCTTTTGCAGGGATACTGCAATGTGACAAACAACCCCAAGACTCAGTGACTTACAACAAATGGGTCTGGGTTGGCTGGGTTTTGGTCTGTTTCACACATCTTTTCATTCTGGGACCTGGGCTGAAGGAACAGATTTGACTTGAGACATATGGTTCTCTAGAAAGGCAGGAGCTCAAGAGAGGTGAGTGGAGACACATGAGGCCTCTTAAAACGTCTGCTTAGAATTCTCACCCCCTCACTTTGACTCACAATCCATTGGGGAAAGCAAGTCATATGGCCAAGTCTAAAGTCAGTGGGACTGGGGGAAGGACAGGGAGGGAAAGGAGAATTCTGAACAAATAATACAATCTACCACAAGAAAAAATGCATGTTGGATATACAAAAATAGCAAATCTGTCAGGTCCTTCATAATTTAACATTTCACAATGTATAACAGAATGGGATGCTTTGAAAAGTAAAAAAATAAAATATGGATGAGGAAGCATAATTAGGGCAAGAGATGAAAATAAGTTTTAGAAAATATCAACTAAAATATTCTAGAATATAGCAGAACGAATCATATATAAAACTTATGAATCGATGGTATTAAACATGAATTGATAAATTTTGGAAGAAACTCAAAAGTGGTTTGCCATCACTGCTTTGAAGACTGCGTCAGTTGTGGAGGAATATGGCGAGGGGCTGGGAATGGAGAGCCAAAGCCTGATGGGAAGACAGCCCGCTCAGGTGGAAAGTATACATTTCCAATCAGGAATTTTGGGATCCAGTCCCTTACCTGACTTGTTCTAACTATGTGACTTGACTAGGTCCACTCACCTTCTTTGAGCTTGCATGAGCATCAGTTTTTACAGATTTTTACAGTGAGTGCCAATTTTACATTAAAACAACATGTGTTATAGGCTAAGATTCAAAGACATTCATAAACTTCATTTGAAAGAGTACTTAAAAGAATTTTATAGACTTGTAGGCAGACCCATGTGGGAGTCTGCTTTCCTCCTTTTGTGTTGTTAGAGGTCTTTCGGTGGGGACATTTGAGAAGCATTGATTTGGACCATCTTTTTTGCACTCAGACTGGCCACCCATTGGCACGAGGTTGGCAAATTATAGCCCACAGGGTCTGCTGCCTGTTTCTGTATGACTTTTGAGTGAAGAAGAATTGACTTCTTTTAAAAGTTTTAATTGTGGTAAAAAAACAAACAAACAAACAACAACAACATAACATTTACCACCTTAATCTTTCTTTTTTTTCTCTTCTGAAGTGGTACATGCCACTTCCACTAATACATTTCATTGGTCAAAGAAAGTCATCTGGCCAAGCGTAACATCAATGGGATGGGACCGTAATGCCCCTACAGGGAAAGCATGGTAAGGAGGAGCTACAAGGAAAGGATGATGAATGTTTTTACATTAGTATAACCTACCCAATAACTGTTCAATGCTATAAGTTTTTACTCACTCTTCCACTCTCACAAGTATTTAATGCTTTCTCCGCTCCTTCAGCCTCCAATACTTCTAATCCCATCCTACTTCCTGTTGATGACCTTGCATCCCGTTTCACTGGAAAAAAATCAAAACAATCAGAAGAGAAGTCCCAAGTAATCCCACCTACCTACCTACCTGCATTTGTAGTCAAATATGCTACCTTCCCTTGGATTAACTTCCCACACTCCTACTTAGGGCTGACCCCTTCATTGGTCTACTACATCGTATAACCTCCACCTACTCAAATTCATTGCCCCAGCTACTCTTTTCTTACTTCCACATTGTCAGTTTCTACCCTGTGCTGGAGAGTTCCCATCAGCATGCCAACATGTAATTTTTCCAATCTTAAAAAAACAAATTACCTTGACCTTGTTCCCCCTCATGATACTTCTCTATTTTGATTTCTCCTCTTTGAAAGGGCAGTTTATGCATGCCATCACTATGTTCTCCCTTTTAATTCTCTCCTGAACCCACTACCCTATTCATGTCTCAGTGACCTTGATGTTGTTAAGCCAACAGCCGGTTCTCAGTCCTCACCTTCCTTGAGCCAACAGCAGCCTGGAAATAATTTCTCCACTTGCCATTAGACAGCACACGTACCTGGTTTTCATTCTCTCTCTCTGACCACTGCTTCCCAGTGTTTTTGTGTTCTCCTTCCCCATTTCCCTGACTCCCCCTTGGTGGAGTACTTTAGGAAGCAGTAATGGGTTTCCTTTCCTCTGTCTATACGCTCTCTTTTGCTAAGTTAATCCAGGCTTATGATTTTTAAGCACATTCTACTTGCTGCTCTCTCAAATGGATAACTTAAGCGTGGACCCCTCCCATTAACTCCATCCTTGTAAATCCAGTGCCTATTTTATGTCACCAATTGGATTTCTGATAAGCATTTCTAATGTAACATGTCCTAAAATCATCTCAAACTTCCCCCAAACCTGCTTCTCTTATAGACTTTCTCATCTTAGTAAGTGGCAATTCTATTCATCCATGTGTCCCAGCCAAAACCCTTGTAGCTATTCTCGATTCTCCTCTTTCTCTCCTTCAGAATATCTGTGTGACCCATCCACAAATTCTGCTAGCTCTACCTTCAACAGATATTTAAAAAATTTGATCACTTCTTACCAGTTCTGCTGTTATCACTGAAATCCAAGTCACCCTTGTCTCTCTCATGGATCATTGCTATAGCCTCCTACTTGGTCTTCCTGTGCCATCCTAATCATTTCCAAGTACACAGTGTGGTAGTGTTCAGTGTGTTCCTGTTGTTACGTAACCAATCTCTAAAACTTTTTCATCATGCAAAACTGAAACTGTAGATCCATTAAACATAGCTTCCCACAGCCTTTGCCCTAGCCCCTGGCAACCATCATTCTACATTCTGTTTCTATGAATTTGACTACTTTAGATACCTCATATAAGTGGAGTCATACAGTATTTATCTTTTTGTGACTGGCTTATTTCCCTTAGCATAATGTCCTCGAGGTTCAGCCATTTGTATCATGTGACAGGATTTCCTTCCTTTTCAAGGCTGAATAATATTCCATTGTATGTAGATACCACTTTTTTAAAAACCATTATCTGTTGATGGACATTCGGGTTGCTTCCACCCCTTGGCTATCATGAATCATAAGAATTTACATTTTTAAACTGTTGAAAACACGGGGTGCCTGGGTGGCCCAGTTGGTTAAGCGTCTGCCTTCAGCTCAGGTCATGGTCCCAAGGTCCTGGGATCGAGCCCCACATCAGGCTCCCTGCTCCCCTGAGAGTCTAAGGTTGAGCCTAGGATCCATATTTCTCCACCCAGGCATCCTCTCTCCCCATGAAACCCTTGTAAATGTTTTCCTCATCCTTTGCAGTGAGCTCAAACCCTATCTCCTTTGAGAAGTCTTCCAAGACCCACCAGATGAAGTACATGGGCCATTTCTCCTAAACCCCCAGAGCATAGTGTTTGAACTTTATGGCTTAGCATTATTCATATGACTGTTGTACCCCCCACCCAACATTCCATCTCTAGATCGCCAATGCCTGCCAAAACATGCTAAATTGTTGTTGTTGTTGAATCAATCAATTCATCAGTAATAATATTTTGGTTGGATCACTCAATTTACTGATAATAAAAGGAATGATATACCATAAAATTTTGTAAGTGATGTTGGACAGTACTGATTGAGATGTGAACCATCATCAGAAGGGAAAACAATCAATGACTTTGGGAGGGCATTAAAATGGATTCCAAGCCTCAGATTTTTTTAATTTCAAAACTGATTGAAATTCCTTAACCCTGTAACCTCCATACTCACCCCAAATTTCCATTGTAGCAGTAGAGAGGAAGGGAGAATAAAACACAGCGTTCGGGTGTCACAACTCCACAAACTGTGAGTTACTGCTGTAATTTCCAGGATGAGTAGAGCGAGACACGGTTCTGACCTGCTGCTAGTCAAAATCGCTTCCTGCATGATAGAAATGTGATGTCCAGAAAGATGCAAATAGTCTTGGGCCTTTTCTTGTTCAGTGATACCCAGCATTCCTGTATAAGCAACTGCTTTGGATTTTAAATGTGTCGATTGAGAACACAGGGTATTTGATCTCTTGTTTGGATCCGAGGTGTTGCACAAGCCTTGGTAGGAAGCTGTAGTCCTTCTTAGGCAGCATTGGACAGAGGAGGCCCAGGAAGGGACCACCCGGTGGGTAGGACGTCATGCTGTGCAGTAATGATCAAGATAGGTAAGCGGCTATTCAGGGGGTTTCAAAACTAACTCCTTAATGGTAGAAAAAGCTAAGAGGTTGATTATCACTTTTTAAAAATCCCTGAAACTCAAAAGAGAATAGTAATTTGAGAGCAGCCAAGGAAGGCCTGGGGCCACAACTAGGCTTGCCAGAGATAATAGTAGAATAGGAGTCTTCAGAGCATGTAGAAGCTCCTGGGCCAAGAACAATGATCCAATCCCTTCTCGAGGGGCCGGTTGCATGGGTTGATAGGCTTTGTCTAGCGAGGCTGGAGCCCTGCGAGGGTTTGGATACCAAATCAGAATAAATGGAATTGTTTCACGTGAAACTTCAGGATATTCTGAAACCAAGCACCTGCTCCTGTTGCGGCCCAGCACAGAGACGGGGAGAGGGCATTTTCCCCACATTGGCATTGAACCTGGTACTCTTTGCCGTCGTGAGGAAGCCCCTGAACAAGGGAGCCAGAGAATAAAGAACATGGGCAAACATGCTCCTAAGATCCCTGTGGGACACCCTGAGTCCCTCATGTCCAGTAGGAAAGAGAGACGGAAGGTGTCACACTGGCAAGTGTAGGAGAAAAACCAGGAATACTTGGCCCAGCTCCTTCCTTCCTCCTCTTGGGATCCTGCTTGTCCCAGGAACATACAGTCTCTGTTCTCCATGCTGGGGGAGGCCTGCAGTTTTCCAGCTTGGCCCAGGTAGGTAAGTTTAATCTGGGAATGAAACAACATCTAGCCAGTTGTGCCCGTTCATGGAAGGTTCATCCTCCAGTTTAGCTTTTTCAGTGGTAAGACTGTCATTTGGTTCTCCATCCAACTGGCTCCAGTGTCTCTCTGAGTTGTTTCTGAAATGGGACCTGGAACAGAGGTGGTATTTATTGGGCTGGGGGTTTACCCGCCCAGCTCATGCACGACACCACTCTTGGAACTCTGAGCAGTAGCTGGAGTATACTGTGTTTGCAGGGCTGAGTTGCCACAGAAGCAGGCAAAGGTTAAACAATGTCATCAATGAGGCATCCTTGGTCCCAGGGGCCTCATGCGTCCCCACAAGTTGACAAGGCTCTGAACATAATCCAAAGATGGAGGAGAAGAAAAACGCCATTCAGCAGGCTGCTGTCCGGAAGCAGGCACCATGGTTTGAAGGTAAAGGAAGCTGGGTGATGTCACGCTATTGAACTAGCTTTAAATTAATCCACTTCTGTAGGGCCCTGTGAGGGTTCTGAGGATCGAGGCTAGAGTGAAATGAAGGGGAGTAGCATCTTCTCCCTGGAAAATGTCAGTAAATACTCTTAACAAGGGGTGAGACCTGATAATATTACATCCATCCCCCTTCAGCCAGCCCCATAGCAACATATATGTGTTGAATAAATGCCATGGATACTCAGGGAGGAAAAATTATTATTAGAAAATGTATATAATGCCTCAGTCCAGAAAGTACCATTGAATAGATGAACTCAATCGGCCCCTAATAGCACGAATCCTGTGTTATATTTGATACAACCCGAGGAGTAGAGATATTCAATGATCTAGCTCAAGGTCACACAGTAAATGAGTGACTGCAATTAAAATCCAGGTTTTCTGGTAAAAATCTAAACCCTTTCCACTAACCTTCGCTGTGTTACAACAGAGGACCACAGTACCTAAAGAAAAGGAGCCCAGGAAGGAGAGGCAGAGAAACCACTGGAAGTGCAGGTTCTCGCACCAACTTGTCTTCCCACCTTCCTTAGATTCAGCCCCTTCCCCTGGAAAACCGTGAACTGAGCGCATTGGAGCAGAAAGTGTCTAAGACTCTGAATGCTGTGAAGGTCCTGCATGGTTCTTAGCATTAGCTCACCTCCCATCTCAGTAACTCAAAGCAATTCTGCTTCAGAAGCCCATGCACAGGATCCGCTCAGGAGAAGACGGGGGCATTTCCATCTGCCACCTAGAGCAACGAATGGAAAACTTCCACTCCAACCTACAGTAGGAAATTAAGTTTATATTTGAACCCAATGCACACATACATGGACTTGAAACAGGTTTCAGAAAACAATTTTTTTTTTTACTTCTTTTCTAATGTTTACTGTATGATAGTTTCTGATATTTTCTATCCTATTTGTTTAGCAAATGTTGGTTGTCGCTCACCAATTTGATTTTATGAGCCATGAATGGTATGACACACACAGATTAGAAAGCTGAAAATTGAGAGGTGGTGGTGGTGGGACAGAGCATGGGAAGACAGGATCACAGAGGCCAGAGAGGGCAACTAGGAAAATTGGCTATCATGCCAAGGGAAAGTATGTGGCTGCGTGAGTGTGAGTCAGTGTCCTTCTAAACATCTCCTCATGCTTTCACATATGTCTTCCTTTTTTTTTTAATTTTTTTATTGTTATGTTAATCCCCATACATTACATCATTAGTTTTAGATATAGTGTTCCATGATTCATTGTTTGTGCATAACACCCAGTGCTCCATGCAGAACGTGCCCTCCCCAATACCCATCACCAGGCTAACCCATCCTCCCACCCCCCTCCCCTCTAGAACCCTCAGTTTGTTTTTCAGAGTCCATCGTCTCTCGTGGTTCTCCTCCCCCTCCGATTTCCCCCCCTTCATTCTTCCCCTCCTGCTACATTCTTCTTCTTCTTTTTTTCTTTCTTAACATATATTGCATTATTTGTTTCAGAGGTACAGATCTGAGATTCAACAGTCTTGCACAGTTCACAGCGCTTACCAGAGCACATACCCTCCCCATTGTCCATCACCCAGTCACCCCATCCCTCCCACCCCACCCCCCACTCCAGCAACCCTCAGTTTGTTTCCTGAGATTAAGAATTCCTCATATCAGTGAGGTCATATGATACATGTCTTTCTCTGTTTGACTTATTTCGCTCAGCATAATACCCTCCAGTTCCATCCATGTTGTTGCAAATGGCAAGATCTCACTCCTTTTGATGGCTGCATAATATTCCATTGTATATATATACCACATCTTCTTTATCCATTCATCTGTTGATGGACATCTTGGCTCTTTCCACAGTTTGGCTGTTGTGGACATTGCTGCTATAAACATCGGGATGCACGTACCCTTTCGGATCCCTACTTTTGTATCTTTGGGGTAAATACCCAGTAGTGCAATTGCTGGATCATATGGTAGCTCTATTTTCAACTTTTTGAGGAACCTCCATACTGTTTTCCAGAGTGGCTGCACCAGCTTGCATTCCCACCAACAGTGTAGGAGGGTTCCCCTTTCTCCGCATCCCCGCCAACATCTGTCATTTCCTGACTTGTTAATTTTAGCCATTCTGACTGGTGTGAGGTGGTATCTCATTGAGGTTTTGATTTGGATTTCCCTGATGCCGAGTGATATTGAACACTTTTTCATGTGTCTGTTGGCCATTTGGATGTCTTCTTTGGGAAAATGTCTGTTCATGTCTTCTGCCCATTTCTTGATTGGATTCTTTGTTCTTTTGGTGTTGAGTTTGATGAGTTCTTTATAGATTTTGGATACTAGCCCTTTATCTGATATGTCATTTGCAAATATCTTCTCCCATTCCGTCAGTTGTCTTTTGGTTTTGTTGACTGTTTCCTTTGCTTTGCAAAACTTTTTATCTTGATGAAGTCCCAATAGTTCATTTTTGCCCTTGCTTCCCTTGCCTTTGGCGATGTTTCTAGGAAGAAGTCGCTGCGGCTGAGGTCGAAGAGGTTGCTGCCTGTGTTCTCCTTTAGGATTTTGATGGACTCCTGTCTCACATTGAGGTCTTTCAACCATTTGGAGTCTATTTTTGTGTGTGGTGTAAGGAAATGGTCCAGTTTCATTCTTCTGCATGTGGCTGTCCAATTTTCCCAACACCATTTGTTGAAGAGACTGTCTTTTTTCCATTGGACATTCTTTCCTGCTTTGTCAAAGATTAGTTGACCATATAGTTGAGGGTCCATTTCTGGGCTCTCTATTCTGTTCCATTGATCTATGTGCCTGTTTTTGTGCCAGTACCATACTGTCTTGATGATGACAGCTTTGTAGTAGAGCTGGAAGTCTGGAATTCACATATGTCTTCTGTCTCCCCAGGCACCTTCCCACCTCTGTCATGAAGGTATCTTCCCCAAATGCAATATTTAAAGGGTACTTTTGAACGCCCTAGCTTGGTTTATCACTGGCTTATGAGCTGGTCAGTCAACAAGTTGCCTGAGGAGCACTCGCTTGTGTACGTTACAGGCTGCTATCCTTTTCATGGTGGGACATGTGGTATTTTAAGGGGGCGGCGCATGACATGGCCAGGGGTTCACCAGGTAAAGGCTGATTTAGCTAGCGCTCTGTGGATAGCATCACCTTGGTGATGGTCTGAGCCTGAGCTAGCAGGGGGAGAAAGTGGGTCTATACTTCTGAGTGTGGCCCTTTGGTCTTGGGCTTTACCACACAAGGCCTCGTACATAGCTCGCATGTTATCACCAAATGATCTTACTTATGCAGTCACAGAGACAGCCAGACAAAATCAATAGAAGGCATTCATCGCACATCCTTAAATTTCCATCCTATTCTCCAACTACACCGCTTAAAGTGCACTAATATTTTTGTGGGTCCCTAATTTATATCTTGCTAGCACAATATTATTGCACTGTGTTTTCTTTGTAAAAAGCCAACATTAGTTCAAGGCAAACAATTAAAATACACCACAAGTTTTATAACTATCTTTTAGCATTTGTCCAATTTGTAATATACCCAGAACCTCAAAAAATAGTCGTGGTCTATGCCTTTCTCAACTTTGAGAGGCCCCACCCCCAGGGAAGATCAGATTTTTGGTGACACAATTTTCTTGGTATATCTGCAAGTGAATTCACTTATAGTAGAGAACATTCCTTTCTCAGAGTGACTGAAATGCTTGTCTCTCCTGCCAGAGAACCCCCTCGGTAACCAGAAAGCCAAATGAACATTTGAGAATTTGTTGCTTGGTGATCCACAATAAAAGCACCATGAAGTGAATATCTTATCATAGAGGGTGCTCTCTGGTAACCAGAAAACACCCATTTCCCAAATACATTGCCCCAACTCTACATTCTGCTGGACAGTCAGGTCGAAGATGGCCTTTCTCTTTGTGCTCCATTCTTGACCACACCATGTTTGGACTGAACATTCTTTCTTCAGACATTAAACTCTAGTCAAGTGGCTGTTCTAGGAGGCCTTGAAGATGTCCGTTTTCTTCCCCTCACA
The DNA here is from genome assembly GCF_964656455.1 of Halichoerus grypus. Classification (NCBI taxonomy): domain Eukaryota; kingdom Metazoa; phylum Chordata; class Mammalia; order Carnivora; family Phocidae; genus Halichoerus; species Halichoerus grypus. Next base: position 154,616,039 of record NC_135717.1, on the reverse strand, counting down.
TGTAGAGTTAATTTGTTTAGTTTAATTTTCCAAGAGAAAACTCACTTCCAAGCCCCAGGTCAAATCTCCCTGTAGGCACCACACACTCCCAACCTGACATGGAACAAGACAGACACCATGCCTGACCCTGAGGATTTACCAAGCTAAAATGGTGGGTTCAACCAAGAAATCTGTTCTAAACAGATAAACTGGAGGCAGCGTGGTTTGGTGGAGAGACCCGTGTATTCAACAGCCTAGGCTTTCCTTCCAGCCCTGTCTTGTGATTTTAGGGAAGACACTCAGCCTCCTGTCTTGAAAATGGTGGGCCTGAGGTGGGAGGTGGTTCAGAAAACTTCTCATGACTAGAACTCATTCATTCATTCATCAGATATGATTCCTGCCTCTAAGGGACTTCCAACCTATAGCTTCCAGCTCTAAAATTTCATGTTTCAAAATACAATGATAATCAGAGAAGTTTATTAGTGCAAGGATAGGTTGACCAGCTTAGTAAGGCCATATGCTACATGGGAAGGGCTCCCACCATGGAGGCAAATGGTCCTGGTTCCACGACCTGGGCAAGTTCCTTTATCACTTTCAGTCTCCGTTTCTTCTTCTATAGAATGGGTGTAATAAGATCTACTTTGAAGCATTGGGAGGATTAGAGCTAAAATGCACAAAGTACCCCACACATAGTAAGCATTCAATGAACCACCTCTCCCAATTTCACTCTTGACCCTCAACATCCATCTCCATCCAGGCAGCCAGACTGATTTTTTGATTGATCTTAAAAATGTAAACTGTATCCTATCACTTAGGACACTCCCATGTGCCCACCCAGGCGTGTGGGTTCTCACCTCCACATATGGTGGCCTCCAGGGCCCTGCATGATCTGGCCTCTGCCTCCCTCCGCCCCTCACCACTCCCTCCAAGAGACCACATGCCTCCTCTCTGCTCTCAGATAAGGTAAGTTTACCTCAGGACCTTTGCTCTTTTCATTTCCTGAAGAATTCTTGGTTCCTCACCAATCAGATTTCAGCTCAAAGGTCATAAGGTCAAAGAGGGCTTTGGGGTCTATACACCCTCAGTCCAGTCACTCTAGCACATTTTCCCATTTCATTTTTGTAACGCCAGCCCCAAATTTTCTTATTGGCTTCCCTGAGTATTGTCTGCCCTGTCTCCCTCAAGAATATAAATTCCCCAGAGGTAGATTCCTTGTTTTATTCACTGTATCCCCAAAACAGAGGCAATGCCTGACACATAATAGGTGCTCAATAAGTATTTTTTGAATTTATGTTGTTGTTGTAATTATTACCATTATCATTGATGGCTGCAATTTATCTGAGAAGAGATCCCTCAGGTAATGTCTGAATCTTGAGCCGGAAGAGGAAACTAGTTTTATGCCAGAAACACAAAGCTGAGGAGGACTAGTGGAAAACTCAGGAATCAGGAGGAAGGAGAACGTAGGCCTGGAGGGCGCCTTTCAGTGCAGTAAAGAGACTGTTGGATTTTAAGCTAAGAGGTCTGAATACTAGCCCGAATTTTACCACAAGCTACCCCAGTCCTTAACTCCTCAGGCCTTAGTCTCTTCATATGTATGATAAAAAAAAGTTCAGAACTAACTGGCCTTAAAAGTTCCCCAACTTTGTGCCTTTAGGACAGGGCCACTTCTGTGGTAGCCCAGAAAAGTACTTGCATGAGATGCTACAGAGAAGCAGAGGAGGAGGGAGAGACGGGTGGGTGCCTCCCGGCGAGCACCCATTCTGATCCACTCCAGCGCCAGCCCTTCCCTCAGGGCCTCCTTCCCAGACAGGGCCGGGCACAAGGCAGCCGCTCACGAGGTATTGACTGAGCGAATGAATGGAACCACAGAGAGGGGGGACTGACAGCTCAGTGACTCAGAAGGAAGGACCACTGAATCACCAAGCCACTTCCTGTCTTGCTCAGTGTCTTCCAAGCCAAGTCCTAACAGGGTGGGAAGGTGGCACAGAGTTTAAGCTCTAGTGGGTCTATATGCAACAGTGCCACACAGAGAAGGCCCTTCAGGGTCAAGGGTGTGGGGAGCAGGGGAGGAAACAAAATAGTCACTTAACCTTTCAAGTTCTTAGCAGCAAACCCTAACATACAGCTAAAAGATCATACAGCCTGATTCCTTTTTCAGAGCAATCAAGTCAGTTTCTAGAATGTCAGCCATAAAAGGGGCTGTATCAGCTATCTAGTCTTGTGTAACAAAGCACTACTTAGGTGGTGAAAGCAATAGCCATTTTATCTGCTCGCAGTTCTGTGGGTCAGCGATTTTGGCTGGGCTCAGTGGAGCGGTTCCACTGTGCTCTTGCATGGGATCACTCATATGACTGTGTTCATCTGGCGACTTAACTGGGTTGGATGGTCTAACTCCATGTCTGCTGGTTGCTACTGGCCTCTGGCTGAGCCCTTCTCATCCTCAAGGACACTAGCCTGGGCTTATTCGCATGGCTGCAACATCATTTCAAAAGGGTAGGAGCAGACGCTGAGGGCCTCTTAATGCTGAGACCCAACCATAGTGTCCCTTGTGCTCCATTCTATTAATCAGAGCAAGTCACAGCGCGAGCCCAGAGTCAAGGGGAGGGGAGACAGACGCTACCTCCTGATAGGAGAAGGAGCCAACTTACATTGCAAGGGAGACAAACATGTAAGGATGGAAGAAACTATGGCCGTCTCTGCCAACAATCTACTGCAGAAGCCTCGAGGCTCACGCAGGGCTCTCATCACACACACACACAGGTGCAGTGACTTGGTCAAGTTCAGAGAGTTAGTGGCACATGTGGGATGGGGACCTGCGTCTCCATCCAGTGTTCCATGCCTTCAAGAACCTCTTGCATCTGCAGCCTTATCTTCTTTATCCAAACCTATTGACAGAGCCAGTCTTCAGAAGCACCCCACTTCTCAGCTTTCCTGCTTCAGATTTGCAGACCAATCCAGTGGCAGATGTAGGAACTGAGTCCTTTTCCAAGGCTACAGCTGCCTTCATGCCATGAATCTCCTTAATAGAAAAGGAGATCCCAGTCCATCTTCTGGTCCTTTGGGAGCCTGTTGGGCCCCCAAGCCTCAGGTAGATTTGACAGGGCTTTTCACTGGGCTCTGTTACAGTCACTTAATGCAATAGCACTTTGTAGTTATAGTTTTTAAAGCAATATGTCCATAGAATATCTTGAAAAGGTAGCAAACCCATCTGTTAGACACAATGTGACTGTCAAGAATTAGTTCACCAGAACAGCTTCTGAAAATGAAGCCTGAAGGAATCATCATCATCATCATCTAATATTTATTGAGCTTTAACTACATCCAAGCATTGCCTCAGCATTGACACGTACCAGCTCAGTAATTCTCATAACCACCACATGACATAGGGATTATTGCTACCCCTGTTCATAAAACTGCTCTCTTAAATGTCACCTTTGTGTCCAATTGCCAAATCCAAGATCTTATTTATAGCCTTTCGCCTTCTCAACTCTGCATAATTTGAAAATACTTATTCAGTCCTTTATCCACACATTCGTTCTATTGGGTGATGAGACCTGGTCTCCATGTAGGTGATAATCACAATAAGCAAGTTAAAAACATTTCTTGCCCTCATGGACCTTCTTGTCTGGGGAGATGGATAGGCACTGAATAAGCAGCAGCCTGAGGGTTGTGAAGAGGGAGGTGAGGGGGCCTGTCACCTGGGTGGCTCAGCCGGTTAAGCGTCTGACTCTTGGTTTTGGCTCAGGTCATGATCTCAGGGTCCCAGGATTGAGCCTTCTGAAAGATGAGTCTTCCTTCCCTTAGTTTCTGGGAATTGAAACTCTCCAGATTCTAGTTCTTATTTCTCTAACCACTCCTTCACTGGTTCCTTTTCCTCCACATGCCCTTTAAACCCGGGCATCCTCCGGGGATTTTTCCTCCTAGCTCTTTCTTTCCTCTCTTTCCATTGGTGAGCTCACCAGTCCTGCTTCCGCCATCACCCCTGCTTCCCCCAGGGTTTGGGTCTTGCCTTCTTCCCTTCTGGTTCCATGTGCTTTCCCTGGGAGCTCTCCTGTGCTCTATGGCTTTAACACCTGCCAGTTCCAGGATTGCTGCAATGGTCCGGGCAAGTTCACTGGGGGCTGAGAGCAAGCACTGGCTTCGGAAAGGGAGAAGGCTCCCGGAGGCACCCGGCTCCATTCTGTCAGCTCGCACCACCATTCGGAACCATCACCCAGCCAGGAGAGTGCTCAGCGACGCCACGGCATGCCCAGGAGAGACCCCTGTGTTATGGGCGAGAAATACCCAGAGTTAGCCAACAGCCCGCATCCTCTTGTCTCTCACTGTCTCCTCGGCCCCTTTCCTTGTGGCTCAGCCCCTCCAGAAGGGAAGCACTGCTTCGGTGCCAGCCCTGCAGAGGTCTGCAGAGATTGGCAGGGCACAGGAATGCCTGAAAGCTGAGACCACTGCAGGATCCAGCAGGTGCGGGCAGCAGCTGTGGTGGTCTTGGCTCCGACCCGCTGCCTGACCTGTAGCGCCCCACTCCATTGACCTGGGCCTGCTGTCCCTATCTTTCAAGATTTTTTTTTTTTTTTTTTTGACAGACAGAGAGAGACAGCGAGAGAGGGAACATAAGAGGGACAGCGGGAGAGGGAGAAGAAGGCTTCTGGCAGAGCAGGGAGCCCGACGCGGGGCTTGATCCCGGGATCATGACCTGAGCCAAAGGCAGACGCTTAATGACTGAGCCACCCAGGCGCCCCTGCTGTCCCTATCTTGATTTACTCTCAGACTATGTAAGCGTTTCACTATTGCCCTGACGGCTCACACACAGTTTGTTACTGTTGTTGTTTTCCCCCACAAAATAGAGAAGTGTTTCACATTCATTAAACTGAGTTGAAGTGAATTCGCCAACTGTTAAGAGGAGCCGCAAGGTGCCCAGGGGCCCTGGGTCCTGCCTACTTCTTCTCCTGCTACCATTCACCCTCCCGCCGCCGTGGGCCAGCCCGCCATCCTCCCGCAGACCCGGTGCTCTCCCCTGCTTACCGAACTTCTCGCTCAGGTCCCGGCTCTAATATCACTTCCTTCTAGAAGCCGTCCCGGAGGGCTGCCTGCCAGTCGTCGGTAGATACCCTGATTTAATGTATTCAAAGCACTAGGGACTTCTTCTTCATAGGATTCACAGTCATGATGACATACTTACCCGGCAGGGCTGAAACATAGGCACCATGGCTCTGGGGTTTTTTAAATGATTTGCTAAATTTTTTTATTTCTGTAAGTGGTCTCATTTGCTCCCACTCCTGCTGATGGTGGGGGGGGAGGTGATCTTCAACGTGCCAATGAAAAGTAACAGCCTCTTCCAGTTTAAAACAATCTGTTTCCCCAGTCAGTTAATTCAAGGCTGAAAGTTGCTGGCCTTGGTACTATCAGGACGCGGCAGGGCACCGTTACCTCCATGTCTGCAACTTGGGGGTCAGCTCCACCCTCCAGCCCTCGCTGGCAAGGCGGCATCTCGGGCTCGCTGGCGCAAGCTCACAAGCCGGCATTCTCAGCTGCCTGGGGAGTATGTCTTGAGGAACTTCTACATCCCGTACAGGCCACCCACAGGCCAAGAGGAAGTGGGGAGCCATCTCAGGCCCCTTTCTGTGGAAACACGCCCATCACCATTTCAACTCCACTGTGGCTGCCCCGTGGTTTATGGGGTGCCCAGAGGGAGAATTTCCTCTAATGTCCAAGCGGAAGGCAGAGCCCAGTCTCCTGCGATCTGACTCCCCCTCTGCCACCTGGACAGTCCTGCATCCCTGCGCTGAGGTTTGCTCAGGAGGGAGGGACCCGAGTCTTTCTCCTCCTCCACTCTCCTGCTAGTGGAGCAGGGTCTTCGCTTTCCTTCCAGTCTCAGGGGCCCCTGTGACCCCTGACGTGGTCTCTGTGGATTATGCTTGGCTCATGCTGAATGAAGCCCATGATCCAGGTTTGCCTCTCCATATGGAAAAGCAAGCTTTGGAAATGAACCACTACCTTCCCGCAGCTGCCACGCCCCTTACACTTTTTCTTTCTCCCACAGTTTGCCTTTTAGGATTGCTTGCTTGCGGATTTAAAAACCGAGTCTGATTCCCACAGCTGAGCAGTGACCTTTTTCTCCTAACTCGCGTCCACCCTCACCGAATCCATCCATTCACGGGCAGGGGCCACCTGGTTTTCAGGAAACAGAAACCACCTCAGGTTAATGTTTTTAAAAAAGAAACTTTTTTTTTTTAAGATTTTATTTATTTATTTGTCAGAGAGAGAGAGAGCACAAGTAGGGGGAGCTACAGAGGGAGGGGAGAAGCGGGCTCCCTGCTCAGCAGGGACCCTGGGACCCTGGGATCCCCAGAACCCTGGGATCATGACCTGAGCCGAAGGCAGGCGTTTAACCGACTGAGCCACCAGGCGTCCCAAAAGAACTTCTTCTTATAGTAATTTGTGTGAGTCTTTGTTGAAGGTCTACCTCTATAATCTCTTTGGCTCAGTACTGTTACTGTCTTTGTGACTAATACACATACGTGCGATTAACATAGATTTTGTTGCATGATTTAAGCCAATTGATATAATTCATAATAATGATAAAATGTCCAAATTGTCAGGGACCATCGAGATCATTTAGTCTAATCCTTTTATTTTAGGAGAAGAAACCTAAGGCCCGAGTGATTAAACATACTGTTCAAAGTCACAGAAATAATGGCCCGTGTGGATCTTGAACCTCTCATTTTTCTGCCCCCAAGTTATTACTGTTTCCCAATTCAGCCAACTGCCTTCACATGGCATTTCGTTTGCCTACGTCTCTAAACCCAAACTAGGTGATTTCATAGAGAACTAGTTGCCTCGATTGATTGGTTTATGGAAACAGAACTTCTTTCCCCTTCTCCTTGTCTTCATCTAGCCTATATAGATATGTCATTTTCAGAATGGAAATAGTTTATTTTTTCATGATTACCAAAATTCATACATTCTCATTATAACAAAAAAAATCTGTAAAGAAATCTTTACACTGTGTTTCTAGCACTTAACATAGTGCTGGTAAACACTGAATTATGTTGAGTGAAGAAAAAAAAAGTCATGCATAATTGTGCTTTCTATTTGTACATATATAATAAAAACAGGATTAGATATTTATTTTTCTCTTACCAGATTCCTTAAACAAACACAGCAAAACAGATTCAAATAAGAAGTAGCCCATTCAAGGAAATCACCTGAGGAGACGATATTCTTATTTCGATGATGTTACTGTTGCTAATACACGTATGGAATTGTCTTCCAAGATTGTTACTAATTATTTTATTCTCAGTATGAACAAATATTCTTCCTTTGATGGATTTTATTTGGAACAGGAATATCATTGGAATAATGGTGAAAAACGTGGGTGTTACTGTTTTGGATAAAAAGCAAGATGTGAATATAAAACAATGAGGTTGACATTTGCCATACATCTGCTCATAAATTGCTTTGAAGATTAGCCCCCACAAGGAGTCCCAAAATGTTTCTTGCAGGGGCATCACAGGAAGCGGCGCCTATCCTCCGAGGGGACCACTTAGAACGTGATTTGCATCTGAATGTAAAAATTCCAGTAGGTGGCATTTAAAAGACAATCAGATTGGTTTATAGTAATATTTTTGTACAATATCAGACTCTTACAGAAAACTGTAGTTGTAGGGAATTTAGCTTAATAAGATTGTTTGTTTTTGTTTTTAAGTAAACCTTTTTAGGTCTTCCATGATCTGGGCTGGAGGCGATCAAGGAGTTTCTTCTCCGCTGCAAGGAGCTTTCTCCCAGTAGCTGCTTTGAATTTGTGCATTATTGGTTTGCTTCTCAATGTCCGTCTTTAATTTTCTGGTACTTAGTAACAATTCACAAGAGGAGTGAGCCTCTTGTGTACTTCTGCACTTCCTAGGATACATATTATTGGAGCGGAAATTCATCCTGGCTTCACTTGAGGGGGCACAAATGTCTCCGGGGGGCCAGGTCGGTCACATACCTTGAGTGAAGAGGGTGTCTGTAAGAACAGTGCCTGCCTGATGACAAAAGGCGAATGACTGGCAGCCTCAGTGCTGGAAGGCAATTGGGAATAGTGGGGACTGGGGAAGTCAAAGGACACATCCCCATGCAAAGGAGGCTAACTTTTACCCCAGGGGAGTGAACTCAAGGTTATTAAAACTTCTGATCTTTCCTTTTGATAAGCTGGAAATCTGGGTTTTTTAATCTTACTTCCCTTGATTTTTAAATGTCAACCAATAATTCAAACACACCAGAGAGGCAGAGGAGCATGATGGTCAAGAACTTGCATTCTGGAGCCAAACTGCTTGGGTTCAAATTCCACCTCTGCCATTGATTAACTGTGCCACTTTAGGCAAGTTACTCAACCTCTCTGGGCCTTCATTTCCTCATCTGTAAAATGAGGATGGTCATGTAGTACCAATGTCATAGGTCTGATGTGAAGATAAAATGAGTTGATATATGTAAAATATATATATGCCTGGTCTATAGTTAGTGCTACAGAAATGTTGGTTTTTGTTCTTTAAAATGAGAAGTCATTGTGTGGGTTAAATAAAACACATCTGCAGGCTGAATTCAGCTCATAGATTTCCAATTTGGGCATTATGGTCTAGAAACAGGAAAGAAACCTTTTGGTAAACTAAGACCCTTTGTATAAAATTATACTCACTATCTCAGCATACTCCAAAGCACATCAAGAGTTTACAATAGGCTGTAAAAGTCAATCTGACGCTTAGTAACTCTCCAATTTTCTGATGAACACGGTAGTCACTCAGCTGATCCACGGCAGAGGTTGGGGGAGGGGTTGTGCGGCTTTCCATTTCACCTGGGCAGGGCTCTGGAGGTATGGCAGGCTGAGTTGTTAACACGTTAACATATTGAATGAGATACCGCCATACTGATCCATGAACAGATGCTTTCCTCACCAATCCCATCCCTGACTGGGCTAGCCCAGCCACCCCAGCCTCTCCCCCAGTGACCCCTGGCCCTCAGACTCTGCTCCATGACATATGTCCTGATTGCTTAGTGTCCACTCCATACCGCTTGTTAAATATCTTGTTTATCACCTCTGCACTTAGGTGCAGGGAACCAAATAAGTTGCAGATTCAACCATTGAAAGGTTTGTCTTCTTAAAACCTGTTATTTAACCTGTTATTTAATCTCTTTGAGCCTTAGTTTTCTTATCTGTAAGATGGGGATAATATTAGTAACTATCTCTTGTTATGATAATGAGAGAATTCACATAAAGTGTTTAGCAGTGTCTGAAACACGCCAACCCCCTCTCCATAAATGCTGTCAGTGGTACTAATTTAGGTATTATTCCACCAGCTGAAGGTCATGCCTTGAATGCCCGGTAGCCTCAGGAAGGCTTAATCTCATTCAGATGGGCTCGCTAGTCAAGGCCTATGATTTATAGTTATATATATAACTACATCTATAACTATTTGTAAAATTATATTTTATTTATTATTGTAAATTACAGAAGCATAGAAACACATTATAATTTGGACAATAAGGAAAATGGGGGGGGAATCTAACATCTCACCAATCTAGAACACCAGCTTCTAAATAGCATATTTAAATAGGATTATGTAAGAAGAAATTTTCAAGTGAATCAAGTACAGTTTGACACCTTTCTGTCATCTGGCCAGACTAACAGCTCCCATGACAAGGTCATGTCCACCTTGGTTACTGCTCTAGCCCCAGCACCTGCAGAGTACATGGCTATGATGGGCACTCAATAATTATTTATTCAATGAATGCACAAATGCTGAATGAATGAATGAATGAATGAAGACGGAGGAGAAAGCAGGCACAGAACATTAGAGCCCAGGGGAGACCCAGGCTTGGTGTTTGCTAACCAGGAGTTGGCTGGCAGTTACCATGGATCAGAATTCAGTTTCTGGGAAGGTAGAGCGGGGAAGAAAGATGGGGAGTCACGTGTACATGGGAATAGAACATGGGAATGTGTACATGGGAATAGAACAAAATAGAATCTCAATGTCCAATGAGAAAACGTCCTCAGCACTGAGGTGGAAACTTGGAACTGAGTGGTCCTGCTTGGCTTGCTTTTTTTAGAGACCCCCCTAGCCCCACCCCTGCCCAGGCATCTGCTGGTCTTGGAGTGTGGTGGGTCTGATTCCGCAGGCAGTTACACCCCTCCTGGGCCAGGTGGGAAACAGAACACCGACGGAGAGCTGCACAGTCCCTCCCCGGGTTCATCATCCTTAACATAATTCCCCTATTTGTTCTAGCTCCATCTCACACCAGGCCTTTGATCAGAAGGGCCTTTGCTCACTGCCGCTGCTACCCTTCAGTGGGGTTGAAGCCTCCTTCAGTGGAGCCTGTGAGGACTTTAGGCTCAGGTCAGCTTGAGACTGAGAGAACCCTGCAACATGTCTCTCTGGGAGCTGATCCCAGTTTAGAGCCACTGGCCCTGCATTGTTGGTTGCTAGAGATGAGGAACTATGTTTAGTATATCACCCTATTCAGGGCTCTTCTACAGCTGACATGGACTGGCACAGCTGTAGTGGTTACTAAAACACTGAGATACACTCGGCAGCAGGGGGGTTCACACTGGGCACAGAGGTGGAGGACCTCCAACAGAATGTCCTGCAGGTTCTCCAAGAACCCATGCCTTGCTGGGAAGTGTAGTGAAAACCACCGCCGATTGTCCATAAAATACAACCCAATCCTTGGCACCTTATTATATAAATGAATGAATACACGAATGAATGAACGAACGAATGAATGAATGAATGAACAAACGAAAGCAGGCAACAGCTGTTCCATAAATCTGTGTTGCATGAATGAGTTCTCTCTGTCCACTGTTTCCTGAAAAGGCAGTTATCCCTCACATGCAGCAGAACATCCTAACTACATCTTAATCAGCGTTTCAAACTGTTTTCAGAAGTCAAGGTCACCCTCTTACTTGTTAACTGGGCTTTTATATAACAGGCTTCAATCACCTGGGGCAACCGCCAGAAAAGCTCTCTATTGTGAGGAACACATCCAGAGAGCACAAGCCGTATTTTGCTTTACATACTTAAGTGAAGAATTGGTCCCTGGCTGAACATAATGGAAGTCATTTGTTCTGGAAAAAGCAATTCAGAAAAAGATATCACCTAAAAATCTAGAGCAGTCCACTCAGAACTCTCTCCTCGGCTGGGCTGTGAAAGATTCTTGGGCTTAAGGGCTATTTTTCTGGGGGTAAGGAGTGTTTTAATTTCCCATAATTGGCCTCGTCTAGGAAGTCAGTCTATTCACTGTAACCATTTGCTCCTGCAGTGTGCGATTGGCCCCATCTGAGAAGTAACGGATGCTCTTTTTAGTGCCTGGTGGCCTCCGGTGAAACCAGTTTAGAAGTGGTTTCCACAATACCCAGCCAGAGTTAAAGGCATTTCAATCAGTGGGAAAAGTGGAAGGCAACTCCTTGCATTTCAGAGGTTGTCCTTGAGAAGACTCTCTCAAGCCTCCCATCAGAGATCTGGTAACATTTTCCCTATCATTCACCCATCTCAGCAGCTTGAGGCCAAGGGGAGCCATTTTGGTTTCCTATATAAGGACCAGGAAGAGGGGGAGGGGATTCCCCCAAAGCCACTCTCTTGTTTCATTTTGGCTTTTTTCTTCAGATTTAACCATGGAATTACTTTTCCCGGTTCAAACTGTGGTTTTCATAACTCAATCCTAAAACCAGAGAGCTCTGTGGCCTCAGGGTGGGCAGCAGACATTCTCGTAGCAGCTTCTGAGCCCTAGCGGGTAGAAGAGAGCAGAAGCGTGGGGAGGGGAAAATTCCAGCCTTCACTAGAGTGGGGATACAACTTTTCTCACATCCCTCAAGAGTGAATTTCTCCAGGCACATCTCTGGCCAAATCGGGGGAGCCGAACCCAAACCCTTGCTTTGTTGTGGGAAGCAGAGATTTGGCCACTTTCAGCTTTTGTTCAAAGCCTCCTAAAAGGGAGCCGCCCTATCCCACCCGGGACTTCAGGGAAGCTGTGCCCTCCCCAGAAATGACAAATGGAAAAGACAGAACGGACTCCAGCCAGGCCAGGATACAGTCTCTGGAAAGAGGTTGTTTTTGTCTCCAATGCCATAGAAAACACATCCTCTTAACTTATTAAGTAGGGAAACAACACAATCACACACGCTGGAGGTTACCAAGGTGAACAGAATCCAAGATTAAAATCTGCCAGCCCAGTGGTGCATGGAAGCATGGAAGGCCCAAAGAGGAAATCTAGTTCACTGTTGGTAAATTTTTTTGGATGCTGTTTATGTTTGAACTTTTCTCTGTTTTCCTGTAGAAACTTCCGTACCCTCTTCCTGTGTCCCTACAAAAGGCCTGGACAATGCAGTCCCAGCACCACCGTAGGACATGGGCAGGGCCCCACCTTCCTCCTTCCTGCAGGGATATCCTTTCCTATAGAAGAGGTAAGAATGTAAGGTTCATGTGAAAATGTTATTATATTCCTTATCTCAGTCATTTCGTGATTTGCTGTTTGGCCACAATAAGTCAGCCTGGCCACATTCACAATAGAGGTGGCCCCAGTTCCTAGTTTTGGCTCGTGCTGTTTTCTCAGCTGAAGAGGGCAAACGGCTGTTAAAAATGCTGCTTGTTTTCCAGGATCTTATCAAGAGTTCATGTCTAAGGCCAGAAAGAGAAGGGAGGGCTCCATTTTTTTTTTCTCTCTCCTCATTGTTTCCAACTGATTTGGCAGGAAATGGGAGTCCTCTACCTGTCCCTCTTGGGAGTAAAATTGATTTGATTCCATTTTTCAGATGTATCCGCCACCGCCAGGCGTTGGGGACATTTCTGCTCACCCTAAAGCAAATGTGTCCTGCATTTACACAAATGACATCTTTCAAAATTGGAAATGAGTCAAATTTAAATGGGGAGCTGGGGATTGGTGATTGCCGAAAATTGCCTCAGAGAATCTCAGTTTTGTTTTATCTTCTAATCCACCCCTTTGTAAAGTGCCTTTTGGGGCTGTGGACTTTGGCTGACTTCAACAAATGTGCGTGTGTTTGTGTGTGTGTGTGTGTGTGTGTGTAGTATCCTTGGCATAGACACTCAGAGAATCGAAGTCCTTCACACAGAGTTTCACATGAATCAGGATAGCTCACATTAACACCTGCCTGGGAGCATATGTTACAGATGAGCAATGCAGAACTCAGGAGAAGGTAAGTCAATTCCTCAAGGATCCTAGTGTGTCTATGGTTGACCCAGGATTTCCCATTTAACCGAGTTCAGCCAATTCAGTCAATTTGGACAAGAATCAAGGTCCATCTAGATGCTTCATTTCATATAAAATCAACCTCAGATGATTTTATTTTGAGGGGCTTGGTTGTGTTAGTGTCTATAGATAAAGTTGAAACATAGGAATTCTAGAAACCACAGTATTCCATAAACAGAAGGATCTTCCCTTTCAATGTCAGCACTTCACTTTGGAGGTAAGACACAGAGTCTGGACAGCTACTGGATGGAATCATGGAACAAGCCAGTCTTAACTACCCCCAGGAGCACAAGAACTAGAAAAAGCTATTTGATTCTGCTCTATGGGGGTTTTGGTTTTCCCAGGCCACATCATCCTCAATAGAGGACCCTGCCTCTGGTGGAAGAGGCTCTGCCCCCACCCGGTCTTAGCGTGGAACTTCCAGCTCCTCACATACCCTGCTCGTGCTGACAGTTGTTTGTGGCTCTTCTGCCATGTGAGGATATTGGCCATCAGGGAGAAACCCTCCAGACTCTTTCCTCCTGTGGGTCCTAGGTGGCCCACAGAGTGGCCGCTGCTCCCGGACCTGCCTGCCCCTCCACCCCCTTGGCTGTGTGATCAGAGCTGTACTCACCCCCTGTGCTCATCCTAGGGTACCCAACTGCTGTTTCAGATACAGAAGTCCGATAGATCTGCCAAGAGCCACCCCAGATAGTTTTTCCACCCAAGTACAACAACCAACTTTAGATTGGCCTCTATGGGATTACATTTGTGGGAGAAAAATATTTGACATCCTTGTATTGTATTAACCAATGCTTTCCCTCAATCCCAACATTTCCTTTCTCTCCTTGGTGCTTCCCCCGTGTCCCTAACTCCCTTTGAAGCAGTTGGGCAATTCTGTGCTGACTGCCTCAGAGAAAGGATGTTACAGTGGAAAACAGCCGGGAAAAGACTCTTCCTGACTTTTGAGTTTCAAAAGCTTAGGCCATTAGGGAAATGGAAAAGACCCACAGAAAGGACAAAACATTTGGCAGCAATGTCATGAGTGAGAACAAAATGCCTCTCCAGCCCTACTCCCTGAGCTTCAAGAATTGGAGAGAGCCAGAAGGAAGAGAAAAAACTGATGAAGTCTGGGACAAGAGGGCCAGACCTGAAGGGGCCACATGGACGTGAGCAGAAGCAACATCTGCAGACCACCCGTAATCCACTCACAGGACCCTTTGCATCACCCATGCCCACGGGCTAGACTGGTTGCCATCCGGTAAGGATTTCTCACTAACTGCTTAGCAGGAATAACAGCTGTCTGTGGCCCCAACTTGGCGGTGATGTCACAGCTGGACTTATCCCATGTGACCAACCCCAAAAACAGTATCTCAGGGCACTTGTAGGCCCCCAACAAGGATGGTGGGGCCCTTGGGCACCTGGCAAGATTTTGCAGTGGGAGGAGAAGTCCCTGTGTCTATAATTAAAAGCTGAATGGAACCAGTTCAAGATTTTCAAAAATCATGGTTAGCCTCACCTCTATCCAAGCTCTCCTAAGTATTGCTACCTCTGGCCTTCTCCAGGGAACCACATTGCTCTCGAATGTTGAACATCTTTGAACTGTTTCCCGCAGAGCTGGTCCAGTGGTCTGTTTGGGTGATTCTACCCTGTGTTGCATTCCTAGCCTCTGACCAAAACCTGACCTTGATCTTGATCTTGGGTAATTGCCTGGTTCTCCAGGTTCTCATGCTTCTCACTGTAGAACCCTGCCCTCCCCAGCTCCCAAGCCAGGAGGGTTTGCACAACCTTATCTCTCCAACTACACTAGAGTGTCAGTTCCAACACGCAAACCACCCTCCTCCTCATGGGCTCATCTATCCCACCCCTAGAGATTTCCTAACTACAAAGATACTCATCCTGTGCCCCATCTTCTCTAAGATGGAGTGAGTTACAGATAAAATGGAGTCTTCAAGGCCACACCATAAGTACCGGTAGGTGGAGGTTGTGCTTGGGATGAGTCAAGGTATTAGGTTGATAGAACCAGGTTGAGCCTGTGGCTGGTCTGGTTCCCTTCTCATAACTCTCTTTCCTCCCATGTGATTAATGCCATTATGACCATCCTGAGGATAAACCCACTCTCCTCTTCACTTGAGGAAGCATAGTAGGGTGGCTCCAGACCCTAAGGAAAGCCTTCTCCTTTAGTCTAGAGGTAAGATACCAAAGGTCACAAAGTGGGCCCGAGGGGCAAGTGACAATAGCTGAGGTTTGAAACTAGAGAAAGAAGGGTACAGGGTCAGCAGGTAAGTCCTCAATGGGAAAGTTCCCGGATCATGTCTACACTGAAAGATGACAATGGAAAACATAGAATGGAAGTGTCACTTCTGATTTATGGCACGTACATATTTTCATCTTTGCATTTTCCCTTTGCCCTTTCCTGCTTCATAGAGGTGTTGTGAGGCTTAATGTTGATAAAGGGTTCTACAGATCTCAGATAAAAGTTATTACAGAAGTACAAGAATGAGCACCATCACTGACATGAATTAGCCTGAAGTCAAATAAGTATTAAGTAGATTTAAAAGTTAAAGGTATAGGAATGTTAGTGTGTGTTTCAAAGGCTACCACCATCTGGGGACAAGAAATGTACCACAAAACGCAATCTTTTTCACGATGAAGCTATAAAAGCATTTGGAGTAAAAAAAAAAAGTGGAAAGAAGCAAACATCAAGGGATTATTATGAGTGACTGTGAAAGCAGATGACTTAGCAAAAACAAAGCTGGTCTTCAACCAAGTGACAGCATGACTGATTTTTATGCAAGATTTTCAGACCAAGTCTGTTAAAGGAACTGTTGCCTCCATGAGTGTTCATCGTGGTGCCATTTCTCCGGATTGAATACTAGCTGAAATTAATGGGCATGGGTCTGGGGGGTGAAAAGTTCTTATTAAAATACAGAGATTTTTGTGGTAAATTATGGTAGCTAGGGGTTTGCGGTTGGGAGTGGGGAATGCTTTAGAGTATTTCTCCTACCAATTGTCCTAGCAATCATATCCATCTTAGGAGGTTCACTGCCTGACTTCTCATCTTTGGTGACTTTGGGGCAAGTTATGTAAGCCTTTTGTGCCTCAGTTTCCTCATTTGTAAAAAGGAAATAGTGAAAACCCTTTTAGGGTTGGTGTGAAGAAAAATGAGTTAATGTTGGGTTGTTATTGCAGCATAACTCAATCTCTCATGACTGATACAGGTATCCTTAGTGTGAAAATCTACTTGCACACTGAACAGTGAACTACAATAGTGAAAGTCCATCCTGACTACTGTCCCCAGGTAGATCTTTGTAAAATACCTCTTGTGTTATGAGATTCATCCTTTGGCCTGGTGTCAGATCCCACCTCCTTGGCTCTGCTCCTCTAATCTGACTTTCTGTCCCACAGCTTTAGTAAAGAAGTCTTCGTTTCAAATTAGACTGCACTCTTTGCCATGGACACTCAACAAGCCTTATTTATTCCTACCACCCGGAGTACTCACACTGTTTGCCTAACAAGAGCAGCAATGACTATGATTCTGCCTATTTCAATCCAATCCTTTGATTGTAATAGCTACTATCTCTCCAGATAGCAACGGAGAAATGACTATGAAACTTCAGAACATGGTTATTGTGTTCATTATTATCAGCAAACATAGACTGACACGTAACATACAAGAGGGCCATTGCAAGGACCAATGACAAAAACATGAGATGGACTAAGGATTGCGATGTGCAACTGTGGGCCTGGAACATCAGTATGGATATCCTCTATGGGCCAGTGTCACACCCAGGCTTTATCCTGTAGCTACACTATCATAAGTGTACAAAATTGCACTTCTGAGATATTCACTGCACAGTGTTTATCATGGTGAGAAACTGGGAAATCCTCAGTGGCCACCAATATGACATTGATTAAATAATTATCATAGACCATGAACGGATATGCTGGGCAGGTGTTAAAAGGACTGAAGTGGAATGGTATGTATTGACACAGACAGATAAGCATGATATGTGGTCGTGTAAACAAAGCAACTTGAAGAACAGTATATGTGGTATGATCTTATGTTGCTAAATATATTTTATGTTCATAAAGTCTCTGGAAAGGATATTCATTAAGCCAATAGCAGTGGCTAAGTCTTTGGGGTAAGACTGCTGGGGTGGAGTGAGGGACTCACTTTTTACTATATTCCTGGACCTCTAACAAGAAGCCTTTATTACTTTTGTGACAATAGTTATAATACTATCATTTGTTGAGCAGGCTGCCACTAAGTTCATCTGATAGTCCTCCTGATAAAACATCATGAAGAAGTATTTTTATTATCCTTACCCAATGGACAAGAAAACGGAAGGACAGAGAAGTGAAGGAAACTGCCCAGAGATAGTAAGTGTCAAAATCAGGATTTGAACCCACACGGTTCAGCTACATGTTGTGTGCTCTTAATTGCTGCCCTACAATCAAAATAAATAATAACAATTTGGGGGACACCTGGGTGGCTAAGTCTGTGGAGCATCCGGCTCTTGGTTTCCATTCAGGTCATGATCCCTGGGTCATGAGATCAAGCCCTGTGTCACGCTCCGCGATCAGTGGGCAGTCTGCTTGAGAGTCTATCTCTTTCTCTCGCTCTATCTCTGCCCCTCCCCCCACTCGCGCTCGCAAGCTCGTGCGCTCTTTCTCTCAAATAAATAAATAAATCTTTAAAAAAATAAGTAATAACAATTATTTAAGCCTATTCTCCCTTCAGGGGAATTCTCACTTCTGTGATGCCGCCTCTGATGACATCAGGCTGTTCGTTCATTCAACAAATATTTAGTAAATATAAGGTCAAAGGGCTTATTTGGGATACTGCAAAGTATACAAGTCAAAGCAGTCACAAGCCTTGCCATGCAAGAGCTGATGAGGAAGATAAAGAGAGCTTGAAACCTGGAACACGGAGTGTTGTGATACTGCGACGAGATTCTATGAATCCAGAGCAAACGGGAGGCACTTCCGACTCCGGGAAGCCGAGTCAAGCCTGAAGACCAAAGAGCTTCACGGAGAGCCACTCATTTGTTTGGCTGGAGTGAAGGGGAGGAACAGACGAGGCTGCAGGCTGCAGAGGTGGGGCAAGAGGACACCCTGCTGAGGGCCGTGGGCTCTATTTGGTAGGAAACGAGATCCCATGAGAAAATTTTCATTAGGCCAGTGATAGGGTCAGAAGAGCAACCTAATGATACCAGTATTTATTAAGTGCTAGACAGGATGCTAAGTATTTTTACATATTCTCCCTCATTTCATCTTCAAAACAACCTTGAGAGGGAGATATTGATACTTCCCCAACTTTACAGGGAGCTGAACTAACAGGCTCGGTGAGCAGCACAGCTGGGAAATAAGCCCAAGCAGTCTGGGTCTGAAGTCTGTGTCTTTAACCACTTTCTTTCTTTCTTTTAAAATCTATTTATTTATTTTAGAGACAGAGAGAGAGAGAGAGAGCAGGGGGAGGGGCAGCAGGAGAAGGAGAGAGAATCTCAAGCAGACTCCCCGCTGAGCATGGAGCCCAGCACAGGACTCGAGCTCACAACCCTGAGATCATGACCTGAGCTGGAATCAAGAGTCCGACGCTTAACTGACTGAGCCCCCCAGGCGCCCCCAAAGCATGTTGTTTCTATAATGCATGCAACATATAAGCACACATGCACTCATATATCATGTAAAAGGGTTTGGATTAATAATTTCTAATATCCTGTCATTCTCTGATTCCATAGGGAGATCTTGGTAGCAATTAGAGTAACAAACCGCAACGCGTGGTGCTTCATAGTTTTATGCTTTCCTGCAGGGAGCCGTTCTCGTTCCGACCTGCTGAACAAACTTCTGAGGCGCATAGGGCGAGTACAACTTTTTCCAGAAGAGAAGAGAGATTAGGTGAGCTTAAGTGTCCAAAGTCACAGAGCTCCTAAGCACTAGAATTTGGGTTCAAATCTAGGTATTCAATTTTAAGTCTGGTGCTTTTTTTTTTTTAAGTTGAAGAAAATTCCATGATTCCTTATGACCGTGCTCTCTTAAAAGCACCACCTAACCTTCACACTAAACTTGGCTTCTGAGACTCTCACAGTTTCAGGAATTGTGTTCATCTTTTCAGCATTGAAAGGGTGGGCAGGTGGGACGAAACCTGCTTTCAAGGTGGATAACCATCGGCCCAGGTTAATGGTGCATCGGAGCCGGAGTGATCAGGAGCCGAGCGCGAGCCTGGCGGGACTGCCACCGCCCACAGCATCACGTTAGGCTGGAGCCGCCCGCACCTTCACTGCTGGGGCGCATTAATTTTGCTGCCCTTGCATTCATCCATAAACACTTTGATGTGGATGGACTTGGGTATGAAGTCACACTCTCTGACTCATTTTTACTTCAAAGAAACTAATTATGAATGAACTCACCAAGTATGTCAAAAAACTGGAAATCATTGACCATTCCTTGCTAACTTTTGCAAGAGACTCTTCTGGATATGATTACATGAAATACTGTGTGTGGAAGTATCTAGCTCCGTGCCAGGCCCACACTGGTCTTTCAGTAACCCATCATTTCTGAGCACCACCCAGGCTGGGCTTTGTTCTGGGTGCCAGGAAGAGAGCAGCGAACAAAACAGGTGAGGCTGCTGTGCCCACGAGCCTAGCTGGGGAAGACACAGAATGAACGAGGACCTGAACAAGAAGGTGTATCAGGTCTGAAAAGTGCTATAAAGAAAATGAAACAGGTAACGTGATGGAAAGTGGCTGTGAATGACTTTAGGGTACAGTGGTCGGACAAGGTCTCAAGGACAACATGTCTTTCTTTGAAGGGCCAGCCATCCCGAAGGCTGCAAGAATTGCATGGGCGTAGCCTGGGAGGGACTGAAAGAAGGTAATGGGTTGGGGAAAGGAGTGCGGGTTATACTCAACGGTGAATGGGTGGTTAAGGCAGAATGGCTTGATCTGTCATATAGGTCGGAGCTGACTCTAGCTGTTGGGTGGAAAATGGAGGGTCAGGGGATGTGTCTTAGCTCAGGCTGCTATCACAAAATACCATAGACTGGGTGTCTAAACAACAGACATTTATTCTTATAGTTCTGGGGGCTGGGGAGTCCAAGATCAAGGTGACAGCAGATTCAGTTCTTGGTGGCCCACTTTCTGGCTCACAGACCTGGCCTGTCATGTCCACACATGACAACACAAAATGTGAGCTCTGGTCTGCCTCTTCTTATAAGGACATTAATCCCATCTCGAGGGCTCTACTCCCCATGATCTCATCTAACCCTGATTACCTCCCAAAGGCCCCATGTCCAAACACCATCGCACTGAGGGTTAGGGCTTCAATGTGTGCCTTTTGGGGGAGACAAACATGCAGCCCATAACAGGGCAGGTGGAAGTGAGAGGCAGCTGCTGCGGAGGTCTGGGTGAGAGGTGGGGGACCTGGATCAGGATGGGCAAAACTAAGTGGAGATACTAGATCCGGCTTGTCTTTTAGAGTCTGA
Organism: Halichoerus grypus; assembly: GCF_964656455.1. Taxonomy (NCBI): domain Eukaryota; kingdom Metazoa; phylum Chordata; class Mammalia; order Carnivora; family Phocidae; genus Halichoerus; species Halichoerus grypus. Next base: position 154,595,359 of record NC_135717.1, on the reverse strand, counting down.
TCCCACGGAGTAGACCCTGAATAAACATTTCCACATGGAGCTACTTTTCTTCCTTTCCTCCCTTCCTCCCTTGCAAGCGCCCTACTTCATTTCATTTGTTGAGTTTTGGCATAAGATAATTGACATCTTTTGTGTGTGTGTGTGTGTGTGTGTGTGTGTGTTTTAAAGCACAGATGATAAGTATATCCAAAGACGGGTCAATTCAAGTCGATCCAACAAAACTTTGTTGAGCATTGAAAACATACAACCTCTTCACCTCAGATGCTTTTTCTACTCATTTCAATTCAACAATAGGTTGTGATTGGCGGTTATGAGCTGGGCACCATCTTCAGTTCTGGAAGTTCAGATGAAAAAGACACAGATCTAACCCTCAACAGTCTCACAGTTCAATAACAGAGGAATATGGGCAAGGAAATAAAATATGACACAGGAGACAAGTGAAACCCAGAAACATGTAAGGTACAGGGCACCTAAACAGTGCAGGGGCTGAGGGTAACCCTCTGAGAGAGGAACAGGGGAAAGCTTTCCGAAGCAGGTGCCCCCTGGCCTGAGTGTCAGGGAAGGACCGTTCCCTGGGGGACAAGGAGGGTGTCCTGGGCCAGGGAACAGCATAGGCAGATGGATGCAGGAGCGAAAGAGCAGGGTTTATTTGGGGGCCCCTCAGTATTGCTGCGGCAAATGTAACAACAGAAGGAGAGAGGCTGTCAGCCGAAGTAGGACCCAGATCACAGAGGGCCTCATTTATTATGATGAACGAGCCCGCACTATATTCTGTTAGTGACAGGGCGTCAGAGAAATGTTTCACACAGGGAGACACCATCAGATTTCATTCAACTCTATGCATTCGCCAGCTGTTTCTTTAAAACACACAGACACGCACATCATTTGAGAACATTCGCAAAGGTGTGTGAAGGGGAGACTTTAAAAACATCTGGCTTCAAGGAAATTATATAATTTGGAAAGGGCAGAGAATGAGGAGAGGAAAAATTCCAGGGGCTCAAGGAGAGATTCTCGGCCCCTTTCCAGCCCCTGGGAAAAGTCCGACGCGGGAAAAGCAGCCCGTCTGTTATGTCTGCAGGCGTCTGAGGCGAGGCCTGCTCCTCCACAGAACGGGGCGATTCATGCAGAATGTAAAGATGAGAGGTGCCCATTTTCCAGGGGCTGTGATGCCAATTCCAGTTGCCCTGAGAAAGTGACAGGAGCCGGGAGGCCCGCGGGTGCCAAGGTACACATTTCTAGTGGGCACACCATTAAGGCATCTAATAAAAAATCCTAATTGTGCTCCGAGGACTTTCAGAGACCTTGGCAGCCTGGCCCCTGGTGTGGAATGCGCAGCCTCCAGGCCTGGCTGAGCGTGGTGCCTCACGGCCCCTCAGAGGGTCTCGAGAGGGGGTGTAAAAGTCTGCACCAGGGCACAGAATCAAAATGAACTTGAATTCCACTTTGATATCTTTTTTTTTGTAAAGATGCCCCATAACACTCGGGAAAGGGGTTGCCACAAACTGCAGCTCAAGAGGATGGCATCACTCTGCCATTTCTACTGTGCACAATGAACCGGGAATGTCAAGGTTCCGACATGGAAAAAAATCCCTCCGAGGCTTCCAAATGTTGGCTTTTGGGCTTGCTTATAGGAACAGTAGGGGGTGCAGCCCTGGTCTTTGTAGTGGGTAGAGAGGCACAACGGAGCTCAGGGCATGGCTAGGAAATGAGGTGGGAATCATTATGGTATTTGGAACGAAAATACTTGAACATTCTCTATCTTGGCTGCTATAAAAATCTTATAAATCTGCATTGCCCAATAAGATAGCAGCTAGTTCCACCGCTGCTCGAACTTAAACTTGGGTTACCCACATTTCAAGTGCTCGATAGCCATATGTAGCTAATGTCTACCCTACTGAACAGTGCAGATCGAGAACATTTCCATCACGGTGGAAAGTTCTATTGGACAGTGCTGTTTTAGATACCAGCTTCACGGTGCTTTTTTCTCAGGCCATAGACTCTGACTGCTGCTTCATACATGGTTGTATGAGAGCAATAATTACATTAATAATAATAATGATGGTTCACATTGTTGAGCTCTCACTCTATTGGGCCCTGTGCTAGAGTCTTTCCATGTCTGCCAGGTTGATCCATCGAGAAGTTGACTTTTTTTCTCATGGCTCTTCCCCCTCCCCGTCCCCAAATCCAAGAGGAAAGTGGCCATTGGCCCCTGCATAAGGAGAGACTGCTGTTGCAGAGAGCCAAAAGCCGAAGTTGACTGAAGACAACATACCTGCTTGTCTTTTGCAAGAAAGCTAAGCTTGTGGAGAAGATTGTGCTAGGTCTCCCGGAAGTGGGAGAGAGGGAGAATGAGGCAAGTCCCCCAGACTGGAAAGAAGAGAAAGGTCAGAAAGTCCTTTTTCGGGGTGGAAACAGAGCCCCACTCCCTGGAGCAGGGCTACTGGTAAGATTCCCAGAGGCGAATGGGAATGTCTGTGTCTCTAGGGAGGCGGGACCCAGGCCCTAGGTTCCCAGCCCTTGCAAAAGCTTCTCTGCCACAAGCATGACACAGACGCCCTGGAATCACTGAGCTTTAAGGGACGTCCAGCTGGACCACGACTTGACGCTCTGGTGCCTCTGTGCTTACTAGAAAAAGACACTCTCTCCCTCATATTGAATAATTTATCGCTGAGTTAGTATGTTACTGATAGGGGCTGAATTGTCCCCCCTACCGTTCACGTGTTGAAGCCCTAACCTCCAGCACCTCAGAATGTCTGTATTTGGAGACAAGGCCTTTAAAGGGTGATTAAGTTAAAATGAGGCCATAAGTGGGACCTCATCCAATTGGACCGATGTCCTTATAAGAACAGAAAATTCAAACACACAAAAAGACAAAAGGAACCCGCAGGCACAGAAAGACCCTGAGGGGGTGCAGCTAGGGGGTGGCCATCTGCAAGCCGAGGAGTGAGACCCCAGAGGAAACCAACGCTGCCAGACCTTGATCTTGGATTTCCAGCCTCCAGAGCTGTGAGAAAATAAAGTTCTGTTGCTCAAGCCACCCAGCCAGTGGTACTTTGTTATGGCAGCCCCTGCAGACCAAGATAATTACTATGCAGTCTGAAGAGCTCTCCCCGGTTAGTCTCTCCTGGGCCTGTGCTGGGCGCAGCCCGGACCGCGGGCTCACACACCGAGACTCTTCTGCGCATGTCCACACCGTGCACCCGGACAGGTGCCGCCGGTCAGGGAAGAGAGCTGGTCAGGTTCAGGGGGAGGGGCATAGAGGACACACAGTCCTTGCAGGGCCTCCTAGGACTGTGGGTGGGGAAAAGAAGCGGCCGCTGGAATGAGGTGGGGCAGGGCGCGGCCCCGCGTGCCGGCGACAGCGCGTGGGTGAGCTACTCCGTGGGCACAGTGCTCCGTGTACCTACCGCTCCAGCACTCTGCCAGGAGGCTGCAATCTCCATGTCCACCCCCCACCCCCATGAACCGCCATAGGGGTCCCTGACGTGAATGGCACCCTTAGAGGAGACACTGCTGTGCAGTGCACTGCCTGATCCGCAGATGGGATGGGACCATGAGGAGAGTGGCAGCAGCAGTGAGAGGCGGGAGGCCAAAGAGACTGGAGTTCCATCTTCTCTCGAGACCCCACAGCAGAGACTTGCAGTGATATTTCCTACCAACCCAACGGAACGGGAGATTGGAAGCAAAGTTGGCTTCCTTCAACAAAAACAGATGACGTGGCCCTTCTTGCACGTTTAACGTTGTGAAATAAGATTCATACTTTATGTATGATTCAGAAGCAGGGTTCCAGCAGGAAACTGCCAGCATTCTCAAATGTAGTAACTAGGGAGGAATGAATGGGATGATTTGCAAAGATGAGGCAGGGTTAAGAGAAACCAGCCAGAGACTCTGAGGCAACCTGGAGCTAGCGTCAGCTGGAATGGCCACTCCCCAGCACCTAGTGGGGGTGTGGAGGGAGCAGTTTCAGGAAGGGCAGAAGCTCAAGGAGAGGGTCACATCTGCGTGCAGGAGCTATAGCCATCAGTGGAAGTGAGCGGCCATTGTCCAGCAGAAGCCTAGCAAGCAAGGAGCTGGGGGAATAAGTCCCCCAACCCCATTTTTCCACCCTCTGACCTCTAGCATAAGAGTCCTCACAGTGGAGCCCAGCCAGAAGCCCAAAGTAGGGTGAGAAGGATAGAGACAGAAACTAGAAGGCAAACAAGACAATCCAGCACACTTTCTAAATGTGCATCTTTTCATCTAGTCCTCCAGTGAGCCTCTCGTTAAACCCTTACTTATAGATATAAAAGTTTAGGCTTAGGGAAGAGGTTAAGGGTTTTTGTCTCACTAGATCTAGAATGTAAACTCCGTATGGGGAGTGACCATGTTTTTCTTATATCCAGTTATATCCCCAGTGCCTAGAAAAGTGCCTGGAATGTAGTAGGTGCTGACTGCACGTTTGTTGAGTGACTAAATGAGTGAACTTCTTCAAGAGCACACAAGTACTATGTGGTAGTGTGGGATTTGAACCCAGACTGTCTGATGACAAAGCTCACAGGCCTAAGGATCACATCAATGTTTCTAAACCAAAGTCTATAGATCCTTATAAGTCTAAGAGTTTGCCAAGATAACTCCAAAACTTGGTGATTTTGTATCTTAATTTCAGTGATAGCCTTAAGAAGTAAATATTAGCATATCCTGGATGATCACCCATCCCATAAACAGAGACTGTTCTTAGATTTCAGTGCCCAAGTCTGTGTTTGCATTCACTGTCATACTGGCACAAAATGGTACCATTGTAATTATCTTCAGCTAATGAGAAAGGAACATGGGTGGACTTAATTCCTAAGTGATTCATAAGTGATGGCTGTAATGCCGAAGGACATCATAGAATACCGTAAAAACAAGAAAAGGAGGGGTGGGGCGCGCACAAAAGAACTGGCACCAGCGGATCAGAGCCAGTGCCTCCTCATAGTCAGTGATTCAGGTTAATACAAACACCATCTCTCATACTAATGTTATTCTGAATTGTACTGCTTATGCAGTTTTAGTTTTTTAAAATTCAGTTTGTTTATATTTGCATAGGAGTTTAAATATAATTTTATGCTTAGTTTTGGTCAAAATATTATTTAAATTAACTCTTTAAGTGGTTTTCTCTTTAGAATATATTCAGGCATTGAACAAGTACAGGAAATGCTACAAACCATGGTATGAACTGCTTGCAGCAAGAACCCAACAGAGGCAGCCCAGACTTAACTAGGGATGTCTGGGGAAAGGGGAAAATTTTGATTCCCCCCCAAAAGCTGGAAATACTTATTATTTATTGAGAATCTATTAGTCACTGTACTGAGTTTTTTTTACATGTGCTATGGACTGAATTGTGTCTCCCCAAAATCATATGTTGAAGCCCTAATATGATGGTATTCGGAGATGGGAACTCTGAGAGATACTTAGGTTTAGATGAGGTCATGAGGGTGGTCCCTTATGATGAGATTGATATCCTTATAGGAAGAAACACCAAAGAGCTTGCCCCCTCTGCCCTCTCTCTCTGAGCCATGTGAAGACACAGCAAGAAGGCAGCTGTCTGTAAGCCAGGGAGAGAATCCTCACTAAGAACTGAGTCTGCTGCCACATTGAACTTGGACTTACCAACCTCCAGAACTATGAGAAATTTAAGCCACCCAGTCTATCGTATTTTGTTACAGCAGCCTGAGCTAGTACAACAAGTATCATCTCAAATCCTCCTAACAATTTTGCAATGAAAATATTATTTCCCCATTTCACAGATGAGGAAGCTGAGGCTCAGGAAGGTATGTAACTTGTCCAAAGCACACTAGAAAGAGAACAAGGATTAGTTTATAAAGGTTTGTGAATAAAGGTTTATGGATTTTTTGAAAGCTCTCTAAGTCCTTACTGATAGGTGACAAGGGTTAGTCCTACCATCTATGGTGAATGTCATACTGTTAATACTGTTCCTAGACCCACATGGAGACAGTCCAGAAACGTCCTCAACTTTGTACTGATAGATATGTGGACCACTGTTACTAATGTGGGTGTCAACTGGGGTGAACTTGACAGTTCAGCTTTAATTATTTTAAAATTTTGAGCATATTTGAGCCTAACTTCTCTTCCCATGGAAAAGCATTAGTGTGTGAACAGAAAGTGTTCTCTAGTCACACAGCTAAAACTTGGCTGAAGGAGGACTATGGGAGCTCAGCTTGGCATTGCCATTCTAACCCCTTGTAGTGATTCTCCGAACCCCAGCGGCTAATGCAGGGTGATAGACAGCATAACAGGTGACTTCACAGACAGAAGCAATTAATGACACAATCCCTTGTAGGTATATGGTGCTTCAGAGTCCGCAAAGAAAATTCACATACGTCATCTCACATATAAACTGAGTCTCAAAAGGTTAAATAATTTGTTGAAGGTTCGAGTCCAGATCTTTAGAGAGACTCAAAGTCTGGTGCTCATTTTTGCTATTCTATTGGTTGCCCCAGTCTGGAGCATGGGCTCCTCAGAGGCCATCGTGTGCTTGCAAAGGAATCTATACCAGCATATGCTTGAATTAAAGGAATGTAAATTCCATGAAGGCAGGGGTTCTCTAAGTGGTTAAAAGCCAGGGCTCTGAACCTAGATTGCTGGGTTCCATTAGCTAGCTGTGTGACTTGGGGCAAGTACCATAACCTCTCTGTGCCTAACTTAAAAAATGTATATTAATATATAATATGTAATATTTCCTCATTTAAAATGTATATTAATATAAAGTATGTAATAATTTATAGTAAATTAATAATACCTACATTATAGTGTTTTAGGAGTAAATTAATGAATATATATAAACCTTTTACAATGCTTAAAACAGTGAGTACATGGAAAGTACTCAGTATATGCCAACTATAATTATTACTACTCACTGCTGAGTTAGTCAGCATCTAGATTAGTGCCTGATAAATAGTGTACCCTTCAAACACCTGTCGGATGAACTAAATAAATATCTAACAGAGGACTCCCCCAAATAATATCATGGAGAGGGAATCCTTAAAACAGTTTTACTTTAAAAAGTAAAAAAACATACCTCCCTGTGACAGCGACATCTATCCTTGAATTGACAACATTTCTAGGTGACTTCAAATAGCTGGAAGAAAATTAATCTCGAATCACTTTTGGCTTTTGTAAAACAATTTCACATGAGTGTCTAGCACAGTTTGGATGGCATCCAATAGGCCCTCACGAAGTATTTGTTGTTGATGATAAATACATTATTTTGGGTCTGTTTTGAGCAGGAACAAGGGCGAAAAGAGGATCCGTTTCTGGAAAATAATTTCTGCAGAGACTTGGCAAGAGGAACACAGAAGGCTGGTCTCAACATAACTGATACTGAATGAGTGTTTCTTGTTGAGTGTCCATCCTCATAGTAGCAGAAGCAGACTCTATCCTGAGAATGGAATTACAAGAGACTTTTTTCCCCCTTTCCAAGATCCAGGACCTCTGCTTTTCCACAGTAATTCAAGAACCAGGGGATTGGAAATAGAGGTGGGTTTTCACCTAAGTGAGAGGCATAGGCTGGGCATGCAGTGTATCTGCACAACACTGTATGTCAGTTTACCCAGAAAGCCCTCAAACTGCGCCTCTCGTGATTCAGAAGAGACCATAACTCTGGCCAGCAGTGATCACAGATGTACGTGAGCAACTTTTCTAAAATCAAGAAATATTGCAGCTCAGGGAGTTTTTTGTTTGTTTGTTTGTTTGTTTTGTGGAGTGCTGTTTCTCTCTTTGCAATCAACGTTGCTTCCCTTTTCTTCTTAGACATTTTTGACTTTTATGAATTTACGTAGAAAATTACATTCTCAGAGCAATTGGAGTTCCTCCTTCCAGGATGGATTTGACCCTCCTGCCCTCCCCCACTGGGAATTTTCCCTGCGACAGGTTTGCAAAAAAGCACTTGGGGTCTTTTCAACACACGGTGACTGTTCACAAGGCACAATTGTTTGTCTTCAACTTGGAATTCCTCTCCACTGAGCCAGGAACAAAATCAAGGCGACAGAGGCTCTAAAATTCAGACAGGAAGTTCTGCCCTTTTGACCTGGGAAACCAAGAGGAAAGTGAGGAGGAAGACGATAAAGAAAAAGCCCAGGAGGAGGTCTGATATCTGCACCTCTTATAGACCTTCTACGTTTTCCCAACAAAATTGTTTAAGGTAGAGGTGGTCTTTTACAAGACTATTGATGAGCACCAAGTGAGCCCTGAGACACCCCCCTGTCCTGCCCCCCAGCTCCCATCCAGGCAGGCTCCTGGTTCTAAAACCCTGTGCGTAACTATAATCAAGGCAAGTAGTTCGAAGAGCCAGGGAAAGAAACTCAGAGAAGAGTTGTGTGCTGTAGCCGTTCCAACAGAGAAGTACTTCCACACTCCAGGCTCCCATTTCCCACCTTTCTGCTCTCCTTCTACACATTCACGTCTTCTCCCTTCCTTCCTGTGTGGTGGCTCTGGCCCTGTGTCTATTTCTGGCTTGCTTGAACCTGCACCCTCCTGCAATCCTTCCTCCTTCCTCTGTTCTCCCCCAGCCATCCCCTCCAAATCGATGGAGCTTTATTTAAACCACTTGTGTTCCATTTCTTTTCTTTCATTTCTATCATTTGTCCTCAGTGGGATTTTGAGAAACAGCATCTCCTCCCTGTGTGTTGCATCAGAAGCTACTGTACAAATTGTGGTTTATTAGGCTCACCAGTTACACATCCGGGGAAATGTTCCATCCACACCCAGGATAAACTAGGCTAAGATGAAATCCATCACCTCCACCCCTCCTTCTTCTCACCTCCTCTAGGGCTTCTCTCGTCCTCCTTCTCCTCACCTGCCTGGGTACCCCCAAACCAGATCTCTCCCTCTCCCCCTTCCCCCAAAGCCTATTGATATCACTGCAACACCTTTTAAGTGTGATTCTTCCTCTCTGTTCTCCTTGCCCTGCTTCAAGACCTGATCATCTCTCATGATCCTGAACTGTTTTCATACCTCCTGATCCTGCTTCAGCACCTTCAGTTCCTTCCCATTCCCATCAGATTCACCTCTCCAAAACACACATCTTACCACACCGCTTCCCTTATTCAAAAATCTTCAGCAGTGCCCTGTTCCTAAGGGCAAGTCCACGTGCGACAGCCTGACATTCAAGGCTCTTTGCCGCCTGGCTCAAACCCACTTTTTCTTTCTTTCTTTCTTTCTTTCTTTCTTTCTTTCTTTCTTTCTTTCTTTCTTCTTTCTTCTTTCTTTCTTTCTTTCTTTCAAGATTTTATTTTTTTTTATTAGAGAGAGCATAAGCAGGGAGAGTGGCAGGCAGAGGGGGAAACAGGCTCCCCGCTGAGCAGGGAGCCCGATGTGGGGCTCGATCCTAGGACCCTGGAATCATGACAAGCAGAAGGCAGATGCTTAACCATCTGAGCCACCCAGGCGCCCCTCAAACCCACTTTTCTTGTCCCATCTCCCATCACATGCTAGGTCCTGGGTCACCGTGATTGAATGAAAAATGTTTTGTCTTAAGATGTTTTGTCCCACAATTGTTGCAGCGGGGGTTCATGGCCAGGGCTCCAAACTGAAAATACATTGGCTCCTGACCCAGCTAAACACTGAGGCATGACTGCCCAGAGTTGCTCATCTGGGACATTGCCAGGCCCCTAATACTAACTAGCTGTGTGACCTTTGGCCAGCCCTCACTTCTTCAGGTCTAGGTTCCCTCAATAGTACCATGAGGCCCAGATGACTTCAAAATTTTCTACTTAATGATGGATAAGATGTGCAGACCCTCTGAGCCAGACTTCATGGGCTGTGGTACATTGCCACATTGGCCCAGGTACTAGCCCTGGCCTCTCGTTCTGTCTGAAGCCATCATCCCATTTAGGGATGAGATCAGACCCTGGGAGAACTGACTCATACTGCAGCCTCAGACAAGTCAGATTTGTACCAGAAAGCTCCTTTATGAATATGCAGTTGCAAGAAAACTTCCCATCTGCTCTTCAGAACATCTTCTCCCTAGATTAATGGTACATGCATGTTAATATATTATCTAGATTTTTTTTCTTGGTAAGTAAAATTAGTTATCAAGAGATTGCCTGGGCATATGGATTCAGAATAAGAAAAGCTCATGGTCTAGAGTCCAGTGTTTCCAGACTGTGATAGGACCTGATGAGTTCCTTTTGTTCCAAGTATCTGCTAGGAGCATTTGATTACAAGCAACAGAAACTGATGTTGGTTGCATAAAGCAAGAAAGGATAATTGGGAGGTTCCTGACTAGCTCATGGAGGTCTTCCCTGACCATGAGTCCGAAGTAGCCTTCCAAGCCGGTCGCCACCACATCACCCTGCCTATTTCTTTCATACCACTTGTCTAGTGTGAAATTATCTTGTTTACTTGTTTGTCATTGGTCTTCCTCATTAGACTGCTTGATCCACGAGGGCAGGGACATTGTTATTCCTGTTTGTAGCTCTATCTCCAGAACCTAGGACAGTGTCCAGCATACATGGTATGCTCAGAGAGATTTGCGGGGTGAAAAAATGAGTAGAAAGAGCTGAAAAATTAAGCCCTAGGAATGACTGGAGATGGAATGACCAGTAGCAGGAACCTCTTGTTTTGTAGGTAGTACCATGAATGACTTAACTCCAACTACATTTTTCTTTCCATGTTTTTGCTCTAGGTTCCTATGCATAGGATAGAGAATTCAGGTGGCCCAACTAGGATCACATGACCACCCTAGAGGCTGTGATGTTGGAGTCTTGGGATTGGTTGCACAGCAGAGCCTCACATGGAAGAGAGAAGGGCAGATCCTCAAAGAAATGGTTACCAGGCAGACATCCATTGCCTTCAACCACGGTGATCATTTTTCTTTGAGACCTGTCAGTTGATATGGCAATTCTGCTCCCTAAAGATATCTCCATAATAGCTTATTTGTCAATTATCACTTTTCCTGTCTCCATGGGCTCCACCTAAGCAGGTCTTACCCACTCAAAAGTCTCACCTGCTCAAAGGAGACAGACAGACTCACTCTGCTAATGTGATCTATGTACTCTGCCTAGCATATCCCAGTACATCTTTTTGTACATTTGTTTCTTATTTTTTAGCCCATGAATAAAACATACATCTACTTTACATTTGAAAAATGTGTGCTTTCACTTAACCCAAAGTCCTTGTTTTCTGTAAACCCACGTTCGGATGACTTTGTTGTGGCTAATACTATTAGTTGTCTACCCAATAGCCACTGAGGGCTGCAATCCACCCAGTCCTAGGGATGAATCCTAATGGAAGCCCCTAACTTCTTTACCCATAATTGGACTAGAGGTGACATGTACACCCAAATCTGGGCTGTGAGAAAAATGCAAATTCTGTTGGGGACTTCTGGAAAGATCTTCCTCCCTGAGAGGGTCACAGGGAGAAAAGGGTTTCTTGTACCTTGTAGCTTTTCCTCATTCTTCCTTCCATCCTTCTTTTTTTTTAAATAACAAACTCTTCCTCCCTTTTTGATGGAGATGCTTTCATGTAGAGATATGACAGTTGGAGCTGTGGCAGCCATCTTGCAAATATGAGGTGGTAAATGTAAGAACAAAATGCAGGAGATGGTTGAGTAGAAGAAAGCAAAAGCCTGAGTCCTTGATTTCACTGTTGAAGTATAGAAATCAACCCTGGATTTCTTAAGTAAATAACACCCTTTGTCGGGCCCACTGTAACTTGTAGTTGAAAGCATTCCTACCTGATAGACCTGTGACAAACAACTCCTTCTTCATCTTAATGCTAACTTCTTGGCTTTATCACACTAGAGATGCTTCTGATGTGTAGTAGTGGGGTTTTACTTAGCATTAGTGTGAAAGTTAAGTCTAAGGAAGAGCTTAAAATTTCACTGTGTTTTGTTATAAATGCTTCTCATGATTTATATCTATTTCTTATGAAGTGATTATTATGAATACCTACTTGAAAGAATACTATGACTATTCATACAGATATCTTACATGTAAAAATATGTTACCTAAATGTTTTATCAATTTCACATTACAATTTAGTAGACTCCAACCTGTGGTAATTTCAGAACTTCTATACAGAAGAGGCTTAAAAGTGGCAATTAAAAGGTAAGTGGGGGTGCGGTCTTGAAAGTGCATTTGCATCGCACTTTTAAGATTGAAAAGCGACTGTCCATATCATGAAACAGACGGAGCTAAGGCAGTCTCAAGCACCCCCATCTGCCGCCCGTTGCTAGTATACCTTCCACCCTCAAAACCAACTGCTTAAGGAATATGACTTCCCTCCTGGAAGTCAAGGTATCAGTTTTGAAGATCTTACAGCCTGGGTCTTCAAGACTAGAAACCCAGTGGAATAACATGACTTTACATTTGTGTTGCCATTGATGCCGACCGAATCACTTCACCTTGCAGCACTGTATGGATTACCACTAGCATTTCCCATAAAAAGAGATTCAGGTGCAGAGGGTTTAAATGACTGCTCAAAACACACAGCTAGCCAGCAAAACCAGCTCTACGACTCTGGTGTCCTGATCCTTACTCTTCCTACTACATCAAGTGGTTCTCAGCTGAGGGATGGGGTCTTTAGGATCTAAAAAGAGTATGGCTAAAAAGGAAACTGTCCTGGCCCATTCAAAGGAGGCTTTTTTAAGAGCATACCTTTTCTTACCAGAGAAGAGGAATGGAAAACCAGAGGGCTTGAGGGGGGAAGAGGGTGGTCCAATCACTCAACAGATTTGGAAGGCTACGGATTAAATACCCACCTTCATGTTATCTCCATGTATTCCTCTAGAATATTATCTGTCTTCCATCCCATAGTTGCCTAAATGACACAGACCAGTCTTATCAGAACAAATACACCAGAAGGAACTTCAGATCTTGGAGCAGAGAGAAGGCGTGTGCAGACCATATGTATCTCTTTGTACAAGTGGTTTGGAGGAGAATGTTTCTAATTCCTCTAGAGGAGTGGGATCTGAGGGAAGGTTTCTGTGTCCCAAAGAAAGGGAAGAGTGTCTTCAGGAGCAGGTTCATAGACCAAGTGAGCAGAGGGTTTTGAGTCAAAGTCAGCCCTGGGTTTTCCAAGCCCAGAGGAAAACTAAGCTCCAGAAAAGACATGGGAAGTTAAGACAGGGCCAGAATGGGAGCAAAGGGAAAAGAAAGCAAAAGGAAAACTCATGTTGACAGACTGACTGAAAAGTTTTATATATAAATGTGAGGAGAAGGAGATTCTGACTTCTCAGATCAGGACCAGGGCAATGATGTAATCCGCATACGTGAGACACGGTGGCCTGGCAGACATGCCAAGCATGTGGGCTGAAGAGGCCTGGGTTATTCCAGGTTGCCATGGTTTTTAGCCAAAAGTAATAGAACCAGGCAGGAAAAGCAGGCAGCCTTACGCTTCAGGGATGTCCACACACACTCTGAGGTGCAGGACAAAGGAGGCTTGTTCATTCACTTACCATATTGAACCACGGTAGAGTGTAACCTTTAAAAGCACAAAATTTGGAATCAGACAGACTGGAGTTTGAGTCCTAGCTCCACCATTTACTTGCTGTGTGGTTTTGACAAAGTGACTTAACCTCTCTGTGCCTCATAATCCTCATCTGTAGGCTCATCAGAGCACCTAATTGATAAGGTGATATGAGAATTAAATAAGATGTATTTTGAAAGGTGCTCAATCTTAACCTACTCTTTTTTGGAGTTAAGTATATATTCAGGTAAACAGCAGAAGAATAAAAGAGGAGAGGTAAACACTGATTTTATACACATAATAAAATGCCAGCCAATAAATGAACGGGAAAGAAGTGAAGACTAAGAACAGGGTCTGGACCATCAGTGATCGAGAAGAAAGCAGATGTACTTGTCCTGAATGCTTCCACTGGGGAAACTTTTGGTTTGTATTAGATTTGGTTCAGGTGAGAAATTTTGACCCTCCTAACTGCCACCTGGAAGGAAAAAAGAAGGTGACGACACAAATTTTCAAATAAGTGCTGGAATGTGCAGATAATTTCTTTCTTTATAAAAACAACATTGTACCATTTCTAAGACCACTCCAGAAGGGGCTTGTACCACTTACTAACTGCATGACCTCCGGCCAAGTTATTAAATTTCCTCGCACTTTCTTTTCCCCATCAAGAGTAAAGTGGGGGTAATAACAGTACCACGTGCATAGGGCTGAAGTGAGGACCAGTTCAGTGAATAAGTGTGAGGCTCTTAGGAGAGAAGGAGCAGTTGCAGAGTCTTAGCCCACGTATACCCCACCGCAAAAGCAATCCCTGCATTGTGCAAGCATTACCCACTCACCCACTGTCCTTCTATCCAGTAGTGGCCACATTTACTACTTTGTATGAATTCCTCCGACCTTTTTCCATGCACACATAGTCGTGTAAATATTCATTTGTTTCTCACAAAAGGGATCATTCTGTAATATTTTCTTATGATCAGTTTTTCCACCTCGTAGCATCTGGTGAAGGTCCTTCCATTGGTCAGCCTCCACCGACTTCGGGGATGATCATCATTGGTCCTGTGGTTCTCAGCAGGGTCAGTCCCAGTTTCAGCTGCTTCTTCTCATCTCCTGCTCCTTCTCGCTCTCCCAACCATGCCTGGCACCTCTGCCCGCTCACCTGCCACCACCTTGTGGGTTCTCCAGGCCTACTGGCCCCTTAATGTCGTGCAGCTCCCCCAAAGGAGGGCCCAGTCAGGGAAGTCTAACTTCCGTTTGTTGCCCACCTCTCAGTTTCCCAAAACAGCACCAACCAAGTCTGTGCGTGGTTAACAGACTTTTTGAAGGGTTAAAAATAAGAAATGAAATGTCGAGAGAAAAATAAAACCTTAAAATTTGTTGTTAACTCTGTTTCTTGAGTCCAAGCCAGGGGGCAATACACCCCTCATAAGGAATTCCTTCCTTGGCACACCCCATCCCCACTCTGGCCCCCCAGTTTTCTGGCTGGAAACAAGCTTCCTCCTTGTTTCCCTCTGCCCTGTCCACAGCATTACCCAGGCAAACTGGCAACCCTTATGCTAAGTTCAACCATCAGAGGTGGTTTGGCCAGAAAGGTGCTTAAAATTTTCTTTTGAATGAGGGGTCATCATTTGAAAACCAGGAGATTTTATGGAAGGAAAACTTCTAAACTCATTTTATGAGGCCAGCATTACCTTGATCCCAAAATCAGACAAAGACCTCATCAAAAAGGAGAATTACAGAACAATATCCCTGAAGAACATGGATGCAAAAATTCTCACCAAAATACTAGCCAATAGGATCCAACAGTACATTAAAAGGATTATTCACCATGACCAAGTGGGATTTATTCCTGGGCTGCAAGTTTGGTTCAACATCCGCGAATCAATCAATATGATACATTAATAAAAGAAAGAACAAGAACCATATGATCCTCTCAATAGATGCAGAAAAAGCATTTGACAAAGTACAGCATTCTTTCTTGATTAAAACTCTTCACAGTGTAGGGATAGAGGGCACATACCGCAATATCATAAAAGCCATCTATGAAAAACCCACAGCGAATATCATTCTTAATGGGGAAAAACTGAGAGCTTTCCCCCTAAGGTCAGGAACATGGCAGGGATGTCCACTATCACCACTGCTATTCAACATAGTACTAGAAGTCAGCGATCAGACAACAAAAAGAAATAAAAGGCATCCAATCGGCAAAGAAGCAGTCAAACTCTCACTTTTTGCAGATGATATGATACTTTATGTGGAAAACCCAAAAGACTCCACCCCGAAACTGCTAGAACTCATACAGGAATTCAGTAAAGTGGCAGGATATAAAATCAATGAATAGAAATCAGTTGCATTTCTACACACCAACAAGACAGAAGAAAGAGAAATTAAGGAGTCGATCCCATTTACAACTGCACCCAAAACCATAAGATACCTAGGAATAAATCTAACCAAAGAGGCAAAGGATCTGTACTCAGAAAACTATAGAATACTTATGAAAGAAATTGAGGAAGACACAAAGAAATGGAAAAACATTCCATGCTCATGGATTGGAAGAACAAATATTGTGAAAATGTCTATGCTACCTAGAGCAGTCTACACATTTAATGCAATCCGTATCAAAATACCACCAACTTTTTTCAAAGAAGTGGAACAAATAATTCTAAAATTTGTATGGAACCAGAAGAGACCCCGAAGAGCCAGAAGAATGTTGAAAAAGAAAAGCAAAGCCGGTGGCATCACAATTCCGGACTTCCAGCTCTATTACAAAGTTGTCATCATCAAGACAGTATGGTACTGGCACAAAAACAGACATACAGATCAATGGAACAGAATAGAGAGCCCAGAAATGGACCCTCAACTCCATGGTCAACTAATCTTCAACAAAGCAGGAAAGAATGTCCAATGGAAAAAAGTCTCTTCAACAAATGGTATTGGGCAGATGTAGTGAAAAGAAGAGCCCTATGCAGCCCAATGTTCATAGCAACAGTGTCCACAATAGCCAAACTGTGGTAAGAGCCAAGATGCCCTTCAACAAATGAATGGATAAAGATGATGTGCTCCATATATACAATGGACTATTACTAAGCCATTAGAAAGGATGAATACCCAAATTTTACATCGACATGGATGGGACTGGAGGAGATTACGCTAAGTGAAATAAGTCAAGCAGAGAAAGTCAATTATCATATGGTTTCATTCATATATGGAACATAAGGAATAGCATGGAAGACATTAGGAGAAGGAAGGGAAAAATGAAGGGGGGGAAATCGGAGAGAGAGACAAACCATGAGAGATTATAGACTCTGAGAAACAAACTGAGGGTTTTAGAGGGGAGGAGGGTTTTAGAGGGGAGGATGGGTTAGTCCGCTGATGGGTATTAAGGAGGGCATGTATTGCATGGAGCACTGGGTGTTATATAAAAACAATGAATCGTGGATCACTACATCAAAAACTAATAATGTATTGTATGGTGACTAACATAACATAATAAAATAAAATTAAAAAAATGTGGTGTTGGGAAAATTGGACAGCCACATGCAGAAAAATGAAACTGGACCATTTTCTTACACCACACACAAAATTAGATTCAAAATGGATGAAAGACCTAGATGTGAGATGGGAATCCATCAAAATCCTTGAGGAGAACACAGGCAGCAACCTCTTCGACCTCAGCCACAGCAACCTCTTCCTAGAAACATCACCAAAGGCAAGGGAAGCAAGGGCAAAAAAGAACTATTGGGACTTCATCAAGAAAGAGAGCTTTTGCACAGCAAAGGAAACAGTCAACAAAACCAAAAGACAACTGACAGAATGGGAGAAGATATAAAAATAACATATCAGATAAAGGGCTAGTATCCAAAATCTATAAAGAACTTCTCAAACTCAAAACCCAAAGAACAAATAATCCAATCAAGAAATGGGCAGAAGACATGAACAGATATTTCTGCAAAGAAGACATCCAAATGGCCAACAGACACATGAAAAAGTACTCAACATCACTCAGCATCAGGGAAATCCAAATCAAAACCTCAATGAGATACCACCTCACACCAGTCAGAATGGCTAAAATTAACAAGTCAGGAGACAACAGATGTTGGCAAGGATGCAGAGAAAGGGGAACCCTCCTACACTGTTGGTGGGAATGCAAGCTGGTGCAGCCACTCTGGAAAACAGTATGGAGGTTCCTCAAAAAGTTGAAAATAGAGCTACTCTATGACCCAGCAATTGCACTACTGGGTATTTAGCCCAAAGATACAAATGTAGTGATCCAAAGGGGCACGTGCACCCCAATGTTTATAGCAGCAATGTCCACAATAGCCAAACTATGGAAAGAGCTTAGATGTCCATCAACAGATGAATGGATAAAGAAGATGTGGTGTATATATATACAATGGAATATTATGCAGCCATCAAAAAATGAAATCTTGCCATTTGCAAGATGAATGGAACTAGAAGGTATTATGCTAAGCGAAATAAGTCAATCAGAGAAAGACAAGTATCATATGATCTCACTGATAGGAGGAACTTGAGAAACAAGGCAGAGGATCATAGGGGAAGGGAGGGAAAAATGAAACAAGATGAAACCAGAGAGGAAAACAAACCATAAGAGACTCTTAATCTCAGGAAACAAACTGAGGGTTGCTGGAGTGGAGGGGGGTGGGAGGGATGGGGTGGCTGGTGATGGACATTGGGGAGGGTTTGTGCTATGGTGAGACCTGTGAATTGTGTAAGACTCATGAATCACAGACCTGTACCCCTGAAACAAATAATACATGATATGTTAATTAAAAAAAAAAAAAGGAAAAGAAAATCAGGAGATTTTACATACAAAACTAGGTTTCTGGCTTCTCTTGAATGATGGAAAGCTCTGGCCACACTGGAATGACATAGATGGAACACATGTCTGCCAGGTGGCCTCGGGCCCCACTAGTTTCTATCAGAGGACGCTGGGTTTATTGGGGAAAAATAATATGCTATCAGCTCTGCACATTCACTGAGAACTTGCCTTAGAATCTTCCTCTCTACCCAGATGGCTGCCATGGTCTAGGTGATTTCAATATCCAGGAGGCCTATCCACATCCCACCTGAGGCCAAGGACAGTGGGGAGAAAGCAGCCTGCTCCGAGGTGGTGTGGAAGAAGGGGGATCCTTGAGGAGAGGGTATCCTCCAAGGGAATCTGAATACCAGGATGGAAAGGCGGGATCGTTGTTGGGAATGGTCACAGCCTTTTGTGGAAGTGGAGTAAACCGCAGGCAAGATATCTGAGGAGAGGCCAAGGCAAAGGTGAAGCTGGTGGAATTGACAGCTGGGAGGGTTAGTGGAGCCAGGATGAAGCAAGGCACAGCTCAGGTCATTCAGAACTCATTCCTGGGACAGGACAGGTGAGGTTTTCACCATTTCACGCAACGCCAGCGAGATCATGGGAGCAGAGCATGTCCCCACAGCTGTGTGGGGTGGCCCTCACTTCCACTGTCCTTGTCATCACCTCACAGTGTTCTCTGTCAGCCATCTTTAACCTCCAGGCTTCAGACCACAAATGTCTAGCCTTTCACGTCTCTTGCTGAGAACTCAAAGTCTACTAACCCTCTTTACTTTAATTCCTTCCTGCCAAGCCTGGATTCTACCAGTTATCAGGTTGACCTTGGGTGCTCTGCTCCTTCACAACTTTTTCTTCCAACACCTGCCCTCCAAACCACCAACCTTCACTCACCCAAAACCCCTCTCCACCCTACACTGGGGTCACTGAGCACTGCTAAGTCATCCAGTGCCTCACCCAACATCCAACTTCACTAAGCCTCCTACTGCACAAGATTATGACCTTGAAATGTTCTCCCTACCCTGCCTTCAGCTTGTCTACATATCCACCCATCTTATTTCTGTCCCTCCTAACTCAGTCTGTGCTCCTATTCCTGGGACCCCATCTTCTCTTATCCCCTCTGCTATTTGTTCTTTCAGTAAGCCTGTCTCCCATATCTTCAACTTTTCCCTCTCTCCTGAGTCTTGCTCAGACCTTAAACATATCCACATTTCTCCCATCTTGGAAGAGAATGCCCGGGAACTTCAGTGGAAATGACTACAGAATGATAACATTCAGGGTTCTAAGGAAGGAAGGAGAGAAATCAGTGAGATAAAGAAAACAGGCTGCAGGAAGGTGCAGTTCTTCGAGCTCAGGGTTTTGGCAAGAAAAAGCCAATGGGAATGAAATCTGAGGGACAAAGGGTCTGAGTGAACAGGATGCCCTTTTCACATCATATACTAAATTCGTCATAATACCCTTCTTGTGTATAGGGCTACATAGTTCACATGCAGTGTTTTATCCAGTTCTCACTTCAGTGCAGTGAGATAGGCATGGGTGAGACCGAGCTGGTAAGGAGTGGCTGGGGGGCTCTGGGAGGTGCGGGCACTGAGTGGGGGGCGGGGCCGGATATGCACCAGAAAGAAGGGGAAGGAAATCTCTAGTGGCTGCAGAGGTGGGGGTGAACCCGGGGAGGTGCTGGTGCAGCGTGGGGTGGGGGGGGCAGAAGAGATCATTTGCATGGATGCAGCTGAAACAGGTTTCCTTGGACCTGGGAGTGACTGTATAAAGAAATAAATTCATCTTTAAGGAAAACCACGGGGGTGCTATTGAAGGAGGAAAACAATGCCATTATTAATGGTTTGTGTGACAACCCAGTGCAAAATCCGTCCTCAGCCTAGGAGCTTAAGAAGGGAGGTCCCAGGAAACTAGCCCTCTTGGAGAAATGTTGAAACAAAACAGGATTGTGAACAAGTACAAAAGCACAGACTTTATAAAAAGAACGCCAGGGCCATCTAACCAAAACAGGTGTCCCCTCGTCCGAGCTCTGGAGGTGAGGCCAGGAGGCTTACCCCTACTTACAGGCCCTCCCCAGCCATGTACCAGCTGGGTGATCTAGAGCCTCCCTGTCCCTCTGTTTTCTTCCTCTTGATAATCGGGCCGCTCAGGCTCCCTAACAGGTGTGGCAGGAATCAACCAAGATAGTGCATGAGCAGGTGTTTGGGGAATGACAAGTTCTTGTGCCAATGGAAGCCAATAGGCTGAAAGAGGCGAAAACTGGTGAAGGAGAGTCCAAGGAGCCATGGCACTCCACCAGATAGGGCCACACGGCTCTGAGTGTGAGGATGGGCTGAGTAGAGCCATCCCAAGAGGAAGTGAAACTCTTAAGCCTGGGGCGGGGAGGGGGGCAGAGGGCGGAAAGATACAGCTTTTTAAGGGAACTGCATCTCCACTAATAAAATAAACCCAGATCTTTCAGGGTCAGCCCTGGCAGGGGATTCTCCACCCAGATTTCCTTCTTGGCTACGCGAGAGGACCAGTGGTGGATTTTATTTAAAGACTCCAGAGTTCTTGCAAGATGAAATCTTAGTCTTGTATAAAGGGAAAGGATGACTCCAGGAACTGTAAATCGTCTGCTCGTCTAGAGAGGCTGCAGTAGATAGTAGAAAGAGCAGAGGTTTTGGATCTCGGCTGATCCGGGTTCAAATAAGCCTCTTGGTGGCTATGTGCTCCTGCATGCATGGTTCAACCACTCTATATGTAAGAAGTGGGTGTGATCATCTTGATCCCAGAGAATGAAACTAGTACAGAAAAGCTCCTCAGCATTGTGATGAGTGCTCAGTCCAGCCATTCCTGGGAGGCTGGGTAGTAGATAATGAGGTTTGGTTGGGAGCAAATTTTCTTGAACCAATTTGTTTTCTGTCTGGAAAGGGAAGTCAAACATCTGGAACAGCAGTTCTCAACTTGGAGTTGATTTTGCCCTCCCCACCCCCCAGGGGACATTTGGCAATATCCGGAGACATTTTTAATTGTCATAATTGAACAGGGGATTGCTACTGGCATCTAGAGTCCAAGGATGCTGCTAAGCACCCTACAATGTGCAGGACAGCCTCTTAGAACAAAGAATTCTCCAGCTCCAAATATCAATAGTGCCAACATTGAGAAACTCTGGTCTGGCCCAAAGCCGGGTCTTTATCGCTCCTTCCACTGTATCTAGCCCATAAGCCAAGCGAACCCAACTGCACTTGCAGAGTTGTTCGTGCCCAGAAGCAGCCAGTGGAGAGAAATATGCAGTGGTGACTCAAATGTGCTAGTTCAGGGCTGTTAACAATCTTTGTCTGAAGCTGGAGTAATTCATTTAGAATGTGTTTATTAGTCACAGAGGACATCAAGTTTGGCGGTTGTATAACATTTTGGAGGAGAGATCATGCCCTAAGTCACCTTGACAAACAAGAGAAGTAGTTTTCTAAAAGCAGAATGGAATCCTTATTGGCAAAAAATTAGTGAGGCTTACAGGTCAAAGAAATGACCTGAAGGCCACTGAGGACTAAAATTTACACACGGCCTATGGTCAGGACTAGGAGATACTGAGATTGAGACCGTCCTTCCACGTTCCTCAGGCCAAGCAAGGCCATTTTTAAACCACTCAGTGTAGGGCTTTGCATTTTAAGAGAGATGCAGAGAAATCCATAGAAAAGCCGCAACAATAGCTGGAAAATAAAAAGAGGGGTCTGAAAACAGGCAAAGGAGTCTGGGTTTTTTAACGTGGAAAAAGAGCGAACTGAGTGTGCGCCGTTTTGAACAAGAAAGATCATCACAAGGGGAGAAATGGCCATCTGTTTTCCATCTCCGTGGAGGAGCAAATTATAGGAAATGGGCTGAGATTGCAGCACAATGGCGGTTGTGAGAACGACAGCATTTCCTAACTGGACCCTGGAACAGACTTCAGAGGAAGACAGTTCAATTCTCATTACTCAAGTTTGCTAAAAATAGGTTAAGTATTGACCTGACCCTAGACGGGGGGCTGTACGTGATGACTTCTTGAGCCCCTGGTTTTACCGTTCTTTTTGCCTGCGTCTTCACAAAGCACAGCCAATTCACTGATGGGGGACAAATTTGGTTGTCTCATTGTATGGCCCATGTAAGCTGGTTTCCTAAACCAGCCATTTGATGGATTTTGATTGATTATATCGTTAAATTGACTGGTGGTTTTAGAGTCATTTTGACATGGCCTGTAATGTCATAATTTTTGTTTTACTCGTTGAGCTTGGACATGAACGCATAAATTATATTATGCTTGTGGATCATCAAGCCAGCCTCGCATTGATCACAGTGTTTAGAGCTCAGTACTCGGAGTTGCTGGATTCTACAACGAGGATACCAATACACACAAACTACATACCCTGAACCAGCCATTCCGATCAGAGTAAACAAGGTGAGGAAATAGTCCCAAGCTTGCAATTTGTTCCAAGGGTGTGTTCTTTGTATCTAGAATGTATCACTGTGTTAATGTGGAAGCCAACATCTGAGTTTGAATGTGGCACGTAGTGGGCTGGAAAAGAAGATGTGAATCCTATTTCTAGAATTGAATAGAAATGAATCCATTCCATTTTCAAGTGAATTTATGGAATTGCCAATAGAAAAGGATTCAATCCATCAAAGCCTCATGTCATGTACTGTGGGAGCATCCAGTTAGTGTGTTTCTTTGGGCTTTCTTATGCATATACTTAACTTTCTTATGCTTACGCCCTAAGTGAGCAGGAACATAGATTGACTTTGTTATCCACTGAATTTTTAGCTTCTCTGCTAAAAAAAACAGAACTCTGCAAATGTTCATATTAGAGGCACCAGTAACCAGTAGCTTCTTTGTGTTCTTAAAAGGTACAGAAAACTAGCAAAATCATTGATGTGGATACAACTTGGGGAATTCAGTGAGAAATAAGTCAAGGCAGAATTCTACACAAAGTCTTGTTGATCTGTCTTTTCTCCCCCCTGTGGCAGGATTGCTGGCTGTCCCCTAATAGCCAATCTGCCCTTCATCCTTTGATAATACAGCCTCTGAGTTTTAGTCAGACACATGATATTTCACTAAAGACTACATTTTCCAGCTACATCCCTTGCACCTAAATGAGAGAAAGAATAATTCTCAGCTGATGGAATGTGGGCAGAAGTGATTCGGGCAGATGCGATGTATGCCATTTCTGGGCCATGACCTTAAAGGGAAAGGATAACATCACTCTCACATCTTCCTTCTGCCCTTCCTATAGGCTGGGATGCAGATGTGATGGCAGGGCCCAGAGCAGCCATCTTCAACTATGAGATGGAAGTCCTCTGTTGAGGATAAAGGAGAAACACAAAGGAAGGAACTCAGATTTCCATTATCATGGAGCCACCACATTAGCCTTAGACTATTTACACTTTGACTATTACAGGACAGAAAAACAAACTTCATTTTGTTTAAGCTACTATTACTTTGACTTTTGTAACAGTAGCCAAACTGGTATCCTAACCCTAAACCTTTGGGTACCAGAAACTTAATGTTAGTAATTTAAGTATTTTTGCATTCAGTGAAAAATACACAGTTTGGGATACATAGATAAACAGTACACACACGTACATGTATGTAACACACATACAATAGTTGAAATGTATTCACTAGGAACTTCATGAAGACCCCCAAAGAACTGATTGTAAACAATTCACCCCACACTCTGCAATGTGAACTATATACAACGAGCTTTATGTTTTTATATATAATGAACTAACAGACAGAATGAATGGAAATGAGCCTTCTAGTGAGGTGGTGAAGAGCACATGCTCTGTCAGCCCAGCTGAACGAGCAGGCTTACCCTGTGAGTGTCCAGGTTACCCCTTCCATATAAAAGGGGTAATAACTGTTTCTACCTCTTTGGGCTGTTGTGAGGACCACAGGAGTCATGTAGCTTAAGTGCTTAGAATCCTGACTGGCACGTAAGCACTGAATACATTTTCACTACTGCTGTAATTCTTTGTTCTTCTTCACTGAGTGGCCAGTGATAACACTAAAGAAATGTGGCTAAGAGAACAGTTCTAGATTGCTCTTGACCTACTTGTATGCTTTGCACATGGTCTTATCCATGACATCTGATCCAAAACGTTTATTTCTTGCCTTGAAAGAATGAGTGCCAATCTTTGTTCATGCACGCGGGCCAGGTACTATATGAACTACTGTCTCACACTATTTCTGTAAATTGATTTCTAAAGGAGACTTGAACGATAGCAATGGAAGTTCACACATAGCTGCAGCCCTCTGTCTCTCTCCCTGGAGCCATTTTATCTGGGTTCTCTTTGCTGCGGACAAGGTTGTAATTATTCTCTTCTCCAGTGGCCACAGCTGTTTCTCCTGGTGACAACTGGGGCTTGGAGAGGCAGATTTACTGAGAGATGAATGGAATTGAACCTTCATTTGGGCAGGCCCCTGCTATGGCTCCAAGGGTTGCCCTCTAAGCTTGCAGGCGCCTGACATAGGGGGGCACAAAGCTGATCCCAGATTAGAGGTCACCCCCTTGTCCTGGTGTGGTGCTGGCATTTCAGGAAGGGTTAGTTGGCAGCCTGAACCATATTCGCATCCACCCAGTACCCAGGCCCCCCGGCCCTGGTGGGCCTCACGGAACATTCCAATGTTACATTTGATCGTTAGAAGAGAAGTTTGAACTAGATGCTGCTCTGCTCTCTGCTCAGAAGCTATTGTGCCCAGGCTTCATGGCTACCCCAGGACTAGCAGGAGCATGGGAGTGAGAGGCAAGGACCTGGCCCAGTTGGACCGGCTGCTGTGGCAGCTGCTATCAAAGACCACCATTGGAGCAAGAGTAAGAGGACATTGCAGGAGGAGCATGGCCAAGAAAAGATTCTGAAATGCAAAGGAACTTTTCCAAATCATGAGCATTAAGGAAAAAAAATAACCATGCAAAAGGAAAGACAGGATTATCTTCCTACTCCCTATAGATGGCCATTTTACAACACTGTTGTCATATGGAGAGGTAAAAGAGTAGGCAATCAAAACTGTGGGGAAAAATATATTGTCAAGGTATCCCACGTGGTCAATTAATAAATAAAATATTGTTATTTTAATGGATTTTGTGGTGTTTATGGTACGTGTCAACATTTTAAATTTTGTCAATCCTCATTTCATATCTAAATTTGTACTTCTAATTCTGTACTTTTCCTTAAAGAGGGTCTCCAAAATTGGGTAAGCTGCAGGACCCATAACCCCTGAATTTTCCTTCCAGGAGTTTACACCACTTTGGTAAGAAGAGAACTTCTTGATTGGTGTTTTAGAAGAAGATGGACTAACTGTATCACATGATACCTTCTGGGCAACACCATTCATCAGCCTCCAGAAGCAGGAACTCAGGCATCCCTAGCAGACTAGCAGATGCTCAGGTTGGGATGTTATTAGGAGTGTTACTGGTTAACCTCCAAGAGGTGATAAGAGTGAGCTGTGTATTTCTTTTGATCCTTTGCAGTTCTCTAAACATCATGAATGCACACCCATACTTCGTGTCTAACTGTAACTCAAAAATCAAGAAAATATCTTCTTTCATTTTTGGCCTTTCTGTCCTCAGAACCCCAGTGGGACACACTCTATTGCACTGAGCACGCTGACCATGAACTCCCTTCTGACCCTGTCTGGGAAAAGTCATGATCCCATTGTCCACATGCCCTTCTATTATTCTCCTGCTCCATAAAGAGTTGTTGAATGGACTAGAATAGTCCTATTTCTAAACCAAGCATAGTGAATAGGCTGAAGATCTGGTGATGGTCTTTGCTAATTTTATCATATGCCCTTTCCTTGGAAAAGAAGCTGGAGAGGGTGTAGGAGGAAGGGAGGATGGGCCAGAGGCAGAGAGAAGGATGAAGCCTATTTGTTGTAGATGGTAGAATCAGCCATGAAAGTGTGTAATTCCCCATTCCTGTGACCCAGTCCATAACACAGAACCTTTCATTTGAGTTCCCCACATTCGGGATTGCCACCCAACCCCAAGCATAATCTCTACACAAGAGCCAGAGTTATTTTTTATAATCAGATCATATCACCTTTTTGCTTAAAACCCTCAAATGGCTGCCCATTACAATGAAAATAAAAGCCAGACTCTATATTATGGCCTACAGGACCTTCCACAATGTGATGACTGCTTTTGACTACCTACTGTCCGCCATGATGACCTCATCCCCTACATTCCCCATCCACAGGCCATCCATGGTTTAGCCTGCCTTCCTTCCTTTTTCTCTCCCTCCTTCTTTCCTCCTTCTCTCTCTCCTCCCCTTCCTTCCTCCTTTCGTTCCTCCCTTCTCTCCCTCCTCTCTCGCTTTTCTCTTTCTTTGTATATAACAGTCTTATTGAGATATAATTCACATATCATACATTTCACCTACGTAAAGTGTGTAATTGAATGGTTTTTAGTATACTCAGAGTTGTGCAACCAGCACCACAATCAATTTTAAAACCTATTCATCACTCCGAAAAGAAACTGTACCCATTAGAATTCACTCTCTGTTTGCCCCACAGCTCTAGGCAAACACTAATCTACTTTCTATCTTTATAGATTTGCCTACTCTGGGCATTTCATATAAAGGGAATTATATAGCATCTGGCCTTTTAGGTCTGGCTTCTCTCACTTGGCATGATATTTTCAAGTTTCATTCATGTTGTAGCATCTGTCAGTACTTTATTCCTTTTTATAGCTGAATAATATTCTATTATATGGATGTACATTCTGTTTATCCATTCATCAATCAATAGGCATTTTGATTGTTTCTACTTCTTGGTTGTTATGAATAATGTTGCTGTGAGCATTTGTGTATACTTTCTTGTGTGGACATATGTCTTGAATTCTCTTGGATGAACACCTAGGATTAGAATTTCTGAATTATATGATAACTCTAGGTTTAACATTTTGAGGAACTGCCAGACTCTTTTCCAAAATGACTGCATTTTATATTCCCACCAGCAACCAATATACGGGGGTTGAAATTTCTCCACATCCTTATCAACACTTATTATCTGTTGTTGTTGTTGTTATCGTAATCATAGTTGGTGTGAAATCATTGAGGTCTCAATCTGAGTTTCCATAATGGTTAATGAGGTTGTTCATCTTTTGGCCATTTGTATAACTTCTTTTGAGAAAGGTTTATTCAGATCCATTTTATAATTGGGTTGTTTGTCTTTATGTTGTTCAGTTGTGAGAGTTTTTTTAATATATTGTAGATACTTGACCCATATCAGATATATGATTTGCAAATATTTTCTGTCATTCTGTGGATTGCCTTTTCATCTGATCATCAATGATTAGATAGAAATACCATATGATCCAGCAATCTACTTCTAGGTATATATCCAAATGAAATAAAATCATTATCTTGAAGATATATTTGCATTACCATGTTTACCACTGCATCATTCACAATCGCTAAGATATGGAAACAACCTAAGTGTCCATCGACAGATGAATGGATAAAGAAAATGTGGTGTATATATTCACATATAGACATACATACAGTGGAATATTATTCAGCCTTGAAAAAGAAGGGGATACTTTCATTCACAACAACATGAATGACCCTGGAAGACATTATGCTAAGTGAGCTAAGTGAAATAACCTAGACACCAAAAGACAAATACTGCATGATTTCACTTCTATGTGCAATCTTAGAAAAGAAAAAGAAAGAAAAAAGAGAAAAAGAAAAGAAAAAGCTGAACTCAGAGTCACAGAGAACAGAATAGTGGTTACCAGTGGCTGGGGGGTTGAGAGGAGTGGAGATGCTGGTCAAAGGGCACAAATATTCAGCCATATGATGAATGACTACATTCTGGAGATCTGATCCAACGCACAGCATGGTGACTACAGTTAATAATAACATATTATATACTTGAAAACTGTTAAAGGAGTAGATCTCAAATGCTCTCACCACACACACACAAATGGTAACAATGTGAGGTGATAGATATGTTAACTAGCCTGATTATGATAATCATTTCATAATGCATATGTATATCAAACATCAAGTTGGGGTGCCTGGGTGGCTCAGTCAGTTGGGCATCTGACTCATGATCTCAGGGTCCTGGGATCAAGCCCCGTGTTGGGCTCCTGCTTAGGGAGAGTCGGCTTGTCTGCCTCTCTCTCTCTGCCCTTCCTCCCCCCACTCTCTCTCTCTCTCTCTCTCTCCAAAGTAAATAAACCAATCTAAAAAAGACCCACATCATGTTGGACACTCTAAATATATACAATTTTTATTTGTCCATCATCATCATTTAGAAACTGTCATAGTTATTTATTCAGAAAGAATCATCAGTTGGATTCTAAAATTACTTAGTAAAAGTTTGATGAGGAAGTATCTGTTATAGATTACTTATTAATTATAAAGAGAAAAATAGTTATTTTACAATAGAGAAATTTGGCAGACACCATCTTCACCATCAAAGTTAATACATCACAGGAATGGAATTGACATGACATATCTCATAATATGCAGTGAAAAGAAACAGTATTACTTCTGTGGTATTCCTGCCAAAGATATATTACCTGAATCTAATAATGAGGAATCTCAGACAAACCGGAACTGATGAACATTCTACAAAGTAACTGGTCAGTACTCTTAAAAAATGTCAAGGCCATGACACAGAATCTGAGGAACACTTACAGATTAAAGGACACTAAAGAAACATGGTAACTAAATGTGCCCGGCCACCCTGCACTGGATCCGGGACAAGAAAAATAAATTGTTTTTGCTACAAAGTAAATTATTGGGACAATTGGTGAAACTCCAATAAGGACTGTACTTCAGAAAATATGGTATCAGTTTCAACTTCCAAATATGAAAACTATACTGTAAGATAACATCTTCATTCTTGGGAAATATACACTACAGTATTTGGGAGTAAAGGAGCATCATGTCTAAACTTACTCTCCAACGGTTCAGGAAAAAATAGTGCACCCACAGTACACACACACACACACACACACACACAAAACGACAGAATGACAAAAACAATTAGGTAATTGTTAACACTTGGGGAATCTGGAGGAAGCGCATACAGGATCTTTGTATTCTTCCTGCAACTTTAAGTTTGAAATCATTTCAAAACAAAAATTTCCAAAATTCAAAAAGAAGAGGAGTATCTCATGTCTCCCAAATCCCATATACAGGGAGGGATCTCCACTGTGGTGTCTTCCACAGTGGGTGGAACATGTATTATTACTGGTAAAAATGGATTGCAGATCGATTAATTGGCAATCAGAGTGCTTTACTCATTCTTTTGAGTCTTATTATTATTTTTATAAAAAGCAGCTACAATATAATTTTTAATCTCTAAATTAGATCCTGGGATAAACAAAGATTGTCCAGGGACAACAAGAAAGCCAAAATTTGTCAATGGCTGACTCTAGGCTGGAACTGAAAGGTCCCCACCACCAGATCAGCTCTTGCTCTAGTGGAGTGTATTACCTTGTGTAAAACCAAGTCACAGCCCCGAGGTTCCTATGAGGGGGGATGAAAAGGCACATTGAGAACATGAACCAGCATGAGACTATTATACTGTTAATAATACTGTTAGAGACTCGGGGTATGGTTAACCAAAATGAACAGTGCCATTTTGCATAAAAAACATTTTTAAAGAAAAAATAATATTTATTTGCAAGAAAAGCAAAGCCCCGTTGCTGGTTCAGGATATATGTGCATGTGTATATGTATATATTATATATTTATATATATATGTACAGATATGTATGTATGTGTGTATATGTATGTATGTGTATGTGTGTGTGTGTTTACGTAGGGTCATGAATTTTCCTCCATAAGATCATAAAGCCAAACTGGCCACTCTCTTGGCATACCCCCATTTATACAAATCTGATGCATCCTTCTGGGTTTTTCTTTTTAAAAGTAAAAAAAAAGAGAGAGAGATAGACCACGTACAGTATGGAAACTTTTTGTCAGTCTCTCAACTGTAGCAAGATTGTCATCTGCTGCCCTAAAGAATCCCTGCAGACAATCCCTGTGAGGTAAGATGTAGTGGGACAGAGTTTATTACGTTCCTATTACTTTTACTTAAAATATTCAGAGTATAGGAGAAATGTTGAAAGATTGTTGTATAAAGCACCTTTTCCACATACTTCCAGTTGCCCTCATTTAACTTCTTTTTCCCCCTAAATCAACACTTTGATATTAGTTTTGAGTTGAGGCTCATATATATATGTAAACCTGAACATTGTATTTCTATTTCCTTTTCACATGGAACTTGTAATTATGTAAGTATTTTTTTTTCTCCTGGTTGGACCTTGAAGGCATTAGGCTAGGTGAAATGAGTCAGAGAAAGACAAATACCATATGATCTCACTTATATGTGGAATCCAAAAAAACAAAAACCCCAAACTCAGCAGAAGATGTCGGACCCGTGATGACGGAGGCAGGGATGGAACGAGGGGGAATTGGAGGAAAGTGGCCAAAAGGTACAAACTTCCAGCTACAAGATAAAGAAGGACTAGGGAGGTAGCGTATGACATGATGACCGTAGTCACCACCGCTATGTGATCTATGGAATTGTTGTTAAGACTATAGATGCTACCAGTTTTCCTCAAAGGGGAAATTTTTCTTTCTTTTCTTTCTGTTGTATCTCTATGAGGTGACGAATGCTGACTAAACCTCCTGTGGTACTCATTTCACAATATACATCAATCAAACCAGCGTGCTACACACCTCAAATGTGTACAGTGAGGTACATTGATTATTTTTCAATAAAACTGGGAAAAATACTTTTTTCAAGTGTGTCAAAAACAAATCAAGGAGCCGTTCTGTTGCCCGAGGCTGGCCTTTTATGTACACAATGGAATGAGAGTTTTAACCGGTCCCCTTTCCGTCTCGAATTGGTAATGCTGCAGGTACAGCTTCTATTTCAAATCAAGTTCTAAAACTGTCAGAGGTCCTCCCTGCCCTGCCCCCGTGGGTGGCCTGGACCCCTCAGAAACTGCTGTGCTTGGATCAAACTTTATTCTTTGGTTGAGACCCACACTCTTCTTCCCGAGAGCCCTAGGATGCAGCCCTTGCCTTTCCCTGGACTGCTGGTGACAGTCCCTCTTTTTCAGCAGGAAGTGGTGAATTCCTGTTGATTTTGTAGCACCTGGGAGTTGGGAGGAAGTGGGTGAGTGAGGGGAAGAGAACGTCTGGCCCAGTGTTATTCTATCTGCTGAGCTCCTCACCACCAAGGCACAAAGGAGCACGTTCAGAGGGCTTTTTCTTGGGAGTCAGGGGGAAGGCAGTGATGACAAGCTCTAGGAACACAACCCAACTATGGAAATTTTGTTTTTAAGATTCTTGAGGGACGGTCTGACTTTTAGTTCTTTCACAGAATAACTCCTTGCAGGTGCTTTTTAGAATCGCAGGGTCATGAAATCAATGTAGTGGACTACAACCGTCAATTTTTTTAAAACGTCATAGATTATGCTAGCATAGACAATATCAAAGTGTAGTTAACCGTGGACTTGAGCCAGACTTGTTGAATCTGAACCCCCACTGTGTGACCACTAATTAGCTATGTGGCCTCAGGCAAATTACTCAACTTCCCCGTGCCTCAGTTTCCTTACCTGAATAAGAGTAGATACATACTTTATAGACTTATTGTAAGGATTAAATGCATTAATATGTATAAAGCACTCTCTCACTTACCTGTGGGGCAGTTGAGGATTGCTAATTGAGGTCAGGCTCAGCTGGGCAGCTTTACTTCAAGCTGCAGATTCCCCTAAGCTTGGCTCCTCACGGCTGGGCCTGGGGCTGCCTCCGGAAGCTTCCAAAGCCCAGAGGCAACCACAAGACGTCAAGGCTCTTAGGCAATTAGTCTGGCCTTTGTGAGTTTTCGAATGCCCCAGAAGACAACTTTGTTGTACTAGAAAGATATTCTTTGGGGCTACTTATTTTTGTAAGCCATATTTGATTTGTTGGAGTAACAAATTTAGAATCTTACTTCTTCTTTCCAGCATTTAAGTCACTTTTACAAATCTTATTATGTGATTTCCAAGGAAAATCTTAACAACTTGTTTTATGGGAGGCTTTGATTAAGGGTTTGTTCCATTTAGGCTTAGTTCATTAAACAACTTTAAAGGTTTTTAACTACATTTATAAATTTAATATACTTGATTTGCTTTTCAATGACAGCTAACATAGCCCTTACTATGTCCAGAAACTGTTCTAAACAATTTACATCATCAACTCCTGTAATTCTCACAGAAATTCCAGCAGATAAATCATATTATTCTCATCCCTATCTTAAATACAGGAAAACTGAGGAACGGAGGGTAATTCTCACAAGGTCATATAGCTAATAATATCTGAATTGCTTTGTGAACCATAAAGTTTGGCTCCAGAATCCAGGTTTTGGCTCCCACCCTCTATGTTAATTAACGAAGTATGAATTCATCGACTAAAAAAAAAAAAAAAAATCCTATTTCAGTCATTCTTGTAAAACCAATAAAATTAAACTTATAAATGTAGTGTAACCAGTTCAGAATTTTGTAATCGATTACAAAATTAGTTTTGTAAGCCTCTTACAAAAGTCTCTGAATATAGCATCTTGTCTTCCAACATACCAAATTCATTTAAACTTTACAAGTACTGCACGTTATCGGGGCGCCTGGGAGACTCAGTCGTTAAGCGTCTGCCTTCGGCTCGGGTCCGTGATCCCAGGGTCCTGGGATCAAGCCCCACATTGGGCTCCCTGCTCCGCGGGAAGGCTGCTTCTCCCTCTCCCACTCCCCCTACTTGTGTTCCCTCCCTCGCTGTGTCTCTGTCAAATAAATAAAATCTTTAAAAAAAATTTTTTTTGAAGTACTACACATTACAAATGTTAAAATATCAAATATACACAGATTATTTCCAAATTTAACATTAAAAAAAACAATACTATGGATCTGATTTATGTCATCTCTGTAATTAATTCTCAATCTTTCCTGGATTGAAGACATCTCACTAAGGAAACACTGGCTGTCCCGGGCTACCGGGAGTCATGCTGAATGTCTCAATGACTGATAATTAACCATTGAGTTTGGCCAAATAGAGGTCGTGGTCACCTTGACAAGAATAGGTTTTGCTGGTTTGATGGGATGAAAGTGTAAGTAAAAAGGGTTCAGGAGAGACAAGTTGGAGATAATGAGGATGAGGAGGCAACCTTTTTTGCTGTTAAATAGAACTGAAACTGAGACAATTGCTAGAGGGAGATGGAGGTCAAGGAAGATTTCTTTCTTTAATATGGAATATGTTGTACATAAGCTGATAGAAATGATCCAGATGAGCAAGGGTGGAAAAGTATAAATTCAGGAGAAAGAAGGCAAATGATGTCCAAGTACGCAGAGGGGACGAACTTGGAGGTGGACCACGGCGACTGGAGGGAAAGAAGAACAAAAGGACACAGATGCTGATGGATGTGGTAGAATCTATAGAAGTTTCTCCTGATAGCTTCTGTTTGCTCAGGGGAATAGGAAACGAGGTCATCTGTGCAGAGTGATGGGGAAGGGGATAGTGGAAGGTTGAGGAGAAGGAAGATGGGAAATGGTTCTTCAGGGAAGGAGGACAATGCAGTGGGATTGCCTGTGAGCGTGAAGGGCCACTGGCATACGGAGAGGATGAATGCCTTGGGACTGGATGAGGACACTAGGGAATGAGTGCAGACAGGAGAGAGGACAAAGTTGAGGACCAAGCCTGGTGAGCAGAGCTTACTGTGGAGAGAGCTGAGACCATCCGATCTGTGAGAGACATTATAGACCCAGCGAACCACTGAGTGTCTCCATTCCTCCAAATGCAGTTAATAATCAACCACTCTCTTCCTAAGAGGATCAAGTTTCATGACTTACCACTTGGATATAAAAATGCTACATATTCCCCCACCAAAATGGCTATCTGGTACCTGCTCCCTTCCAGACTATTACCTATGTTTCTAAAGTCAAAGCCTTCAAAATAAAGCCAAACATAGCAAAGCTACTCACGTAGGTAACATTTCAGAAGCCATGAGTACATCAGGTTTCACAAGTCACTTGACAAATGGTGACTTCCAGTGACAAGTTTTTGGTAGACTAATTATCATGAGGGGCAATATACTGAAATTTTGATATTTCCATGGGGGAGCTAGTAAAAATAGGCAAATTATATTTGCTCATAGGAGTATATTAAAAATTTCTTGTCTTCTTTCTAAGCCAAATGCTTCTCAGAACAGTTGCTTCCCGTGGACCTTTTCCTCAGATCAGTTATCCTGCCTCATCCCTAGCCTATCCACACAGATAACTGACTCAGTTCGCTCCGCTTTCCTGTCTCTGTCAGAGACTTCAGCACTGCCGACGTTTTGAACTAGATGATTCCCTGTTGTGGGGGGGCTGTCCTGTGCATTGTAGGGTGTTTAGCAGATTCTTGGTCTCCTCCCACTAAATGCCAATAGCACATTACCCTTCATCCCCACCCAAGTTATGACAACGAAAAATGTCTCCAGACATTTCCAAAGGTCCCCTGTGGAGCAAATTGTTCCCTGGTTGAAAACCATTGGTCTATTAGGATTGGGGAGAATGGGACCCACAGATAACTCAAATTAGAGCTTCATATGGACTATCCCATGGTAAGCCTGACAGTATAAATTAAGTCTCTGGTAGAACACGATGGCATCTGACAACCTCAGAGACGAGAAATTAGACACTTTCTTTTCTGTACAGAATGTGTAATTAGCTGCCTAATCCTGCTTTAAAGAGAAAAAAAAAGAACCTGTCACATTTCCAGCCTTCTCACCAGTTGATGCGAAGAGTCCCAGGATTAGTTACCAACTACAAGAAAGATACAAAGCACAGAGTTTTAGAATTGATAAAATGCAGAGAGGGGAAGTAAGAGAGCAGGGAGGAGAGAACAGGACAGGAGGGAGTGGGGAGGGAGAAAGGAAAGACACAGAACCCAAATGCAAGGTAGGAGCTCACCTTCACACCAAGCTCAACTTTGTACCTCTGAACTTTGTAGCAGTTCAATTAAATACCACGTCTTAATCTAGGATAGCAAAATAATGTAGGGTGTTAAAATCCAAATCATCCAGCTCCCCATTACCTGTAGGATAAAGTTCAAACTCCCTTGCCTGGCAGTCAAGACCCTAAACAACCTGGCCCCAAGAGTTTTAAGATGTTCCCACTACTTCTAGGAATGCTTCTCTTGATCCCATCTGGTCCACTTGCTTTTCTACAAAGACACCTTGCTAATTCCCTCTCATGAGCTTTGTGTATGCACTTGCCCCATCCGCCTCTCGAATATGTAACCTTCAAGGCCCCGTCACCCCCCACCTCTTCTGTTCCCTGCTCACTCTAGCACACCCAGGAGCTGGGCCAGGATGGAGCATAAAGGCTAATAACTCTACAACAGGAACTGCGGACCAGACACTGTTCTAAGCAATCTTTGCTTTGGATGCTGAAGAAGAATTCCTACTTCCAGAACCACCCACTGTCCTACACTCACGAAACAGAAGCAGACCTCGGGGGCCCAGCCAGTGTCTGCCAATGTGATAGTGGCATTTGGCTCCCTCCATCTTCAAGAGCAGAAGGGCAAAGGAGAGAGAGCCCGGCCAGGAGAGCGATGGGGGTAAAGAGCCACCTCTCAGATTCAGCCAAGGGCCCCTGTGAGGGCAGGGGTGGGGTGAGGGGAGCTGAACTCAGTCACAGGGTGTGGGGGAAGGGCTTGTCAGCCCACAGTGACCTTCAGGGCTGGAGAGAGAGAGGAAGAGGAAGCACATTTTAGCTGCTCCTCGCTCAAGGCTTCCTGAAGGCGGGGCTCCCTGTTCTCTGCTGCACGTCAAGCTTTCCTCTGGGCCACACGGAGCCACGCACTCACATAGCCACACGTGGCCGGGGTCCAGAGCTTGCAGCACTGAAACTGCTAGGGACTCCGTCCCCAGATCCTTCTGGTTGTTGAAAAGGAGGCTTTGATTCATATGTTGGGACTCTGGCTTCACAGTAACTTCATTTCCCCAGCTTGGAACCAAACTCTCTGAAGAGCTGGCCAAAAACCTTGGCCCGTGTGAACCTCTCTAGAGTTTCTGGCTTCAATAGCAGGATTCACTTTAATTCTAAAATTGTTTGTTGAATACAGAACCAGCTCTCTTTTTGCTTCCTTTCCTTTCTCCTCATTTCCTGTTTCCTCTTCTGTCTCCTCAGCGTCTGCTTAGTTATCAAAGAACCGCAGTGCTACTTTCAGGAATGTTCTCAGGCCAGGTCCGAGTGTTCTGGGGTGCCCACAGCCAGGTTGCAAGTTCTCACCCCAAACCCAACACCATAACCCTTTGCCGGCGTCGCTGGCAAAATTAATATTCTTTACGGACCCAGCCTCTGGCTATATTCATCTTCCCTGCCTTCTCCAGATCCAATCAGACTGGTATTAGAAAACGGAATGGAGTGGCTGAGAAAGATTTTGGAATCAGACAGTCCTGTCCTTAACTCTCGACACTATAATTTGGGCTAGTTACCGAGTTTTCCCTTCTGTCCAATGGGGACAATGGCAGTATTCTGGAGGCTTGCTAGGAGGAGCAAATGAGACAATATATGTGTAAAGAGAAGAACATTTTATTCATCGGAATTCCTGTGAGGAAGGTAGAGCTGTGTTTGTTGAGAAAATATTTCGCTGAAGTGCTAGAAGTAGAAACCGAGATCTTTAGGGCCGGAGGTGGGTGGGACCCTCCCAGCAAGACAAAGGGAGGATTTTGTTTGCAACTCCAGAAAGGAAGTGGGGGGCCAGGAGAGGGCGGAAACCCTGGGCTCCAGAAGTGACCCCTCCCCGCGGCACCCCCTCCTGGCACCAAAATCTTGAGTCAGGTTTACCAAATTCATCAAGTACTTAAAGTAATGAGAAAAACAGAAAAGGGGGCTGAGTCTCCTCTCCAGGGAGCTGTGGGGCAAAACGATGGTAGCATTTCAGGAAGAGAGAGATTGGGGCAGACAACACCTAAGGGCAGAAGACTCAGGGACCCTCCTGGGAAGAACACGCGCCCTTCAAAGGCCCAAAATCTCAGAACCAGATTTCTCAGGCGTAGGGGGCACCAACAGGTGACCTGGTTAAGCAGGCTAGACATTGGACCGTAGTATTATTACTCCCTATTTGGTGCTTTCCTGGGTCTTTCCTTGTTGACCTACAGCCTCATTTGGACATTACTTCCTTCAGGAGGCCTTCTCTGATTTCTCAAATGTGGGTTAGAACCTTCAACTCTGAGCCTCTCCCTTATGTTCTCATCCTAAGAGTTTTCACCCTGAGATTAACTGCTTATTCGGATACTTGGTCTCCTACTAGACTATACTCTGGTCAGAGCTAAATCTCTGACACCACTGTGTTCCCAGACCTGGTTCAGCACCTTACACATCATAGGTTCTCATTATGTGTTCAGTGCATGACAATACAGGAGAAAAAGCAGTCTTCGGTATCCTGTAAAAACCAGGTTCAGATTCTGATTCTAACATGTAAAAGCTGTGCAACTCTGGGCATGTTACTTAACCTCTCTGAGGCTCATTCATCGCCTCTGTAAATAGGATGAAAGGTACAGGGTCAGCGGGAGGGTGGGATGGTAGGATATGTAGAAAGGGGTGCCTGGCCACCATCAGTGCTCAGGAGATGTTTGTCCCTCGGCTTAGGCTCTTATATTTGGCCTGTGCCTTCCATCCACACATCCCTACCAAGTCAAAGCCCTTGGCACCTTACGAACTCCTCCTTTGTCTCCTTACTTCCCACTGTTTCTCCTGGATTTATTAA
Organism: Halichoerus grypus; assembly: GCF_964656455.1. Lineage (NCBI taxonomy): Eukaryota > Metazoa > Chordata > Mammalia > Carnivora > Phocidae > Halichoerus > Halichoerus grypus. The sequence goes on along the minus strand of NC_135717.1, from coordinate 154,557,339 downwards.
GCTCCTCTGCACCAGATAATATTCTGAAGTAAGAGTCAGCAAACTACAGCCTGGGGGCCACATCTAACCTGGCACCTGTCTTTGTACTCTTCACGAGCTAAGAAAATTTCTATATTTTTAAATGGTTGCAGGGAAATAGAAAGTCGAATATTTCACGACACATGAAAATTAGTTGAAGTTCACATTTCGGTGTCCATAAATAAGTGTGCATCGGCCCCCGGACGCACTCATTCCTCCCCCTATTGTCCCGCGTCTGTTGACCGCGTTTGCACTATGGTGGCAGAGTGGCTGGGAGAGACCGTATGACCCACAAAGCTGAAAATATTTCCCATCTGACCCTTGATTGAAAAAACTTGCAAATCCACATGCTAAGCCGTTCCCACGTCATTGATGATTAAGTCCTCCTCTTAGCGTGGTACGAAGTCGGGATCACTGCTGCCCTCCCTCACGGTTGAGGAGCGTGAGCAGAGAGAGAGACTGACACAGCCAGGCTCGCACAGCTTGTGAATCAGTTTGGGATCAAAGGCTGCTCTGCAGTGGGAAGCTGACCGGGGACAATCGTAGACAGCCTCTACGCCACGCCGGGGAGCCTGGCCTCGACGGTTCTTGATCAGGGAGCCATGTGAGGACGTGAAATCTTACGGTGATATCTGTGGCCATTTGACTGGGGGAGAGAGGGGCTGAGAGAAGTAGCAAAGAGGGGGCATCATGAATTTGAACACCGGAGCTCAGCTTCCCAGGTCTGATCGCAGACAGCTGCGATCTGTGTGACCTTGGGCAAGTTAGTCACCCTCGCGCTGCCTAATTTCCTCAGCTCTCCAATGGGGAGACTCATAGAGTCTCGACTCTCCCTTACGGGGTTGTTGTGAAGATTGGAAAGGAAACTTTTGTTTTCTTAGTCTGTCTTCGAGGCACAGAGCGGCCTCTAGATGTTAGCTACGGTTATGCCCATTCTTCATCCCGACAAGAAGCTGCTGTTGCAGGCACCATTCCAAGCAAACAAGATACAAAGAGGAAGAAAGACAAAATCACCAGACCTGCTTCCTGCACATAAGGAGCACGCAGTCTGCTGACTGGGGCAGGAGGGGACGTCAGCACCTGGGAGCGGGGTCGCAGGTGCTACGATGGGCTGTCACAGGGAGCAGAGGCGGGAAGAACTCACTCTTGCTCTCCCTTCCACGGCTCAGGCCCTCGCTCCTTCCAGAACACACCAGGCATCCTGCTGGGTTTGCCCCACGCGCTCGCACGGGCCGGAATGGGGACTAATACAAGCACAGGTTCCTGTCCAGCACCCTGGCACGGAGCTGCGTCTGCGAGCCTGTGAAGCACACATCGGCCCCGGGTACAAGGCCCCTGGGAGAACCCGGGCCCGAGAATAACTTGGCCACTTCCACCTGCCAAATCACAGAACAACACACTCACAGGAAGGGCTGTTGGTGCTGAGAAAGCCCATCAGGTTCCAACCTGGAAACTTGTATTTGTCTTACTAATGTGTCTTGGAGGTACAGCACAAATCCAGGGCAATTAGGAATTTCATCCTACTATAGGCCAACATCTCCTGCTTGCCTTAATTTTTTTTTTTAACTACCATTTATTAGTTCCTGATTTGTTATTTATCAGCGTCTATTTATGTGTGCACCTGAAGCTATGCATAGAAAAAAAAGACTGGAAAGATACGCCAGTGGCTTTCATGGTGATGGGGTGGAGCCATTGGAATGTGGAAGAGGAAAGGAGAGGCTGTTCATTAATATCACCTAACATTTTTCCCCCAAAATCCTCATGCTTGCCCTTCCCCCTTGGGTACAATGCCTTAAGCACATGTATATTTTAAAAGCTCCCCAAATAATCCCCACGTATGCCTTTTCCTTCCACTTCCATCCCCTGCCTGATTTAGAGTCATTAATTTACACTAAATCTTAACAGTAGTTAGATCTGAGTCTTGGCATTATAATTTTTTTAAAAAAAATTCATCTTTTTTTTTTAAAGATTTTATTTATTTATTTGACAGAGACAGTGAGAGAGGGAACACAAGCAGGGGGAGTGGGAGAGGGAGAAGCAGGCTCCCTGCTGAGAAAGGAGCCCGATACGGGGCTCGATCCCAGGACCCTGGGATCATGACCTGAGCCGAAGGTAGATGCTTAACCAACTGAGCCAGCCAGGCATCCCATACATTTTTTTTTTTTAAAGTAGGCTCCATGCCCAGTGTGGAGCGCAATGCAGGGCTTGAACTCACAACCCTGAGATCAAGACTTGAGCTGAGATCAAGAGTCAGATGTTCTACCAACTGAGCCAGCAGGCACCCCTTGGCCCCCACCGCAATACATTTTTAAACTGTAGAACATTTTGAAAATAAAAACATAAAGAAGGGAAAACAAAGAATCCATGATGCTTGCATGTTTCTGAATATTACGGACACTGGACGGCAAGCCCGCCCACACTCTATTCTTTCCATCTGTGATATGGGAAGACAACAGACTCTACTGGAAGGGGAATATAGAGAGCTGTGTGAAAGGGATCTGGAAACTTCAAGTGGAATGAAAAAGTGAGGGATGGTTGTTATTATTCGGAGTAGGATTACTGCAGCACAAAAGAAGCGCCACCCCGGCCATGGGTCCTGAAGGCTGACAACAGCAGGAAGGAGATGGCTGGGCTTCCCTTTCCGTCTCGTTGGTTCCAGCCCAGAAACCCCACCCTGGCTGGAAAGAGAAGATTGGGCCTCGTTGAAAGGCACCCCGACCATTCTCTTTCTCTGTCAGACATTAAAGAGCACTCTCTGCTTCATATATGCATTTCTCTTTCTTCTCCTTCAACTCCTTTTTGCCTTTGGCATCTCTGTATCATTACGTATTAGCAAGTTGCAGGCAATTTAATAGCTGATATTCACTGATGCCAGGCACTGTTCTAAGAGTTACTGGAGTAACCCATTTAACCTCCAAGCAAGTCGAGGAGATACTTTTGTATTACCTCCGTTTTCCAGAGGGGGAAACTGAGGCACGGAGAGGTTGAATAACTGCCACAGTCCACCGGTGGCAGATCTAAGATCCAGACTCTCGCCGTCTGGCTGCAGCCTGTTGATGCTCTTAGTCACTAGACCAAAATTCCTTTTAGACTCGATGACAGTCAAGACAATTAGGGCCGAGAGGCTCCAGGAAGTCTACCACACAGCAGTCCTCTCAGATCTCAAGTGACTACGGTTTGCAGAGGATTCGCTGAGAGTGGGATGTCTCGGGGCCCATATCTGCCGGCTGACCTCAACCCCAAGAGCCCTTCTGGGTCCTCTAGCACTGGGGGAGCCAGGAGAGAGGTCCAGGCCATCTGACGCCACAGCCTGTCCTGCTCATCATGAACCTAAACTGTCTTGAAAGGAGCACAAATCGGTAAAGGATTTTCAGAAACGAATGTTGAAGCAGGCTGGTGGTACTCATGGAGACTCCACACTCAGGATCAGTTTCCATTTCATTTCAGAAGCAAGTTGCCAAAGACCCTCTGTTGGAGGAGGAACGCCGGGCCCTCCCTGCTCGGGGAGCCGCCGAGACCAGTGATGCCAGGTGATGTCTGTTGCCCTGACAGTTCCTGGGACCCACCCCTCCAGGAGTTTGGACCAGCACGCGCTCTGACGGTGGCCTTTCCTCTCCCGGAACATGACGTCACTCTCCAATCCGAAGCCCCAAATGGTTTGCAGATTTTCTGGGGTGACCATTTCCTGAGTTCTGAGATCCCAGGTGGCAAGAGCATTGTGCCAGAGAATTGTGGACGGCATGTACATGGAAAGCTGCTTATATCAGTCAGGACGTACCTGGTGGCGAGTAACAGAAAACACAGCTCAAGCTCACATACACAATAAAAGGGAGTTTATTAGCTCATGTCACTGAATAGATGTCACTGGATAGATTTCAGGTCAGGATGGATATCGTGACTCAAACATGTCACAAAAGAACCCAGCTTTCTTTTTATCTCTTTTCTGTGTTTTCTAGGATGTCAGGTTTCTCCCAGGGCTGGTTCCTCTCAAAGCACGAGGATACCGGAAGCCTCGGGGAGCATGCTTGTTCGTTTCTATTGGAAGGAGTAGCTGTCCCAAATTATTAAATGTATATCCTGGGCCTCTGACGGGGTCATCTAAGGTCATAGTGGAATTATAGTTTATAGTTTATCCAGGTACAATAGATTATCACACAGTCATAAAAATGATAGTTAATAAACAATATATATACAATAATTATTCTAAAATAGAAAGGAAAACTTTGGGAGACGAACGAAATGGATACTGTAATTATATCATAAAAATATACCTAATTAATGCGTTCTTTAAAAATACATAAAATGAAAAACTTAGGAACTGTTCCAGAATTAAGGAGACTAAAGAGAAAGGACAACTAAATGCAATGTGTGATCCTCAACTGAATTCTGAACTAGAAACAAAAAAAGCTATAATGGATATTATTGCAACAAAGGGTGAAGTCTGAGTAAGACTGTACACTACATATAGGTATTGTGGCCATCCTTCCTGACTTTGACAACGGTATGATGGTTACATAAATGAATACCCTTGTTCTGAGAAATATACACCAAAATATTTAGGGGCTAAAATAACATGATAATCTGGAACTTACTCTAAATAGTTCAGAGAGAATAATAAAGCAAATGTGGCAAAATATAACAATTTGTGCATCTGAGTATAAGGTGTATGTTAAAAGTTCTTTTTTGTTGTTGTTGTTAAAAGTTCTTTGTACTATTCTTTAAAAAAGAAATACATAAAATGTATCCATTCCATAAATATTCATTCAACAAAACCTCCTAGATGGTGGGCCCTGCAGATCCAGAGATAAAACACAGTGTGTCTGATCTGGAGAGACTGCAGCCATAGAAGAAGATTCAGAATGGGCTAAAAGAAACCCCTGTCTAAAATCAGAACAGGGAGTCTAATAGCGTAATGGTTTCACATTGGGTAGACTTTTATTCCATTGTGACTTGAATCACTAAGGGAATTAGAGACAATGAATCATCATTCACTCAACAGATAGTTACCAAACATGCATTTGGGGGTGGCCAAGGTGGTCAAGATGCCAGACCATGCTTCTGACCTCAGACGACCTACAGTCTAACTGGAATCCTGCATGTCAGACCAGCCTGCTCCTTGCTGGCCTCCACTTCTGTCCTGAAGAACTTGTTTATGTAATATTCCACATCAGACCTGTGAAAGTTCCTGGTGCCTAAAATAGTGCACATAGTTGGTGTCTTGTAAATTCTGGTGTTTTCCCAAAATCTACTCTAGAATAGAGTGTGGGCTTGCCCTCCAGTGTCCATATGGGCTTCCCATCTCAGTTGATGACATCAACGTCCTTCGTTGTTCAGGTCGAAAATGTGGAGTCATTCTCCAGTCCTCTCTTTCTTTCGCACTCCCTGTCAAATCTGTCGGAAAATCCTACAGGTCCCACCTTCAAAAAATATTCCAGAATCAGACCACTTCTCGATCCCTCCATGCTACCATCCTGATCCAAGTCACCATCATCTTCTGCTCTGTTACTTCATGCTATTCTCTGAAGGTTTGTGTTTCCCCAAAATTCATTTTGAAACTTAATCCCCAGTGTGATGATCTTAGGAGGTGGGGCCTTCGGCAGGTGATTACATCATGAGGACTCTACCCCCATGAGTGGGATTAGTGCCCTTATAAATGAGGTTCCTTCCATCACGTGAGGTGACAGCCAAAAGACAGCCATCTGGGCTCTTACCAGACACCAAGTCCTCTAGCACCGTGATCTTGGGCTGCCCAGCTTCCAGGAATGTAAGAAATAAATGTCTATGATTTATAAGCCACCCAGTCGATAGTATTTTTGTTACAGCTGCCGGGACAAAGATCCTGCAGTAACCTCCTAACCTCCCGCAGTTGCCTCCTGGTTCTACTCTCGCCCCCTATAGTCTCTTCTCCACACGGCAGCTAGTGAGAGCTGTTAATCTTAAGTCTGATCATGGTATTTCTCTGTTTAACTCTCCTCAGACCACTCTGCTCTGGAGTCAACTCCGCAGTCCTGACAATGGCTTTTGTGGTCTTTCCTCAGAACCTCCTGACCCTGTCTGACTCAAAGCCTCCTTTAGCAGCAAATATTGTGTAACACATCCTTTGCAGTCCAGAAATGGAATTTAAGGATAATACCACCTCCCTCCACACACAATTTTTAAAAAAGAAAATCATATAATGCCCCATCTAAAATATAGAGCAAAAATTAAGAGAAAGTAATCCATAATAAAATATGTATTTTAACATGGGAAATATTTAGACACAACTACACTAGAACAAATACAGCTCCATGAATTTCAGAAATACTATCAAACAGTGCCACCCCAGTGAGAACCACTGACCTTCACCATCTGGTCTGCCTTCCCCTCTCTAACCTCACACCAACCATTGTGCTCTTCACTCACTCTGTTCCAGCCATGCCTAGCTTCCTTCCTGTTTCCAGACTGGAAGGCACTGTTCCTGCCTGGGGTCTTTGTAATTGCATTCTTCCGTCAGGGAGACACATGGCTCACTCCCCTACAACCTCAGCTCTTCTGCTCATATGTCCTGTTCTCAGTGGGACCATCCCTGACCACCCTCTTTAAAATACCAGTCCTCTTTCCCAGGTAGTACTCCCTGTCACCCCTCCCTGCTTGGTTTTCTTCCTGCCACTTATCTGACATATGAGGTATTTTTAAAATATGGTATTCTCTGTGTCTGCTCTGTGATGTCGTAGATTTGTACTCTACTGAGTCCTCATTATATAAATGGGTGGAACATAGTGGGTATTCAATAAATATTTGCTGAATGCATGAAAGCAATGAATGAGGGGTAGATATCGAGCGACTGAATGGATTGCTACAGACATCGTGGCATTATTCCTGAATCACTTGCCTCCACCTCCCCGTAGCTCGCTCCTCCCCAAAACTTCTCTCCCACATGCTTGTTGCTTTCCACTAGATACACTCTCTATCCCCAGTTTAATGCTTGATCTGGCTTCCTCCAACCTTGGTATCACATCTGGCTTACAGATTTGTTCCACTCCTAGGTTCGATCATACTGTGACCGCTTCCTGGCAATGCCCATCTTGTCCCCCTGCCCTCCACCTTCCCAAACATTCCATCACTTTGTCCACAAATGCACTTCCCCTAATATGCTTGTCAAACTCCTACCCATCCTTCAAGGATAGGTTCAAATTCCTTCTTCTTCCTCAAAGACACCTGATCCACCATCCAGAAGTCAGTTTCATGCCCCAGAGACCTCATAATTATTTGTAACTATTCTGGACCCCAATACATCCTCTACTGTATAAATTCTGTGTGTTCACTTTATCCCTCCTGCCAGAGTTTAAAGTAAGTACAGAGAATAAATTTTACTCATCTCTTGCTTCTCCCCTGGTACCTGGTAGACGGTCAATGAATATTAAATGAGATCATTTATGTCAAGCCCTTAGTACAGCTCCTGGCACAGTGAATGTTCCATCAATGCGGGCTGCTAATACTAGTTAATGCACAAAGGAGGCAGAGTTCAGTCCCACCCAGAGTACAGGTACAACCTGTGAGGTCGGTTAGGTGGATTAGGTCGGTTAGGTAGAGCCTGTGTTATGTCTGAGTCCTTGTTTCTCTCTCCCTGGGCCTCTTCCAATCTCAGCAGGTGCCCCGTGTTCTCAGGTCCACCCGGATCCTCCTGCAGCAATGGACAGCGCCTGGGCCAGGCTCACAGCTGCCCCTCCCATGAGCCTGCAGAGGTCTTCCTCTTTGCCTGTCACAGGTGCTTGCTAGGCTGTTTGTAAATGTAACCCATAGCCAGAGGAGATGGTACTTCATCAACATGGATGGGACTTGTTGGAAAAATGCCCCAGCCTCCTTGACTTCCAGAGGGGTGATTCTGAAGCATGTCCTACATGGTTTCTCAGGAGATCTCCACTGGGATTGAGTACCTGTTGCCCCTGACAATAACCTATTTCTTGGGTTTTCTCTCTTCCCTGACTTACATCCCCCACTTCCTTAATTGTACTTTTTGGGATGCCCAGGAAATGGTTGCCATGACACACCATTTAAAAACAAAGTCCTTACTGTCACTCTCAGATGTGATCAAACACTTAGACCTCCATAAGGACACATTCTTACCTTATTGAGACCAACATGTTATGAAAACACAATGAAGTTGTTGGTTTATGGCTCAGGGTTTTTGGGGGGCTGTATATGTTTATCAATGAGGCTCTCAAGTGTTCACCAGTCACATGACTAGACTGAGCACATGACTAGATTATATCCCTCAGCCTCCTTTGCACTAGATGTGGACATGACTGAGTTCTGGCCAATGGAATGTGACAGAACTGACGTGTACCACCTCCAGGCCCGGCCATTAAAGCCCTCCCATAGATGATCCTCTGTGTTCTCACTGATTTACTGTCTGGAAGCAAAGGACTCCATGGCCCCAGGGTAAGACAGAAGTCAAGGTGGCAGTACCTTAAGCCCTAACTCACCACGTAGAAGGTGCCTACATTTGTGTGGCTTTGAAAATAAATAACTACTATTGTCTTGAGCTGAAATTCCAGGGCTTGGTATAGCATCTAGTGTCATGCCAAGCAATACAAAAATTGGTACCTAGAAGTGGAGTGCTGCTATAACCAAAACCTAAAATAATACAGCATTGGCTTAGCTGTTGAGTGGTAATTATTGAGGAAAGGGATATAAGAAGCTGGAAAGAAGGAAACCTATTTCATAAAGTGGCAAACATCTGGTACAACGTTGCCTTCAATGGCAGACATTATGCCTACTAAGCCTGTTGTCCTAGGGGAAGTGGTTGGAGAGAGTCAGAGTAGGATGTGTTGACTTTTCCCAGGTCAAGGACTAGGGTGAGGTGAGTGAGACACCTGGGGCACAGAACTGAGGAAGTAGTCACTTGCACAACTCTCATCTTAGCAAGAATTATAAGAAAGAGATGAGTTCAGGAAAGCTTGGCTGGTTTGCAAACAGACATAAAAGAGGTTACAGAGTCTAGAAACACTAGCTCTCAAGGGTTAGAAAAGCCTACTCATTTTAATAATAAACAATAATAATAATAAACAAATAATAAACAATATATTTGAGCAAAAAAAGCCCCTTCTGACTCAGACCTACTAACAAAGATTTGATGAAGGATGTGACATTCCCATCCACGCCTATTATTACAAATAGTCTCAAGACAGCCACTCTTAACTCAAGAGAGAGAAGCATGAGTGAGGAAGCAAATAAATAAATGAAGCTTGAGAAGTATGTATAGGAAAAAGCTTTGGATATGAGTTTTTGCTCATGGGATTGCTGGGAAGCAAAGATGAGCACATTCTAAGTTTTTAGGGAATTATATTGCCAAAGGAAAAAAAAATGAGCCTAGATTTAAAAGGCCTTTGGTAGTTAGGATCTTGAACCAACCTTTGAGCCTCCAAATTTGCACAAGCAGGAAGTGGGCTTCAGGGCCTGTGCAGCCCTCACAAAGGAACAGGCTCACCAACACCCACCTCATGGTTCCTAGGTGCCAGCACTGCTGTGTTCTCCATCTTCCCTTTCCAAATGGGCACAGCTGTTACTTTATCCCATCCTTGCCCACCATTTTATGTTGGATATGAAGAGGATAGGGCAGCCCGTCCTTTAACTCACAGGTCAGTGGACAATGAGGAAAACACCCCATCCTGATGGAGAAGGCCAGACATCACCTGGAAATACAGGATTTTTAGCTAAATGCAATAACTGTAATGGGCATTGGGTTGTCTCTTTTGGGAAGGGAATGAGTGTGTTCTTTGTATGCGAAGAAGAAGGGTGAGTTGAGTGAGATTATTTGATAACCAAAGGGTGGACTGTGGCAGAATCGATGTGTTCACATAGATTTTCTCTTTTATCTGGAAATACATCTAGAATGTATTTTCTAAAGATTTTAAGTAATCTCCACACCCAACATGGGGCTCGAATTCACAGCCCTGAGACCGAGAGTTGCATATTCCACTGACTGAGCCAGCCAGGTACCCCATAGATTGTATTTCTTAACAACACTTGCAGTCAGATGAGGCCATGTGTCTGGGTTCTGGCAAATGGCACGAGCAGATGTGCACTGCCTTCGGGCCTCACGCATTAAAAACCTCCAACAGATAATCCTCTTTTTTTGTTCTCCATTTGCTGGTTAGAAGAGAAGGACTTCGGGGCTTGAAGGTATAGGAAAGCTACAAAATGAAAGGAGTCTGGATCCCTAAACTTTCTACCAAACACCTGCAAATGAGTTACATGCAATGAGAAATACTCATTTATTGGATGAAGTCAATAAAATTTTATGGTTTAGGGGCACCTGGGTGGCTCAGTCTGTTGGGCATCTGCCTTCGGCTCAGGTCATGGTCCCAGGGTCCTGGGATCGAGTCCCACATCGGGCTCGCTGCTCAGCAGGGAGTCTGCTTCTCCCTCTTCCTCTGCTCCTCCCACCCCGCTCATGCTCTCTCTCTCTCAAATAAATAAATAAAATCTTTTTAAAAAAAATTTATGGTTTATTTGTTACAGCAACTATCATTTTCCTCATACAACCTACTTCATAGGTTTATTATTAGGACACAATGAGTTAATGTGGAAAATGGTGCCTAATATATGAAAAAGGGTGCTATATAAGTGCTGTCTACTCTCATTTGCTTGAGAACATGAAAAAATCTGTCATGAGCTCTGGCTTGGCCGAGAGCAGCAGCAGTAATGGAAACCAACATAAACTCAGGATAACATTCCTAGCTTTAATTGGAAAGTCTTGGAGCCTCTAAGAGCCAGACCCTAATCCTGGGGCACACTTGGGAATTTATAATACCTCGTCTAATCCACCTCCTGAGCCAACCCTAAATTCCATTCTTTAGTGCCATGTAAGTTTGAAAGCCAAAAAACTATTTACTTTAGAACCTGCAAACAAAACCCAGGATGATGTGTGTTATGCAAATATCCAGGTAACTTTAAGAGCTTTGTTTCACAGAACTAAAAGAAAGGTAGAGACTTTCGGTCCCATAGCCTGCCACGGGAGCAGAAAATGGAGATGCGTTTCTCCCCAGGCAAGAGCATGGCTCAGAACTAGCTGGGTCTGGTCTACCAATCTAAGATTAAAAAAAGAAAGAAAGGAAAAAAAAAAAGGTGAGGCATGCCATGATTTCTTTGACCATATTCTAAAAGGAAAGCCAATTACTGACTCCTTTCACTTACATCCAGAAACAAGTTTTTAAAAGTAAATCTTGCTATTTTATATCCAGACTTTGTAGCTTTGTGATATTCTGAGAAGTTTCATTTCATTCAGTTTGACAAATACTTATTAAGGGACTAGTATGTGCTTAGCTGTTTTTAGCATATTTGGTTCTGCAAAACGTCATGATAATTACAGAATGTGTTCTTTTTTTTTGTATACAATATGCTTACTAGTATCATAAGGAATGCTATACCATGTGAACTATTACAAAAGGAAGACATTACTGATTCGAGAACTAAGGATAATGCTAAAGTCCTGTGCTCTTATTAATCAATGGCAAGGTTGGAGATGGAAAAGTTACTCTTGTTTTCAAGGTAGAGAAAGGAGGGTGAACTCATACAGCTGTTTGTGGATCTAAAGTTATTTAAACAATCAGACCCCAAGGTGTTGGCTTACAAACTCCAAGCCTAGGAAAGAACAAGATTATTGTTAGCATCCAAGGCCTTCTGTAGGTCTTTGCGCAACCCCTCCTAACTTACCCAGCCATCACCTCTGAACAGGTTTTTTTTTTTAAGGATTTTATTTATTTATTCATGAGAGACAGAGAGAGAGAGAGAGAGGCAGAGGGAGAAGCAGGCTCCCAAGGAGCAGGGAGTCCGATGCGGGACTCGATCCCAGGTCTCTGGGATCATGACCTGAGCCGAAGGCAGACGCTTAACCATCTGAGCCACCCAGGTGCCCCCTGAACAGGTTTATTTGCGTCTCCAGCAGGGATTTTTCAAGGTCGGTGATGATCACCACTTTAAAATGTCATGACTCCTTGACTTTTCCCCATGCTCCCCTTCCCAATTCAAAGTCCTGGGTAACTGTCAAAGTCATTCATCATACTTTCTTCTGTTTAGGTTTCAGAAATACAAATGATGCAGTCTTTTGCAACATAATTGAATGACACAAGATGATTAGTCTTGTTATATAAAGAACTCCTACTAATCAATAAGAAAATGTAAATATTCTAAAAACATATAGAAGATACAAATGGCAAATTCACAAGGTAATTAGTATAATTAGCCAATATACATTCAAAAAACCTGACTTTACTAGTAATCACATTAATATAAATTAAAATATCATTTTTCTCCAAACAAAAGGAAAAATTTAGAAGAGCAAAACAGTAACATAAGGGAATTCAGAAATGGGCCGTTTCATACATGCTGGGAGAAATAAAAATTAGCATGATATTTCTAAAAGTCAAAGTGCCTTTATAAGGCAAATAAACTGTATATATCTTTTTTTTTATCTTTTTTTCCCTTAGGTTTTTTTTTTTAATTCTAGTATAGTTAACATACGGTGTTATATTAGTTTCAGGTGTACAATATAGTGATTCAACAATTCTATACATTACTCAGTGCTCATGATAAGTGTACTCTTAATCCCCATCACCTATTTCACCCATCCCCCCACCCCCCTCCCCTCTGGTAATCATCAGTTTGTTCTCTATGGTTAAGAGTCTGTTTTTTTTTAACTGTATTTGTTTTTGACACACCATTTCTTCATCTAAGAATTTTTTTCTAGAAAATAATCATAGATATGAGAAAACTTTAGTTAGAAAAAGGGTCACTGCGGAGTTATCATTATAAACAACTGGAAATAAATTCAACAACAATAAGATGAAATCAGGCAAATAAATGATGCTATGCCTTTTTAAAAAAGATTTTATTTATTTACTTATTTAGAGAGAGAGAGGCCACGAGTGGGGGGATGGGCAGAGGGAGAGAGAGAATCCTAAGCAGAATCCCCGCTGAGCGTGGAGCCCCATGCAGGGCTCTGTCTCAGGACCCTGAGATCATGACCTGAGCTGGTATCAAGAGTCAGACACTGGGGGCACCTGGGTGGGTCAGTCGGTTAAGCGCCTGCCTTCAGCTCAGGTCATGATCCCAGGATCCTGGGATGGAGCCCCACGTCGGGCTCCCTGCTCAGTGGGAGCCTGCTTCTCCCTCTCCTCCCTGCTTGTGCTCTCTCGCTATTTCTGTCACTATCTGTCTCTCTCTTTCAAATAAATAAATAAAAATAAATTCTTAAAAAAAAAGAGAGACACTGGACAGATTGCACCACCCAGGCCCCCCATGCCATTTTTATAGAGTACTGTTTAACCACTCAAAATAATGTTGTACAAGGATACATAGCGACCAGAAAGATATTCACATATATTGTTAAGAGGGAGAGAAAGCAGAGTACAAAGAAATACACACAGAAGCATCTGATTTGTGCGTGTGCTTATGGCTCTGTGAGTGTGTGTTTCTAGATGTATCTATATCTGTGTATCTATGATCATTTTTATGTCCATATTCAGAAGGACGTTTCCCCAAAAGTTAACTGGCTATCTGTGGCTGCTAGGATTTGGTTAACTGACATTATCTTATTTAATCTTTACAACAACCCTATGAGTTAGGTTCTATTTTCTCCTCTTTTGCTGTGAAGGAAACCAAGGCTTAGAGAGGTCTAGAAGCTTCCCCAAGGTCCTTACTTACACAGCAAGTCAGGAACAGGGCTGAACTCAAATTGTTTGCCTTTAAAATCTACACTGTGTTTTTATGAAGGACAATGTAGTGAGTTATCTGTGATGCTAAATTTATCCAATAGAAATAATAGTACTTTTTAAGAGATTAGATCCTTCCTGCTTTTTTGAGATGAACATAACCATTCTGTAATGAAAAGATGAGATTGTAAACAGTAACTGTTTTATTTTGTAATGGCCTTAGTTAGGCCATTTAAAGTTGGTAACCTGATACCAATTCTCCCATTTTATTCTTAATTGCACTGGTCCTAAAATTTAAAAGTTACGGAACCACGGATGACTGGGGGAGCAGCGTCTGCAAACCTCATGAAACTATGTGTAAAAATGTGGTTATATGTGGCTACGTGCTTTCTTCCGGAGAGAGGTTCCATAGCTTCCTGGTTGAGCCTCAGAATCGTCCTGACTAAGGAGATTAAGGGCCTCTATTTGATTGCTTCCCCCTTTATTATCCAACACACACCCCCACCAGGCCATGGGATCCCATCCCCTGAGACCATCCTTCATGAATTATCTTTTCCTTCCCCTCCTCTCCTATCTCTTCTCTTTATACCTTCAATCTCTTTCTCTATTCTGGTGCCTTCTCATTATCCTACAGATATGCCCTAATCTCCTTAACTCTTAAAAAAAATCTTCCCTGAGACCCTACCTCTCCCTTAAATTGTCATTCATCTCTTCACTCATACAACGAGAACATACTGAGTATCTACTCTATGTCAACTACTGGAAACAGAGATGAACAAGACAAAGTCTCTGTCCTTATAGAACTTCATTTTTCATAGAAGACAAGAAAGACCTTATCAGTTAAGAAGGCTGTCAACTACAAGAATTGGAAACCTCACTCGAAGTGGCTAAACTCTTCTTAATGACACAAAGTCCAAAGGAAGGTGATTGCTAGCATCAGTTGTCATCAAGGACCCAGACTTTTTCTGTATTTCTGCTCTGGTATCTTTAGCATGTTGACTTTTTGCCATTATGTTTGTCACTCATAGTCACAAGATGGCCATGGCAGTGCCAGGATTCCACTTTCAGCATAGAAAGAAGGAAACAATAGAACAATAGTGTCTACCTCTTTGGTGAGGAAAGCAAAAGCCTCCTCCTAAACCCACGAGAAGACAGACTTCCTTCTGTTTCATTGTCAGGACGGTGACCGGGAAAATAGGCATCTGGCATCCTTGCATCTGCTTGCAAACAGCAGGTAAGAAGGGGGCTGAGAATGGCTGTGTGTTAGCCCAGACACAGTGTCCAAAACACATAATCAAACCAATAAATACAATAAATTCAAAAAGTAGCAAGGATATAACACACCACTCCTTAAGTATGGGTTGTGCATGCCGACTTCCTTCTGAAGAGTACAGTATCAAATGGGGGGAAAAGAGTAATTTTATATCAGATAACCTGACAAACACTACCTCAGCCAGGTGCCCAAGGTCGACACCAATAGTCATAAATCAAACCAGATCATAAATAATAAACCTTTGATATAATGTGATGAAAATGGTACTTTACCTCTATAGTCTTCCCCCCGCAAACCCATAACCCAGTATAATCATGAGAAAAACATTGGATAAATTTCAGTTGAGAAACATTCTATAAAATACCTGACCTGTACTCCTCAAAACTGTCAACGTCATCAAGAACATTACCGCAGGGGCACCTGGGTGGCTCAGTCCATTCAGTGACTGACTCTTGACTTTGGCTCAGGTCACGATCTTAGGGTTGTGAGATTGAGCCCCGCATTGGGCTCTGCGCTCAGCATGAAGTCTGCTTGAGATTTTCTCTCTCCCTCTCCCTCTGCTCCTCCCCATACTCTCTATCTAAAAATAAATAAATAAATTTTTTTTAAAAAAAGAAAAAAAAGAACATTATCACAGCTGAGAGGAGAACTAAATGTATGTACTGTGGTACCCTGGATGGGATCCTGGATGGGACGTTGGGCTAAAACTAAAGAAATCGGAATAAAGTATGGCTTAGTTCACATAATGTATCAATATTGGTTCACTAATCATGACAAATGTCCCACACTAACGTAAGGTGTTGGTAATAGGGGATATTGGGTGCAGAGGTGGGAGTATGTGGGAACTTCCTGTGTGATCTTTGGGATTTTACTGTAGATCTAAAATTGTTCTTAAAAATGTAGCTTATTTAAAAAAATAATAAGGGCTATGAAATAAGGAGAAGGGTTGGAAGGGCTACTGTAGATGGGATAGTCAGAGAAAATCTCTGAGGAGGCGACACTGAGGCCGAAACCCAAATGCTTATATAAGCTGGCCATGTGAAGAGTTGGGGGAAGGGCATTTCGGACAGAACGAACAGCAAATCCAGGGCCTGAAGGAGTTTAAGGGAGAAAGAAGGCTCATAGGGCTGAAGCAAAGCAAGTGAAAGGGAAAAGGCAGCGGCTGAGGTTGGACAGACGGGCAGGACTGATGGAGCCTGGTCTGCAGATCACAGCAAGGAGTGTATCACCTCCTCAGGTCGACTTCTGCATTTGACAGCATGAGAATATTAAGTAACATCATCGTATTAATCCCCTGTTGCTGCTAGAACAACTTACCACAAATTTAGTGGCATAAAATAGCACAAATTTATTATCTTACAGTTCTGTAGGTCAGAAGTGTGACACGAATCTCATTGGGCTAAAATCGAGGTGTCATGGGGCCACGTTCCTTCTGCAGGCTCTAGAGAACCTGTTCCCTTGCCTTTTCCAGCTCCTGGAGGCTGCCGGCATTAAGGGGCTTATGGCCCTCCTTCCATCCGCAAATCCAGCAGTCACGGCCCTCCACCCTCTGCTACCAGCATTTCATCTCCTTCTCTGACTGTCTCTCCTGCGGAGTTGGCCTCGCCTCTCTCACATATAAGAACCTTTGTGACACTGGGCCAAACCAGACAATCCAGGAGAATCTCCCCATCTCAAGATCCTTCACTCAATCACTCCTGCAGAGCCCCTTTGGCCATGTAAAGGAGCATTCACAGGTTGCAAAAATTAGGATGGAACATATTTGGGGGCCATTATTCAGCCTATAATAATGATAATAACAACAATAGGACTACAGACATCCGATTGCTGACTATTTTGTCAAGTAGGGGCATTTAAAAAAATGACCATATACCAATTACATTGGAAAGCCACCCACAGGTTTTAAACAGAGGAAAGGCACGATAATGGCCCCCACTTGCTATGGAGACTCCTTTGTGAGGATGCTGGTCTCCCTGAGAGATGTTGTCCTGCAGACTTCAGCCTCCCATTGTCCCCTGGCCCGGCACGCTGGGGCAGAATACAACTACACAGCTATAAGGAGTCATCCTGGATATAACCTCATTTATGTGTGAGAAGTTTGTTTTTAAAAACACCTTATTGGGCGCCTGGGTGGCTCAGCTGGTTAAGCGACTGCCTTCGGCTCAGGTCATGATCCTGGAGTCCCTGGATGGAGTCCCGCATTGGGCTCCCTGCTCAGCAGGGAGTCTGCTTCTCCCTCTGACCCTCCCCCTCTCATGCTCTCTCTCTATCTCATTCTCTCTCTCAAATAAATAAAATCTTTAAAAAAAAAAAATTTAAAAACACCTTATTATAGAAATCTCAAGCAAATAGAAAAGTAGAAAATATAACACATCTCCATGCACCCATCACCCAGCTCCCACAATTATCAATACATATCATCTATGTTTCCACCGACCTCCTTCTCCCACTGGATTATTTGAAGCAAATCCCAGACATCATCGTTTTGATCATAAGTAAAAATTTTACCCCTGATTTTGTGCAGAGAAAGGTTGCAGGAAGAGGTAGTAGGAATGCAAAAGTAGAGGGCAGAGTGGAAGTAGACCAGTCAGATGACTTGGAGTAGGACAGCAGAAATGGAAAAAAAGAGATGTGGACCCATATCGTCGGGGCAGAGCTAACAGTCATAGCCAGTGGATTGTATGGAGGCCAGAAGGGAATGAAATGAGTCAAGGATGGCTGCTGGGGAATGGCAAACAATACTGAGCTCACCAACTTCTCCTTCCTCTTCCTCTTCTTCCTGGGCACACAACGAGACTACATTTCCCAGACTCCCTCGCAGTTAAGTGGGGCCATGTGATAAGTCCATGCTGATGGGATTTAGTCAGAGATAGTGTCTGCCCCTCCCAGGCTTCAGACCTCCCATGCAGCTCTCCATGCCTTCTCCGCTGATCAGGTGCAGAGATCCAGGACTCTGAGGCTGAGGCACTAGGAGAGTGCTTCCCAAATTATCTGTGGTGGGGATCTTTTCTTTTAAGTTCTAATCTGTCATGGCCTGCTGCTTTTATAAAATACAGTAAAAATAATTGCTGGAAAGATTAAATTAAAAAGGAGGCAAAATATAAGTCCAATTCAATTTTTGTTTTATTATTAGATTCAATAGACCTGAAATTATTCTGTCAAATTGCTATAATTTCTAAACACTCTCAATTCTATAATTATCTTGGCATGAAATGGTAACAAAGAGTTTATGAGCCAGCACTGGCCTGCAGACCACATTTTGAGTAGCACCTTGCAAGAAGATGGCAGAGCCGGGTAGATGGAGCCTGGGTCCCGAACGGCTGTGGGGAGCACGGGCATCCCCTCCCCCGACACTCCCTCGCCAGCCAACAGACACTGGACTCTGACATGAATCAGAAAGAAACGTTTGCTCTGTTGGGCCACTGAGACACTGGAGTTGTTTGTTAGGACAGCGAGCACAGTCCAACTAATCCATAGGGTTTTGGTCTGAGCAACTGGAGAGATGCTAATAATTGAGATGGGAAGACAGAAGAAAGACCATCTCTCTCTTTCTTCTCCCTTTCAAGCCAAATTGCTTGAAAGTACAATTTAACCTTACTAAGGACTGTCTTAACTTACTAAAATTTGGTTTCCACCCTATCACTCTACTGAAATTGCTGTGCTCAGGGTGACACATGCAGCCTGCCAACCATGTACCAGTTCAAAAGTCACCTCCCCGGTAAACACTTGGCTGACTCCCTCAGGAAGGGGTAGTTGTTCTGACATCAGTGATCCCATGCCACTAATTTTAGATTAAATTACACTGAGCAAGGGTGGGGACCATTTGTGAAGAATGAATAGATTCTGCACAATATGGGAGTCATTTCTGTGTGAATCCTATCAACCTTCACACCGCTGAGCTGGGTGAGTCCTCGAGGACATGCACGATATTCCCACCACTGACACCTAACTGGGGCTTGTCCTGGATCCTCCCCAGTAAGTGTTGCTACCAGACACCCACTCCCACCTCCTCATGAAGGTTTAACACACACTATCCTCCAGGTAAAGTTCTAAGCTCTAACCAAAGTCCTTGAAGAACTTCAGTGTTCTGCCTATGGAGAGCTATCGGGGAAAGGTAGCACAGAACATTTTGTCAGTTCTTTCTTTTGCTTGTTATGATGCGGTTCTATTTAAAAAGATACCATCCTGGGGCGCCTGCATGGCTAGGTCGGTTAAGCGTCCAACTCCTGATTTTGGCTCAGGTCGTGATCTCAGGGTCATGAGGTCAAGCCCTGCATGGGGCTCTGCGCTCAGCAGGGAGTCTGCTTGAGATTCTCTCTCCCTCTCCCTCTGCCCCTCTCCCCGATAACACTCTCTCTGATAAATAAATAAATCTTAAAAAAACACACACACACAAAACTGCTACCATCCTACCAAGGAGTGTAAAACAAGATCCTGCTAGTTGACCGCAAGCAGTCAGCAACCAGCCTGAAATTCTTTCTTTCGAAAAGGTGAATCTTCAAGCCTGCTGTTCGTCAATTCGGGAAACATTTACTGAGCATCTACTCTTTGCTGGGACAGGGTTAGGTGCTGAGGATACAGCAAGAAGCAAAACAGATAACATCCCTGCTTATTATTAGCTTCCTAGGACTGCTGTAATAAAGTACCACAAACTGTGTGGTGTAAAACAGGAATTTTTTTCTCTCGCAGTTCTGGAGGCTGTAAGTTTGAAACCAAGGTGTTGGCAAGGCCACCCTCACTCAGAAACCCACGGGGAAGAATCCTTCCTTGCCTTTTCCTAACTTCTGGTGGTTTGGCAGCATGTGGGCGTTCCTCGGCCTGCCGCTGGATGACTCCAATCTCTGCCTCCATCCTCACATGGCATTCTCCCTGAGTGTCTCTGTCTCTGTGTCTCTTTTTATATAGAAAGGACACCAGTCATATTAGGGTAGCAACCCCAGTAAGTCAATATCTTAACTAATTACATCAACAACAACTCTATTCCCAAATAAGGTCACATTCTGGGTTACTGGGAGTTAGAACTTCAACATATCTTTTTTGCGGGGACACAATTCAACCTATAACACTGCTTTTATGGAGTTTATAGCTTAGGAAGAAGCCAAATAGTAAATGCATCATCACATAATTAAACATGAAAATGCCATTGTGGGGGTGGCTGGGTAGCTCAGTCAGTTAAGCGTCTGCTCAGGTCATGATCCCAGGGTCCTGGGATCGAGCCCCACGTCGGGCTCCCTGCTCAGCAGGAGCCTGCATCTCCCTCTGCCTGCCTCTCCCCCTACTTGTGCTCTCTCTCTGTCAAATAAATAAATAAAATCTTAAAAAAAAATGCTATTTGTGGTAAATGCTCTAATGGTGACAAGAACAGGAAGAAATTATAACAAGAGAAGCTAAGCTAAGGTAGCGGTCAGTTAAGAGGGAATCAGAAGGAGGTAGTCAGGAAAAATTTCTCTGAGGAACCGAATTTAAACCGAGGCCTGAAGAATTTTCAAGCCTGGAGCATTCCTGGGCATGGAATGACAAATAGGGAGCCCCGGGCTGAGGAGAAATTTGACAAGGGACACATAAAAGACCCTCCACAAAGGGCGGTTAGAGAAAACTTGAGATGAAATAGAATCTCTCTCGTTTCATTCACTTCAATACTCTGAATGGCCCCAACAGGTTGTGTGTGCGTAGGAAATCCAGTTACTCTGCTGAGTCTGTGTAAGAAGGAAGATCTGTCCTATCATCGGGTTCTCGTACTATTTTCGTGATTGTTTTGTTTAGTCTTTTCAAGGACCATGTTGAGTGAGCCAAATTTCACTTACAGTCTTCTCCCTTTGGGATCTGGCTGAGGCTGCCGGGTGTTTTGTCTGACGAGGCAAATGTGATAGAGTCACTTCCAGTTTGAAATGTTTGAGAGAAACATACCGTATTTACAAGATTTCTGGATTAGTGAAAATCAATGCGAGTGTACGATTTCAATCAGTTGCTGCTGGAATCATTGGGAGTTTTCAGCACAACACTGTTTAGTGAGCAAACCTCTGAAAATATGCTTTTATACTTTCCACTCACCCCCCCCTCCAAAAAAAGTCTCCAAAACCCAGCTATCCTAAAGGGAGTTAAGACTTCCTGAAGCAGTAGACAAAGAATTGTTAGCTCCTTGACCAGGTTTGGATTACCTCCGAAGGCAACTGGGCCATCGTACGTGGCATATATTTTTAGAGTTAGATGGGGAGAAGGGGCGGGCTGTTGTAGGCTGTGCTGTGACTGGGTGTGGTGGGAAGTCACCCTCCCTCTTTGGGGACAAAGTGTCCCACCCTAAGCCGGATAGCGACATATCAGAGCTCAGCCTCGCAATGTCACCCACTGGCCTCTGTTTCCCATATCATCCAAGGTCAGAGAGACCCAAACCAACAGAGGTGACCCCACAGCCTCACAGGAAGCTAAAGCTGTGAGAATAAGGATGTGGCACCCCGTGCATGTCCCCAAGGAGCTGTCTGTGCACGGGGCCAGGGCTGCTTCCGGGCCAGCGTCCAGGTCTGCCGCTGAGGGCCAGGTGGTGTTGGAATTGGCCCACTACCCCTCCTCCATCACATTTTCCAGGAAGGGGTGGGTAGGGACGGGTGGTAGGTGGGGACATTGTCGGCAATGAGTGTTGGTGTTTTTGAGTGGGAGCCAGAGCATTGTGTGTTTCAGGGGGTCTGGCAGACTGCCTCCACCTAGGGAGACGCACATGGCAAGACCGCCACCTCAGCCTATAGCTGATTTGTTTAAACTGTGCAGGGTCGGGTGGACACTGGGGTGAGTTCCGTCGTGAGGGCCAAGCCTTTCTTCCCCCCGCCTGCAATCTCCAAGCAAATGAAGCAAAGGGGCTGAATGATGGGCTTGATGAAGTGGGGGGTGCTCTTTATTACCAGTCTTGTCAATCATTTCCAGGGGTTAGATGTTGACAGAGAGTTCTTTTCTTTCGATTGTCCAGTCCTGGAGTCTAGATCTTAGCTGAGGCAAGTGGACATTCATAATGAGGGTCCAGCTCATAGCCAGGGGAGCACACTTAGGCTATGGTGAGTTCCTAACTATTCATCAAACCACTTCCCACCGTGCTTAGACTCCTTCCTCACGGAGCCTTCAGGGGCCCGAGAATAACCCAGGAGAACAAAAGCAGGAGGAGAAGGTCCAACGCCAGAATGGTCAGCTTCAAGCAGCTCTCTAAGAACTTTTCTATCAGGAACGGATCCTGCCAGCAGAGTCTTCTTCAGGAGCCGCGTTGCTGCGGGGTTGGCTTGAGCTGGCCCCTTTTACGTTCCCTCTGATCACAGCTTGTGTGCATCTGGAAGCTTCAGCGCTGCAGGCCGTGTCCCAGCTGGGGCGCGTCTTCGGGGTACTACTGCACCGAACCTAGCATGTGTTACAAACTTGAGCATGTGCTAATTGACGCTGTACAATCATTTGGGAGACTGAATATTCACGGGGGCAGGGGGTGAGGGAGACTGATGGGGTAGAGCCCCAGAGGAGACCATCCCCACTCTCAACCCGAGACCTGAGCATAGCCTGGAACCCTGTCGGTTCAAAATTTCAGAGGCCTTCATAAGTTGCCAGATGTAGCAAATAAAAAATACAGGCCATCCCAGTAAATTTGAATTACAAATAGAGAACAAACACCTTTTCCATCTAATTATGTCCCATATATCACTTGGGATATCCTTGTGTCTAAAAAATATTTGTTCTTCATCTGAAATTCAAATTTAACAGGGCACCCTGTATTTTTCGCTGACAACTCTAACCCAGGTGCGGGATGCCTCCTGAAGCTTCTACTAAAGGCAGAAGTGAAAGGAAACTCTGCGAATGCTGGCTTCTTTATTTGATAATTAGCCTTTCAAGCAGTTCAGAGGCTGTCGTCAGCCTCCAGCAGGTGTGCTGATGGAATGACAGCTTAATGCAGAGAACCTGAATGGCCAGTTGTCACCCACCCAGCTGAAGGGACTCTTCACACAAAAAAAGAAATGTTGTCTTTCTAGAAAATTTAAACCTTGGGGTATTTTAGCTTTATCTCAAGGGCTAGCTGATGCCTTAGCAAGGAGCTGCCTCAGCCCATGCCCTGGGGCCGCTGGACTGGCTTTCTCTTCTTTCCTTGCTCACCTGGCCTCCAGCTGTGAGGAGGGCAAGCCCCACTTGCTCCCCTTGGGTATCTCTCCTCATCCCTCCATGGACAGTATTTCCCTGAACCTGGTTACCTGAGAATCTGGGCCACTACTTGGTGGGAAAAGCAATTTAAGGTTTGCCTGGAGGTGAAATTCCCATCCTGTAAAACTCACCATGTTAAAGCACACGGTTCCATGACTTTTAGTACATTCACAGTATTGTGCAACCACCACCTCTGCCCAGCTCCCAAACATTTTCATCACCCCAAAAGAGAACCCCATTAAGCAATCTCCAGCAACTTACTTTTGGTTTCTTCAACAAACGGAGCGCTCCCCGTGAGGGAATGAGAGAAAAGGAGGCGGCGCACTGCTTTGCTTTACAAGCTTAATCGCATGCCTTTCACTGGTTTGTAAAATGGAAGGTTTCCCAATCAGAGGGCCCCAGAAGGACAGGTGAGGCTCTGGTCAGGCAGGAGAGGGTGAGTGCAGGGCAAGGCTTCCCACGGAGGGTTCTAGAAGCCGCCAGGCTGAGAAACAATAGGAAGGGAGCCTTCCGCACAAAAGGGTGTCTTGTGAAAGGTGTAAATCTGCTCACAGATCACATTCTTGGGGGACAGAGTCAGGACAGGGGCACCACAAAGGTGCAGAATTGGGCCTGAGCTTCCAGGTTCAGCGGGAGCAAATGACTCACTTTGGGGAGGTGCCGGGCCTTCCCCTGGACCGTCAGTCCTTTGAGGTTTCCTGATTTACAGGAGTCAGTTCCTTTCTCGAAGGAACTCCCCACTCTCCTCTCCAGAGGGACCAACCCTCCTCGTTGCATATAAAATCTGGTGCAACTGCATTTTTGGAGACAACTGCTACTTCCTGCAGTTGACTTGCAGCAGTTGTATTTTCCAGCTGGTTCCAGCTTCCTTTCTTCTTTTGCGGCCGACAGGGGTCCCCAGCTTACTGCACAATCAGAAGCTTCCTCGCGTGGAACAGAGCTGCAAGGGGAGCCCTTTAGTTCAAGATTTAGCTCAGGAATTGAGCTTCTGCCCCTTTTGGTAAAGGATGCGAGAAAAAGAACCAACCAAGAGGGAGATCTTCAGAGACAGCTGGAGCTACCAGAGTGCACAGAGCCCAACAGTCATCCACTCCCCAAACCTGTACTGAGTGCGTGTTTGCACAGGGCCCCGGACTAGAGGGACACAAGGCAGCGGCGGGCCCTTAGGTGTTGCGTTCTGGGTACCAGGCACTGTCTGGAATGCCGCACTGATACTCACTCATTAAAGTACAACAGTCCTGTGATTAGTGACATGGAAATGAGCTTGCCTGGGGGGGGTGGGGGACGTCATCCTCAGTGTGGTTCATCCTCTGTCCACCAATGCCCCAGCCTTCGAGAGGAATCCAAGCCCCTCCTCTCCCCTATGCAGTAATCACAGGACACAAAGACGTTGCAGTAACGACAGCAGAGTAGAGGAACACAAATATGGCTACCCCTCTGTGCACGGAGTACCCCCCAAATATCTTTACCCCCCTCCGTTGCTCCCACGGTCCACAGAGGTGAAACGGCTGCCCACTCTGTCCAGCCTATGGACACTCTGCTCAGGGATCAGAGAAGTAACACATTCAAATAGATGCCTTAGATAACAGAACTGGGAGAATCTCTTTGGCCCAGCTGGAAGGTAACCAATCATTCACCCTGGGTTTGGGGGACGAGAGACGTAATTACACTTTTTCCTAATAGAGAGAATTTATTAAATGTATAACAATACAAGTTGATTTTATACCCTGATAAAATTTCTTTTATATGAACAAATCCATAAATTAGGAAAAAGTCTTTATTGTGTCCTGTAGTGGGGATCAGGAAATATAGTCCCTGTGTTTTTCCTGCCACACTGTATTTAAATAGAACTGTGATCTCTCTAAACTACAGTCCATCTGAAATTATGTCTCACTTTCAAATGTACTCTTGAATGCTGCATGCTCTCACCTTGTTTCCTACCTTGGATCAGGCTGTAGATGCTGTGGGTGAGAGAGAGAGAGAGAGAGAGAGAGAGAGAGAGAGACTGAGATTGAAGTCTTTCAAAGAAGGGTTAAAGAGTCCGTTCAAATTAGCTTCTCTCCCATGGCGGGACTCAGAATCACAGTGCTTAGAAGAAGTGGGATAATGAGGGAGTTGCTGCTTGTGCTATTCCTTCCCTGGGAAGCTTCAGGAAAGGTGAAGAGGCTAATTGGCTGGTCTGGCAAATGATTCAAGATGAGTCCAAAAGAAGGAGCCAGCTGCTGATAGGAAGTGAATGGAGATTCACCTTCACACTGGCCCTCCGGTGGGGGGGTGCACAGATGTGAAAAGCAGAGCCCTTGGGGAGAAAGCAGAGGCCCTTCTCTACATCCCCTGCCAAGAGGAAAGCAGAGAGGATTTGTCATTGCCTCCAGGGAACAGCCTTTGGGGTCATTTCAAGATCACCAAAGGAGTCTGCCTACGTTGCAAGCCAGTTAGCCTGAGCTTAGTGGCTTCAGGCAGCGTCCAGGCAGCGTAACTCGGGAAGGGCTGTGAGTGAGGCTTTAATGGCAGGAAAGCAGATGGAAATAATTGGTTTAAAATACTGGACGTGGGGCACCCTCTCATCTGGGATGACCTAGGGTAGTTGTGCAGGTCGTGCACTATAGAACGCTAGGGGACACCACTGACACGGAAACGGCATGCCCTAGGACCCTGTCCCCCTCCCCCCGCCGCCCCCCCCACCCCAACACCACCACCGCAGCGGCAGCTCACAGCCCACGCAATTCTCTGTGGCAGTCCTACTCTTGACTTTCTGGAAGCTGAGCCTCCCATTCAATTTCATTCTCCGCAAGAAGCATTACAGCGGCCGCAGCTGCTGCCTGCATCCTCGGTTCCTCAAGGGATTGGCGGTGTATGTTTTTCCAGCATACTCACCTCAAGTATAGAAACTTCACTGAGTCACATTAACCGGGGGAGGGTAGGAAATAAGGAGAAAGGCAATATAAGTTGGTAAAAAAAATTCTGAGTTCTTATAATGACAAGTAATATCGTTATGCTTGAGTACGTAGAGGGAATCAAGATAGGGCTACAAATTTTTTTAAAAGAACACCTCTAAATAGCTTAAATGATGTTGTGAATTTACTATCTTACTTAACAAGAAGTCCTATGGTAGGGCAGAAGCAAAGTTAGTTAATTGAATGCTTCAACAATGTCTAGAAAGATTTAGGTTTTTTACAACTCTCCCATGCCATTCTCACTTAGAAGGTCAGCTTTGACCCTCTGGCTACCTTACCTCATGGTCACAAGATGGCAGCCATGGTTCCAGACATTCCACACAAACCCCACAACATCCTTTGGACAAACAGTCATTTCTTGTGTGTGAGTGTGTGTTTGTGTGTAGGTATGTGCGTGTGCATGTGTATAGGTTCGTGTGTGTGTTTTATCAGAGAGGAAAAGCTTAGTCAGAAGCACTCCATATTAGAATACAAGTTAAGCCACTAAAACAGAAAGTCTCAAAAATATGATGGTTTAAAAAGAAAGCTTGTTTATGTCTCATGTACCAATCCCCATGTAACTAAGTCTTTCTATCTTGTTACTCTGCCATTCCCTGGAGTTGTGCTCTTGCTTCAAGTTGGATCACAAATACCAACTCCCAGTCCGAAGAAAGTGGAAAAGAGAAAAAGTGAAGAACAGCAATCTCCTTATTAAAAACATGATCTGGAAATTAGACTCAACGCTTTTTCTCATAGCTCATTGGCCAAAACAGTCCCGTGGCCATACCTTGCAGTAAGGGAGCCTGAGATGTATAGTGGTTGGGCATATGCCTATCCCAACACCGGAGGACTGCTACTGCTCAAAAGGAAAAATGAACATGGGGAGGTAATCAATAGTCTGCCTTACTCGCCTTGTGGATTTCTGCTCATGTCTCATTGACCAGAATCACTTCACGTGATCGGATCTAAAGCATTCACTGCACCAAGAATGGAAACACTAGGGTTGGCTCTGACCAGGGTTTCTCCATCTCAGCACCACGGACATTTTGGACTGGATAATTCTTTATTGTGGGGGCGCTCTCCTGGGCTCTGCGGAATGTTTAGCAGCATCCCTGGGCTTTGCCCACTAGATGTCAGTCGCACAACCCTCCCCCTATTATGACAACCAACAATGCCTCCAGACATTGCCAAATCACACTGACTTGAAAATCACTGGCTCAGATCCAATAGGATTTTACCACAGAGCAGGAATAGGATGCTTCTTCCTCGAGTCATATTTGAATGAGATGGACACAAAATCAGAGCTACTCCCACTGGAGCGATGGAGGAAATAGCAACTAACAATGTCTGCTATGGTCAATAATACAACAAACGTCAAACAATGCTACCAAATGTAGCAATAATACAACAAATGAACGAACAAATGCTACCAAATGCAGGTCCTGTCAGATCATCTTTAATTAAGCTATTTATTCCACATATATATGTCTTGAGAGCATGCCTGAGGCCAAAGTGTTCCAGATACATTCTTGGCTCTGGAAATGCAGTAGTAACAAAACAAAGTACAAAATACTTGCCTTTATAGACCTTGAATTTTAGCACGTAGCTACCTAACCATTCAGAATCCGCTCCAGAGGCGGTATAGAGTAGTAGGGAAGGAAGAACAAGCATCAGAATTAAACATCCCTGTACCGATTCTGGTTCTGCCCCTTATTAGGAAAGTGACCCTGGGCAAGTTACTTTTACCTTTTCTTTCTTTTTTTTTTCTTATCTATTTTTCATTGTTCTCATCTATTAAGTGAAGGGAATAATACTAGGGACCTCTTAGCATTTATTTGGAGGATGTACTTCTTAGCCCAGCACTTAACACGAAGTGTCTCTAAACAAGCATTAGCTGTGTTCTAGCAAAAGAGCACTGGCTTGGGAGTCAGAAGTTTTTCATTAAACAAACATTTGTTGGGCATCTAATATGTGCTAAACTCAGTTCTAGATACTGGGCGTTCAGAGCATCAGATAGCTAAGACATATACTCTGTCCTTAAAGGACCTTCCAGGTTCAATACCTAGTGGGGTGACACTAGGGTGTGGGAGGTATGAACCTGGGTATAAGTCCTGGTTTAATCTGGCAGTTTTCTTTCTAGCACCTGGATCACTGCCCAGCACATAGGAGGTACTCAGTAAAATATTTGTGAAGTGAAGAAATGAATTAATGTTTCTACACAGAACAAAAATCCTGACTCACAGAAATGTTTTGTAAGCTTAAAAAGTCCTATGTCAATATCAGTGAAGTCAGGAAACTTGATAATCATTTGTCATTATCAAAATAAATAATTTCTATGCAAATTGAAAATACCAAAACTTTTTCAAGTGCTTGGAAGCCATTTGGCTTCTTAAATAGATTGAAATCTTGTTTATATTATTTTCCTAGTAAACTCTTTTCCGTAGTAACTGGGAAAGTTAAACTTTAAACCAACTCGTATCCAAATCATGGCAAACATGGGCAAAATCCAAATGAATGGGATTTCACTACATAATTTACCCGGATTTAAAATGGTTTAAAAGTTATCATGTTAAATTCATTGACTTCATCCATAAAAATACATTCAAATGTGCTTAGAACTTGTTTTGGCTGGAGATGTGGAAACAGAGAGTCATAACAAATGACACTCTACAAATTCTAAAAATTATTGGTGACAAAATTGAGTCTGTTCTTCCAATTCGCTTGTAATTATTTTACTCTGATTTTTATTATTTTTTTCTTTAGAGAATCAAGCTGTTTCCACTTAGATTACCTCTAAGCCTTCAAATGTGGCTATATTTAATATAAATCAGAGGGCAGTTGCAAAGTTTGAGTGAACACAGAGGCCCGAATTAATGTCATGTTGGGGGGAAGGGCTGTGGGGACTGTTACCACAGGCTTCATTTCTCTAAAATATTTTATTTCAATCTAGACAATTCAAAAGGTAAAGTGTTTGTTGACTGCCTGGGGGCAGAGGTGGAAAAAGTACAGGTAAGTTTTACAGAGAACTAAAGTTGGCAGGAAATTACAAGATGAGATTCAGCTTGAAAATATAAATTTATTTACCAAGAAGGAAACTATGAAAAGATCAAAGTATCCATTCTCTCTTGCACATTCCCCCCAACTGATTCTGGGTATGACTTGCAAGACTAGGGTAACCACTACCCTACACACTATATTAAAACCTGGGGCACTTTACATTTTCCCCTTGCTACTTTGCTTAAAATATGGGTCACTGCCCCAAGGTGCGTCGTGGTACTCAGCTTACAGCTTTGGCTAATAATATAGGCTTTTGTATGCATGGGTGACTGCATTTCTTTTTATACCCTATAATCCATTTATATCTGGGGGTTTTTTTCCATTAAAAGGATGTGTTGAAATAAGAAGCATTAAGTCATAATCACAAAAAGCATTTTTACATATTCAAGACAAAGGAAAAGCTAGAACAAGAGTTAAAGACAAAAACAGGTGTGTCTCATGGAG
This sequence comes from Halichoerus grypus, assembly GCF_964656455.1. NCBI lineage: Eukaryota > Metazoa > Chordata > Mammalia > Carnivora > Phocidae > Halichoerus > Halichoerus grypus. Next base: position 154,527,754 of record NC_135717.1, on the reverse strand, counting down.
ATCCTTCCTCATTAAGTCAGCTGTTAATAGCGTCTGGTTTGACTTCAGAGATTGAGTGATGAATTCATTGTGAATCTTTTCTTAGGGACGAATGCCTTACAAAGAATTCTTCGCCATCGGAACTCACTGTACCTAACAGACACCTTTGGGAGATGTCCCCAACCCACAGCCCAGCCTCTGTGACCACAGCCTCTTCTTGGAGGGCTTCTTCATGACTCCAGCTCTCACTGGTCTGCAGTGACGCCATTCTTGCCCCCAGGCCTCCAGACCTCAGGATGGTACTGGCTACTTGCTGTTGTTAATCTCCTGGTGCTTCTCCATCCCTTTTCTGTACCCTTCACTGTGCCCAGACCTCCATGAAACCATTGAAGTCTATACGTGTCCCACTTGTTTCCTGCAGGGACCCTGATGACCACGCTCCTTGTAGTATTTCCTATTGCTAAAAAAAAGTACCACAAAGTTGGTGGCTTTAAAAAATTTATTATCTCACAGTTCTGGAAGTCAGAAGTCTAAAATGGGTTTGACTTGGCTAAAACAAAGGTGGCGGCAGGGCTTCACTCTTCTGGAGGCTCTTGAGGAGAATTTTCCAGCATCTAGGTAAGAGCCACATTCCTTGGTTCATGGCCCCTTCTTCCCTCTTCAAAGCCAGTAGTGTAGCATCTTCAAATCTCTCTTCCTCTCATCTCTGCTTCTGTCATCATCTTGGCTTCTCTGATTCTCTCTCTCTCTCTCTTGCCTCCCTCCTTCCCTTATAAGGCCCCCTAAGCATAGATTGGGTCCACCCAAATAATCCAGGATAATCTCTCCATCTCAAGATCCTTCATTTACAAAATCCCTTTGTCATGTAATTTACTCACAGTTCCAGGGATCATGGACATGGATGTCTTTGAAGGGGGTCGGGGGTGGGCATTACTCTGTCTACCACACCTTTCTTCAAGGCAAAAGATTCTTCTGTTTCCTTTCCAGACACTCTGCTCCCCCACACTCTATTTTACCCACCTCCTTCATACATTCCATCAAATTTTATCTGTCCCATTTCCCACTCAGTCTCAACCCTGACAGGTCAGATAGCATGAGGAATTAACGAACACCTAGAGTTCCTTGGTGATAATGGATTTTTGTGTTGCTCCTCCCACATTGTGTTTACATTTACCCAGTTCTCTACTGCCCCAAAGAAGGGAATAATTATGGGGCTTCCAGGTCTTCAGTGAAAAGATTATACTATTGGTATTTTAGAGACCACTGGACTGTCCTTGAAAGCCCAATATAAGGGGCGGTCTTGTCCGGAGATTATGAACTTTTGGAGGAACAAGATCTTATTATACAGTTAGCAGTTAAGCTTGGACTCTGGATTGTTATTGTACAGTTAGCTTGGGCTCTGGATTCAAATCCTACCTGAATTAAAATCCTTTTGCTGTCATTTATTACCTTTGTGATCTTGGGCATGTTACTTAACCTCTCCATATTAGTTAAAGAACAGGCTAAGATGCTGTAACAAAGACACCCCAAAATATAGTGATTTAAACAAGACAGAATTTTATTTCGTATTCACATAATAATCTAAAGGTAGATGTAGGGTAGGCATGTACATGGCTTTGTCCCATAAGCTCATCTGGGGACCAGGTTCCCCCTATGTCCCTCTGCCCTTCCTCGTCCTGTGGTCCTGGTTTGCATGGTCAAACCTGGCTCAGGACTGCCTCATCCTTGTCCAAGCAAGGAAAAGAGGACAGAGAGAGCAAGCAGCCTCCTTTCAAGGATGGAACACTGAAATTGCAGACCTTCATTTTTACTCACACCCAATTGGTCAGGATTGAGTCACGTGGCCACATCAAGCTACAAGGGAGCCTGAGAAATGTGGCCATTCTTGCGTATCCCCGGGTCCAGACAGAATTCATCAGCTTAGTTACTTAAAGAAAAAAAGAGAAGATAGAAATTAGGGAGTCAGAAGTTTTTCATTCAACAAACATTTGTTGGGCATCTACTATGTGCCCTCCTAATTGGAGGCTCTGTTGCATTGTCTGCAGCTTAGTTTTCTCATCTACAGAATGAGAGCATAGTTTTGATGATTAAATGTAATACATGGAGAGGGATTCAAATTGTGTGCAGCACAGCGTGAGTGTTCAATAATGCTAGTTTACATCACAGTACTATATGCCTCCCCTTTCCCTCCCAGGCTTGGCTCCTAATGTCTGCTCCAAGGTAAAGGCAGACTGTGGAGGATCCAAGAGTGTTGGAGGCTCATCCCACTGGGTGTTATCCTGCTGGTGTGGATGGACTGGCTGGTTACTGACATCTGCCTCAACGTTGTTGTAATATAAAAATCTATGCTATGATATGAATGATTCCCCCCAGAGCTGTTCAGTTACAACCTGTAAAACCAGCCCTAGAAAAGCTATATAAATGTTGAGGGATGGGAGAATAATAGGAAGTAAGAAAGAAGTATGAGAACAGAGATGAGAAATAAAAGTGGTATTATGGACTGAATTGTGTCTCCCCCAAATTCGTATGTTGAAATCCTAATACCCAATGTGACTGTATTTTGAGAAAAAGCCTGTAGGGAAGTAATTAAGGTTAAATGTAGGGCCCTAATCTAATATGACTGGTGACCTTATTAGAAGAGGAAGAAATATCGAAGCTCCTTCTCGTCGTGTGCACAGGGAACCATGTGAGGACACAGTGAGAAGGTAACCATCTACAAGCCAAGAGAGGGGCCTCACCAGAAGTGAACCCTGCGGATATCTTGATCTTGAACTTCTAGCCTCCAAAACTCTAAAATGTCTATTGTTTAAGCCACCCAGTCTTTTGTATGGTAGCGTTAGCAGACTAATACAGTGGGAAAAAGAGGAAAGGTTCATCATGAGAGAGGGCAGAGATTAGAGGAAAAGGAAGGTCAAGAGAGAGAAGGGGTTCAGTTCTTCATACTGCATCTGGGACTTCAGGAGGGAATTTCACGGACTGATAAAAGTCTGGTGCTTTGGTTAGTCCTTATAAGTGAGGGACTACTGCCACCTGGTGGCAACATACTTAATCCAGTCATTCATTCATTCATTCAACAAACATCTATTAAGCACCTGCTCTGTGCAAGGAAGGGTGCTAGGCAGAGGGAGTAATATTAGTAAACGTTGATTAACACCTACTATGTGCTGAGCTCTGTCGTATGTGCTTTACACCAAAAAATGATTTAAGCTTCATCACAACCCACCACAATAATACAGCAATATGATTATTGCTATTTTACAGAGGAGGAACCTGAGATACTAAGAAATTCAGTAAGTTGCCCAAGAGCCTACAGCTAATACATGAAAAAGTGAGATCTTGAATCAGGAAGTCTGGCTCCCAAACTCTTCACAGACATGTTTCCTGCCCTTACAGTTTCTTCCTAATAAAAGGTAAATAACCAGAAGTTGTGTAAAATACTAATAATTTGAAATGGCAGCATAATGCTTTATTTTTTATGGATTCTGTGTTTGACTCATGATCAAGAATCCTCCTCTTTAGCTAAAAGAGACCACATTCAACTGAGGCAGTGTGCATCCACTGGGTCAGGGCACTGGCCCAGACTGGAAGGGTTTTAAGAACGAGAAAGCCCACGTTCCACGGAAGCTATTTCAGCAAGAGGGTGGAGAAATAAGTAGAAGAGGCAAAACAGGAGAGAGGAGAGAGAAAGAAACTATACAGCTGTGCTATCCAATACAATAGCCACTAGTCCTTGTTTAAATTTTCATTTTAACTAATTAAATTAAATTAAAATTTTAATTCCTCGGGGCGCTTGGGTGGCTCAGTTGGTTGGGTGGCCAACTCTTGATTTTGGCTCAGGTCATGATCTCAGGGTCATAAGATCGAGCCCTGTATCAGGCTCTGCGCTCAGCGGGGAGTCTGCTTGAGATTCTTTCCCTCTCCCTCTGCCCCTCCCCCCTCAAATAAATAAATAAATCTTTTAAAAAAAATTAAATTCCTCAATTGCACTAGCCATCAATTCATCTCAAGTGCTCAATAGCCACTGTGGCTAATGTTACCATGATGGACTACATCCAGAACATTTCCATCATCATAGAATGTTCCATCTGGACTGCTGTAGATCGTTTATCCTAGAGTATGGACTCTTCCCCATGGCTGATTCAGGCATAGGTCACCCAGAGTCCACCTCGCGGCTGGCCGTCTGCAGGTCAGTGACAAAGCAGAAGAGCAAAATTACAACAACCCCAGAGCAAAACAGATGGCGCCTCTCTTTCCCTCTGATCTTTCCTGGGGCAGGCTGAGAGGGAAGAAGTTGAGTCTCAGTAGGACCTGGCTCCTTTTTTAGGGGAGGTGATGGGAAGCAAAGAGGGGTCTTGTTCCTCCCTTCCACTGGATCCTGGAGCTGGTTGTAGGGTGTGCCACACATGACTTGCTAGCGTCTCTTACCGGGTGTCGTCTTGGCTGGTGGTTAGAGAAGTCGAGGCTAGCTTCACCTCCCAGTTTCGATTTTACTCGGGGCCTCTGTTCTTAGCTAATGCACCATTACATTGTCCAGGAACTGCCTGTCACCGCACACTGACTTGTCTGGGCCTCTGAACTCCCGGTCCTATCCCTAGGAAGACCTGAATGTGTTGTTTCATAAAAGCTCTTTTTTTGGTGTGATAATCATGCTTATTGGCTCATATGTGAGCCTCTGATTGTCTAACATTAATTCTTCCGTGATCAACTGACAGAGATGGGTGATTTAGATAGGCAATAACCACCTAGTAATATTAAATTTAACTCAGTAGGCTGCTAAGGAGAAGTTTGCTAAAACACACAGACACACAAACACAGAATGGGGCGGCACTCAAGCTTTAATCTGGCTATTGTTCCAACTCACTCTGTATCATCGCCTAGTTCATTCTTTGTCTGGTGTCTGTCCCTTTCCTTCAATCCCACTCTTCAACCTGAGTCCCTTGATTACATTTTGTACCAACTAAGTCATTAGCCTCCATAAAGGTGTCCGTGCTGTAGGCTCAGGTCCCTCTAAAACACTCTTCAGCTAAATGCATTGAACAAATATTTACTGAGCATCTACTACCCCCAAAGGATTATGGTCCAGTTCACTTTGGTATCGTGGAAGAGCTAGCTATAGATACATAGTAGAATTTACCTACCGGTTCGTATTCCCTTGGTTGCCAGCGACAGAAAACTCCAACTGGCATAAGCTGACATAGGGAACTCATTAGCTGATCAAGTCCAAAAGTGTATCTTGAATTTAGGTGGGTCGGGACCCAGAGGCTCAAACAATGTCACCAGCCGACTCTCACTTTCATTCCTTTCTCCCTCTCTTCAGTGTGGCTTCATCCTCAGGTACACTGAGAAGAGAGAAGGCTACCGGCAGCTCCAGATTTACACTGGAATCCTGTGTTTCTCTCCACAAGCTCCTGTCATGTCCCAGGATTCACTCTGAGTAGACCAACCTGGCTCACACGGTTGCCTCTGAACTCTGCCATTAAGGCAGGCTCTGATCTGGCTGGTCTCAGATCACACGGACCACCCCTGAAATCGGGGAGAGGTACGTCACAGAACTGGTGACAGAGAAAGTAGACTAGAAGCTGAGTAGATTTAAAAAGCAACAAATGTCTCAACAGAATGAAGAAAACGTAGTAACAACATGGAGAAACAGGTGCCTAAATCTGGACACCTGTCATGGAAGCCTTCGGAGCAGAGGGTAAACCTGAGCTGACTCTTGGGAAAAAGGGCAGGAATTTGCTGGTCAGGCAGGAGAAGGAGTGAGAACGGGAGGGAGGGGATCCCAGTGGCAAGAATGGCCTATGTGGTCACAAAAGAGAATGACCTATGTATCCATATTTTTGTACCAGGAAAAGAGCCTGATTCAAAGCCAGGCTCTGCCCCTCTAGTGCCTGGTTTGAATCCAAATTCTGAAACTTACTAGCTATGTAACCTTGGCTGGTTACTTAACCTCAGGTCAGTTTGGTTTGGTTTGGTTTGGTTTTTAAAGATTTTATTTATTTGAGAGAGAGAGAAAGAGAGCACAAGCGGGGTGAGGGGCAAAGGGAGAGGGAGAAGGAGAAGCAGACTCCCTGCTGAGCAGGAGCCGGTGCGGGGCTTGATCCCAAGACCCTGAGATCATGACCTGAGCATATGCTTAACTAACTGAGTCACCCAGGTGTCCCACCTCAGGTTACTTTGTAATTTAGGTAACCTGGAACTTAACCAGGACAATACTTGTGCCTCAGTTTCCCCATCTGTAAAATGGGAAACGTAATAGTACCTACGTTACAGAGTTTTGTCAGGATTAAAAGAAAAGTGTAAAATAATAAAGGTCATCTATGACAAGCCCACAGCTAACATCATACTCAATGGTGAAGAGCAGAAAGCTTTTCCGTTAAGATCAGGAGCAAGACAAGATTGCCCACTCTCACCACTTTTATTCAACATAGTATCAGAATTAATATTGTTAAAATCTCCATACTACCCAAGTCAAGCTACAGATTTGATGCAATCCCCATCAAAATTCCAATGGTATTTTTCACAGAAATAGAACAAACTATTCTAAAATTTGTATGGAACCACAAAAGACCCTAAATAGCCAATACAGTCTTTAGAAAGAGGAACAGGAGGGGCGCCTGGGTGGCTCAGTCGTTAGGCGTCTGCCTTCGGCTCAGGTCATGATCCCAGGGTCCTGGGATCGAGCCCCGCATCAGGCTCCCTGCTCCGCGGGAAGCCTGCTTCTCCCTCTCCCACTCCCCCTGCTTGTGTTCCCGCTCTCGCTGTGTCTCTCTCTGTCAAATAAATAAATAAATAAATAATCTTAAAAAAAAAAAAAAGAAAGAGGAACAGGAGGGCATCATGTTCCCTGATTGCAAACTATATTACGAAGCTATAGCAATCAAAGTAGTATGGTGCTGGCATGAAAACAGACATACAGATCAATGGAACAGAATAAAGACCCCAGAAATAAACCCAAGTATCTACGGTCAATTAATTTATGACAAAGGAGCCAAGAATATACAATGGGGGAAAGGACGGTCTCTTCAATAAATGGTACTGGGGAAACTGAACAGTCACATGCAAAAGAATGAAACCGGATCATCATCTTATAACATATATTATACCAAAAATTAACTCAAAATGGATTAAAGACTTGAATGTAAGGCCTAAAGCCATAAAATCCTAGAAGAAAACATAAGCAGTAAGCTCCTTGACATCAGCCTTGGTAATGACTTTTTTTTTCTAATTTGACACCCACAAACAATGAATCGTGGAACACTACATCAAAAACTAATGATGTAATGTATGGTGACTAACATAATCGAATAAAATAAAATAAATAAATAAATAAAATTTGACACCTAAAGCAAAGGCAACAAGAGCAAAAATAAAGAAGTGGGACTACATCAAACTATAAAGCTTCTGCACAGCAAAGGAAGCTGTCACCAAAATGAAAAGGCAACCTGCCAGATAGGAGAAAATATTTTCAAATCATGTATCTGATAAGAGGTTAGTATCTAAAATATATAAAGAATGCATACAACTCAATAGCAGAAAACAATCTGATTTTTAAAAAAAAATGGGCAAAGGATCTGAATACACATTTTCCCAAAGAACACATATAGATGACCAATAGACACATGAAAAGATGCTCAACATCACTCACCATCAGGGAAATGCAAATCAAAGTCAAATTCAAATGCAAATCAAAACCGCAATGAGCTATCACCTCACACCTGTTAGGATGGCTATTACCAAAAAGACAAGAAACAACAAGTGTTGGTGAGGAAGTGGAGAAAAGGGAACGCTTGTGCACTGTTGGTGGGAATGCAAGTACAATGCGGCCACTGTGGAACACAGTAGGGAGGTTCCTCGAGAAACGAGAACTACCATATAGTCATTCTTGTTTCCTCGCTGGCTGCTTGAAGCTCGGCCACCATCACGAATGACACAGTAACTGACCCAGACCAGGCAGTTCATGACGGACGAACAACTACAGAGGAAACAATGCTCAGTGATGTTCTTCACCCCGGAAAGGCAACAGTACCTGAGACAGAAATCTGGGGGAAAACTAGCCAAAATGAACAAGACCACACCAGATGTCATCTCTGTATTTGGATTCAGAACCCATTTGGGTGGTGGCGAGACAACTAGCAAAGAAAAATGAACCCAACCATAGACTTGCAAGACATGGCCTGTGTGAGCAGAAAAAGACCTGAAGAAAACAGGGACAGGAACACCAGAACAGAATGAAGAAGGTCAGGGGGACTGCCAAAGCCGGTGCTGGTGCGGGCAACAAGCGAGCTGGAGACTGGACAACAGAAGGAGCAAAGGTTCTGCCGTGACTTTATCTGTGGTGATTGTGCAGATCTGTCATGAGAGGATTAATAAACTAAGAACTTGAAAAAAATAGAACTACCATATGATCCAGCAATTCCACTTCTGGGTATTTATCCAAAGAAAATGAAAACACTAACTCGAAAAGATAGAGGCACCCCCATGTGCATTTCAGCATTATGTGCAATAGCCAGGATATGGAAACAACTAAAATGCCCACCAGTGGAAGAATGGATAAAGAAAATGTGGTGTGTGTGTGTATGTGTAATTCAGCCATTAAAAAATAAAATCTTGCCATTTGCAACAACAGGGATGGACCTTGAGGGCATTATAATAAGTGAAATAAGTCAGGCAAAGAATGATAAATACATACCATGTGATCTCACTTATATATGGAATAAAAAAAAAAAAGAACCCAGGCTTAGAGTTACAGAGAACAGATTGGTGGTTGCCAGAGGTGGGGGGTGGGGGGGGGTGGACAAAATACATGAAGAGGGTCAAAAAGTACAAACTTCTAGTTATAAAATAAATAAGTCATGGGAATATAATGTACAATATGGTGACTATAGTTAATAATACTGTATTGCATATTTTAAATTCTCCTAAAAGAGTACATCTTAAAAGTTCTCATCACAAGAAAAAAATCTGTAACTATGTATGGTGACAGATGATACTAGACTAATGGTGGTGATCATTTTGCAATGTCCACAAATAACAAATCTTTATGTTGCACACCTGAAATTAATCTGATGTTGTATGTCCATTATACCTCAAATTTTTGTTTAAAAGTTTAAAAATGTGTTACTATGTCTAAAGCACTTAGAATAAGCCCTGACACATAGAAAATGCTAACCTAAATGAACAAAATGTGTTTATTGATTAATGCTGTGCCATACCGAGTTCAAAATAATGGCCTACAATTTAGTGCAACTACAGATTTGGTTACTAAAAAAATCACAACAAAAGAACGACAAAACTTTACCTTTCTCATGATCATTTATGCAGATAACATTATATATCATATATACTCCCATTCCTTCTCATACAGAAATTGCTCTCTATCCAGTCATACTGTTGGCAAGATGTTATCCCACAGTTCCACATTTTATAGGAAATGTAGTTTCTCTTTCCGGCTTTTGTTTCCTAAGGTCTAATACTGCAGATTTATTTTAGCAGAACATTGCTCAATTTAGCCCACCCAGCCTCATGAGAAAACCTGACCCAAACAACCAGGAAGAGAGAAATTGAACAGGAAGTACACATGACCCACTCTACCTTGTGATCATTTCATAAATGTCAGGCTCTGAAATTGGGTCAATGGTCTTGTTATTCCTAGTCTCTGTGTGACATTTCCTTAATTAATTAATTAATTAATTACTGTATACATGTTAGGGACTTTGGTCAGATAGCTTCATTGTATTTCCTTCTTTGGAAACTCTCCAACCTCCACCCTTAAGAAACAATGACTTTTGAAATGGTCTAAGCAAAAGGAAATATATCTTATTTGCATTGTTTCATGCAATGGGGTGAAGAAAGGAAGTTAGAAAAAGGCTTGTGGTGAGATCAGAGGACAAGGCCATGCTCAAAAAGGATGTGATCTGGGGTCACACTCCCTGGGTTTGAACCCCAGCTCTGTTTGTTGCAAGCTAGTGACTTGAGCAAATTACTTATTTATCAGAACCTCGGTTTCTTCCTTTGCAAAATGGGAGTGATAATAATGCCTACCTCATGATAGCGATAAGGAAAAATCTGTGTCCTCAGTTGGCCGACCAAGCCAGCAAGGGAGCCCCAGCCCCTGCCCCAGGGCTCGTCTGGGTTCTCTCTGCCCTGCTTCCCACATGCACCAAAGCGCCAAGTATGCAGAAGTAGAAGTGTATAAATTACCCCCTTTGTTTGTGCTCAGGGCTCAGACCTTTGGAGATCATTCCCCTCTGAGCCCACCTGCGTTAAATAAACCTCCCATCCTCCAAGATCTCCGGATGCCACTTGGTTCTTCTGTTGGGCGATCCAGTCCAGGTTCCGTAACATTTGGTTCCCTGACTGGGAAACCCAACCGCTCTGGCCCATTGTTGCCACCGGTTTGGGGCAATGGCGGGGCGGTGATGGAACAAGGGATCGTAACAGAGATGGCGCACCCTGCCTAATTTTCGGCAGTCTCCCGCCCCAGTCGCCTCAGGCCGGCCCCGCTCCGCTGTTCCTGCTGGACTCGAGGAGACTTAGCAGGTGAGGACCTGGTCCCGACGTCGGATTCCGGTAAGGCCTGGGGTCCCAGGACCCAGACAGGCCCACCCGTTGGGGTGGAAGCGGAGTCTGATCACCTCCCAGAGACCTCTTAGAGGTCTCACAGGTAGGGATTCCCAGGGAGGGAATGTAATAACTTCTGGAGTGTGAATGTGTGAGTGAATGTGCAGTCCAACCTGGCTTGCTCAAGCGGACTGATTCTGTGACTCCACGGGCGGGCACCCTTAAGGTCCCCAGAAGCCTACAGAGTCTGAGTGGGCCCGTCCGCGATTCTGTGGTGAACAGCATACAGTCTAGGGTGGCATCAGAATAGATTCCGAACGTAAGTCACAATACTGAGACCGCTACAGCTAAGCTTCCCCTAAGCTCCTTTGGGACGGACAGACAGGTATCTGACTGGTTGCCTCACTACAGGGGGCATCCCCCCCTTGTCTGTCTCTGCATCACCGCACACAGGAACATCACCCTGGGATCAGGGCAGAGTAAACCTACGGTTCTAGAGACCATGATCAAAAATTTCAAGAAAGGGTTTTCGGGAGACTATGGAGTCAGGATGAACCCCGGCAAGTTGAGAACCCTATGTGAATTGGAATGGCCTACCTTTAATGTCGGGTGGCCTTTAGAAGGGACACTGGATGTCCCAAAGATTCGTCGAATATGATGAGTCGTAACAGGAGAACCAGGACACCCTGACCAGTTTCCGTACATTGACTCCTGGCTAGGAATTGCCCAGACCCTTCCCTGCTGGGTGCAATTCACTTGCAATAGGCAGGGACCAGCCAGGGTCTTAATCGCCTCATCCAAGTGACCTAAAGAAGATCGGCAAAAGCCCCAGTCTCCACAAATCCTAGCATGAGATCCTGAGGATGAACCGATCCTGCCCCCACCGAACGCACCCCCAAGACCGTCTACACCTAGCCCTTCAGCTCCAGACACTCCACCGCCATTGGTCTCACCGGCACCCCCAGGCCCAGAGGATCCACTTTCTCCAGGATCAGCAGCCAGGCCACGCCCCAGGCCAGGCATAAGTGCCCTCCAAATGCCGGTACGAGAGACGCAGGAACCCAAGAGGTGCAATGAAGATGGGACAGTCCAACCCTGCCATTCCATGATGTATTATCAGCCGTTCTCCACCACTGACCTCCTCAACTGGAAACATAACACCTTATCCTACTCTGAGAAACCACAGGCTATGGTAGACCTCATGGAATCCCTCTTCCAGACTCATCGGCCAACCTGGGAAGACTGCCAACAGTTACTCCACACCCTGTTTAACACAGAGGAAAGGAGGAGAATAATGAAAGGAGCACGGCAGTACCTAGAAGAGCACGCACCAGCGGGAGTCATCAACCCTGCTGCCTGGGCTAATACAGCTGCACCCAAAGAGCACCCAGCATGGGACTTCACCACAACCAAGGGACAGGCCCACATCCACCGGTACCAGGAGGCCCTCCTCCGGGGAATCCGGGCAGGAGCTAAGAAACCCATGAACATGACTAAGGTATCCTCAGTCACTCAACAACCAGGGGAATCCCCTGGGGACTACTAGGAAAGATTATGTGAAGCCTACAGGATATACACTCCATTTGACCCCGAGGCACAGGAAAGCCAACAGATGGTAAACACCTCCTTCGTGGCTCAGGCTGCCCCAGACATCAGAAAAAAACTTCAGAAACTAGAGGGTTTTACCAGGATGAACATCACTCAGCTAATAGAAATTGCCAATAAGGTCTACATGAACAGGGAGGTCACAGTCGAAAGGGAAGCTGACAAAAAGATGAAAAAGAAAGTCAGTTTCCTTGCCACTGCCCTCAAAGAAAAGGACGACACAAAGGTGGGAAGACCCCGGCCACCGAAAGGGGGGAGACCCAGAACCCCCTTGGAAAGGGATCAATGTGCCTACTGTAAGGAGAATGGGCACAAGGTCCGACATAAATTCCTTTATCTACCTGATTGCCCCATCCCCCTCCTGGGCCGAGACATACTCTCTAAGCCTGGGGCTCAAATAACCTTTGAACCCACCAGACACACCAGCCTCCAATTGAACCCAAGGCAAGAGGAGATGGGGTCTCTAATACTAGCAATTACCATGCCAAGGGAAGAAGAATGGAGGCTATTCTGCACCCAGGCCCAACCGAGCAGCCCGCCGGAGTTCAGGCTCACCTTCCCTTCAGTATGGGCTGAAGACAACCCACCTGGACTAGCCGGGAATCAGGCCCCTATCATTGTTGAACTGATCCCAGAAGCCCAACCTCAGAGGCAAAGGCAATACCCCCTTCCACAAGAAGCTAAGGTTGGCATCCAAGAACATCTGGCCAAACTCAAAGAAGCAGGTATTCTAGTCGAGTGCCAGTGAGCCTGGAATACCTCACTCCTGCCAGTCAAGAAGCCAGGAGGGGGATACCGACCTGTTCAAGACCTGCAGGCCATCAATAAGGTGACCATCTCTCTGCACCCAGTGGTCCTGAATCCATACATCCTCCTCGGCCAAATCCCCAGGTCGGCCAGATGGTTCACTTGCCTAGATTTGAAGGGTCTGCTTAGCTCTCCAGAGCCACCACTATTTGCCTTTGAATGGTCTAACCTGATACAGGGCGCCATATGCAACTGACTTGGACACGCCTCCCACAGGGGTTTAAACACTCACCAACCCTCTTTGGGGAAGCGCTGGCTGCGAACCTCACCAGCTTCCCAAGAGAGGCCACACGATGCACCCTCCTCCAGTATGTGGATGACCTCCTCCTTACCAGTGACACACAAGACTGCACAAAAGGCACAAAGGCCCTCCTACAGCTCCTGTCAGACTCGGGATACCGAGCCTCATGGTAGAAGGCACAAATCTGCCAACAACAAGTCCGATACCTCGGTTTCCTCCTCACCAAAGGAAAGAGAGAACTAAAGCCAGAGAGAAAAAAGGTCACCATCTCCTTGCCATAGCCCCAGACAAAAAGGGGCCTACAAGAATTCCTGGGGGCTGCAGGATTCTGTCACATCTGGATCCCTGGGTTCTTGGCAATAGCAAGACACCTCTATGATCTCTTAGGGGGACCAGATCAAGAACCCCCTGCCTGGACTGAGGAAGCAGAAGCCGCCTTCACAGAGATAAAGACTGCCCTGGGGCAAGCTCCAGCCCTGGGCCTACCAGATGTAGAAAAACCCTTCAATCCCTTTGTACATGAAAAAGAAAAGATAGCGCTCGGGGTACTCACCTGTACCGTTGGGCCCTGGCAACGGCCAGTTGCTTATCTGTCAAAAAAGCTGGACTCTGTGGCAACGGGATGGCCACCGTGCCTCAGGGCGCTGGCAGCCACAGTCCTACTCATCAAGGAGGCAGACAAGGTCATTCTGGGCCAAGAACCTAACGTCGGCATCCCTCATGCAGTTGTGTCCCTCATGAAAACACAGGGCCACTGCTTCCTTTCCAACTCTTGGCTGGCACAATACCAAGGGCTCCTCTGAGAAAACCCACGAGTCACCCTCGAAACAGTAAGGACGTTAAACCCAGCAACCTTTCTCCCCATGGAAGAAGGGGAACCAGACCATGACTGCTCTGAAGTAACAGATGAAGTCTACTCAAGCCGTCCAGATCTGTGGGATCAAGCCATAAAGAATCCAGAGCTCATGCTATTAGCGATGGCAGCAGTTACCTACAATAGGGTGCCTGGAAAGCGGGTTATGCAGTAACCACAACCAATGAAGTCCTAGAAGCTAAGGCATTACCAGCTAGCTGGTCAGCACAACGGGCTGAACTATATGCCTTAGTCCAAGCCCTCACCCTCATTGAGGGCAAGTGAGTCAACATCTACACTGACTCTCAGTACACCTTTGCTACTGTACATATACACGGAGCCATCTACAAGGAAAGGGGCCCCTAACCGCAGCAGGAAAAGCTATCAAGAACAAAGAGGAGATACTGAGACTCCTCTAAGCCATCTGGCTTCCAAAGGAAGTAGCGATCCTGCACTGTAAGGGACACCAGAAAGGAGACAACCCCATAGCGTGGGGAAATCGTCTGGCAGATGAGGCAGCCAAGACCGCAGCCAGGGAGGACATGGACAGAGCCCCTTCCCTCACCATGGCCCTGACACCCCCAGAAGAAGTCCCTCCGCCCAGTTACACTAAAAAGAAAAAGAATGGGCCATGGCTGAGGGAGCCACCCGGACTGAAAAGAGATGGTGGATGATGCTAGATGGGTGCGTCTTTGTTCCAACAGCAACTGGAGGGCATCTAGTCAAGGAACACCAACAACTCACTCATCTGGGAAAAACTGCATTAGAGGCCCTTCTCAAGAAGCACTACTACATCAGTCAGCTGCCGGCACTATGCCAAGCAACGAGTGAACGATGCACAACATGCGCTAAAAACAATGCTCGGTCTGCACCGCGGCCCCCGCCAGGTGTCCAGAGGATGGGAGCAACCCCCTTCGAAGATCTAGAGGTAGGCTTCACAGATGTGCAGCCGAGCAGGGCGTTCAGATATCTCCTAGTAATAGTATGCACATACTCTGGGTGGGTCGAAGCCTTCCCGACCAGGACGGAGCAAAGCCAGGAAGTAGCTAAAGTCCTCTTGCGGGAGATTGTGCCCCAGTTCGGCCTGCCATTAACAATCCATAGTGACAATGGACCCACATCTATAGCAGACATTGTACAGGTCTTGACCAAATCTCTCAACATCACCTGGAGACTCCACACCGCTTACCGGCCCCAAAGCTCAGGGAAAGTAGAGTGGATGAATGGCAACCTCAAGGGAACCTTAGCAAAGTGTTGTCAGGAAACTAACCTCCCATGGCCAGATCTGCTACCCCTAGCTCTCCTGCGTGCTCGCTGCATGCCTGGGACACTAGGTTTCTCCCCTTTCGAATTAGTATATGGACGGCCTCCCCCATGCTAGGGAGCCTTCCAGGAAACCTACATCAGGTAGGAGATAAAAAAATAAAGGAGCAGCTTCAGGCCCTGGGGGTCACCCTAAATAAATTACAAAATTACACCACTGAGAGGGCCCCAATCTCCTTAGGGTCTCAGGTACACTCCTTCCAGACAGGGGACTCAGTTTGGGTCAAAGATTGGAAGAAAGACCCCCCTCAAACCGCAGTGGACAGGGCCCCACACTGTTGTTCTAACCACCTCTACTGCCCTCAAGGTTTCAGGTGTCACCCCATGGGTCCACCACTCCAGAGTGAAGAAAGCTCATCATTCAGACGAGGAGCTGCGCCAGTGAGCCAGACCTCATGAACCTGCTCCGGCTTCGCCTTCAATGAGACCCCACCGACAAATGGACACCTGCTCACCATGGTCCCTGGCTCTCATCGGCATGATTTCCCTCATCTTAGGAGTCCGACTCTACACTGTTGCCCCTCCTGACTGGACTTTCCCCCAGAGGCTTACTATTGCCATTGCTTATTGGGTGACCCTAGGGTGTATTACTGCACTTACTTGTCCACGGGTTTCATCTGCTGACGGGTTAGCCACAATGGCTCCCTCTAACTGAGGTCATAGATCCCACTTTTATTGGCCCTCTGCTGTCTACTCCTGAGCGCACTTCACCGTGGTTTTCCTGGCCCCAGTCAGTCCTGGTCTTCTGCTGCCTGGTGTGCTGTTCCTCCGCGCTGCCTCTAGCTTGTCCGGCCAGGCAAGGGGGACAAACTCTCGTATCACCGTTACTGGCAAATGGACTTTCCAGCTTATCCCCCTCAGTCCCATACCAGCACCCCCACTGACTTCTTCCACCTGGGATGGACACCCACAGAAGGTTGACCTCCACTTTGATGGATGCCAACTTCTTGATACCTCCTGGGAACCTCATAGACAGTGTTGCTACCATGGTCCTCACTCAGTTTACCAGCTGGTAGATATCTATATCTGTGGGGGCCCTATGCCTCAACAGCCAAACACCTGTCCTCAGTTCTGCTCGCAAGCCTGGGGATGCGAGTCATGGGTGGCGACTTGTCCGGGAATGGAACGATGGTCCAATGGGTGGTGGAGCCTCAAACAGCACAGTGACATCCGGATTTCCTTGTTGTGAAACGCCACCCCATTCTCTTGCCCTAACAATCTCTATACCGCTCACTCTCTCAATCCTAGAACCCAATGCCACATCATGGGCTACAGGAATCCCTCTCCTGTTGGGCCAATATCACTCTATAGGGACTGACCCCATGGCCAAGTTCATGATTAAGTCTGTGTTCACCCAAGCCTTGCAGAGTCAGACAGAAAATAACTTGCCCTGGCTTATCCCTGGGTCCCCCATCCTCACACAGCAAGCATCTATAGCACAACTGTTAGGTATGATTAATGCCTCCCACCAAGCACTTAACCACTCAAATCCAACCCTAGTGTCTGACTGCTGGATCTGTATGAAGCCCAGTCCCGTCCAATACCTGGGTGTCATCCTCAACCAATCCACCGTGTCACCTCCCACCTCGGCACCGGGGACCTCAGATTATCCCTTTCTGGCTCTGGTACTGCTGTATGGAAACTCTTCCTCTCCCGTCATGGGTCACAGTCGGGTCTGTGTGCCTAACAACACTTGTCTGGCTTGTGATCAAGGTGTATACATCTGCATCACCCTGCACAATCAATCATGCATGCTTGTCAGTCTCTTACCCGATCTTTCAATCCTCCCCGGGAGCGATGCCCCACTCATATGGAGACTTCCTAGCCGCCCTCGACGTTCCCCCGCAGCCATCCCTCTTACCGTGAGTCTGCCGGCTGCAGCAGGTGTTGTCCTCAGCACCACTGGCGTCGGGATGTCTCAGGTTCCGTACCAGGGGCTAACTCAACAATTCACGGCCGACTTTTCTGCCCTCACTCAGTCAGCCCTGGCCCTGCAATGCCAACTCAATTCACTGGCCTCAGTGGTCCTCCAAAACAGGCGCGGGCTCGACTTATGGCCCTGCAGGGGGGGCTCTGCCTCTTCTTACAGGAGGAATGTTGTTTTTATGCTAATGAGTCGGGGGTGGTCCAAGAAACTCTGACCCAATTACAGGAACGAGTAAATCACCCGTGGGAAGCACTCCAGCAGACCACTTGGTGGGATTCCCTCTCACAATGGTTCCCTTGGTTCGCCCTCTTCATCGGCCCCCTCCTATTGCTTCTCCTCATAGTAGCATTTGTTCCTTGTATTCTTAATGCCCCTACTAGGTTTATCACTACTCAAATTGCTAAGATCAGACTCCAGTTGCTCCTTACTCACTATCGCCCCTTAGAAGATGAAGATGATGCCCTCTAAACTAGGTGTTTAAAGGGGCATCAAAGGGCGGAATGATAAGGAAAAATCTGTTCCTAAGATGGCCAACCGAGCCAGCAAGCGAGTCCCAGCCCCTGCCCCGGGGCTCTTCCAGGTTCTTCTCTCTGCCCTGCTTCCCACATGCACCAAAGTGCCAAGTATGCAGAAGTAGAAGTGTATAAATTACCCCCTTTGTTTGTGCTCAGGGCTCAGACCTTTGGAGATCATTCTCCTCTGAGCCCGCTGGCGTTAAATAAACCTCCCATCCTCCAAGATCTCCGGGTGCCGCTTGGTTCTTCCATTGGGCGATCCAGTCCAGGTTCCGTAACAGTAGTAGCCAGCCCACAACAAGGCTCCCAATGTCTTCCACCTCCTGGTATTCGTGTCTTTGTGTAGTCCCTCCTATTGTATCAGGGTTGGTCTGTGTGACCAATCAATTAACGGCAGAAGTGATGATTTGTCCCTTTCAAGGCTCAGTTAAAGCTGGAAAGAGAACTTTCCAGGGGCTGCTATTTCTTCTCCTTCTAGGGGACAGAAAGCCCAATGAATCCCCACTCTGATCACCAGGCCGGGGTGGAATGGCCAGCCCCAGTGCACATAGGCATCTCAGGTAAAATGTGATGGATTCATTCTTTGGAAAGATATCTAGGGGTTCAGGAAGTGTGAGCTTTTTTTCTGAATTTGCCTTTGGTGTCTGACTATGTTCTTCACCATCAACATCTTTGGAATTATTGTTCCTTTCAATTACCATGCAAACTTCCAAAGGGGGGAAGATGCATGCATGCAGGCAGTCATTTGGGTACAGGTGGAAAATATTAAATCTCTAATTTTATTTATGTAAGCGGTCTGCTTCACAGAGATGACTTGTGAGATGTAATCAGAAACGACTATACTTTGTTCTTCTACTCTCCCTTTAACTTTTCTCAGGGGGCTGGCATTTCCTGTGCCCCGGGCCAAAGCCCTCTGCAGGCTCATGACTTTTCTGGGCACCCAGGTAATTCAAAGTTCTATGGTCCTGTTTCACAAACTGCAGCCTCAATGCCTAAGGTACAACATAAGTACAAGTGAGCAAAGGAAAAGGGCAGAACTGATGCTTCTGTTCCAAGATAAGGTGGCCACACTGATTTAACAAACAAAATGAAACAATGATGATCAAATCAAATCTGACAGGAAGGTAGCCCCTTGCCATACAAAGCAAAATTATGAAGATGGCTATTTAAAATTCAGGATTTATATTCACAATCATTGACAATGACCCTCTCAATGTATCTTGCACCATGAGATATTCATTAATTACATTAGCACACAGTAGAGAATTTATAAACAAGCAAAAAAAAAAAAAAAAACCCACCACATTTATTGAGGATGTGCCCCCCCAATTTTTATTGATATTGGTTGGCAATTAAAAAAACGAGACTCCTGCTTTATGTTTCCATGCAAGCCTCACTGCTTCCAGAAAGATGCCCACAGACTTCTCCATTGAACTCCTACAGCATTTGTGGACAGGTCCACCTCAATATAATTTCATTATTCAGTCTCCCACTCTGATCTCTCGTGGTTTCATTTTATGAACCACGGAGTTCATAAAATGAACTTCCCAAGGACAAGCCAACATCCATGCTGCTTGCCACCCACGAAAGGGGCCTGATAATACCACAGAGGTGTATTAATGCCTGCCAGGAGTTCCACTTCCTTTTGGCCTAGAGTTGGGGAATTATAAAGTTATCCTAGCCCAAGAAAGACAAGGGGTGGAGAGTGGGCAGGGGGAGGAGAAGGAAAAAATTTTTTAAAGCTCAAAAGAATCTGGAAGATTTGCTCTGTTCAACTCCTTAAAGAGCAGAAATAAAAGCCAAAGCTATCACAAAATATCACTTAATTTCTAATTTTATATTATTCTAGTTCAATGATTCTTCTTGGACATAAAGAGGAAGCATGTGAGGACTGAGAAATTGTGAAATTCTGGGAATCCAAGCTCTCTTGGACAAAGCAATAACCTCAGTTTTTTCCTTCCCACCATCCCTCCTTCCTTTGCTCCATCCTCCCTCCCCTCCCTTCTTGGATTCCCCTTCCCATCCACTGAGGCCCCATGGTCATTTGTCCGGAGCTGGGTGCTGTGAGAGAGTTCAAGGAAGAGTAGGTATGCCCAAGAAAAGCTTGCCACTTTAACCCCTTTGGGAACAGAGAGATTGAAGGAAACAAATGCGAACCAACTGGACGGGCAAGAAGTATATGCAGTTGATTCTCCTTATTTGCAGCAATGACGCTCTATAAAGTCGTTGTGAATACTGAGTTAGTTATTGAAGCCTGAACCATTGCTCCCAGGGGAAACACAGTAGGGTTCTGCGAACTTTTAGTTGCATTTTCCAATCAATACATGACCCTGTTTTATGTGTGTTTCTGTCCAAAGTACCTTATTTAATATACAGTTGATTCATTACCATCACACTCATCGCCCACCGCACTCTGAGTCACGCCTGAACGAAGCTTATCTAACACGTGTTTGCTCTCCATGCGGCACATCATAGCCTTCCTGCGCTTAGGAACATGAGACAGCACTTGAGCATTTGCTTGGAGGACATTTTAAACAGTGAAATGACCGACAGAAAGCACAAAAATGTGAAAAACATGACATTAAACAGACCACAAAAAGGACACTCATTTATAGTATAAGAGGCAGAAAAAAGAAGGCTCAGCTTTGCCTAGTTCCAGCCCAGCTGAGAACGTTGAGCCTCAGGCAACTCAAATTCTTCACTGCTCTGTGTGTGTCCACAAGTAACCACGAAAGGGCTACAAGTATTGATTTGGGGGTAACAAATACATTTTAGTGAATGGACAAACTCACGAATATGAAATCTGCAAATAATGAGGGTTGACTGTGTGTGTGTATGTATGTAAAGTTCCCATTCAGAAAAATGAAGGACCAGCAGGGGAAGGACAATACATGGGGGAAAATCTTTCCAGAGAACGGGGCAGCGAACAGAGGTGAGGGGAGTGAGCAGGGAGCGCCTTCCAGCCCTGTGACCTAGGGGAGCCCGTAAGGTGCATCTGTGGGAAAGGAGTAGAGTCTGGCTGGAGAAGAAGCTGTGTTGGAGGCCAGGAAGGGAGGCAGGGTGCGAGGTAAGGGGAAGTGCATGGCTCAGCTTGAGAAACACTGAAACACACATCTGTGGGAGAAGGTGAAGAGCAAGTCAACTATGTGAGTCTCTTACATGGGTTTGCTCAACTGCAGATACCAAGTATAAGAGGCCTATTATAAGAAATGACAAAATACTAGTTAATTCCTCAAACACAAATTTGTAGATGAGAAGACTGTTCAGAAGGAAAGCCTTTGAGGTTGGTCTTCGCTGCAAACCTACTTCATAAGCTAATAGCAATAACCTGCACTGTTGGCAAACAAGAGAAATTGGGCTCCAAGCCAGCCAACCCGAGACAGAAATATGGCTTTTGAAACCAGTAATGACACCTGCCAAGCCCCACTCATGCTTTAAGCCATCGGAACAAAAGGTGTAAGTACCTGCTCTGATGGAACACCCTGGCTACTTAGCAGGAAAAATGTAAGTCGAGCTGGAATCTCTGATTCAGAAAAAAGCCCAGTACAGCTGAACCTTATAATCAGGTACAACTAGAAAAGAAACAGTAGTGACTGAGAGGGAAAAAAAAAAAAAAAGGATGATCTAGATCAGCATTTGTGAAGATTTTTTTTTCTTGTAACTTGAAAACAGCTTCCCTTGCTGCGTGATCCACTGTCCCCTCCTCCAGCTGGGAGTTCACTGGGTCTGTGTCCATAATTACAAAGCCAGGGTTGCTGCAAGGAATGATTTTTGGCTTGGTGCAGTGGTCCCAAAGGAATGTCACCTGGCATGGGTTATGCTGTCCAAACTTCAAAGCAGCACATCAAAACCTGGCTACAATATGTTCACCAAAAGACGTGTTCTGGAAGGTGCACAGCAGCAGCATTCGTGATAACTCAGAACCAAAAATTCCCCTAGTGTCCATCCACAGTAGAATGGATACATATATCTGGTCTACCCACACATGTAACACTACACAGCAATGAGAATGCATAACCTAGAACAATACACAGCAATATAAAGGAATCTCACAAACATATAAGCTACAATATCCAGGCATGAGAGCACCCACTATACATTTCTGCTTAAAGGAAATATACCTAGCAAAACATGTAGAAGTACTGTGTTGTTGGAAGTCGGGCAGCGACTGCCACTGGGGGCAAGGTTCACAGAGAATAGAAGGGAATTGGAGGGGGCCATCTAGTGGGGTGGTGGTAATAATGCTCTGTATCTCATCTGGGTACTGATTGCACTGGTGTGTGTTCAGTTTATAAAGCTCAGTGAGCTATACACTTATGATGAGTGCACTTTTATGAGTGGATAGTATGCTTCCATAAAGAGGTCTGTAAAGTGTTTCCCATTAGCAAGAGGACGGTAAAGGGTATTTTCTGTTGCAAGCAAACACATTGCCTGGTGACATGAGAGCACAGGGAAGAGTTCACAAGGCAGCTTTCTCTCAGCCCCAAAGGCAACAAAGAGTAAAGCACTGAATAAAAGGATCCCTGGGGTCTCATGGGAAATCTCATTTACTCATTTATATCTCTGTTTATCCATCCAATGAACATGCTCAGAGAGGGAAAAATACGTCATCTGGAAATTCAGGACACTCCATCTCATCGGGGAGAAGGACAAATAAATTGGAAGAACTCTGCCTTGTGCTTCTTTCATTTCTGGCCTCCCCAGCTGCCCAAACCTTTTCTTGGCATGAACAGACTAGAGATATGCTTAGTAAGTATATAATTCTTGCACAAACAAAAACAAATTTAACAGAAAAATGGAGAAACCGGTCAGGGCTGTCTCAACCATTTTGTGAGCTAAACATGAAAAAAAAAAGGAACTAAAATAATTTCTTCTACTTTCTCACCCATTGGAAGGAGAACATGAAGGGCATCACATACACCTCTGTTCTGTTAGGACAAGAGATTCGACTAGACTCCTGCCCAGACTGGAAGGGTGGGGAGACAGAGTCCTGGGAGGGAAAAGGAGAACTCTCTCCAGGAAAGATGGGGGCTGGATGGGGATTAAGGTTTAAGGAAGAGCACGAGAGAGCTGAGATCTTGCGCAAGGTGCTTTCAGCTTGACTGAAACCTGGCGTGTGTAGGTGATCCTTGCAGAGCTAGATAGAAATGGGAAGTCACGTGTTAATGCACCTATTGCAATTTCTCAATTTTCCTAAATATAAATATATTTCAAAAACAGATGTTGCAAACTCTCTTTAGAAGTCTATTTTGTCATGATCTGCTTATTTCCCATGTCTTGGTTACTTCTCATTTCCCAGGTCTTCCTAAAAAACTCTTGCTAACAAAACAAGAAAGAATAGATATTGAAATTATCAAAATAGACAAAATAAAAACCAATAGAAATAATACCAGCAAACACGTAATAGATGATCATGATACCAAGCACAATGCTAAGCACCTCACATACATTATCTCATCTCATCCTTTTAACAACTCCATGAGACACAGGTATCTCAGTTTTTCACCCAAAAGGATTGAGGCTTTGGGGGGTTTAGTAACTTTTCCAGGTGAGCAGTCAAGCTGGAATACTTCCTGTTCAAATGGCTCTGTAAGTTTATGTACTACTTCTTTTTATAAAACTTTATATAAGTCACTTTTTTCATCCTTAATAAAGTCTCCTTTTGTATATAAGCTCTGATATTATCCTTATAGAAACAATGGAAAACTTTATTTGTTAAACTTTCCCAATTCACCATTGGATACGAAGAACACTTCTATTGTTTGTGAATTGCTAATTTTGTACGCTCTATATTTGGGTGTCAGTGAAATCTTAGAAAATAATTGCTACTGTATATCTGTCTTTTGATTAATCTATTAATCAATTTGAGGCATTCATTTGCAGTTGCCTGTGACTATCTTCTTGAACACACTGGCATAAACTCTGTGGGCTCCTGGTAATCAATAATGGAAGACAATGATATTGACATTCTTTTATTAAGACAAATAAATTATCCTTCCTCCATAAGGAAGATCATTTGATTATGTGTTCTTTGACTAAATCAATTCTGTTGCATCATGTTTGTCACCCTTGATTTGGTAACACCTAGAATACTTTTAGGCCTCAAAAAATGTATGCAAATGTCAACCATGTCATGGATTCTTAGGCCCTATAAAATTCAGACTTTTGCAAGTATAAGATATTGGATTTCATGGTTTGGCATGTTTTTATTTTATTTTGTTTTCCTTTGCCTTGCTGGGGCCAACACCAGGACACCCCCATACATAGCATCTTTTTCTGTTACCGGAGCCAAATTTAATTGTTAGATCATTTTGATACAGAATGGAGCTATGCAGCTCTGGCCAATGCTCAAGTCATCAACTATCTCCCACACTTCTTAAATCTTTATTTTTCTCTTCTCTAGAAATCCTTTCACCTCTATATCTAAACATGCTAAAGGTTCCCTTTCCCTAAAAAAAAAGAAAGAACCCTTTCTCAATGCCATATGCCTCTCTATTCCTCTTTTGTCTTCCTTTCTCAAACTGGCTCTTGACAGAGCAGCCTATGTTCTATTTCCCTCTTCTCTTTCATTGCTCAAGCTACTGCCTACTGGAAGGCATCCGCCTTCCACTAAACTGCAAAACTCAACAAAACCACAATCCTCCCTACATCCACCCATTGCTAAATCCAAAGGAGGCTCCTTATTTTAACGGTCCTCCCTGCATTTAACATTGCTGGTTGGCTCTTCCTAATTTATTTCATGAGTTCTTCTTACTCTACTCCCCCCTTTTCAAAAATTTCAGCTTTATTGAGGTATAATCAACAAAACTGTAAGATCTTTAAAGTGTACATTGTGGTGATTTGATATATGCCTACGTTGTGAAAGGACTGCCTTCATTCTTTAACCTTTTTTTTGTTAAAACCTCGTGTTCTCCCAGCTTTCAACCTGTTTTCACTGCTCTTCTCTTTACACGTGCGACTTGGGCTGAGCTTATCCACTGTCATAACTTTATATACCACATTACTTGACCTTCTCATATCTACCATAAACTTCCCCAGAGCTATGGACTTAAACATCAAGTGATTCACAGACATCTCCACTAGAGTCCCATATGCTCTCAAACTCCTAGGTCCAAAATTAAACTTATATCATCCCCACGTAAATCTGTCCTCTTCATATGGTCTCTATCTCTGGTTAATGATTGCTCACACGCAGAAGCCAAAAATCTGAGGATCATCTTAGGCTTCTTCTTAATCTGTGAATCCACTTGTCTCTTAAGTATTCCTTCCATTTCCCCCTTTCTCTCTATCTTTACTTATTCCTTATGTGAGGACCCCACATCTTCTTCCTGGACTATTTGAATAGTTTCCTAACTCACCTGCCTCTGGTTTTGATAACTCCTATCCATTCTCTGAATAACTACCAGTGTTCTCTGGATGACATGAATCTGACCATGTCCCTCACGTGTTTACAATTCTTCAATGGGCCCCCCCATTCACGAATTCAGGATTAAAGATGCAGCTGTTTAAAGTCCTCTGAGACCTGTCCCCTTCCAGTTTCTCCAGTTTCAACTCTGAGGTCCCATCCCAAAAGAAATCATCCTTCAACCCTTCCTCACCTTCTGAAAGGGCCCCAGAGCTGAGCTAGATGTCCCAGCTCTGCATTCCAATCTTGCTGCCCACACATACTCCTATCACAGAATTCTCTCATTACAGTATATTGAAATGACCTTCCTAAGTTTCTGAAACGGGAATATTGGCTTATTCAGTTTTTGCTCTTCAGGGCCTGGAAATGTACATAATAAGCACTAAAGAAAAGTTTGTTGAACTGACAACAATTTAGCGTGTGTTGGGTTGCCAACATGGCAAGCCAGAAACGAAACAACTCTTAAAATGTAAAGCTACAGCTAATTTGACATTTCTTTCGTATTAACTTTTAAAATGTTTGGAGAAGTATTTTCATCGTGGTTGTTGTATTCCGATTAAAAAAAAAGAAAAGAAAACCAAAAAGCAGACTTTTCTGGTGCCTCCCCGTCGGGGAATCGAACCCCGGTCTCCCGCGTGACAGGCGGGGATACTCACCACTATACTAACGAGGAATCGCACGCAAGCGGTTCTTTCGACAAGACTCTTATTGCTTATCACCCTGCTCCGTCCTTGTTATTGGCTACTGCCAATAGGTCTGACATTCTGCCATTGCCATTGCAACTTCCACCGAAGTTGAACGAAACTAAAATGGAAGCATTCGATTGTTCTCCCCGTTGCACTTCTGATCATTTCCGCGGTCCTCCAGCTGCCCCCACTCTCCTCTTCCTCCTCCTCCCCTTTCAGGAATGCTCCCGGTCCTCTCAGAACCTCTCCACACACACACTCCCAGGGAGCAAAGCGCACGCCTTGTCGCGCTGCACCACGGGACTTGTAGTTCCATCCACGCTACACCTCACTCTTCTCTCACTTTAAGAAACTTCCCTTCCCGGCGGGCGCCACGAGCCCCTCTTGCTCTTCTTTACCTCCCTCTCTCTCTCCTCTACCTCTCAGTCGAGTAGTCTGGCTGTTGGGTTTTCGCGTGCGGATCGTCGTGCGGAGAGACTCCCCAGAGCCATGCCCGAGGTAGTGGATACGTGCTCCTTGGCCTCTCCGGCTTCGATCTGCCGAACCAAGCACCTGCACCTGCGATGCAGCGTCGACTTTACCCGCCGGGTGCTGACCGGCACCGCCGCGCTCACGGTGCAGTCTCAGGAGGACAATCTGCGAAGCCTGGTACGGTGGGACGCGCGCCCAGTGCCCGCCTCTCCCCGGCCGCCCGCTTCTCGTCCCTCACCCCGCTGCTGCCCCTTCCCAGCCCCACGTTCGGGTCTGCCCCGCGCATCCCTCGGTGCCCCTCCACAGCCCGCAACTCATTATTCCTCACCTCCCTTTCAGCCCTCACTCATTTCTCAGCCTTCCGTTCCTCGCCCCCCACTCACCCTGTATCACCTCCTCCCAATCCCACTTCTGTCTCTGCATCCCTCCGTCACCCGCTACATATACCTCAGTGTCTCCTCCTGCACCCCACTCCCCAGACGCCCTCCCCAGTCCCTAGCACATCCTAGCACCGCATCCACGTCCTGCTCTCATCCTGCGTTCAGGCTTCATTTTAGCCCGAATCCTCCCTCCCCCGCTATCCTAGTTCCCAGCGCTAAGCCCCCTGTGGCCTCCCCATTTCCTGGGCCTGCAGCCCAGAACTCCCTCCTCAGGCCCCAAATTTCTTCCAGTCCCCAGCGCACCTTCCTCAGGCCATAGTCTCATCTAAGTCTCAGACCCTCTGCCCTGCCGATGTTGATCCGACCCTTTCCTCCCAGGCACCTTATTTCAGCCCGCACTTCTGCAGGATAGGACCCATCGACCCATGGGAGTCTTCCCTCAGTCCCTCTACCAGTCATTCTCAAACCCCGTAGGTTTGAGACCCCTCCCTACCCCCTGCTTGGATACTTCCAGTCTCAGCTAACTCTAGATACAGCTCTTTTTCTCCAGGGTCATGATTCTTACCACCCTTCCCTTCAAATAATGTAATGACGGGTGGATCATTCAGGCTTTCTAAGCATATCTCAATACAATGTATTATATAGTTGGTTCCAAGGAGCGAGGAATTAATTGCGCTTCTTAGAAAGTAATATACTTCTACAACATCGCTAAGCCACTTCAGTAATGAAAAACTTGTTTAGATTTATGGAATGTTATTAAATTATTTTATCTGTACAACATAACCTGTTTTCAGTGTTCTTACTCAAAGTGATAGTATTTGGATTGTACCTCTCACCTGAAGAATTTCATAGGTGAGCATTTTGGAAATAAGAGGGACAAGAAAAGACCAGCGACAGTGTATTGTGCATAGAGTATTGTGATATCTACTTAAGAACGACATTAAGCAACCTGATCACTGAATGTTGTAGGCTTGATGGTGGGAAATCAGTGGGGTCAATTAATTGGGCATAATAATAAATTTAGATAAGAATTGGTGGTTCTCATGACTCCTGTTTGTGTCATAGGAGTATATTTTGAGTTCATTAATGTGAACTAATAGAGCAGGTAACCTACTCTTTGTCCTTTAACATCTTGCTAGACTAATTCTGATTTGAAAAGTAGGTCGACTCCCCTATGTATTGATATTTAGTCACCAAAAGTACTACAAGGAAGAAAATAAGGTATTACAAGCAAGAAGGTAACTACTTCCCTGTAGGTTGTACTTTGGTCTGCTTGAAGTACCATGCTATCTTTTATTGCAGGCAGCTTAGCTCTGGCAGGATTGGCTGAAATCCCGTCTCAATGAGATTTCCCTTTTTATTCAAAGAAAGTAGATTTTGATAGTTTATCACTACTTACTGTGACCTTGCACTCTCACCTGTTTTGTACAAATAAAGGTTGACCTCTGATCCTTGAGGAAGCAAGAGACAGAATGCCTAAATTTTGAAAAGAATGTACCTTCAATGTTCCAACCTCAAAGCTGCCCGTTGTTTTTGCACTCCCCAAATCTGAGAGGAGACTTTTAAATCATGATGTCTGGTTGGCATGTCTGTTTAGTAAATTGGAGACTAGCATGATAATAATGTTAAGATTTTATACAAGGAAGGCTACTTGTGGTGACATCTGTTTATAATTGTTTGCTTATTTATAGTGGCAACTTGAGGCCAAGAGTTCGGTTTTACTTCTTCAAACTCAGCTTCTTTCCTCCACTAGATTACAGTCTCTTGAAGGTAGGGCTATGTTTCATGGCTCTTTGTATCATGTTCTTAGTATAGCACCTGCCATGTAGACACTCAAAAGTTTGATGAACTGATGGGTGAATTCAGTTTGAGTGCAGTGCCTAAGCCTTATATGGGCTGCACTAGTCATAGTGGTAACTGTATCTTGGAGGTGAGGGGACCCAGTGGCAGTGCTTGCTGAGGACATCAAGTGTCCTTGCTCTCTCCATTCTTGGAGTCCTTGATGCTGGGGAATGTTGAAGGAGCTCTACTAGGACTAAATCCCAGCTTTTCTAAAAATCCTTTTGAAGTTCTGGGTTATTTGTGCTCAAGTTCAGTGTTCATTTGTGATAACTTCCAAGCATTTGTTTCTTTTATTGAAATCTTCACCTTTTTTAGGTGTTCTGTCAGCTGGTGACTCAAAGAGGTTTTAATGTCTTGGCCAAGATCATATACTAGTAAGTGGCAGAAGCCAGGAAGTGAACACAGATCTTTCTGACTGCAAACCCTCGGGTCTTCACTAAGTAAATGGCTGAGCTGGGAACCAAATCAAGGTGTTGTTTTGGTTTGGGTTTTAACAATAACCCTATTTTTTTTTTTCATTATGGCACCCTGCAAATAACAAGTAGAAAATGTAGATTGAGACATAATACTGAGGCCTAAAGCTTTTTAATTTAAGCGATGCGTTGTCACAGAAAGAATTTGAGTCCACTTAAAACAACATATACAGTATAATAAAATTAAAAACAATTTAAGAATTTGGAGGAAGAGAGAATAAGGATAGAGAAAATCAAACACATGGCGTAAGGCCCTAGGAAAAAAGAAGTGAGTTGTGAGGTTTACGGGGAGCTTCCCAGCAGCCTGTGCAAAAAGGGAATTAGTTATAACATGGCAATTAGCCAGCTGCTTAGAAGTAGAACTGTTTTTTGGGGCGTTATTCAATGAGGATACTGTGAGATATAGTAAATTATATCCCTAGTAACTTCCTACTGTTGGTAGGTCTGTTTCTTATAACTACATATGGTATCTCAGCCTTATATATATAGTGGGTGTTCAGTAAAACTTTGTTGAAAAGTACTAGTTCCAACTTTCAACCACCCAGTTTCCTTTTTTTTTTTCTATTACTCTTTTTGATCAATTGTTTAACAACATTTATTAGTGAAATTTGAAGGGGAATTTCTTAAGTAATTTGAGAATGATATTTGAGGTTAAGACTTGGCAATATATGGCTTAAACACTGCATTTTCTCTTTTCTCTTGGCTCAGGACTTGCTTCATGCATTAATTGATACCTACGATTTTTTCAGGCACTGTGCTAAACTCTGGGAATGCAAGCCTAAGTAACATTCTGTGTCTTCTTAGGAACCCTCAATCTAGTAGAAAACATACCATTCTAATGTGGTACAGTAAATGCTATAGGAGAGATGTGGACTGACTGCTATAATAAGTACAGAGGATATGAACAAGATTTCAAAAAATAGTCATGACAATAATCTGGCTCTTCTGATTCTGATTAGATTTGAGAAGTTTAGGCAATAGAGATAATCAAATATGTCCCTCTGGGAAATGAGCCAGTTGATTCATCCTTATGGTTGTAAAAGCAGTATAAACACGAGTAGTTATAGACATAGATATTCTAATCAAGTTTTTAAAATAAGTCAGATAGCCAGAAATAGATACTGGAATATGAAGGGACAAAGGAGTAACCCTATTCTTAGTAAGATATAAACCTAATAAAACCAAATATTCTGAACATGCAAGTGCAAGAAGATAAGTCAGTTCTACTAATACAGAGTAGCAATTGTTGAGGTACCCCTGAAAGAAAGTAACCCAAAAGGAATAATTACCTATTTGGAGGAAAACAGATGACACCCCAACAAATTCAGCCGCTTTAAAAAAAAAAAAAAAAAGCCAAACCAGAATGGAGATTTCTTTCCACCTAACTATTGTTGACTCTAGAGAGGTAGAAATCAAATTAATGATTGCCCTTGTGACTTTTCCTGAGCTTATCATGCAATGAACTAGCCTGAAAGAGAGGTAACTGGCCTTCTAACTCCACATGCTATTGCCAGCCAGATTTCAGTAGAAAGATGCCAGAGGTAGGGAGATCAGATCGCAGGCAGTTCTAAGGCAGGGTCTGACCCAGAGTGGTGGTAGAAGGAAAAAGAAAAAAGTATGAGGACAGTGTGAAAGAAAAACGTGTTAATTGGCTATGGGGGCTTGGGCAGTGGGATCAATTGTGGATTATTTGAATGTCCCAAACCTTAGGTACGTTGTGGATTCTGTTAACGGAAGAGAGAAATCAAGGGAGAGAATGGATTAGGGGACATAAGGGTGGCTTCATTTTTAGAATTTTTAGAAGCCCATTGAATATGAGGCCATATTTCCCTTGGAAATGTCAAGCAGGCAACTAAGAGATCCAGCGGCAGTCCTGGGGGAAGGGATACCGACCGACTGTAGAAATAGTCATCAGCACAAAGGAATTGGTTGGTGATGTGGGATGAGCGAGAACTAGGGAGTGTGTCCAATATGGCAAGAAAATCAAGGGATCCAGGGATGCTTGGATGGCTCAGTTGGTTAAACAGCTGCCTTTAGCTCAAGCCAAGATCCCAGGGTCCTGGGATCCAGCCCCACGTAGGGCACTCCCTGCCCAGCAGGGAGCCTGCTTCTCCCTGCCCCTCCCACTGCTCATGCTATCTCTCAAATAAATAAATAAAATCTTTTTCAAAAAAATCAAGGGATCGAGGCTAGAACATTGGGACAAATCCATTTTTGGAGCTAGAAAGGAGGGGAAGAAACAGCATTAGACGAGTAAGAAAACCATTTATGTGTGAAGTCAAAGAAGCCAAGGAAAGGACTTCAAACAGATGATGTGGCCCATAAGGGTTATGAGCGGACAGAGGTCCAGATTACTGAGCAGAAAGACCTCTTGATCAGGAGGCATCCCCTTTCAGTAGCAGAGGAGTTGCAAGCCAGACTGAAGAGAGGGAAGGAGGAGAGATTGATGAAGAAGTAGAAATAGCAGCCACAGGTTGCCCATGGAGTCTAAGAAAGGGAGGAGACGAATAGTTATCAGGGCAGAAGGATCAGGAGAGGTTTTAAACATAACATGGGAGACTTGTTTAGGTTGTTCAGAAACAGTCTTGTGGCATAGGAAGGTGGACGATTCTAGAACAAGAGATTAGCTGAGAGATAGTGAAAGGTATGGCCTCTAGGGCCCAGAGGATTAGGGGGATGGAGAACACTCAGAGGCTTGTTGCCTCTCCTTTCCTGCCAAAGCAGTTGTCCAAAATGGGCCACGGCAAGTAGATACACTCTCTCGGTCCTGTGTAGATCATTCGGTCGGACTTGCCACACCAGGTTGGGCTCTTTCGATATACATAACGGCAATGTACAGCCCGCTTATTTGCCTAACAAGTGCCAAGGTTTGTTTTAAATTCCGGATATATGAAAGTACATAGGAGCTGGACTATATGAATTCCAGGAAGAAATATATGGTAAGGAGTCATGGTGAAGCTTAAGCTATAGATGAATTTTTTTTTTTCTTTTGTAGCAGAGAAGTTAAGTTTTAGGAGACAGGGGCAAAGGCATTTTAACTTAGATTTGACTTACACTTAAAACCGTAAATTTGTGTGACTATCCCAGAATTACCTAACAATATGTATATGCAAACTTTAGAATGAAAAATCTTTCAGGAAGCTTAGAGTCCCAAGAGACAGGACCTACACTAACTTTTGACTCCTTTAATTCCTGTAATTTCACTCTATTTTACTCTCTATGAGCATCTAGTTCTATACTGTAATCATTATAGTTAACCTATATCTAATATTCATGTTCTCTGGTGTATATTAAACAATTTTTTTATCATTTAAAAATACTAATTTAATTCTAGACTTTGGATACAAAGGACCTCACGATAGAAAAAGTGGTCATCAATGGCCAAGAAGTCAAATATACTCTTGGAGAAAAACAAAGTTACAAAGGATCACCAATGGAAATCTCTCTTCCTATTGCTCTGAGCAAGTATGAATGTTATCCTTATCTTTTATATAGCTAAATAATGGAGAAAAATGTTTTTAATTTAGACAATTTTCCTTTCCTATTTCTAGTTTGTGTGTATGTAGTAATTGGTGTTCTTACTGGTCTGCTGTTCAGATTAAAGCTTATAGTGAAAATTATATGTTCTTAAGACTCTAAAGAAATTCATTGTATAAAATACTCAAGAATAGAACTTTTGATAACTGTTACTTCTTTACTGATCATGGGAGTGGTCTAGAGTGATGATGGGTGCATGCCATCTTAAGGAGGCATTTCAGGATGACTTGGGAGTATATCCCACTCCTTGATAAATTGGGAAGGGGAAAAAGGGTGGAAAACCATTGGCCTAAAACAAGGGTGATTGACCCCACCTTTCAGTGGCCAATGTTTTCATGCCTTCTCTTGCTGTTTAAGAAAGAGAAGTGCAGGGCACCTGGGTGGCTCAGTCTGTTAGGCGACTGCCTTCAGCTCAGATCATGATCCCAGTGTCCTGGGATTGAGCCCCACGTGGGGCTCCCTGCTCAGTGGGGAGCCTGCTTTTCCCTCTCCCTCTGCCCTTACCCCTGCTCATGCTCACTCTCTCTCGTGCTCTCTCTCTATCTCAAATAAAATAAATAAAATCTTAAAAAAAGAAAAAGAAGGGAAACACCCACATGTAACTTGTGAGGTAGATATCATTGACCCTATTCTACAGATCAAGAACAATGGCCCAGAGCGGTCAAATAATCTGCCCCAGTTCACAGCACCACCAGTAGGTGGCAGAGGCAGGACTCCAGAGTTCTTGCTATTTCCTCATTATCAGTACTGCTCAAACTATCTGGGGCAAAGGACCAGTTCTTGTTATTTCCAGTCTGTCACAGACTGATTCTTTTATAAAATGCAATAAAAATGAATTACTAGGAAGAAGAGATTAAAAGCAAGCACACGTTTTTGATCCCTAGATTCAACGGACGTAAAAGTGACTCTACAAGTTTCTAAAGGCTTACTCCATTTCTTGACTTGTCCAGTAACCGTTTGCAGACCAGCACTGCTCAGTGTCATCCTCTGGCTCCCACCGCTGTGTGGTAGTCAAACTTCCAAAATCATTTCTTCCGCTTTCCCACTGTCATGAAAGATTGCATGATACCACAGGTGCAAAGTGCGTGACACACGGTGGTGTATTCAATGAATATTAGTCCCTGTTATGTCTTCCTAAGCACTTGGCATGGTAGAGTGGAAGGGATCCAGAGGCAGGCATTCAGGTAAGAACTGGGGACGCAGCATTCCTAGAGCTTACTCTCCATCAGTAACAAGACCTTATAAAATATCATTTGTATTATTTAGTCTGTGCATTATGAATTCAAACTTTAGTTAGATTAAATTATACTCTACTAATATATTTGTTTGTTGCATACAGAAATCAAGAAGTCGTTATAGAAATTTCTTTTGAGACATCTCCAAAATCTTCGGCTCTTCAGTGGCTCACTCCTGAACAAACTTCTGGGAAGGAACACCCGTATCTCTTTAGTCAGTGCCAGGTAAAAAAAGTTCTGGAATGATTTATTATACAAAAAATTCCCAGCACATTCAGTTTACTGAAGCAAAGTGGACAGTGGTCTTATGGATACTCAGGTCTTACCTAAGATAGTATTTTAATTTATGTTATAAAAATGATATATATTTTCATTGCTATCTCATTATTAACATATTCATATATCACTTTTAAAAAGAAACTCCCTTCAGTTTGAAATCATGTCCACTTAAAGTGGACTGTCTAGGTCATATTTATATTTATATTCCTAGCACCTAGCATAGAACTTGGCATTCTTGAGTGGACACTCAAGAAGTGGTTATGAAATAGAAAGGACAAATTAATAAGACAAAAGTAATAGGTACTAGTTATGAAAAATGTTAACAGTAAAGAAGTGGAGGGTGCCTGGGTGGCTCAGTTGGTTAAGTGACTGCCTTCCTGCTTCTCCCTCTGACCCTCCCCCCCCACTGTCTCTCTCTCAAATAAATAAGCAAAATCTTAAAAAAAAAAAAAAAAAAACAGTAAAGAAGTGGAAAGTGACAGATCAGATTTTTCAGTCTTCTCCAGGTACCATTGCCCAGAAATAACCACCACTGAGTTAGGTGTGCAACCATTCCAGACTTTCCTTATACTTTTACAAATGTATATGTTATGTAAACATATTAAATGACCTTTAAAATGATACAATTTAAACTATTTCTGTTTTCTGTTTAAAAACTAAGAATAAAGAATCCTATCAGTAGAGACAATCTGTCACAAGGGTAATACATATCAAACTATCTTCTGAAAGGGAAAAAAACTAATTCCGTTAGTAATTAAATAATTTACAACTAAAGGAACTCATTTCATTAAACACTAACTGTATTTTCCAACATTATATTAGATACTTTGCACGTTTAATCCTCTCAATATTCCTAAGTAATAGGTACTACCTTAGACTCAAATTTAAATACAAGTCTAGATGGTATTGAGAAAGACCGTTCTTTCTCCTTCCTTTTCTTCTTACTTTTTACTTTGAAAGTTTGCTGCAAGATTGGAATGTCAAGCGTCTAGCAACACTCCCCAAACTGTTTTCCTCAGAACATCTAATGGGCTTCCCATTAGATGTTAATAATTAACCAGAGCAAGATAGTTTCCTGTTAAAACAAGTGTAAGAATTCAAACAGGTTTCTTTATTGTAGGCCTTTTCAGAGTCTCCAGGAGGCTAATGTTCCAAATGACTCTTTAAGACAGGGATGTAGTAAGCATGGTTCTCAATTTCATTTCACTAAAGAGCCTTTTTGCTCAGGATCCCTACCAGCATCACTGAGTACTGCTGTTACTCTGAGCAGAGAGTAGGAGACGATGCTTAACATTGCTTCATGCTTCAACTGAAACGTGAGGATTGACCATACATTAAAATGGGAAATCAGACTTTTCTATCCGCGATCTGAAAAAAATGGGAGACGTATTTTTAAAAAGAACGTGTCAAAGGGCAGTGCTGCAATTTTAATAATTTCTTAATGACTTGATTTATAAGAAAGGGGAATAGCTTTTTCTTTTTCCCTCCCCCCCTCCCAGGCCATCCACTGCAGAGCAATTCTTCCTTGCCAGGACACTCCTTCTGTGAAATTAACCTACAGTGCAGAGGTAAGTATCACAAATTATTAACTGAATTAAATGACTCATTTAAGTAAATGTGGTATAAATGATAAGCAGAGTTAATAACTGGATTTTTATAGTTAGTAATATTTTACTTAATTAACTTTTATATGAAATATGTAACAAAGAAGATGTGGACCTCATTTTGCGTCTCTTTTCTAAAAATTTTATTTTTAAGTAATCTCTACACCCAACGTGGGGCTTGAACTTACAGCCCTGAGATCAAGAGTCACATGCTCCAGCGATTGAGCCAGCCAGGCGCCCCTGCATCTCTCTTTTATTTATTTATTTATTTATTTAATTTATTTATTTATTATTTAAGATTTTATTTATTCTTTTGACAGAGAGCACAAGCAGGGGGAACGACAGGCAGAGGGAGAGGGAGAAGCAGGCTCCCCGCCGAGCAGGGAGCCCAATGCGCAGCTGGATCCCATGGCAGTGCATCTCTCTTTTAAAGGCAGTTTTGAACATAAGCATAATAAAAGGAAATGGGTACTATTCTGATTTTAAAAGGAATTCAGAATAGCGGACCTCAAAACAAGAATTTGGGGAAAACATCTTTTAACTTTAAAAAATTACCATTTGCAGCATTAAAGGTTCTAGAAATGCCCTCTATAGCCACGTGAACCTCTATCTATCTAGGTCCCCTAACAGGCATAGATTACAGACTTATCTGACTACATGTCCACCTGATTCCTGTTGTAGGTACTGCTAATCCTTTTACGAAAAGGACTATAATAATAAATAAGTACTAACTAAGTAATACTAAAGACATACGTACCTATATATGTACATACTAGGTCCCAGGCCAGCCCTACTCAGACCAAGCAAATAGAATTGAGGACTAACCTGTCTTTATGGGGGCTTCTTGATTCTGAGATCATCCCACAACTGAACCACACCTAGTATGTATAGTGCTGTGGAAAACCATATACTTGGAGACGAAGAATCCCAGGTTTGGGACTCTTCTCTACCCCTTACTAACTGCATGACCTGGGGCAAGTCTTATGACCTCAAAACCCTGAGTTGTCTCATCTGTATAACACATCGCCACCTAAATAAAGGGAAGAAGCAGAACTAAATTATTTCCCGAGTGCTTTTTAGCTCTAGATTTATGGTTGTTGTAGCACTGGTTTTGGAGGTTCTGATTCTGTGTCTGCCTCAGAAATAGCTTTAAATACTGGGCCAGGCAAGAAGAATATGAAAATCTAGAACTTCACGGGATGTATGTTTGCTAGATCATTAATATTGAAGGGATAGTCCTTGATTCTAGCATTCATTAGAAATAAAACTCAGAACCATGGAGCTTGGGTGCACATTCAAGTGACCATAAGGGGGCTCCCTGCTCAGCGGGGAGCCTGCTTCTCCCTCTCCCTCTGCCATTCCTTCCACTGTGCTCTCTCTCTCTCTCTCTTGCTTTCTCTCTCAAATAAATAAATGAAATCTTAAAAAAAAAAATTCTTTTTTAAATGACCATAAGGTTTGCCCCATCAGCATCTTTTCCATACAAATTCCCAGAGAAAATATTTCACAGTTTTGGGCAATAACTCTTAGTTTCTCACAATCATGACCCTTAAAAAGCTCTTTGATTTGTAACTCCAAGTGTATGGTTTAAATATAAAACTGTTCAAAACTGTATTCGCTGTCCTAAAGTGAGTATACCTTGTGAATCTGTTCTGAGGGTGTGGAGGAGGACAGGGGTGACTAGCCCTGCCAGGAAGGTTGCTGGGCTCTTCTTCCCTACTTATTCTTTGCAGCAGTCCTATGAGGAATTACTCTTGTTTGATGGGGAAACTGAGGCTTAGGGAGATTATTTTCCCAAGTCCATGCAGTTAGTAAGTAGCAGAGCTGGAATTCTAATCTAGTTTCTACCAAATGCTCTTAACATGGATGGATGAATGGATAGATAGATACCTCACATTCATTTTTAAAGAAGCCAGTTTTATATATCGCTAATTTTATTTATAAACCTGATATGTCTAAACTTACTGGGCTCATTGTCTATTACACATGCAGTTTAAGATACATAGACTCTTTTCTTTAGAACTGGAAATGACTTCTCTTCTTGATTAGGTATCTGTTCCTAAAGAATTGGTGGCACTTATGAGTGCCATTCGTGATGGAGAAGCACCTGACCCAGAAGACCCGAGCAGGAAAATGTATAAATTCAGCCAAAAAGTAAGATCTGAGGGCCTCCTTTTTTGTTCTAATTGCTGGTGAACTGTAAATAGCTTTTATCCATCCAGAGAGTAAAATTGCTTTTGAAATATTTCAGAATTTCAAAAGCAGCTTCTGTCTTTTGTGTTCTTCATTTCTTTTGTGCTTGTAAAATGTTGGGCTCTATTTACAGAGCTGGACTAAAGAAAGGGGTTGCTGGATAAGCAAAGTAGGGAGTGTGGCCTGATCCCATTCTCCCTCATCTCAGTTAGCAGCAGGTTTTCTGTTGTTTTAAGTTACACTTTTGTCCACCCTCCTACCACAGTGCAGGCCTGTGGTTATTTAGTGTTTACAAATGGAAGAGCTATATTAGACCCCCCCCAAAAAAAACCCAACTCTGTTACAGTCCTTAAGGTTAAAATTCCTATGTAGCTGGTAATTTGACTTGTATCTTTGACCTTTAATGAATTAAATGTGTTTATTCATGCTTTTTTTTTTTTTAATTGACCTTCTAAAGAGAACATGTAATTGAACCACAGTGGACAATTTTGCTCCCACCCCAGCATCTGTGATTCCAAGCTCCCGAACCTTCAGCATCTTCTTATTGCTGGATTATTTTAT
The DNA here is from genome assembly GCF_964656455.1 of Halichoerus grypus. Taxonomy (NCBI): domain Eukaryota; kingdom Metazoa; phylum Chordata; class Mammalia; order Carnivora; family Phocidae; genus Halichoerus; species Halichoerus grypus. Next base: position 154,489,278 of record NC_135717.1, on the reverse strand, counting down.
ATGTCTTTCAAATATACCAGGAGTGTTTTTAAAAAAAGGAAGTAAAAAATTGTTTTACGTCAAGGAAAAAACCGAAAAGCCTAAGAAAAAAGCACAGTTCCTTACAGGTTAATTTTTGAGAAATGCTTGAAATGGACCCGGTAATATTATGTGCAGTCATGTCTTTCACATTTCAGACGCTGTCTTTCCTAGTAAAATAAAAGAGAAATAGATGTTTTGAAATGTTTTACATCACAATTTTGAACTATTTGACCCCCTAAAAATGAGACCGGTGAGATTTGAAAAGGAATTTACTTACTTTTAAATATGAATTATCTTACTCTGTAACATTTCTAAGTACTAATTTGAGCATGTGTGTGTGTTGTTGTTTTTTTTGCCCCTTTAGGTGCCCATCCCCTGCTACTTGATTGCTTTAGTTGTTGGAGCTTTAGAAAGCAGGTGAGCTTTTGAACAAATTTTGAGGTTTACAAAAAGATTAAACTTCAAGTATCTTGAACCTCTGGCAAGATTAACTAGTAGCTCATTTGTGCACGTCTCAAGATACCAAACTGACAGCTCTGGAAAAATTCAAATCTAATTATAAAATGTAAATAACAATGAATTTTAAATGAAAAAGTCTTTACCAGTCACCCTTCAGATTTTCTAGGTATTGCAGAATGAGCATACTCTCGCCTTTAGTTAGAGATCTGGATTCCAATATAAGTTTGAACTAGTCACTTCTCATAACTTCCATTTCCTCATCCTTGAAATTGTAATATCTCCCTTTTCCCTAGTTGAACAAGTGAGGTAAAATATGTTAAAGCACTTGGACACCTATAAATATTACAGAAATAAAAGATTTTATTGAAATTTTACTAATAGCTAGGGTGCCCTTCTTAATTTTTTATTAAGTCTTATTTCTTTTTTTTTTTTAAAGATTTTATTTCTTCATTTATTTGAGAGAGTGAGAGAGAGAGAGAGAGCACATGAGAGGGGGGAGGGTCAGAGGGAGAAGCAGACTGCCTGCGGAGCAGGGAGCCCAATGCGGGACTCGATCCCGGGACTCCAGGATCATGACCTGAGCCGAAGGCAGTCGCTCAACCAACTGAGCCACCCAGGTGCCCAATTAAGTCTTATTTCTAAACAGCTGAAAATTAAGAATATCTGTAGTCGTCACATTCTTTAAATTGCCAGAAATGTGGACAAGATCGAGCAGTCAGGTAAACTCAGATTCCAGGTCCAGCTCCAAGCAGTTACTATCCACATTCTTGGGCAGCTCACCTCTTGAGTTTCCTTTTCTTCACCTAAAGACTAGAAAGAACAGTATGTACTTCAAAGGATTTTTGTGAGGATTAACCGACCCAATATAGGTAAAGCTCCTGGCCTACAGGAAACACTCACTAAATGGTAATTCTAGTAACTGTCACAGCGCTGACCATTACAAGGGCTTATTGTATGCCGACCCCAGTGCATTATGGCATGGAACCCCCGCAACTCTGTGGAGTAGATGTGATTGTTTTTCCCATCTTACCAATAAAGAAACTGATGCTCGGTGAGTATTAATAACTGCCCCCGGGTCATGCAGCTAGGAAGCGTCAGGGCCAGGACCCAGATCTAGGCTGTCTGGCTTTGCAGCCCGTGGGGCCAAGACATGCTGGGTGGGATGCAACAGCCGTTAACCACCCAGGGCCTTCGATGTACCAGGAGTGTGAAATACACACTAGATTTCTAAACACCTAGTATGAAAAAAAGAACGTCAAATATTTCATCAATAATTTTTATGTTGATTACATCTTGAAATGATACTACTTTGGATATATTGGGTTAAACAAACTATATTGTTAAAATTGATTTCATCTGCTTCCATTTTGCTTTTTTCAGTTGTGACCACTAGGCAATTTAAAATTACATATGCAGCTCATACTTGTGGCTCTCATTAAATTTGTTGGATTAATGCGGGTTACCATTGCTACCCAGTGTGGTCTAGAGACCAATAGCTTTGGCATCACCTGGGAGTTGGTTAGAAATGCAAATTCTTGGGCCCTGTCCCAGAGCTACTAAATCAAAATTTGCATATGAACAAGCTCCCCAGATCATCTGTATGCACATTAAAGTTTGAGAAGCAACTGCTCTCTCTGGGGCAGGACACCCTGGTGAACTCTTGTCTGGGGTTTGGTGCACGTAAAATTTTTAGGATGAAATTTAGATGAAAAAAATATTTTTGTGTTCTAGTCCTGTGTAAGTGATACATAGTTCTATTTGTTTCTTCTTTTTTTAAAATTGTGGCTAAAAACCCCACAAAATTTACCATCTTAACCATTTTTACAGGTACAGCTCAGTAGTCAGTAGTGTTCAGTATATCCACATTGTTGTGAAACAGATTTTCAGAACTGTTCCATTTTGCAAAACTGAACCTCTGTACCCTTTAAACAACAACTCCCATTTCCACCTCCCCCCAGCCCCTGGTAACCACCATTCTCCTCTCTGTTTCTGAGTTTGAACACTTTAGAGACCTCCTAAGCGGAATCAGAGAGTATTTGTTCTTTTGTAACTGGCTTGGGTTACTCAGCATAATGTGCTCAAGGTTCAGCCATGTTCTAGCACGTGACAGGATTTCCTTCTTTTTCTATTTGTTTCTTCTTCTATGAGTGTTCAACCTTTAAGTGCATAACAAATAACCTCTTACTGAGCCATGACTGGGTTTCTATAGTTGTGAGATTGTGAGAGGAAACTAGATCCCCAAAGTTCTTACCAGAGCCAGTAAGCTAATCTTTGGGGGCACCTTATGTCTCTGTTTTCATTTGGCCCAGACGGGGCCTCCTTATAGAGCTGCCTATTTACTGGTGTGCATACAACAGGATTGTATCTCAGAGAAGCCATTAAACCTCCCGTCCTCCCCAAAAGCACATGGTAAATCATACTCCTACTGTCAGGACGTGTAGATAGTACTTTAGCTCTTTCCTAGAACCAAGTAAGTAATGTGTCTTGAACTTCATTTTTATTAAGCCTTTTAATTTTGCAGGCAAATTGGCCCAAGAACATTGGTTTGGTCTGAGAAAGAGCAGGTGGAAAAGTCTGCTTACGAATTTTCTGAGGTTGGTCATATAGTTGCCCTTTTTAATAATCCTGGTAGACAATAGATTTAAGACTTTAAGTATGAAATGCGATGGTGTTAAGTGATATGGTAAGAGAATCAAATATCTCTTATTCTGTGTGGATTTGCAGTTGCTACTATTTTTGCATCAATATAATTTAAAATGAGCATCCTTAACTCATAACCTTCGTAGAAAGCAACAGGTACTTTGAAGAAATTCATCATTGTAATGACTAAGACACGTAAATATATATGCACTCATTTTCCAGACTGAATCTATGCTTAAAATTGCGGAAGATCTGGGAGGACCGTATGTATGGGGGCAGTATGACCTATTAGTCCTGCCACCGTCCTTCCCTTACGGCGGCATGGAGAATCCTTGCCTCACGTTCGTAACCCCCACTCTGCTGGTAAGTGTGAGCATGTCTGCACGCACAGCTGAGTTCTCACACACACAGCTGGGTGTGAAGAGCCTTAGGCTCCTGATCATCTATTTGTTTTAAACAATATTTTCTCTTATTTATATACCTCTTCCTCCTGATGTTATTGCTTATTACGGTCATTTTCATCATCTCATTTTTTCAAAAGAAAATAAGTTGGCCATTAGGGAGACAAGACTATTATATTCAAGGTGTGTGGGGGCGTTGGGGGAGGGGAGGCAGCGTCATAGCAATATATGGACGAATTCTGTATGCAGACACAGAAACTAGACCATTTATACTTGGCATGTAGGGACAGGTCAAACAAAACAAACAAAAACTCACTTTAGCATGTATAGGGAAGGATTAGACCTACAGTATATAACTATAATTTATATGCCTTTGTATGCTACTTTAAATCACTACGGACTTTTCTTAAATATGCTGTGGGTAATTAGGAGAGAATAAGGTACATAAGGGAAATAAGAACAGATATAAAAAAGTGGAAGGAGAAATGTTTCCTGGAAGTTGGAGATAGGTATACTGGCCTTCCTGGTCATGGAAAAATTCCCAGATGAGGGAGAGAAAGAATCATGCTATTTTTTTAGTCCTGCCTTTTTTTGTTTTATTTTCTCAATACATACTCTGCTTTTGAACCCCTTTGAGTGCGACAGTAGAAATACAGCGTACTATTAATGCTGGAATACGTCCTGATGTAGGCAGTCTTTTAAATATAGTCTGTAATTTGAATACTAAGGTAATTTTCATCTTTTTTAGGCAGGAGACAAGTCACTCTCCAATGTAAGTTAAAATTTGTTATTGTGGTCTTACCCTCAAAAGAACTATTAAGTCAGCTGATTTTTTAAATATCCATTGTATTGTTATGTTGAAGATACACTTATAAAAGATAACTTAGGGGTTGTTATATTAACAGTTAGATTTAATAGATTTCATAACATTTTATGATCTGATCTCTTGAGATGTTTATGAAATATATTTTAATGGAAAGTTGTGTCCATTTAATATTTTCTAAATAATTTTTTGTTTCTAATTTTTTAAACCATACTTTTGTCTTTGGCTAAATGATGATTTGTTTGCTCAGCTAACTCCCTGAATATCTCAGCTGATGTTAAAAAAAAAATTGAACAATGTGGAACTGAAAGAACTAGAATGCTTACTTACAGAGTTATTTTAGAGTAAGGCGATCAATTCTACCACTAATCCCTTCCACTATTTACTACACATCATTTCCACTTTAGGTTATTGCACATGAAATATCTCATAGTTGGACAGGAAATCTAGTGACCAACAAAACTTGGGACCACTTTTGGTAAGATTTTTTTATTATTAATGTTTCTTTATTGGTTCTTCTTATTAATTTCTTTCCCTGCCTCCCGCCACTCTAAATTGTTTTGTGGCAGTATCTTGTTTTTCTTTGTCATCATCTCTTTGGTAGACAGTTTAAAAAAAAAATTCCACAACACTTGTCACACTGTCAGGTAGAGTAGGGGCATTCGGCTCGTGCTTGTTACTTAGTTCCTGGTAGGGTCACATTTTAATACACGGGCACGTAAAATGAGAACCATGGCTGGATTTTCCCCGCTGCCATCTGCTGGGCTGTGCTTCCCATTGTTCTGAATGGAATGCAGAGTAGCCAAATAGGCAATCTGCTTAGACTATAGTGTCCATGCTCTACAATTCTTTACTAAAGCCAAAAAGAAAATATCTTGATTAAATTGCTTGTTCCTTGCAGCTGTGCACTGTTTTTTATTTACAAAAAACCTTTCTTCAGGTTAAACGAAGGACATACTGTGTACTTGGAACGCCACATTTGTGGACGACTGTTTGGTGAAAAGTTCAGACATTTTCACGCACTGGGAGGATGGGGAGAACTACAGAATTCGGTAAGTGAGTCATGCTTTGAAAAGCATTTCTCCAAAGTTGAATAGGCATTCGAAAGTTTAGTTTGTAAACTAGCTTTCCTAAGTAGCAACAAGAAAGCCATACTTACAGGTGTGGAAAATCAAGCAGATACTGGTATAATATTCCATTTTTTTTTTTAAAGCTTTATTTATCTGAGAGAGAGAGTGTGTGGGGCGGCGGAGGGGAGGGGCAGAGGGAGAGAGAGAAACCCTGAGCAGACTCTGCGCTGGGCACAGAGCCCGACGTGGGGCTCGAATCGAGGACCCTGAGATCATGAGTTGAGCCGAAGCAAAAGAATTAGACACTTAATCCACTGAGCCACCCAGGGGCCCTGGTATAATACTTTATTGATACAGCGATTAGCCTGTGTAATGTCACGTTCATGATCAGTAGGACCTCATTGGGTCTTTGCAATTAATATAGTCAGTTACTTAGTTTGAATTTTTCAGTGCTCCCTCCTGAAGGCTGAATTTGCTGACCAGGCATTGAAACATTTTTCTAGTTTTTTTATAAGAATAAAGCCTACTGCTGAGCAGGAAATATCATGGAACATGACACAAGTAGCCATTCCATTAACAGACTTACAGAAATTTGTGCTAACATACCCTACAATTTCTAGTCTCTCAGTTTAAGTTCTAGATTCCCCTAAAGTTATCCCTTTGAGTGAAGTAATACTTCCTTATTAGTTTGCTTGCATGCTAATAACCAACATATTTGAACGTTCATCTGATTTTGTGTCTTGCAGGTAAAGACTTTTGGAGATACGCATCCTTACACCAAACTTGTGGTCGATCTGACGAATGTGGACCCCGACGTGGCATATTCTTCAGTGCCCTACGAGAAGGGCTTTGCTTTACTCTTTTACCTTGAACAACTTCTTGGGGGCCCAGGCAAGTAGTTGGCATTTTCTGATTTTTTTTTTTTTTGAGGGCAATGTGAAGAATAAGGAAGCATTTTTAACTGTTGTTTTTGCTCCATTTTATTCTTCCGGTTCATTCTGTGTGTAGCTGCTGAAGAAAATCTGTATCATCTTCTAACGTGACCTCTCTACTTCAAACCTTGAATATGCTGAATTCAAAATCGTGTTCCATAACTTTAAAAAAAACTCATCAGTATTTTAAAAATTAGGAAAATAGTATGTACTCAATGAAAAAAAATTCTGTAGTACAGAAGTTTCTAAGAGTAACAAGTGAGAGTCCTTCAGCCCCTTTCCATTCCCCAGGTAACCACTGTTAGCAGTTTGGTGTGCATGGTTCCAGATCTTTTTCTAAGTATAAGTGAACAAACAGACAAATATATTTTAATTACAGAAAATAGATCATTGGGGCACCTGGGTGGCTCAGTTGGTTAAGCGTCTGCCTTCAGCTCAGGTCATGATCCCAGGGTCCTGGGATTGAGTCCCGCATTGGGCTCCCTGCTAGGTAGGGAGCCTGCTTCTCCCTCTCCCCTGCTCATGCTCGCTCTCTCTCTCTCTCAAATAAGTAAAGTCTTAAAAAAAGAAAAGAAAATGGATCATTTTTACATATATAAAATTTGTTCTACCTTTGTTTTTTTTAAATTCAGCAATGTTCCACAGACATCCTTCCACGTCAGAACATACAAATCTACCTTATGCTCTTTAATGCCAGCAGAGTTGTCCATGATATAGATGGGCTGAACATATGCAGCCTTCCCCTTCTGATAGGTGTTGGATGTTCTCCTTTGTCTGTGGACTTTGAAGGCCCTCCCTCACCTGCACACATTCTGACTGTCCCATCTTGTTCTCCTCCTCTTGGTTACACTAAGGCAATTGCTTTTAGAATTTGTGTTGTGGATTCCTTCTCTGTTTCTTCATTGCGTTGTCCTCTTACTTGTAATTAGGATTTCTCTTCTCCCTTCCACCAAATTACATATATGCTTCAAGGCCCAGCTTAAGTCCTACCTCCTCTGATTTGAACATTCTTTCACCACTAAAGCCCTTATTGGTTTCCCTGTTCTCTGAAAGTTCTCTGTTCTCCATGGTCAAGAATACCATACCATGCACCAAAAAAAATATTAAGTAGTTACCTTTCCATTAATCAGTTTTTTTTTTCTTTTACTATTAGAGGTTTTCCTAGGATTCCTAAAGGCTTATGTTGAGAAGTTTTCCTACAAGAGCATAACCACTGATGACTGGAAGGATTTCCTGTATTCCCACTTTAAAGATAAGGTTGGCTTTTTAAAAGCTTTCTTATTTTTTATGCCCAATATACCTGTATTTAATGGCTATTTGTTAGGCTGATTTGAATTCCTTAATAGTAGTATTGGTTTAGAATTTAAGACTCAACCTTTCATGGTACTTTTTCCTATGTAAAATGCGATCTCAACAACATGTGACTATTTCAGAGAGATCTGCAATAGTAGGTTTCAGAAATGTATTTTTTTGTATGTATTTAATTTTCCTGCTTCATTTAACAGAGTGCTGGTTAATATAAATTTATTTTAGGAAAGAGACTTAGAAATTATCTTGACATGTCAGTATAGACAAAATTACAGATTTGAGGACCTAAAAGTCTGTTTTTCTATTTATTTTTCGCCCCCATTGGAGAAAGTTATTCCGTAGCAACCTCGGTGTTCTTCGTGTTCACAGGTTGATCTTCTCAATCAAGTTGACTGGACCACCTGGCTCTACTCTCCTGGAATGCCTCCTGTAAAACCCAAGTCAGTACTTCCCGCTAATGCTTCCCTTCTTACTCACTGAAATCCTTGAGCCCGTCAAAATACCTAACAGGGTTTGAGGACTTCCTTAAGCTCGTCCTAGTTAGAGAGTAGACATAGTAGGTGTTTGACCCTTAACCCTGAGGTCAAAAAAAAATTTTCCATGATATTACAAATATAAATTCAATTAACTGCAAATCATTATGGAATGCCTCCTTTCAGCTGAAGGATGGTGATACAGAGAAGATATTTTCCTTTCTGTCAAAACCTCTGCAATAAGAAATACAACTTTTATAAGTATTATGGTCATCATTACAGCAGTGTTCTAATTTGTCATCCCCATTTCCAGAGGAGGCACATTAGACTTAGCAAGGTAAAGGTCTCCTGCCGAAGTTTGCACAGTAAGTAAAGAGTTGAGATTCAAACCTTGGCAGGCTTTACCCCTCCGATGTACTGCCTTTTAAACTAAATACTCTCCTCGAATCAGAGACCTAAACTCTGGTCCCCACACGTTGTCATGTGAGGATGCTAACTACCGCATGTTCCAGCCAGGATCATGCTGTTCCCCCCACCGGCAGTACTCTTTACCCAGGTCATTCCAATCTCAGCTCAAGAACTGCTTCCTCATGGAAATATCCCTTGACCTCTCTGACCAAATCCGGTCCCCATTTAGGATTTCCTGGTGCTGTGTATGGCCTCTTCATTGCTGTTACCACAGTAGTAATTTTAATTTGTGTGATTATTAAAGTCTTTCTCCACGAAGACTCCAGTCTTCCACGACACTGAAGCCCCATGAGAGCAGGGCTCTGATCTGGTTTTGCTCACTTCTTTTCTTAGGACCTTGCCATAAATAAGGGCTGCTTCCCTTTCCTGGGCTAATCCTTACCTAGTTCTTTTCATGACAATGAGAAGGAAGTTTCAGGACACCCAGAAAGAGATCAGCAGAGGTTTTGTATTGTCCTATTGTTCCTTACAAAATCAGTGCTAAGGAATGTTCTAGTTGAAGGTGATTTACTGCCTGAGCAATGTACCACCTCTGATCCCATTTGGTCTCCGGGACAAACAAAAGGCTTTCTCTTCAGTCCACAGCCTGGCTACTTCACGAAGATTAACTGGCAGCTACTTCAAAGGAGGACGCTGCTTTAACTCCTTTATAATCTCCCCTAGAGCACAAACTGTCTTTCAGAGGTTCAGAGGTAACTTCTAATCAAAACTCATTTCATTTAGGCCCACAGGGGCAGGAACCCACTGTTCTCTAATAGAAACATTTCACAGCAAGCAAGCATCATTTATGGACAAAGAGGGATGTTTTGCAAGAATTTTTGCACCTTATACAGTTTCTTCCGTTGTTGTTGCAAAACAGAGGATTTATTTTCTAAGTTGAGAACACACAGATTTTAGTGCAGTTTGCTTGGCTTTAATGGTCAGAGTTTGTTATTTCCACCCTTTTCTGAAAAGAGAGGAACAAAATCATCACATGATTTCGGAGTCTCCCAAGGGTCTCCCGTGACACCATCATTTCCCTGGTGTCTAGGACCGTGCCTGCCACGTAGGCATTCGCAGATTTGTTGGATGGTTTACAAAGTTGGAAGATTAGATAGTTGGAACAACAGAATGTAAAATCCACAAAAGCAGGGACTTTGTGTTGTCATGAGCACCTAGAAATGTGCCTGCCACACAGCAGACCCTAAATGTGCCCACCTGAGTCCCAGCGCCTTCAGCGGATGCTACTGAAGCTTTTGACCATCTTTGCTGAGATGGTGAGGCATTCTCTCCGGAGGATAATCAGGTGTTTCATTAATTTGGTATCCACTTGGATTTCCAAGTTCTCAGATGACACCAGTATATTTAAGTCAGGTAGAAGATTTCCTATTTCCAGCACTCTGGAGTTCTTTATCTATCTATCTTTCTACCTTTCTTTCTTTCTCTCTTTTTCTTTCTTTCTTTCTTTCTTCCTTCTTTCTTTTTCTTTTTCTTTTTCTTTCTTTCCTTTCTTTCTTTCTCTTTCTCTTTTCTTTTCTTTCTTTCTTTCCAGATTTTTATTTGAGAGAGAGAGAGTGAGCGAGAGAGAGAGCATGAGTAGAGGTACGGGCAGAGGGAGAGGGAGAAGCAGATTCCCTACGGAGCAGGGAGCCCGATGTGGGACTGGATCCCAGGACTCTGGGATCATGACCTGAGCCTAAGGCAGACAAACGACTGAGCTACCCAGGTGCCCCCCGGGCTTTATTTAAAAAGAACGTTGAGGGGCGCCTGGGTGGCTCGGTCGGTTGACCGTCTGCCTTCGGCTCAGGTCATGAACTCAGGGTCCTGGGATCGAGCCCTGCATCGGGCTCCCTGCTCAGGGTGGAGTCTGCTTCTGCCCCTCCCTACTCTCATGCTGTCTCCCTCGGGCTCTCTTTTGCTCTTTCTCTCAAACGAATACATAAAGTCTTTAAAAAAAAAAAAAAAAAGAACTTTGAAAGTTAAGTATGTTCTGTAACTTCAACATTGCATTTATGGAAAAGCAGGTACATTTTTATGAAATTTAATCTCTAGTATTTTTTCATCTTTGCAGTTATGATATGACGCTGACAAATGCTTGCATTGCCTTAAGTCAACGGTGGATGACTGTGAGTACTAACGTGTGATTTTGACTCCTTTTTGAATTGTACAAACATGTCTCTACTCAGGAAGGAGGTGGCAGGGACGGGAGCGGGAGGGTACTTTACTCACAAACTCACGTATTTGGAAAGGTCATTCATAAGCCAAGTTTGTCCGAAGTGGTGGCATACCAGCCCTCAATGTGTAAAGTTAAGTTTGGCTGGGGGAGCAAATAGATATTGGTGGTGTTAGTTCTCATTTTCTTGCTTCTTTTCAAGTCTTAAAAAAGGTATGCAGAAATACTTGCGTTTTCTCTTGCTTCTTTTCCTCATCAGTCATTTGTAAGACGCTGCTTCAGATACAGCCCTTCCCCATCCCAGGTCAATCTCAAAGGGTGTTAGGTGAGCGCTGGTGCAGCTGTTAGGGAAGAACGGAGGCCCTTCTGCTCTGTCGGTCGGTGTTAGTTGTTGACATCTGTGGAACCTCCTAAAGAAGAGCTTCTTTGTGTCTATCCTGAAATATAACCCTTAGAGAAACCAGAATGCAGATGTGCCCTGGGGAATGCTTTCATGAAAAATAACAGAAAATGTAGGAATAATCCTTGTAGGGGAAGAAAAGTAATTTTCCCTCTACCCTCTGAGTTCTCAGCTGAGACCTCTGTAATAAAAGGCAGATTACCAGGAGAAAAACAAATGTATTAATGTGTCTATCTCATGCATACAGGGGAGAGGCCAGCGGAAAAATGAGTAACTCAGAGGTGGCCCAGAATTCAGGATTAAATACCATTTCAGTAGGGAAAGAGAAGGCCTTTTAGGGGAAAATAAAGGATTTTTAGGAAAGATAAATGGGCCCTTAGAAGAATAGATAGGAGGTATGATAGTGTGGGACAAAGTTCGTCTGGGTGTGATGTCAGGTTTTTTTTTTCCTTTCCTGTGATCAGAGTCAATCTTGCCTGACTGATGAAACTCCCAGGGGAGGGGATCTAGGACAATTGGGTTCCTTTTGGAAGATCTGTCTTTAGGCAGATGAGTGCAGTTCAGAGAAAACCTCTCCTTGCCTTTCCTGTTTTTCAAGAGCCTGCAGCTAAAATAATCAGTATACTAAAGAGGCATATTTGGGGTAGCCTATTTTGCTATCCTTCATCCTGTTATCTTCAACAAATTTAGATGTTGCCTTTTGACACTTGTTTCTAAAGTTTAGTGATAAATAACAGTAAGTGATGAGCAGCATGAAAAAGACACAGATGAAGTAACGAGAGGTCACCAGAAAGAACCAATACTTCCACCTGGGGGGGTGGGGGAGTGCATTGAGGTTGGCTGCAGCATGGAGGAGAGCTTTGTCTAGAAGAGGGCATTTCAGCTAGGACTGAGGATGGTTTGGGCATGGAGGAGGTAGAGGAAGACATTCTGGGTGGGAGGGACAGAGTTCAAACAGTTTTTTTTTTTAAAGCAGCAACAAAACATGGAGCCTAGATGGAGAGGTGAGTTCAATCTGGTTAGAGCTTAGAGCCTATTCTTCTGGTTCATCTCTCAACCCTCCTCCCCCCTTCTGACCTGGGGCCATCGCCACACTGACTTCCATTAAGTTCCATCAAGTTTCATGAAGATAGTGTTATTCCATTCCTTCATGCCTTCTACAGTCTGCCCGCTCTGCTTCCTCCCACCTTCGTTCTCTCCTCATCCCAGGCTAAGTAAGGCTTTTTCTTCCTTACCTCCCATAGAATCCTGTAAACAGCCCCATCACACCATTTCTGGCTTTTTTTGTGCTATCATTAAAGTACTCTTATCAGATTGGAACAAATAAGTCAGCCAGTTCAATTAACCAGTCAGCTAACTGAAAAAAATTGGTTAAAATTGGTTAAAGCAGGGTGTCATAAAAATTGATCATAAGGAAGACACTTTATTTTAATTGAAAACATAAATTACTCAAACTTTGACTATGGGGCCAAAGCTGTATGTCAAGTGCATAAACTAAATTCTTAATGAACCTATAACTTCTAATTTTAGTTTCTTTAAAGTGGAAATAGAATTTAAATACACTTGCAAAGCAATGTGTATCCCTTCTAGATTTTTCTGTTGTTATTCCCATCTTTTTACAAGCACCTTGTCTACAAATTCGGTAGCAACATTCTTTTGTACAGCAGTTTTTAAGTTAAAGTTGACTTAGATTTTTCAGAGCAATAAACTTAATATTTATAGAAATTTCTTTTTCTTGGCACTCTGCTTTGATCAGTTTGCCTATTATTCAACGAGATTTCCTGATTACAACTACAACTGACATCAACACATTTGGAGACAATTCTAGCTGATGTGGTTAACACATAAATCAACAGAGGGGAGGAGAAGAGCACAGGTACTCGGGGTGGCCCACCCACTCTGAGCATAGGGTGTGCCCTGGACATGAGTCCATTCATTTTACATAACGAGAGGGTGGAGAGTATCAGTTAATCTAATGAGTGGTTTTAGTGGAGCTCATTTTAAGGAAGCTTTTACTATATTTGTATTTTTTTACTGCACTGTTTGCATCTGTTTCTTTCACCAGGCCATAAGCCCCTTGAGAGCAGAAATTGTTTTTATTCACCTCTATATGCCCAGGGCCATCTACATTTATCCACTGTTGGATAAATACATGGATTAGTAGAGGGAAAACAAAGTTGGAAAGATAAATTAGTTCCCTATTACAGAGGCTCTTGATTGTCAAGCAAAGGACTGTAACCCGTAATCTGTAAACAGCAGTGGATCCCTGAAGGTTTTTGAATTGCAAACGAAATGACTAGAGCTGTTTATTGGGACCCTTAGTCAAGCTGTGTAATATATAGGCTCAGCTGAGATGAGAAAGTTAGAGTCAGTAAGAAGGCCAGCTAGCGGTTCGGATGAGATAGTAGCTCAGATCGGAAGGCTTGAGGGGTTTGAACTAGAACAGTGCAGGAGGAAATAAAAGAGTTTAAAGATTTTTGAGGTTTAATTTTAAATAGCTAGTTAAGACCTTGAAAACCGATCAAATGTGGAGAAGAAGAAAGAGGCATAGAAAGCTCCAGGTTTTGAGGGAACCCTCTGACAGCCAGAAGAAGAAAGAAAAACAAATCAGGAGTAAGTCACATCAGGAAAATGGAACCAGAAACCCCAGGGAAAAGACACCATCCTTTAAAATAAAATATAGACATCTTTCTGAAGATTCTCATAACATCATAACAAAGTTAGACTATTACTAACTCTTTAGATCTAGGTCAGGATCTTTTTGAGGGGGTAGAAAATATCTAGGCAGCTCCCCACCCCCAGGCTAGCTGTGCATGTCTGCACGTCTGCTGTCAGTACTTGGCCTGGACTGGGGGGCTTCCTGTGTTCAGTGTCGTAATGACAGGGACCAGAGGTCTTAAGTTATGGTTAGAAGAGGGGTTTCGTTATGTACACTAAATCATTCTGTCTATGCAGGGAGGGAAATCCGGTAATACCTCTTGCCACAGATCATGCTTCAGCTCTTCTACCCGTGTCTTGAATCGATGTTTTGTGTAGTTCACAGACATGTCATGGAGAAAAGCCTAAGAGAGATCAAAGGGAAACGGGATCTTTTAACAACAGTGTGATGTATTAGGACCTCTGTTTTCATTTGAAAAATGTAGTGCAGCCCACCCGGTAAAACTGCTTCTGCTCCTGATTTCTGCTTAGATACTCCTTTAGGCTCAGCAGCCAAGGCGGACGATTATAAATAGTTCAGTATTAACAGGAACGGGCAGTGTCGGGGACAGACTGAGGACTCGTGGTCTGTGGAACCACTAGTGATTACAGCAAGTCCTCTCGTTGCCTCATTTGATGGCTCAGTTGTTTTTCTTAAATATTAAATAAAAGCAGATGAAAAAAATGTACATCACCTGTTTGAAGGTGTAAAAATCAACTGTAAAACAAATGCCTATGTACCCACCGCTAACCTAAGAAATAAAACCTCACCAGTACCGTTGGAACACCCCTCCCCGCCTCATGCTCCTCACTACCCACCTTGCCTTCCCATCAGGGTAACCATCACCTTGACCTTTGGCTTATTGTTCCATTGCTTTTCATGTTTTTACCACTTATGATATATCCTTAATAGACAGTTTAAATCTGCGTGTTTCTGAGCAGAGAATGAGATCTGTAAGTTTTAATACTAAGGTATGGTTTCACAGTGAGATAGAAAGGGGAGGAAGGTGTAAAATAATGTTTCTTTACTAGGTTATATATTTATACATTAAATTTTCTGGAAGGATATACAAGGAACTATTAGTTACTGAGGAATAGGACTTGGAGACAGGGAGCAAAAAAAAGGAATTTTTCATTTGGCCCTATTTGATTTTTTTTAAACATTGCATATATTTCTTTTCAACTTAAGAGAAACCCTAGTTTATGTAGAAGCCAGGAGGGAGGTTCCTCAAAAAGTTAAAAATAGAAATACCCTATGATCCAGTAATCACACTGCTGGGTATTTACCCAAAAAATACAAAAACACTAATTCAGAGGGATACATGCACCCCTATGTTTATACCAGCATTATTTACAGTAGTCAAACTATGGAAGCAGCCCAAGTGTCCATCGATAGATGAATGGATAGGAATATCTCTAATGGTATATATCTATAATGGACTATTGTCAGCCATAAAAAAGAATGAAATCTTGTCATTTGAAAGGACATGGATGGAGCTAGAGAATAATGCTAAGTGAAATAAGTCAGTGAGAGAAAGACAAATACCATATGATTTCACTCATGTGGAATAGAAGAAACAAAACAAATGAGCAAAGGAAAAAAAGAGTGAGAGAGAGTGAGACAAATCAAGAAACAGATTCTTAACTATAGAGAACAAACTGATGGTTACAGGGGGGTGTTAAGGGGGATGGGTGAAACAGGTAATGGGGATTAAGGAGTGTACTTGTCACGATGAGCACCGGGTGTTGTATGGAAGTGTTGAATCATTATATTGTACACCTGAAACTAATATAACTGTATGTTAACCATACTGGAATTAAAATTAAAAAATAATTAAAAAAAAAAGAAACCCTAATTTGAAAGAATTTAAAGCTAGTTTTAAAGATTTAAAATACTTACTTTGATAAGCTTTATTTAATATTTCTTAATCATATCCTCAAAGATTTTTGGCAGTGAATCCTAAATAGAAAAGTACAGACAGACTTTTCTTTCTCTTAGATGATTTCCAAGATTAAGTAGGAAAAACAGAACGTGTGGGGATGGAGGGAAACATCAGTTTGTGGTCTTATCAGTTTCATTAGTGATATTTAAGAGAATATGCAATTTGATCCTTTACCCAAATTTTTAAATAGGCCTATTAATTAGTTGATATGCTTTTGTAATGTTTACTTTGAAAATCCGTATATCTTGAATGGTACAAAGGATGTCAAAAGTTTCTTCCACTTTTACTATTAATAGTCTAATTTTTCTTTTTTTTTTTTTAAGATATTATTTATTTATTTGACAGAGAGAGAGACAGTGAAAGAGGGAACACAAGCAGGGGGAGTGGGAGAGGGAGAAGCAGGCTTCCCGCAGACCAGGGAGCCTGATGCGGGGCTCGATCCCAGGACCCTGGGATCATGACCTGAGCCGAAGGCAGCCGCTTAACGACTGAGCCACCCAGGCGCCCCAATAGTCTAATTTTTCTTAAGCAATACAGATTTTAGGAGTCATGTCAGCTTTTAAGTTATAGTAACATCATCTCAAAACTATTAAAGTAGCTAAGGCTTAAATACATTTTTCACCATCTTATGCATTCTTGTATTTCTGTCTTTTTCTTAATCTTTACTTTTATGTCAGATAGACCAATAAATATTTTTAAATCGTACATGAATGGAAATAACCAGGTAACATTTATTTTAGGCCAAAGAAGATGATTTAAATTCATTTACCTCAGCAGACCTGAAGGATCTCTCTTCTCATCAGTTGAACGAATTTTTAGCACAGATGCTCCAGAGAGTAAGTACTAGCTCAAAACATGAGAAATTACAACGGGCATAACAAAAGCGCAGCATTTATGTCAAACCCAACTTGGAAAAAAAAAGTTAATGTGAAAACTAATGGAAAAAAATAACATAAAATTCATTCATTTGTTGAATGCTCATTATGTTTAGTGTTGTTGTGAATATGAAAATATGCAAGAAAGAAATATAGCACGTCCTCAAAAAGCTTATAATCAATCTAGTAGGAAAGGTCACACGTACAAAATTTGGTAATAAGAGGAGGCATATTTTAGGTATCATTTGAGAAAAGCTTAATCAGTGAAGAACAACTCCCTTCCAACTGGCAGTGTCAAGGAAAGGTTTGGTGGGAGTGGGCCTTGCTTTGCCCAGAGCAGTGTTAGCAGAGGTGGAAATTCAGGTCCCAAGCCTCAGTGTTGCAGAAGTTAATGAAGATAATTCTAGAACGGCTAGTGGCATCAGATGTGATGAATCTTGAATGCTAAGCTAAGAATTTTAGGTTCTGTTTTAGTAGCTAGGAAAGGAGCTAACATTTTTAACAGGAAAGTCATTTGAGGAAAGGGTGGGTTATCCTACAAGTCCACCAGTGGATCAACATGAGGAACGTGGGTGGAATTCATTGGGGGACTTTTGGAGGACATGCAGGGGAAGCTAGTAGGAAAGGAGGAAACAGACCAGATGAGCAGGGGTGAAGGATGAAAGCATGGGGTTTGTGACTGACTGGATTTTGCGGTTAACAGGAAGGAGTCCAAGCAGATTTTAAGGTTTCAAACCCAAGTAATTAAAAGAACATGTGAAATGGCAAGCAGAGGCTGCATTTTGAGAGGGAGGGAAGGACGGGTCTTTACTGTTACACTGAAAGGCGCTCTTGGGTCTGAGGACCTTGAG
The DNA here is from genome assembly GCF_964656455.1 of Halichoerus grypus. NCBI lineage: Eukaryota > Metazoa > Chordata > Mammalia > Carnivora > Phocidae > Halichoerus > Halichoerus grypus. The sequence continues at coordinate 154,471,765 of NC_135717.1, read as the reverse complement.
AGGGATAGAGAAGACTAGACAGAGTTTCCTATGGAATCAACACAAAAGGACGACTAGGATTTAAGGCAACAGGGGCTTTGCAAGAATCCATTTTTAGGGCATCAAGTCACCGAGGTTTCATAAATGTCTGCAGCACCTGACAGGATGTCTCCGGAATAGGCATGGCAAAAATTAGTGAAAGCTGGGGGTCTGGGAGGTGACCTTAACCGGTGGACCTACCAAGGCGGACTTGGAGGCTAGCCGAGACCAAAGGATTTGGGAAGGGTCTGGCGCTCGGAGCAGAGATGCTTCCCCGAGCGTGGGGTGAGTGTTGTAAGAGGAGTCGTTCTGGGAGAGAACAGTAGCCACCCGCCGGGCAGCACCTCAGCCTCCCTGCTTGTCCAGACTGAACTGCTCTTCTTTCCTCCCCAGACTTGCTCCCCCTTTTAGCATGGCTGAAGATGGGCACGGGAGGTCTGTGAACCCCCTGAAATTTCATACAGACGTTTGTGTTTATACAGTAAATCTCTCTTTTCCCTGAGGAAAGGGTCCATTTTACTCATCAGGTTTTCAAAGGGGTCTGTAATATAAAAGTTTAAAAACTGCTATTTTGTAGGGATAGAGATCATTTAAAAGGGATTTCAGAGGAAATAAGCGAAGATAAAGCTGAGGATAATCAGTGAGGAAACAATTAAGGGACTGTGGTTTAACATGGAGAATGGAATAAATTTAAGATCTATAAGGTATAAGGAAGAACTTGAAAGACTCTGGAAAGGGTTAGAAAGTTAGTGTTCATATATACCAAAAAGTCTGAGGAGAGTAATTCTCATTTAATTCTTTATGTACCTCACCAATTAAATTATCCCTTTGCTCCCAGTAGAACATCCTTATCCAGAATAAGTTTGCACAAAATTTATTGTAGTGTGCATTTGTTTCTTTTCTTTTTATCTGACATTTCTATATTATAAAATATTTAGGATTTTAATCTGGCTAAGAATTTCTCTCCAGCTCCTTTCTTCCAAGGAATCCTGTTGAAATGATACATCGTACTTCTTTATTTTGCTCTTAGGCACCTCTTCCATTGGGGCACATAAAGCGAATGCAAGAGGTGTACAACTTGAATGCCATTAACAATTCTGAAATACGATTCAGGTACATCATTTTAACTTGTCTCTGTGGAAGAAAGTAGAAACTAGTTTAAAAGGTGGAGAAAGGGAAAGCAGAGTCTGAGACATACAGGAGTTTTAAGAAATCCTTGTGAAATTTACTGCACTTGAGTAAATAATTATAGTGGTCTTTGAGGAATAGTTGCAGTACTGTAAGATGATAGTATTAATCTTTTTATTAGAATTTGTTCTAAGCTTCTCTTACCTTACCAAAAAAAAAAAAAAGAATTAGGAATCCCGTGGTAAATAGGCATTCTTCTGCAACTAGCCAAGTGGACTCTGATATGGGAATAGTTGGAAATCTCTAATTCTGTTATGTGGTTAATCTTTCTTAATTCTGATCTGTAGTGTGAGACATAATCTAAACCTTTTAAGACATATGGTCTTTTTCAAGAACAAACTCCTCTTCACTTCTCCAATTACTGAATTGTATATACAAGGACTTGAGATTCTCAGAATAAAGACACACAGTGGTGTACAGCATAACTATAATGGGATTATTCATCATTACAAAAGTAATCTTCAGATATGCCTGTATATCCTGCCCCGTCCTCCTCGTTTCCTACCCCATGCCCCCTAAAAATCCACTTTCCAGATGGTTACGGCTCTGCATTCAATCGAAATGGGAGGAAGCGATTCCTTTGGCTCTAAAAATGGCGACTGAGCAAGGACGAATGAAGTTTACACGGCCCCTATTCAAGTAAGAAGCAGCTCAGACTGTGCTTTGAATTTATATCAGGAGTTGGGGGGACGCCCCCATGGGGTGGCTCAGTGGGCTAAGCTTCTGACTCTTAATTTCGGCTCAGGTCATGATCTCAGGGTCGGTAGCTCGAGCCCCACAGCCGGCTGGGCCCTCAGCATGGAATCAGCTTAGGATTCTCTCCTTCTCCCTCTGCTCCTCCCCCCCTTAAAAAAAAAAAAGGAATGGGGAAGAACAATCTTAGATGTTTTTCCTGTTGCTAAAATACTTTGTAAAACACCATCTAAAAATAATATTTTTAAATTTGTTAAAGAGTGTAGGTATAATTTGGGAATAGGAATGAACACTTCTAAATATTTAAAATTTGAAGTAATTTCATTAGCTTTTTTAGAAACATCATATATGGATTACCTACTATGGGCCAAATCGGTTTAGACACTGGTGAGAAGGAAATAAATAGAAAACAATCTTATGTACCCAGAAAGATCTTTAAAAGCAAGTAGGAGATAACTGGGGAGTAGGCAGGGACACAAAAGAACCTGAAGTTATTGACAGGTAACAAGAAATGAGCCGGTAAAGGCACACCTTTTTGATTCAAATGCTGCAATGAGTTGGAAGGCTAAGTTGCTTGATGTATACTAAAGCAGTGCTTGGTAGAGGGGAAACAAGTTGTAGCTTGGCTGCAAGACAGAATTTAAGAATATCTTGGTGAAGTTATTTTGACTATGGATTTGGCAGGAATTCTGAAAACTATAGAACCATGACACAGATAGTCGTCATTAATCTTTTCATTTACTTCACAAGTATAATAAAATTATACTTGCCAAATAAAATATTACTTACCAAAATCAGTCATTATCCATCTTTGTTCCCTCACCAGGGACCTTGCTGCCTTTGACAAATCCCATCATGAAGCCGTGCAAACCTACCAGGGGCACAAAGCAAGTATGCACCCGGTGACTGCCATGCTGGTGGGGAAAGACTTAAAAGTGGATTAAGGACCTACCAAATGCTGATTTCAGACATTTCGCTTTTTTAAACGGAAGAAATATAAAAAAGTTCAGCTCATATTGTAACTAAAAATGTTGTTTTCGTTCTGGCTTTTTATTGTTTTGTCAGTGATTTTCATGAATAAAGCTGAGCTACCTTCCCCCCCCCCCCCCACCGGTGCCATGGTCTTTGTTAGGTGCATTTTAACAAAGTTTAACCTTTTAATTTATAAGTGTAAAATTTTTCATTAGTTACATATTTAGTTTTCCCAGCACAACCACAAGAGTGTCAGCATAGTATTTGCCTGGTATTTTAAGTTCTTTAATTTGAATCTGCCGCATGCCAAAAATTCAACATGATGAGAGCTCTGCTTTTTAAATAACATGAGCACTCAGGTGGATTTGCTCACCCAGCCACACAGTGGGCATAGTATAAACGCACTTTTCCAAAATGTATAAACTCTCCGGGAAGCACTCTGCTCCCCACCCCCAGATCCACCTGCTGCTCCACTGGACTTGTCCTGCCCTCCTGTCCATCAGGGTCAGATGACTGCCCCAAACCCCAGTACTTCCCATCAGTCCCTCAGATACTCTCCTGTCTAAGCTGATTCATCTCCTTAATGGTCACCAAACATCCTTCACCCATGTAGAGCATGCAGCACATAGGGGCAATAATACAATGATAATACCCATTATACACACATATAATACATACTGGAAGTAATAGAATGACTTGAACCAACTAAGAGAGTAACAAAGCATCCCATGAGTACACGGTAGTACCCCAGGGCGCCTCTGCACGCAGTCTGGGAACCACAGTCATATTAGTTAGGATTCTTTGATTGTAAGTGACAAAACCCAAATGATTAAAAGTCAGAAAAGGAAAGGGAGGATTATTTTAAGGATACAGGGTAGGGGGAGGTTGTAAGAACCTATGGACAGACGGGAGAGGACTGACACCTGGAACTGTCAAGGGAGCAATACTCTTTCTTGTCTCTCATTTCTGCTTCTCTCCAGCTTTGCTGTTGTTGTAAATAGTTCTTATCACATGGGAAGACTGTCTCAATTCCAGATTCCCAGAGGTGGGAGACTCTGACTCAGCTTGAGTCCACCCTGGCCAAATAAACTTTAGCAAGAGGAATGGTGTCTTAGAGTATAAATGTGGGTGAGGGTGTCATTAAATACACAAAAAGTGCTAGCATTAGCTAGAAGTCTTAAAATAGGCGCAAACACCCCAGAAGCGGGGCAGGTATCAAAGAAACAGAGATTCCTGTCCATCCCCGTAATCCCGAGCTGCTTGCTTGCTTACTGTCCTTAGCAGTTCTCTCCTGGACACATCTACACCGAAATGATTCTGTTTCTCAAGGCTCTGCTGTCACTTGTCTTCCAGGCAGGAAGACCACAGGTGAGAGTTCAGGTCACATCCCTGGTATATAATCAGGTTCTAAGTGATTAAACTTCAGCAAATCCACAGACTCAAATGATGCTTTTGAAGGCTTCCCCTGCCCCGTAAGCTCTCCCCGCGCTCTGGGCTAATGTCACATTCCAGTGATCACTGATGAGTGAGCCTGGAAGTGAACTGGGGCAAGGGCCCCCAGAAGGGTGGCGGTGAAGGATGCTATGATGCAGGTAGAGGGCAGTAGACACACACATCACAGGTTTGCCTGGGGCCAACTCAATGGAGTCCACATTTACACACTTCAGCTACTAAGCGTGTGATGGATGTCTTTGTGCCAGGCTGGGATATACATATAATTTCTGGGTGAACAAAGATAAGTAATTTCTATATATGGCTAAAGAAGAAATATGCTAAAGCAACCTGGGGAAGGGCTACTTAACCCAACCAAAGGGTTTAGGGAATGCTTACTGGGGAAGAGAAGGCCTACACTGAGGCTTACAAGATAAGAAATACCTAGCTAAGCAAAGGAAGTTGGAAGTGTGTTCCAGATGGATAAAGAGTAACAGAAGTAAAGGCATAGACTTATGGGATCTTTGGATCATCAATCTAGACAGTGAAAATAGCTGTCTCTGCTCCGCAATGCCTAGGGCATGAACTTGAAATCTTCAAACTCACGTCGCTGGGAGGTGGTATCATCTGGAGGCTTCTTCCCTCACATGTCTGATGTCTGTCTTGAGATTATGCAAAAGCTGGGCTCCGCGGAGACTGGCAACTGGAGTGCCCAGGTAATTTGGGTTTTCTCACAGCACAGTGGATACTTGGACTTCTTATTAGTCTTCTTGGTAAGTGCAAACATCACCAGAGAGTAGCACCATGAAGGCAGAGAATGTATCTCATTTTATTCCCAGCACCTAGCATCGTGCTTGGGATAGAACGCTATCTCAATAGTGTTTGAGAAATATTTGTTGGCTGAGTGAATGGAGGAGGGTAGAAAGTTGTGCTTCACATCTAAGGGCCTCGGTTTTCTCAGAGAGGTAAGAGGTAAGGTCCTCCTCTGAAAATTAGAGGAGGTGAATGTTGAAAAGCAGGGTGAATGTTTTGGAAACTTGCTGAGGGGGAGGGGCAGGTAGAAGGACAGTGCCGTGATGTCACCACCACAGAACCTTCCGTAGCAGAGGCTTCCACCAGGTGAACACAGATAGCAGTCGGTTGTGATGACCCAGGGGTTGAGTTTTACTCCATGCAGGCATAGGTTTAGGGTTATAAAAGGATTTCAAAGTAGTAAAGAAAGAGCGGCCCAGGTAAGCAACAAGGACGCCGGCTTCCTAGGAGAGAAAGTGAGGAAGCTGGTGGGAAATGGAGGGAAGGAGGAGCCAACCAGAAGTCAGGTCCAAGGGCAAAGAGGACTGAAGGAAGGGGAGAACTGGAAGGCTGGAAGGTCATAGTCAGAAGGTGGGGTAGTGGAATTTAAGATTTCTTATGTGCATCAAATTCAGGTGGTGACAAATTCCAGAGTGCGGTCAGGATGTGGGTGACTGAAGTGCAAGTTTCAAGGAGGGGTAGTTCTTTCTTTGTATGCTTCTCAAGAAGCTGTCAGGGAAAGAGAGATTCTGAGTGTTCGTGTTTTCTGTGAACAACTGTGTCTATTCCCAACACAAGTCAGTTTTAGTGGAAACACATGTCAAGATCTTTCTGTTGCAATAATCAAATCTCTAGAAACTGGCTTATTACTAAAATGCTGCTTATTACAACAGTGCCCACATTTCTTTGATTCCTTTTTCATGCTTTTCAGGGTTCCTTAATCTACTGGTAATGAACTGGGTGCAGGGAGCAGTTAACTGTGTTGAGATGCTTAACTGGATTAGGGATATCCACGTACCAAGACGAAAGAAATTTAGAAAGCAATATAGGTATACAGAGCATTCGAGTGCAAATAATAGTAATCACAAACACTTCTGGAACATTCCCAATGCACCATGTGCTTTACATATTACAAACTCACTTAATCCTCCCTAAAGCCCTTTGAAATAGGCGCTATCATTATCTCCAGCTTAGAGATGAAGAAACTGAGACCCCAAGAAGTCAAATAACTTGCCCAGAGGTCACATAGCTCGTAAGTGGCAGAGCCAGGATTGGATCCCAAGTAGATACTGCAAATACAGCAGTGAGGCAGTTTGCCTCTTCCCTTTTGAAGAAAAAACAGAGGCTAATTAATAACTTACTTGCTCAAAGCTAATGAATGGTGGAGCTGGAGTCCCAACCATGGCTGTCTGAGCTATTAACCGTCAAGCCACAACAGCTCATCCATCCAGATGGTGACCTTTCCTTGTGAGAATGATCTCTGACTTTTGCAGTCTCCCTTGTGGAGGGACAGCTTTAGAAAACCTTAGTGGTGGCAGGGAATAGTTGCTCAACACATGTTTGTGGAATAAACAAAAAAATGAAGATTACCACACTCCCTGGTGTCACAGTGGACCAGAAGGTGCATTTTATAGTTGAGTAATTCCAGATAAAAACAGGAACATGGTGTTTATAAGCTGCCCTCAGTGGAGGAGAACACAGAAGCCAGGGGAGAGAGAAATCGGGGACCCTGAGAGGCCCCAGCAAGTGACAGCAAGCACTGGGACCCCCAGCACAGGAGAAGCCAGGCCTTGTGTGAGTGGGGCTTCACCACGCAGCCTGCCTGCATCCCCCTCTCCTGCCCCAAGCTCAGCTGTGAAAACCCAAAGGGACACCGTGCGGCCCTCAATAAATATTTGTCCAATGTGTGGATGAGTAAAGGCAAGAGAGGGGGCGTGTTTTGGAAGTTCATCCCTACCGACCACACCTCAGTAGTCACTCCCAGATAAAACTCTCCCCGCCGGGCGGCCGCCACGGACAGAGGAGCCGGTGTAGGGGCCCCCTCAGGACGCGGAGCCATGCCCAGGTACACGGTGCACGTGCGCGGAGAATGGCTGGCCGTGCCCTGCCGGGACGCGCAGCTCACCATCGGCTGGCTGGGCCGCGAGGCCGTCAGGAGGTACATCAAGAATAAGCCAGACAACGGGGGCTTCGCCTCGGTGGACGACGTGCGCTTCCTCGTGCGCCGGTGCAAGGGCCTGGGCCTGCTGGACCACGAAGACCCGCTGGAGGTGGCCCTGGAGGACAACGAGTTCGTGGAAGTGGGTGAGTGGCCGAGTCCACGCATGCCCAGGAAGGAGGCTCGGCGGTCCGGCCATCCCAGGGAAGGTGGGGCTGGCTGTGAGTGAGCACGCACCTGGGAGAGGGGAGGCTTCCCATCCCCCGTTACAGCAAGGCCACGGACCCAGAAACGAGCTGACTTCCTAGAATCGTACACCTAGTAAGCTGCAAAGGCTACATTCGAACCCAAGACTGCCTGTCTGAATCCCTTTGCCGTTCCAGCATCATTTTGAAGATCCTTCTTCCCTTCAAAAGCACCTCAGCGGACTGGAGGCCAGTGGAATAGACCTAAGGGGTTCGGATTGAAAACAAAATAAAGCTGGGGGTGGGGGTTGGGGTCAGGGAGGGGGTTAGATCTTGAACTTCCGTTTAAACCCCTGCCCACACCTGACACCTGTGTCTCTGCCTTTTGCCCTCCTCCTTCACAAAGATGCTAAGAGCACTTGAAAGCCCCTGAGGTCGTCTTAAAGCAGCCATTTCTATGGAAGCCAGAGGCAGTGGAAGAGCCCTTTCTTGGCTTACCAGCAACGCCGAATGTGGCTCTCCGTAGCGATCCGTAAAGGAGCCTCTCTGGTATTCTCGTTTCAGTTATAGAGGGCGATGCCATGTCTCCTGACTTCATTCCATCACAACCAGAAGGAGTTTACCTGTATCTTTTCCTGCAGGCCGGATGGTCTGCTCTGGGGGCTACTCCTGCCAGGGACTGGGCTGGGGCTTTGTCACACTACCCAGGGTTTTCCTTTACCTGGCTTCAGATACAGCAAATACCGGGAGCCTGAAAAGGTAAGCTTCAAGTCAACACTCTTTTTGTAAAGAAAATTAAGTTCCCCTCGTTTCAGGAGGGGTAGGGCCAGCAGAATTTATGAGCGAACATGTATCAGTTAGCACAGGGCTTTATCCTGCTCTATGGAGTTAGGAAAAGGCATTATGCTCATTTCTAGCTTTCTTTACTCCGCCTCCTCTTGAGCAAGCTTTTTCACTAGCACAATTATGTTTCAGAGCAGGGATAAAATCTCTTGAGTGTCCAAATTCAGTTCTGCTTGAGGCTTCCCTACGCTCTTGGTGGAGCAGCTAAGCTGCTCAAGCTCACCGGGGTCCCCTTCTTTTGTGTAGTACATTGCCTTAGATGGGGAAACTCTAACCACAGAGGATCTGGTCAACTTGGGGAAAGGACGCTACAAAATAAAGGTACGGGGGAGGGTGGGGAAGGATGTCCTCTGATCTTTTTCACTGCACATGGGAGTCTTCAACGGGCTCAGCTTTGACCGTTTTCCTAGCTCACCCCAGCTGCTGAAAAGAAGGTGCAAAAATCCAGGGAAGTCATAGATAGCATCGTGAAAGAAAAAACTGGTATCCTTTTCTATGTCATACAGTTCTTTTTATTGACTTTTAAAAAGTGGCCTGCATCTAATGGTACCATGTCTGTTACTGTTTTGTTTTGTTTTTTTGTTCTAGTTGTTTATGGTATAACTACAGGTTTTGGGAAATTTGCCAGAACTGTAATTCCTGTCAGTAAGCTAGAGTAAGTCTGATTCCCCCCTCCTCAGCACACATTCACATGCCACCTGCCCCCATCTTTGAGATTTCTTTCAACAAGAGAAATAATTAACACTTGCCCCAGTTTCCAAATGAGGAGGATAAATCTCCTGTTCATTTGCATATGAGTTGGCATTGAAAACACAGGCTTGCTGGTTTCTTCCATTGCATCACACTGCCTTATTCTGTCCCACCAAAGATTCACCTGTTCTCCCCTTCATTTCCCCAGCTGAGGGGAAACTTTCACTGTGAGGTATCTAAGAGAGATTTTCCCTTTCTCTTCCAGAGAGCTCCAGGTCAACTTAGTACGTTCACATTCTTCAGGTAAATCATTTCAAACATTAAATGACTTCTAGATCTTGTTTGATTTGGTGAATAAAGTACAGCACAGTGTGAGGTATCCTGTAACAGCCGTGAATAGCTAGTGCATTCTAAAAACTAGTACCAGTTCTGGCTCAGGTGGGAAAGGAAAACAGAAATCAAACAAGACCACCTTTCAGCTGAATCTCAGAAAAGGAATGGGCCAACTAGAGGGATGGGATTGGGGCAGGAGCATGTATATTGCCATGCCAACAGAATGGTGCATTCAGGGAACGAAGTGAACTTAGGGAATGTGTTCATCAGGATGAGGTGAGATGGGAAGGTCTGTCAAGAATCCAGGCTGGGTGCTATTCTAAGGGTCTTGGGGAAGGTGGGGCTCACTGAAGCATTCTAGGAAAGAGAACTGAAAAGGCAAAACTGGGGTTTCCCATTTTTCTAGAAGATGGGACTTTAAGAAGCAGGGCAATCAGGAAGGAGAGCAGTCCAAATATCTGAGTCAAGAAGAGAAAGGTGGTAGGAGACTGGACGGAACTGGAGAAAGATTTGGGAGATGGAGGTAGAAAAGACTTTGATTTTCTGAGAGAAAAACATCAATTCCGTTTTGCAGGTGTTGGGAAACCACTAATCCCTGAGAGATGTCGGATGCTCTTGGCTTTAAGGATCAATGTCTTAGCCAAAGGATACAGTGGCATTTCCCTGGAGACCCTCAAGCAAGTTATCGAAGTATTTAATGGTAATGCCATGGGTCCCCAGGCTGACCCTCCATTGAGGCTGGGCATGTACCACAGGTAGACTTGGTTCGTTGATGGCATAGTGAGGAACTAGCAGAGACAAGACGACATAAAATAATGGAGATGAATGGAAATGGGCTTGGAGAAGAGGAGGATAGCTGAGGGGGTGAGGGTGGGGACAGAGATGCTTACTCCTGTATACCTTCAACTCATTCTTCATCACCCTTCACTTAGTATTTGGCATCTTTAAGTCTGGAACAAACCCCTTAAGTCTGTCCCTGAGCTCAAAGCTGGAGAGAACCTTTAATTCAGTGATGCCCAGATGTGGTTAGAGAGGTTGCATCAAATCATCTGGGAAACACAATGATTCCTGGATGTCCATCCCAAAGACCATTTCAGTAGTTCTGGTTAGTGCCTAGGAATCTGAAATCTTAACGCTCCCCAGATGGTGGGATAACCAGACTTAAATAACTGAAATTTAACTTCTTGCGAAGATAGAACAGAAATGTAAAGAGATCAAAGATTTGCTTCTGGACCAGGAAGCCATCTTGTGCCAGGATACAATGCAGTTCAGCTCTTCGGACCTTACTTCTCAGGACAGAAAAAGTCCAACATGGAGACAAGATTTGAAATGCTTGGGAGGCCACTATCCCTTCTCACAGATAAGGATGAACAGTATAGATCAGTGCAGGCTCAGGAAACTCTTTGGGGTGAAGGTATATAGGTATATAGGGCACCTCTGGGTGCCCAGAGTTCTGAGAATTCCTAGGGTGAACTATGATCTGGAAGCTGGCCTATGGATGGCACTACTTTATCCTACCGACATTATTTAGAAGTTGGAAAACGCACTGCTATTAGGAGTCTGAGTTTACTTTAGAAAATAGAGGACTTTTTTTTTTATAACTGAGAATTTCCTCCAAAACAGTACATGTCTGTTTATAAGTGGTGGTGAGGTAGCAGGCTACGTGCCTAGGAATCTGGGCAAAAAAAGAAAAAGAGACTATGTTGCCTATAATTACCTCCTCAGAGAACCCCTGTGAATACTTTGGTGTGCCTTATCCTTCTAGAACATTTTATATTATTTTTCTGGTGTAAATATTTACATGTTTCCAAACATTCTCCAAGCATTTTTTTTCCCCCCAAATAGCTTTTAATGGCTACACACACTCTTTGGCCAAATGGAAGTCTCTTAATTCCATATTTAGATCATTTCTAACTTGTTTTTAGGAACAAGACTATAATGAACAACAGCTAGTTCCTGATCTTTAAGATACATTATTACAATTTCTAAAAATGTCTAGGTCTGATTAGAACATGCATAGTAAATGCAAAGGGGTAGAGGACCAAGGAGGAGTAAAAAGTTAAAGGAATAGATAATCCTTATGGGGATTTGGGTTTCAAATCACCTTTCTTCCATACAGCCTGATCTGGATTTTTTCTATGTACAGCGTTCCCCCAACAACCTTCACACAGCAAACCTGAGTATGTCCTGGCTAAAATCTGTAATGCTTTCCATTGTCCTTAGGACAGAGTCTAAACTTTAAAGAAAAATATTTCCTATGATGTACCTTTCATCCTCATGACTTATTCATTCCATAAATGGAAGCCTGGACTCCTCCCAATCCCCTTCACCCATTTTGCCCAGTGCCTCCACCTCTGTCAGCCATCAGCTTATTCTCTATGAGTCTGTTTCTGTCTTTTTGTTTTGTTTTGTTTTAGATTCCTCATATAAATGAAATCACCTGGTATTTATCTCTGTCTGACTTATTTAGTATAATACCCACTGGGTCCATTAATGTTGTCACAAATGGCAAGATCTCATTGTTTGTTATAGCTGAGTAATATTTCAGTGTGTGTGTGTGTGTGTGTGTGTGTGTGTGTGTACACACCACCTATTCCTTATCCATCCATCTATCAGTGGATGCTTAGGTTGCTTTCATATCTAGGCTCTTGTAAATAATGCTACAGTAAACATAGGGGTGGCATATATCTTTCCAAATTAGTGTTTTCATTTTCTTTGGATCCAGTAGTGGAATTACTGGATCATATGCTATCTCTATGTTTAATCTTTTGAGATTCCATACTGTTTTCCACAGTGGCTGCACTAATTTGCATTCCCACCGACAGTGCACAAGGGTTCCCTTTCCTCCACTTCCTCACCAACACTTGTTTTTTCTTGAGTTTTTTATTTTAGCCATTCTGCCAGGTGTAAGGTGATATCTCATTGTGGTTTTGATTTGCATTTCCCTGGTGATGAGTGACGCTGAGCATCTTTTCATGTGTCTGCTGGCCATCTGTACGTCTTCTTTGAAAAAATGTCTATTCAGGTCCTCCGCCCATTTTTTAATTGGATTATTTGTTTTTTCTGGTGTTGAGTTCTGTAAGTTCTTTATATATTTTGGATATTGACCCCTTATCGGACATATCATTTGCAAACATCTTCTCCCATTCAGTAAGTTGTCTTTTCATTTTGTTGATGATTTCCTTCGTTGTGTAAAACATTTTATTTTGGTATAGTCCCAATACTTTATTTTTGCTTTTGTTTCCGTTGCCTGAGGATCCATATCTAGAAAAATGTTGCTAAGGCCAATCAGTAATTACTGCCTATGTTTTCTTCTAGGAGTTTTATGGTTTCAGGTCTCACATTTAGGTCCTTAGTCCATTTTGAGGTAATTTTTGTGTATGGTGTGAGAAAGTGGTCTACTTTTCCCAGCACCGTTTATTGCAAGACTATCTTCCCCGTTGTATATTCTTACCTCCTTTGTCATAGATTTATTGACCATATAGGCACAGATTTATTTCTGGGCTGTCTATTCTGTTCTATTGATCTGTGTGTCTGTTTCTATGTTAGTATCATACTGTTTTGATCACTGCACCTTTGTGGTATATTTTGAATTCTGAGATTGTGATACCTTCAGCTTTGTTCTTTTTTCTCAAGGTTGCTTTGACCATTTGGGATTTTTTGTGGTTCCATACACATTTTAGGATTCTTTGTTTTAGTTTTGTGAGATATGCCATTGGTATTGCGATAGGGATTGCACTGAACCTGTAGATGGCTTTGAGTAGTATGGACATTTTAACAATATTAGTTCTTCCACTCCATGAGCACAAAATATACCAATTTTTTGTGTTGGCTTCAGTTTCTTTCATCAGTGTTTTCTAGTTTTCACAGTACAGGTCTTTACAGTCTAAACTTCAAGGGGCTCACAAGAGATGGCTTTTTGCTACTGGGAGGGTGCCCCTTCCTGCCCCCCCCCACCTTATTCCCCTCTGTCTTTTATAACAGCTCAGCCAGGTCCCTTAAGCATTAGCTGTGCTTGAGAAGTCGTCTTTCCCAGGTATTTGTGCCATAGAATGATATTAGCTCCTGCTGGGGGAGATTGGTCTCACTGGCAAAAGGAGGGTAGCCAGAAGTAACGGGTGCCTCCTTCTCTCCCAGCCTCCTGCCTGCCCTACGTTCCAGAGAAAGGAACCGTTGGCGCCAGTGGGGACCTTGCCCCGCTCTCTCATCTTGCTCTTGGGCTAATTGGAGAAGGGAAGATGTGGTCTCCAAAGAGTGGCTGGGCTGATGCGAAATACGTAAGACTTTAATAACAACTTCCGTGTGCAGAAGTTTCCCCAGGCTGGATGCCGGCTGCACATGCATGCTTTATGGCACCGAATCCTTGCGGCAGCCCCGTGAGGGAGCCGCTGCCGTCCCTGTTTTGTAGATGAAAACTGAAGCTTACAAGTCAAACTGGGTAAGGCTCTTAGCTCCCATACTTTACCGTCAGGCTTCTGGACTTGGTGGTCACCTTGGTGAAAAGGTACAGTGGCCGGTTGTTAATCCCAGCAATTTATTCTGCAACTAAAACTCTCCTAGTACCTATCCAGAAGGTCACACACTGCTGGGAATTTCAGGAGTTGTAAAACACAGAGGCTCTTCCGGTGCCTCTCCAGGTCACACACTGTTGTGAATTTATTGAGTTGCTGGTCTCACGGTGCAGAGCCGTGGATCATAGCACTTACTATATGGCCTCTGGAGAGCTGGTTCCATTTCCCCCCAAGCTCCTACCCCAGTGGCAAAGCAGAAGGGCTTGTTTTTGATAAAGCTTTAATGTTTTCCTCATCCATATCCAGATTCCATCAGAGCAGCCCAAAGAATTATTTGAAGTGTTACCTCAGGTCAATTGCTGAGAGGTCCCCCTCAGTGAAAGGGCAGAGGACCAAGGGGGAGGAAGAAGTTAAGGGAACAGATCATCCTTAGGGGGATACAGGTTCCAGATCACCTTTGTTCCCTATGGCCTGATCTTTATTTCTCTGTGTACAGTGTTTGCCCAGCCCCCTTCACACAGCAAATTCCAGCATGTCCTGGCTAAAGCCTGTAATGCTTCCCATTGTCCTTAGAATGAAGTCTAAACTTAGTGTGGTTTATAAGAGTCGTCTTGGTCGAATCCCTCCCCCTTGGTTCTACAGGAACTGGAGGTTCCTTACAGCTGGAATGTGCTGTGTCAGGGACAGAGGGACCAGCACATGCTCATTCTTCTCTTCCCCACTCACTCCTGCTCCTCCTTCTGAGAAGTCCTCAGAGAAACTTCCCCCTCTGCTCCTCTGGTTCTTTTCCCTACCCTCCAAATGTCTTTAGCCCCTCCTTTGTGCTCTCCTAGCATCTTACGTGCTCATTTTCCAGCAAACCCCATGCACTTCCTACGTCCTAGAGCACTTAACATCCTCTTACTCTGTAATTGCCCCTGAGCTAGTCTGTCTCGGTTTTCCTAGGCCAGCCCCAGGCCAACACCCAGAAGAGTCTGGTGTGTAGCAAGTACTCCAGTAAACTTGTGATGTGGACAAAGTGAATGGTATTGACTCTGTCTTCCTTCCTCCCTAGAGGGTTTTTAGCATAGTGACTGTTTGACTTCTTTTATTTCTGTCAGTGTTTAAGATAAGTAGGATGAGGGTGGAGGACTTTTTAGGTCAAGCTCTGGAGGCAGAGAATTGAGGACAGTCAGGAACTCAGCCTCAGCACAGTACAGGTGCTCATATGTGCTCAGGAAGCAGCAGGAAAAAAGGGAGTCACTAAGGTGGAAGCTGAATACAAAGGACCTAGAAACCAAAATTCAGGGTTACTTCTGCAGACACTAAGCCCCTGATTTAAGTATAAAAATTATGTGAACTAGAAGTCTGCTTTCAGACTAAAGAACAGAACTAGAGCATAGACCAGAGTAGATGAACAGAATCAATTCACGTAGGTCCAACCTTTTATGAGACAGATCTTTAGGCTTAAGGATATTTTATCGATTCCTTATGAAATCAGAAATAGGTTGGTATTTCACTGGGTACCCATTTTTATCTTTTTAATCATTCTGCAGGTCCTGGAAGCTCATGGATTGAAACCAGTTGTTTTGAAACCGAAAGAGGTAAAGAGATTCGAGGAAAATTTACTCATTCTTACAAGTCTTTATTTATAGACTATTTTCAGTCTTAATATCTGTCTCTCTGGTTTCTTAAAATAAACGTGGTTTTCATGTTTGTTAAAAGTTTGTCACTGAAGAAAGGACTCCTCCACGAGCATTCAAAAGATTCTTCATGCCACAGAGGCTTATGGGTTCTCTTACCTAAGAACTTAAACTTCAAATCGGGATCCCTAAGGATCCCTAACGGATGCTGTAGGTCAAAATCCCTCAGGGTGCTCTCAAACAAGTCTTGGACCAGAAATGTCTTAAGCTGTCTTGTCCACAATGTTGACCAGTTAAAGAAAAGCAGCATAATTAGGAGCTAAAGATTTTATATGCAGTCCTATACTGGAGGTTCATTGCTGCCTTGAGAATGGGGATACGTAACAGGCGTTTCACTTGCCAGGTTTCTACTAACCATTTCACACAGGATGGCACTTAATCTTCCAGTGCTTACTGAGCATTCCTGCCCTGCACTTTAGAAAACAGAAACATCATTCAGCTGACTGGTTAACTCTTCTCTTATGGAAGCAAAAGATATGAAATCAGCTTGTACATGGATTACAATAAATACAGCAAAGGACTTATCTCTTCCTTTCCAAAGGGGCTGGCGCTCATCAACGGGACACAGATGATCACCTCCCTGGGCTGTGAAGCCGTGGAGCGAGCCAGTGCTATTGCGCGCCAGGCAGACATCGTGGCGGCCTTGACCCTTGAGGTGCTGAAGGGCACCACCAAAGCCTTCGATACTGGTCAGCATGGCTCTTCCACCGGCTTGCTATTCAGTCAACCAGAGCTGGTTGGGTGGACTGGTCCAGGTCTTTAGACATGAGAGTGGTGGGGGTGGACGGTAGGGGAAAAAGGAAATACCCAAATGCCTATGGCATACACAATATTGCTACAGCTCCCTCTAAGTGATGCCACACTTGATCTTGAAATGACCACGTTTTACGGACAGATGCTGACTCTAGAGTTCACCCAGAATTCTGGATCACCCAGGTCTGACTCCCATCCAACTGTGAACTGTCTTAGGAATCTGCTCACAGGGTTTTAGACCTAGAGTGGGATTAAAGTTGGTCCCCATTAGAAAATTGGGAGGGAAAAACTATAGAAGTCGTAGCTTACTTGGAAAGTGGTGAATTTGAAGACTCCCTACCATTATATGTAGTGGGACAGAAAAATGGCCTAAAAATGATTGAAAACTGTCAAAAATTGGCCACTGTGGAGCTCCCTTCCATTATGTGAGCCTAAATCTTTTTAGGGTAGACCCAGGGTCTTGAGTTGAATTCCCAGTGGGCTCAACACATAGTTTGCACTTGGATATTTAAAGTAGAAAAAATGCGGTTGATGAGGAAAATCTTGCTTTTGGAGTGAAGTTTCTAACTGTGAGTGCTGGTAAGAACCTCTGGGACTTCTGAGGGCTTGTGTCAGCAGCGTGGATGATCCTGAACCATCAGTGGTAGTTCATTCTAATATGAGAATTGCTCAGACTTCTTCTCCTTCATCAATTCTAGACATTCACGCAGTCCGCCCTCACCGTGGGCAAATTGAAGTTGCTTTTCGGTTTCGGTCACTCTTGGACTCAGATCACCACCCATCTGAAATAGCAGGTCTGGGCATGTTTATGTGAGTGAGCTCATTTGGTGGTGTGTTTTGTGGAAAAATTGATCACGTGTCCCTTGCCATCCCCTTGCACAGAAAGTCACAGGTTCTGTGATCGTGTTCAGGATGCATACACCTTGCGCTGCTGTCCACAGGTAAACGAATGAAAAAAGTCTTTTTATTTTCCAATTCAGGGCGGAAATAGAAAAAGAGGAAAGTGTTAAAACAGTCATGTAAAAATAATAATAAAAAATAAAAAAATAAAAAGTCATGTAATGGTCAATTATAATCCAAATGTCTTTACTGCCTCTTTTAAAAATTATGCATATCATACTTCCATTTGTCCCATCATTGTAGAGTTTCTATTCTCCAGGATAAGCTGTTTGTTTCTTTTTGAATTGCTTTGCTCAGTTCTCTTGTACAGAAGCACAAGAGACAACTTGCTGTGTTGGTTTACTGCTGTAGCTTTTAAAAAATTCTTAGTAATCACATCATCCTAATCAGTTAGTGGAATTTTACTGGTTCTCTCTTTTAGATTCCACAAGAACGAGCCTGACAGAGATGGTCACAGGAAAGGCGAATCATAATTCAAGTGCACATCATTGTTGTACCTTATCTGCATTTAATAAGCAGACATAAACCATCACAAATAAATCTGTGAGGCTTAACTCTGGATAAAAAAAAAAAATGCAGCAGACAGGAGTTGGCATGAGGCATTCAGCATTGCAGAGGTTACAGCTCGTTTGTGTGTGGCAGTTAGTTGGATGAGAGATTAATGTACTTCTCAAGAATGAAACAATATTTCATTTTGTGCCAGATTCTAGTCTAGAGTGTAATCATCAAGAATCCTCCCTAGAGTAAACACCTTCATTTCCTTTGACTCAGCAAGTTCCATTCTAGCTAGTTGATCGAAAACATTTATGGGAAAGAACTGCTAAATTAGCCCTATGGCACAACCAAATCCCAGTTTTAAAACT
The DNA here is from genome assembly GCF_964656455.1 of Halichoerus grypus. Classification (NCBI taxonomy): domain Eukaryota; kingdom Metazoa; phylum Chordata; class Mammalia; order Carnivora; family Phocidae; genus Halichoerus; species Halichoerus grypus. Next base: position 154,453,753 of record NC_135717.1, on the reverse strand, counting down.
TGCTTCCTTGCTATTCTAATATGAATATCAGACTCTGTGTGACAGACGCCATTATCAGTGTTTTCAATGTACTCACTCATTTAATCTTGTATTGTAGGTCCATGGTGTGGTGAATGACACAATAGCGTTCGTGAAGAACATCATTACCACAGAACTTAATAGTGCAACAGATAATCCTGTATCTTTTGACTGCTTACTAAACTGTAATTGTAGAATTCCAGCTGGTAATTTTAGATCTGCTGAAGTGATCATCCGGTGTAGCATCTCTGTTCTGTCACTCCATTTCATCGACTAAGTACCTAAGGTTCAGAGGTTAAGTGACTTTCTCTAGATCAGAGCTGGTAAGTGACAGAGGCAGGTCTGTGCACCTGATTTCACTTCAGAGTCTAACATGTTGTGCTTTCCAAATGGACCCATTAAAGGCTAAAGGAGATATTTCCAGCATTGGCTGAGAGGGTTCATGAAGACCTTTGCTGCTGAGATTGCTGATAGAGGATGAAGACATAGGTCACAAGTGTGACTGTGGGGACCCCGGGCAGGTTGGCATTGATGCAAGCCTTCTTGGTTCTAGTGACACATTAAACAGAAGGCAACTTGTTAACACTTACCAAAGTACTGCTCGAAGAGTTATGGCTTTCCTCGTCTCAAGTTTTTATTTTTGACATGGTGTTTCAGTCAGTGTTTCCAAATTTTACAAAGAATAGTAAGAATGCTTCCATTTCTCAAAGATGGAGCCCTTCTTTCCTTCATGGTGTGGGTATCGCAGAGCCATTTATTTCTGCTTTGGAATGTTCTTTGATGGTATAGTTCCCTACAGATGTCGAGGTGATCAGTCACAAGTCACACCGGCAAAGACTTCACAGAGATACTCAATACTGCCTTTGAAGACCACCCAAGCCCTTAGGAATATATTTTTCCTATCCCACATCTGCCTCAGTTCTTAACACCGGAGAAAGTGCTGAGTTAACCACCCTGGAAGCCATTCCTAGCTGAGGTTAGCAGACAGGTTTCACAGCAGCTGTGTAAGATTTATCCAGTGTGGTTTCTCTGACAAGCTTACTTCAGGATGTATGTTTTATGTCCTCAGTGTCAGGTTATTTTACAGTTAAGTCAGACCCACACTAAGTAATTCTCAACTCACCTCAACACCACTCCACCCCTCTCCCCCCACCCCACAATGGAGTAGCGCTTTCATGAAGTCTATGTAAGTCTTGTCTCATCTATCAGTTCTTGTAGAAGAGAGATATCCATCCTACACTTACATAATTTAGACTTTTTTTTTATTTGAGAGAGAGACTGAGAGTGTGAGAGAGTGAGAGAGCATGAGCAGGAGGGAGGGGCCGAGGGAGAGGGAGAAGCAGACTCCCCGCTGAGCGGCGAGCGGGATACAGGACTCGATCCCAGGACCCTGAGATCACAACCTGAGCTGAAGGCAGGTGCTTAACCAACTGAGCCACCCAGGTGCCCCCATAATTTAGACTTGAAAGGGTATCTTATATAGTAAAAACAAAGAGTATATATATAAAATAAAAATCCATTAAATTAGTGGATATGGGAGAAGGATAATTCCTCACTAAATTCTTCTCCCACCACTTGCCCCAGCAAAAATTTCAGCCAAAAGTACTTTCCTTTCTCAATTAAAGATTAATTATTGATGAATTTCCAATAAGGTAATATTTGGGAGTTCTCCTGCAATACTGGTGTTAGTTGAAAGAATATTCTTCTCAATTTTTCTATTATAGATATAAAGTACCTATTACACAGTTGCTAAATGTTATGGAAGCTAAATTCTAATTACCATACTCTGATAGCCAACAAACAAATTTGGAACAACTGGAGAACTGAACATGCTTAAGTTCTAAGTAGGTGCAGAGATTACTTGTTATAAGGATTCAGAGAATGGAGAGAAAACTAGGGCCTGCGATTGGGGGTGGGTTAGTGGAGAAGAGCCAGTGCTGGGCCTAATAGGCTCATGGTTATATGTACCGAAAAGGGTAACTCCCAACTTGGTGAAGTTAATGTAATACATGCACCTCCAGCTCTTTGGGAGTCAGAACCTTTCTCACACAGAGTGAGTTCCTAGCTGATAAATAATAAATATTCTTTAGTCCAGTAGGTATAAATCAGCTCTCTGGAATCTTTAAGAAGGGTCTGTTACTGCCTTTGTCTGGGTGCCTGTTGTTCTAAGTGAAGTGCATGATAGAATGGAATGATCCTTGAGGGCATTAATATGCTCCTCCTTAGATGGGTTTGCAACAGCCCATTGGCTGCCATTTGCTATGGATGCGGCTGCAGGATCACTGAGTAGAGAGCTTGAAAATCTTCCCAGAACTGATTGTTCCAGACAGTTTGGTGGTTGCTCATCAGCAGAGTCTTCCATTCAGCAAATTCTTCTACCAAGCACAAGCTCACATTGCCCCCTGAAGAAATAGAACTGGTGTCCTGGTCTCTGTTCTTAGTTTCAGATACAAACTTTTTGAGGGAAAGTACTAACTAACCATTAGACTATGATAGTTATGGTGTTTGAGAAACTCTAATTTCAGAAAAAAAAATTTCATGTTCCATGTTTCCTTGGCCCCCAATTAGGTGTACATGATTCATCTTTAAGGTTTCGGGTATTTGTTTTGTTGTTTGTTTTTGTGTCCCTTTATGTCAACAACTTGTAGACTCTCCTTCCCTCCTCCCATATTTGTACAAGGGCTACAAGTGTTAAAAATTAGCCTTAACCTGTTTTGCAAGATGGTTTTTGCCAGCAGGGGAGAGACTGTTTCTGGAGGAAACTTCCATGGTGAATACCCAGCCAAAGTAAGCTTTTTAGAATTGTTCCTGACCCTGAAAGCATATTCCAATTTAAGCCAACTGAATTGAGATACTCTTTCTAGGCCCTAGACTATTTGGCCATTGGAGTCCATGAACTTGCTTCAATTAGTGAAAGAAGAATTGAAAGGCTCTGTAACCCCTCTCTCAGCGAGCTGCCTCCCTTCCTGGTGGCTGAAGGTGGTCTGAACTCTGGGTTCATGATTGCTCATTGCACCGCCGCGGCGCTTGGTAAGAATACCGCCCAAGAATACTGCCCGTTCCCCAGAACACAAGCCTGTCCATTTCATCTGAAAGTCACGTTTTGTCCTTGAATGCAATCTTTTTGCCTACCTCATTTGCATCCTGCCAGTCTTGATAGAAATGCAGAAGGGAAGTCTCTTTAGAAAAAAACTAAATAAAACCTAAACAAAGCTAGACATAATAACACCCTAATAAGTTTGTAAATGATGAGGTTTCCATAATTTCTCTGTAGGAAGCAATTTGATATCACATAGGAACTTCATCTTTGTAGCTTTTTCCCTAATCTCAATTTGAAGACTATCAGAAGGAAAAAGACAAAGATATCTACAATTATTGGCAAAACTTGAACTGACCTGAATGATTAAGCTTTGGGTACATCCTATTAGATATACCAACCACTAAGAACATAAATACGTGATTACAATGTGCAAAAATGCTTATAAGAGGATGCCCTCCATGAAAACTGAGCTTCAGTGTAGCTGATTTCTGACTCAAAACTGTGAGTTAACACATCAGAACAGGGTCCGGTACAAAGGACGTGCTAAGGGCTTCATTTATATTTGCTCACTTAATGGTCACAACAATACCATGAGGCGTGTACTATTATTACCTCCATTGCACCGATGATCTGAGAAGTTAAGTGACTTACCCAACACTGGACAACTAGTAAGTAGAATTGAATTCAAACCCAGGCATTTTTGTTCTCAAATCTGTGCTCTCACTTCAATTAATGTGGATCTCATTTTAATCCATACTTAATCCTAAAATATGGTTGCCAAATTTAACAAATAGAAATGCAGGATGCCTAATTAAATGTGAATTATTTGGGACATACTTGTACTAAAAGATTGTTTTTATCTGAAATTCAAAGTTAACTGAGCATTCTGTATTTTTTTAGGCAAACCTACCCAAGAGGCAGGAGAGCACGTGCTTAATTAAGAACATAGACTCTAGGTCCAAATTCCAACTCTGCCATTGATCAGGAGTGTGATATGGAGCAAGTTTCTTAATCCTCTTACTCTCAGTTTGCTCCTCTGTTAAATGGAGCTGATAAATTTACCTAATGGGACTGATTTGAGGATTAAATGAATTAATGCATATAAAGCCTTAGAACTGTGCCTGGCCATATTGTAAGCACTAAATAAATATTAGTTGCTATTAATATTACTCCTAACCCCTTCCTCACCGAAGCCTCACATGAAAACTCTACACAACCCAAAGGAGTCCCTGAATTCATTGTGTCCTCCTCCCAGTAACTTCTAATTGCTCGCTTACCTCCTTATTAAAATACTCCTTTAAAGGGTAGCGACTTCTCACACTAACATAGGGAGGTAGTGGTAACTGATCTAGAAAACATTAGGGACTTCGGAAAGCTTCATTTGAATGTGTTTGGCTTTCCCTAAACTGCCTATTGAAGTTGTTCAACTTGCTTTCATTATAATGAAATGGGTAGTTTTCTTTTTCGGGGACACGTAACTTCTCTTTCTGAACTTCTCTTTCTGAACGAACCACAGACTGCATATCCATATAAGGAGGTTTAGGGTCCCAGGACCTGGGACTTGCAGTGCTTGAAACCTGGAAAGTTCTGGGAGGACCAGGACGAGCCGACCACCTGGTCTGCATCGCTAGATTATCTCAGGATCCTTTATAGCATAGAGAACAACTGAAGCCTCACCCAGCCACTCTCGGGAGCAAAAATGTAAGGGAGAAAACTCTCTCCGTGGCTTCTGGAGCCAGGGAGGAGCTCTGGAATCTAGGTCCTCCATACTTAATGTGTTGTCCTCGAGCCAAGAATCCAGCCATCCACTGAGAGTTTGTTAGAACAGCAGAATCTCGGGCCCCACTCGAAACTCGACATTTGCATATTGACAAGATGGAGTGAGTCATATGCACAATAAAGTTTGATCTAGGCCATCTCTAGAATTTCCCCCACCTCCCCAAGATATGTCCGGCGGTCATGGAGCCCTCTGTCATCCCTGGATATTCTGAGCTGTGAAATCTCCTTGGTCAAGACCTGTGGGCCCGGTCTCCATCCCCGAATAACCACCCTGAGTTCTGATGCCTCCCCTGGTGGCACAGTCAGTCCATTGTTCTCGAGTACTTGGAAAAGCCCATCACGTCTTTTTTCCCCTATTCTCCCCAGCATGCTAAACGCTTCCAGTGTTTTCAACTAGGCTTTGTAATAGGGCTCCTATCTGGTCTTACCTCAGAACTCACTATTCCCTCCTTTTCAATTTGATATAAACCCAACCTGTTTCCTTTTCCCCAAATAATTTTGGACCATCTGGTGTTTCGATAACAACCAAGAGCTCCTGGAGAGGATACTCCATGCTGCCGAGCACATTGGGAAGCCAACGTGGCAATTTTTCCTATAGGCAGCATACTTACCTTGCACTGGCCTCTTGCAGTTTCTGAGAACAAGGCTCTGTGCCACCCCTCGTCTGTGGACTCTCTCTCCACCAGCGCTGCCACGGAGGACCACGTCTCCATGGGAGGATGGGCAGCAAGGAAGGCCCTTCGGGTCATCGAGCACGTGGAACAAGGTAAACCCAGCCAGTCTGGGACAGCGAGCCTCACTGATAAACGACTACATCTGCGATCCTCAACATAGGATCCCTACCGGAGGATCCCTACCGGCAGCATTGGCATCACCTGGGAACTTGTTAGAAGGGCAGATTCTTGGGCCCGGCCCCAGACCTGCTAAATCAGAAACTCTAGAGAAGAGAGCAGAACCATCTGGGTTTAACAAGTCTTCTGGGTGATTCTGAAGCTCGCTGAAAATTAAGAACCACACCTGCTGTCTAAGCAGGTTCACTGGTTGGCTTAATTTTTTAAACAATTGAAAACATATTCAAAAGTGGAGAGATTAGTACCATGAACCCTCCTGTACTCTGACTCAACAGCACATTTGCTTCATTTTTTTTTTTTTAAAGATTTTACTTATTTGACAGAGAGAGAGAGATAGCGAGAGCAGGAACACAAGCAGGGGGAGTAGGAGAGGGAGAAGCAGGCTTCCCGCGGAGCAGGGAGCCCGATGCGGGGCTGGATCCCAGGACCCCGGGATCATGACCTGAGCCAAAGGCAGACGCTTAACGACTGAGCCACCCAGGCGCCCCTACTTCATTTTTTTCCTTGACTTTTCTTATTTTCATGCAAATCCCATGACATTATTTTCTTCCCTTAAATATGAATGCTTTTTTTATCCACCGTGATGCCATTATCATATCAAACAAAAATCAACAGTAAGTCTTGGCAACACCGTTGAATACATATTCAAAATTTCGCAAATATCTCAATGCCTGTATAGTGGGTTTGTTCAAATCTGGATTCAAGGCCCACATTTTAAATTTGGTGGTCAAAGTTTCAAGCTTCTTTTCATCTAGAACAGTTCCCTCTCCCTTTTTTTTCTTCATGCCATTGACTAGTTAAAAAGACAGGTCAGTCTTCTGTTAGAGACTGGCATTCTGGATTTACCTTTTAGCCTCCTTGTGGTGTTACTTTTAACTTGCTCTCTGCATGTTATCTCTGTCCCCTGCATTTCCCGGTTGTTGTGGAAGACTTAACAAGATTCAGATCCATATCTTTCAGTAGATAGTTCCTAGGGTGGAGCTGTATTAGGCCAACCTCTCCCTGCCTTCTTAATTACTGCTTGTTTGTTTTTTTAAAGACGAATTGCCTTCCTTTAAGCATTGTTATCTAAGCTACTAAGTTTTTGCAGCTGTATCAGAAGCCGTTGGATGACAAAAGAATATCACTACAGTAATGCCCCCCCTTATGGAGGCTGGGAGGATGTTCCAAGACCCCCAGTGGCTGCCTGATACCACGGGGAGTACCAAGCCCTTTGTATACCATGTTTTTTCCTATACATACATACCATGATAAAGTTTGATTTATAAATCAGGCACAGTAAGAGAGTAACAAGAATAACTAATCAAATAGAACAATTATAACAATATATTGAAATATGTTAGGTGAATGTGAACTCTCTCAAAATACCTTACTGTACTTTACTCACCCTTCTTGTGACGATGTGGGATGACAGAATGCTTACGGGGTAAGATGAAGTGAGGAGAATGATGCAGGGGTTGTGAGGTAACGTTAGGCTACTCTTGACTTTCTGATGATTGTCAGAAAGAGGAAAATGATGAATCACCAGAAGGCTCACCTGCTTCCAGACCGTGGTTGATTGTGAGCAACCAAAACAGCAGAAGGTGAAACAGCAGATAAGCAAGGACTAAGGTATTTTAAGATACATGTGGGAGAGTTAAGTGCTCTTATTATTGAGATATAATTTACATACCACACAATCACCCATTTAAATTGTACACTTCAGTTGTTATTAGTATATTCACAGAGTTGTGCAATCACTACCACAAATCAATTTTAGAACATTTTTATCCCAAAAAGAAACCTTGCACCCTTGACCTATCATTCTCCCATTCTCCCTACCCCACCCTGCCCCCAGGCTCAGGCACCCATGGATGTACTTTCCCTTTCTGTGGATTTGCCTATTCTGGACATTTCATATAAATGTCATACAATATATGGTCTTTTGTAACTGGCTTCTTCCAGTCAGCATAATGTGTTCAAGGTTCATCCATGTTGTAGCATGTGTCAGCATTTCATTCCTTTTTTATGGCCAAATAATATTCCATTGTATGGCTATACCACATTTTGTTTATCCATTCATCAGGTGAGGAATGTTTGGGTTTTGTCCACTTTTTGGCTAATATGAACACTGCTGCTATGGACATTTGTGTACAAGTTTTTGCGCAGATGTATATTTTCATTTCTCTAAAGTGGAATTGCTGGGTCATATGGTAACTTATGTTCATCTTTTTGAGGAACTGCCAGACTGTTTTTTCCAAAGTGGCTCTACCATGTTACATTCTTATCAGCAGTGTTTGAGAGTTCTGATTTTTCCACATCCTCACCAACACTTGTTATTATTAGCTGCCTATCAAGGTGTGTTCCTAATGTCCCCATTGAACATGTTGCTCTGGCCAAAAGCTTAAGGAGTCACACTTGTCAGTTCTCAGATCTTCTATCCAATTCATCAGCAAATCAACCTTACCATCAAAAGACACCAAATCAAGGCTCCGTCATCTCCTTTTGACTGGTCTCCTTGTTTTCACTACTGTTCTTCTACAGTCACCCCATATGATAACTAGGGTGAGGTTCTTAAAATGTAATTTTGACCACATCATGTTCCTGCTGAAAATATGCCAATTCCTTACTTCTGCTCAAAACAAAATCCAGCCCCCTTCCTGTAGCCTACAAGGGTCATGCGTGATCTGGCTTCTGGCTCTTACTGACACCTCTCTCCATTCCATTCCCTACACTAGAACCGTGGTGGTTCTTGTACCCGCCAAGGACACACCCGTACCTCAGCCCTGTGTCCTTGCTGGCCCCTCCGCCTGTAACGCTGTTCCCCTAGGCCTTCACGCAGTTCACTTTTTCACTCCACCTTGGTAGCTGTGCAGATTTCATCTCAGATGTCTTCCCAGTCCACCCCAGCTCAACTTCTGGAAGTTTCCAATTCCTTATGCATAGAGTGAGGGGACTGCACTAGAAGATGTGAAGTTTCTTCCAGGTCCAAAATGGATTCCATGACTTCATCCCTTCCCATGGTGACCTGTCTGTACTCACCAGAGTTTGGAGTGTGCTTCATAAATTTTAAGAAGTCAAATGTTTTTAGTACTCCATTTCAGTTGACCACGTAAATGGTTTGATCAACTTGAAGCTTCTAAATTATTTTCTTGGCAAATAATGGAACCCAAATGTACAGAAATTTAGATTTCAGTATTCAAAGTTGATAGCAAGGTATGGTACATTTAATAAGAGTTCTTAACTAGGGGGAAAAAAAAACATGTAAAGACTGTTTTATCAAGAAACCTAAAGTTGGCAAGATACCCATTTCTACAATTTCAGTTTTAGTGGGCTTGGGAGCCTCTGAGTTTGAAGGCTTGAAAGGAACATTATATAGAATTATCCAGCTCAACAGAAGATTTGCTCATTCACTGACTCCTTCAGTCCTTTGATGAAAGTCTATGTGCCAGGTATTTCAGGCCAAAGGGAAACAGCAAGACTAAAAACAAATGGACATTTACACAAAGGTAGAAATAGGACACAGATGCCATCCATCTTGATCAAACGAAGGAAGAAGGAGAGAACTAAGACATTTACCTGGATAGCACTGCCCTTCTCAACATTAAAGATACAGCCAAGGGGGTAGAAAAGCAAATTTTAAATGGTAACCAAATACCAAGGCAGCTTCATTTTACCAATAGACAGAGAACCGGCCACCTCTGAGTTGGCTAGAGTTGGCTGTCAACTTCCATGTGAGTGACGTCCCCGCAGCATGAAATCAGCTTCAAACAGCTGTACCCTCCACCTTTCTCGTAGTGCTGGCCATCGAGCTTCTTGCAGCCTGCCAGGGCATAGAGTTTCTACGCCCGCTGAGAACAACCACTCCTCTGGAGAAGGTCTATGACCTGGTGCGCTCTGTTGTAAGGTAAAGTCCAACAGGTCCCTGGATGTGACATCATTTCAGAACTGTGAACCCTGGCAGCAGTTCATGTTTGGCTGATAGTTTGATGTGCTTTCTCGGTAGGCCCTGGATAAAAGATCGCTTCATGGCTCCAGACATTGAGGCTGCTCACAGGCTGCTTGTAGAGCAGAAGGTAAGTTGGCCACTTGGCTTACTTCTTAGTTTTGGGTCATTATGGGAAAGCCAAGTGGGAGTGGGGACTGAAGAAATATTGTCTTACTCTCTGTTTCCTGTCTATTCCTTGGACGTGAACAAAAAGGAACTTAAGCAACTTCCAAGGCAACTAAAACGCTATTTGATAAACTCTTAAGTGTCCCATGTTGCATCCAAAGATTGACTATCTAGCGATTGGAAACTGAAATGACTTTAAATGGAGTGTGGGACAGGTATTCATGAGGAGAAAATGCGATGAAAGGTTAATGGATCCCCTTCACCAACAATATTCTCTTTCGTTCAAAAGCATGTTCTCTTTCCGTGATGCTATCACCACCACCTCCAACTGGCCCAATGACTAAACAGACCTGAAGACAAAACAAAGCCCCAGGGTTTTACTTCAAAGGTCTGTGGGTCTGTCTAGCGCTGTGGTTTGTCCTACCCCATCACCCTGGGTGAGATACGGGTTCTCTTTACTGCTTATTTCCTCTGGCTTCATTGACTATAGATTTATCCAACAGAGTCAGATGCCTCATAGGCTGACTCATTTTTTAAATATATTTTTTAAAGTTCTTTGACCTATTGTTGTAATTTGTGGGTATCATGTTCTCTAGAATTTCTTGATTTCCGTTGGAACCATTGCTCTGCTCTTGGGGAACGATTTTTCCCTTTCATCTTCACACCTGTCATTCCTAAGTTGTGCCCTACACCCTTTGAGGGGAAGCCCCTCATGTGCCGCCAACTTTGGTGCTGGTAGAGAGGTGTGTGAGGGGTTAGCCTTTTTTATTAATTAAAATATACCTGACATATAACATTATATTTGTTTCAGGAGTACAACAGAATGATTTGATATCTGTGTATTTTGCAAAACGATCACCACACTAAGTCTAGTTAACATCTGTACATAGTTATAATTTCTTTCTTGTGATGAGAACTTTTAAGATCTACTCTCTTAGTAACTTTCAAATATGCAATACAGTCTTATTAACTCTAGTCCCCCTGTTGCATATTCTATCCCCAGGACTTGTTTATTTTAAAACTGGAGGTTTGTACCTTTTGACCCCGTGTACCCGTATCGCTCACCCTCTGCCCCCCACCTCCAGCAGCCGTCAGTCTGTTCTCTGTGTCTCTGAGTTCGTTTGTTGTTGCTGCTGCTGCTATTTAGATTCCACATACCATAGAGATCGCACAGTCTCTTTCTCTGACTCATTTCACTTAGCATACTGCCCTCACAGCATTCAGGTTGTCACAAATGCCAAGAGTTCCTTCTTCTTTATGATTGAATAATACGCACATTGTCTTTATCCGTTCATCTGTTACTGAAACCCAAATTCGGCTGCCAATCCCTTGAAAGACCAATATTCAAGAGATGAGTTTTGGTGGGAAAGGAATATGAGCTCTATTCAGGAGGTCGGCCACCTGGGGAGAAGGTGGGCTCTTGTCCCAGAGCCCACTCCCGGTTTCTGCCAGGCAGAGAGATATTTAAAGGGCTTAATCAGCTAACGGAGTACAGCGGTCTGTGACATTTCTTGCCGACGTGCAGACTTGATGATGTCAGCTACAGAGTTATCTTGGTCCTTGGCGGTTGTGCAAGAAGTTCTAGTTTTTTGGTGCCCAGGGGTGGGGGTCAGTTGAGCAAGGAGGTCTGGTTCCTTGGTACCCAGAGGTGGCACAAGAGTGTTCTGTTCTTTCTGCAAAGGAGGGCAAGAGCTACACATGTGCAAAGGGAAAGGAAAATCATTTATGTGTGTGACCTTAAAAAAGAAAAACATTTGGATAAAGATCGCTGGGCTAATCAGAAAGCCAAGGCGGCTTCCAACAGACTTGCTGGCCTCTGGGGCCTGGGAAAGTTCTGGTCCTTCATTCCCCAAGGCCAGAGGTCTGCAAATCTCAAAGAAAGTCAGTTAATGCTGTTACAATCAAGGGCCTTAGGTCAGCAAGCAAGAAGTGTGTTACCTCGACTCAGGTTAACGCTTAAGATGGGCTAGAGCGCTACTCTACATCCGTCAGTGGACACTCAGGGGCTTTCGCGTCTGGCTGTTCGTAAATAAAGCAGCAACGACCATGGAGGCGCGGGGGTCTTTTCGAGGAAGTTAGCCTTTGCAAGGATACACTTTCTAAGGTAATACAAAAGGATAGGAAATGCTCCTTGGTTGTTAGCAGCAAGCTGATAAAAAGCAGCTGTCAATCAAAACCAGGACCTGAACCTGAGAAGACTCGATGCCTGAAAGAGAATAGGCTGGTGGGCGGAGCTACAGAGCAAAAAGGGTCTGAAGCGCTGCTTCTCAAACCGTCTTGTGCATATGAATCTCCTGGGGGTCTGGTTCCAGGGGAGGCCGATGCTGCTGGCCCACAGGTCACACCGGGAGCAGTAAGAGTGTAAGGAAAGAGAGCACCTGGATGGCTCAGCCGGTTACACGTCTGCCTTCGGCTCAGGTCGTGATCCCGGCGTCCTGGGATCGAGTCCCGCATCGGGCTCCCTGCTCAGCAGAGAGTCTGCTTCTTCCTCTGCCCCTCCCCCAGCTCATGCATGTGCGCGCTCTCTCTTTCTCTCTCTCTCTCAAAAATAAGTAAATAAAAAAAATTTTTAAAAAGAGTGTAAGGAGTAGAGCACATGCGCCATGGAGACCCAGCAAACGAGGAAATCCACTGCCCTATTCAAAGCTTGTTTCAGAAAACGCACATTCATACCTTTGAGCAATTTTCCTTAATTCCGTCCACACTGAATTGTCCAGGTTTTGTTTGTGTGTTGGCTTGTTTTGCTTCCGAAGAGTAAGCAGCTGAAAACCTCCTGGGTAACTTTAGAAAGGCTTTAGACTTTGTATTTTAAAAGCTGCTAATGCAACCAAAGACTAATGGACACAGATCGTGTGTCAAATGGCTCATAATGAAAGCAAGCAAACAGCTGCTACGTGCCTACTCCGCCCTAGACGTTTTGATCGGTTGAAGCTGATGCTTACTGGCATGTGAGAACAATGTCATCAACATTCTGACTCTGTTTTATCCTTCTCAGGTTTGGGAGGTCGCTGCACCATATATTGAAAAATACAGAATGGAACATATTCCAGAATCCAGACCTGTTTCTCCAACAGCCTTTTCACTGGAATTTCTACATAAGAAATCCATCAAAATTCCAGAGTCCAGGGATCTTTAATGGGCTTTGTCATAGATTAGCAGCTCAGGTCCTTGGTTGAACAGCAAGCAATATCATGCTGAAGAAGAGGCCTGAGGACTTTCTTAAGTAGATCAATCCATTATATTGTTCAGTTCTGCTAAAACCTCCTTTGCTTAGGCTGGTGACAGCATTAAATTTGCTCACTCTAGCACTGTGTTCTTGTTGACCTGGTTTGAGACACAGAAGCTGTTTTCAGATTATAGGAGTTTTCTTTCTTCCTTAACAGTATCAACAGGCCACAGGCCATTTAACATTATTTGAATTTGAAACAGATTGATGATATTCTTTTCCAAAAACATTAGACTTTTGTGAATCTTTTTTTTTTATGGTTTGAAAAGCTCTCCACTAGATAACTGTGGCTGTTTGAATTATACCACGATATGATGAATGTTCCTTACGAGGCTTTGATCAACAACTTCTTCTGAAGTCATAATTTGTCCTGAAGCTTCTCTTTCTTCTATTAATTGCATCATAGTATAGTCAATAGGTCCAACGAGGTTTTGTGTAAAGCATTGCTATTGGAGTGGCCCTTACTGATATTTATCAAATATCACTATACATCTCAAAAAAAAAAAAAAAATCTCAGATGCTTAAGCTGGAGTTAGAGGTTAGTATTATTACCTTCTTACTATGTGTTAGTACTTTATTCACAGTCCTTTAACAACCCTGCATTAAGAAGCCTCCTGTCCCACAGATAAGGAATCTTATCAAAGGTAACCACCCCCTTCTCTGTAATGGTAATCCTTAAAAGGAGGAATTATTGACAAAGGTCGATGGGGCCCTGGGATGTGTTACCCAATCTGTTTTTTCCTCAAAAAAGAAGGCAAAGGGCCGTCTGGGATCATCTGGATGAAAGACGGGTTGGAGGAGCTCTTGGCTTCCCGAGGCTAACTGTGACTTCGCACCTACGTGTGCAAGGGCGTGCAAGGCACTCCAAGGGTGGGAGCCTGGGCCCACGGCTCTAATACATCTACGGTGGCCCGAGGAAAGAACAGACACACTTGCCAGCTTGCTGACCCGCTTCCAGCCTGAAACGGGTCCAACGGTGTATTTCACAGTAGGGTTTCACTCCTTAGCTGGCACCCCGTCCCCAGGAAAAGGTGGAGACCAAAGTGAAAACCGCTGCCTACAGCGATTCGGTGACCGAAAGTGGGCCGAGGAGCCTGTCTACCAAAAGGCCCTTCTGGGGACTCTGTCCTTTGCTAAAGTGTCAACAGGCACGAATGAGGTTTCTTCGTGCTTAGCCACGAAGCCCAGTCGAGCCAGTAAACCCAGCGGTCTGGTGGCGGCTCTTCCCAGCAGTCTGGGGAGGACTGGATCCCCACGGGCCTCTGCGGTCTTCCAGGGCACTTTCTGATTGAGTCTTCGAGACAGCTCTCTGACAAACGAATTATCACATGCCTCCAAGGGAATGTCAAGGTAAACGTGGAATAAACCACGTCTCAGTTGTCTTACGTCGTCACACTGGTCTTAGATTTTTATAACAGAGTTGAGCACCTCTTCAGGGAAAGCCTATTCTGGCTGCAGTTAATCAGGTTTCTGAAAGGTTTGGTCAGTGAATATTAGCACATCGCCGCGTGTCGTTAGAAAGTGTGGTTGATTCCGCTGTCCTTCCCGTGGAGTAGCAGCAAGGATTGGAGGCATCTCGATGTCCTCCCAGCAGGCTCACCCGGGCTTCTTCCCCTGCCGTCTCAGGGCAGCCAGAGGGCGAGCCCCACAGCATGAGGGCTGATATACTTCTACAACGCCACACTTGCTAATGTCCTGTTGGCCAAAGCAAGTAACCCTTTCCAGCCCAAGCCAGTCTGGGAGAGTAATACTCAATGGCATTGGCATGTGGTTTGCGGTCCGTTACTGTAACAATCTACCACGTACATAAAATCAAACATAGAACCTGAAAAACTCGAGACACTTTTCATTACTACTTTAAACTTTAATCTTATCTTTGTGTCTGGTCACTGGATTATTATCGTTTTATTAAACCTTCTCATTATCTCATGACTAGCATGGTCATTTTGCCTTTTGGGGGTTATTTGGTTAAAGGTATTAATTTATTAAATGTAAACATTAGAAATACACCAAAAATCAAAGCCAAGAAATGTGTTTCAGCCCGCAGCGTAGGCCTGGTGAGTTACAAGGTGTCGCGTTCCCTTTGCTTAGTGATCAGTGCCAATGAGACAGAGGCGACTTTTCCTGGAGGCTCTGAGAAAATGTTTTCTCTCCCAAGAGCCACAGTGGCCAGGCTTTCTCATGCACCTGTTTGAGGTGAGTGAGGAGGAGGCATAGAGCACCCAGGGCTGTTGACAGCCCGCCCAACCCACTGGGGAAGCTGGCCTTGGGGTGATGCCAAAGCAGAAGGAAGGAAAGAATCTGAGTCTTCAGCATTATTGAGCTGCTGGAAAAACCCGTCCTGAAGCTTGTCCTTCTGGTGAATTTCCAAGGGTGAGCTAATATACTTCCTTACTTCTACAAGCCGATTTTAGTCAGATTTTGAAATCCGTAACTGTTGGCATCTTCCCTCCCTCCGCTGTCTCTGAGGTGCCGTACTGGTACATCGATATCCCATGCAGTCCTGTATTCAGAGACGTCATCTAGTTGGGAACGTGAAGTGGCCATTACTGTGCCAAGCGTGTGTCCTAGAGGAAAGCACCATATAACCACAGCGCCTTTGGATCATCAGGGAGGCTGCCTGGAAGAGGTGACTGAGCTGGGTTTGAGTGTTGGCAGTCAGAGAGAGAAGGGAGGAAAAAGGAGAAATGTAAGCTAAGCGTCAATGTCAGAAGACATCTGTGCAGGAAACCAATTCTCCGTTTGTCCATTTCTATCATTAAATAAATGGTGGCCAAGATGGCCCTGGTCTTCGCCCTCATAGCTTATAGCCTAGGTAGGCAGTAGGGCCAGAGGATTAAACAAACAATGGCAACGTGCAAGGAGGAAGATGGGAAGATTGGGACGTAAGTAGAGGCCAGATCATCAGCAAGAGCATGAGAATTCCTGCTAATGGTACAGGAGGGGAAACAAAACTCTACCAGCACAGGACACCTCAGATCTCGAGGGTGGGTGAGCCAGGACGGGTTGCCGTGGCTTATTGGTGGTTTCTACACTCTGGGAGCCAGGTTCCTGATGCCTGCAGCAGCTGTAATAGAACCACTTGGAAAAGATGTGCCTTCGTATTTTGGAATAACTTTCCACCGGATAAAAATCTAAGGGGCTGGCATCGACTTTATCCTTTAACTGTTTACTGTAATAAAGACCAAGATGCTCATGCTTGGGGGGAGATCTGGCAAAAACAATTTAAATTTTAAAAGTACTGTGTTTCACCAGAGTTCCTTTGAGGAGAATGCGCTTTTAATACGCCCTGGCTTTGGCTCTACTTTTGAAAGTCCGTCTTACCGCCCTAATTGGATTGTAAATTCCCCGAAGGCAGGACCCTGTCTAGCACTAGAATTTCAGAGATGGAGGGAATCCAACCTCTACAGATAAAGAGTTCAAGAAGAAATCAAAGGCCAGATGTCAAGCCGCAGATGTGTGTTTCTTCCAGCACGCCACGTGGCCTCACCTTTCTCCCATGGCATCTGGCGCGTGCACCCTCAATTCAGTGGGGGTGATACTGCACACAGTGAGGCAAAAATTGGTTCTTGGGATGCGGAAGAACTTGCATATTATGATGGTTTGTGGTCTTTTTCCAGAGCTCAACCCTATCTGATAAAATCTTATTCTGTAGGGAGAAATTTAAGTTTTCTCCTGGTAGAGGGGGTGGCCTGATAACTTTAAAAGGTTGAGAAAAGAAACACTGATCTAGCCCAATGGGGAGCACACAGTAAGGGTCTTCACATCTCACTTACTGCCCGTTGTCAGAGCTTTCCACCTGGACTTCTAGCACCTGATACCTCCTACTCTCTCCACCAAAGGACTGGTTCAAGGTATCTTGCCAGAGTCCACTCATACAACACATGTTTGAGTGCCTACTGTGTACGCTAAAACCAGATTAATTTTTTTCTACAATACTCTTGTCCTGGTCCTAACTTGTTCAGACATTTTCAGTGGCTTTTCCTGACTTGAAGAATGAGGTTCGTACTAGTGAGGCTGACATTCAAAGCCCTGTGAAATCTGACCCAGCCCTAGCTCCCCAAGGAGCTAGGAGGGTTCACAGATGATCTTCTGAACACTTCATAATGTTTCATCCTGGAGCCTTTCTCTCTCATCAAAATCCTTCCAACCCCCAAAGTGAAGAAGGGCAGCCCACCTCTCCACTCAACCATGAAACTGTTTCTTTGGTTTTACTTTTCCAGTGTATTCCCCCATGAGCATCATCCTTTGGCATTATATTAAGGAATTCATATGCTCTTTTCAATCCACAAAACAAGTATTTTCCTTAACACTGCCTTCCTGGGTTAGCCTACTTAGTGTGTTTTAATTAAGTAATTTTCACTGTGACTACCAGTATGTTTGTACATTCATGAATTCATTTACTAATCACCTGCTATGAACCAGTCACCACATTTAGATCCTGGCGCATGAGGAGGGCCCTGCCCTCTACTAACTTACATTCTAAAGGGAAAGAGAGTTAAGCCACAGTGCCATGAAGGACGGGCTCACGGCAGGGGAGGGACTAGCTCTGATTTCCCACATAGAGAAGAGCGGGAAAGCAGTCCAGGTAGAGGGAACAGTGCTGCAAAGCCTGGAACAGCAAAAGCAAACGGTGTTTTGAGGCACAGTGTGAAAGCCGGTGTGGCTAGGGTCTAGACCGCAGACTGCGGCACTTCTCAGACTTTAACGGGTGTACAAATAACCTGGCCGCTGGTTAAGACACAGATTCTGATTCAGCAGGTCTGGGGTGGGGCCGAGGTTCTCATTTCTAGCAAGCTCCCAAGTTGCAAGGGCTTACAGGACACTGGCCTGGGAGGACTAAGGCTGTTCTGGGTGGGTATCTTCTTCTCCTTTCATCTGAAAAAGACATTAATGCTATTTGTTTAAAGTGAATGTCTCCTAGAGGGAGAATAAGATGCACTTCACCTTCTTATTCCATAGGTATAGAGATAGACTTCTGTGTTTGAACGGACCTCGTATTTAGTTTTAGCCTTTATATCTATCGCCTGCATCCCAAACTCCTACAATTGAGTAGGTGCTTGGTCACAGGGGAGGGTGACCATGCACGTCCCACACCCCCTCAAGAATCCTTACCCAAGCATATGAGGGACAAAGCTCCGATGACCCCATGTTACTGGACAGTGACAGCAATGTGCACTGTCACCCATAACCTCCCAACAAGGAGTATTTGATTTGATTTAAACGGAATACAGTTAAGCCTCATTGATTCAGCCATTTTTAACATGAAATGGGTGATAATTTGGTTAATCTTTACTTCTCAAATCATTTATTCATAAATAGGACAAAGTTTAATAATACCATTGTGATTATAAGGATGATTAAACATTGAAAAACATTTCAAGTAAATTCATATGGCTTTAGAAACACCTATTTATATCATCATCCACAATTTCTTTATGTGTAATTATGTAATTTGTTCATTTCCTAAGAAGCTGTAATAGGTAATACCACCAATCTACTTCCGGGGCTGGAAACAACAATAATAGTGACAATACATATTTATTGAGAGCTATAAAAATTTTGTTATACATTTGTAATGTGAATAATCAAACTCTTAAAAATGATTTTTAAAAATTACATTATCAGATTTGATCCAAATGCATCCATTCTAGGAAGGCCCCCGTCCCCATGTATAAAATGACGAGTCTTGAACTCTGCTGTGAAGCACTACTCCTGGAGTCAAGAAGAAATTAGAAATAGAAGGACACCCTACCTCAGGGGACACTCATGCATTTGAAGAGCTTATAGAAAGGCAACCTGTGTGGGAAAAGGACAAACTAGCTGCTTATAATAGAAGGCTACATTTGCTTAATTTGGGGCATATCACTTGGATTTCTCACCATCCCATAGTTTAAAAACTGAAACTTGAAAAGCACAAACAAAATGGGAATTTCAAGCCATGTCTACCTAACTGCCAATTGCTTTTCCCCACGAAGGCATTCTGATGATACTCTACCATATTAATCTTCAAAATATTTGTAATAAATCTCTGTGAAATGATTTAATGTTCTGAGATTATGATCCAATTGATTTACCTGCTTATATGTCCAGGTGCACATGTTAAATTAAAAGAAATTAATGACTTGGTTTTTTTCAAGTGGATTAACAAAGCACTGAAATATATTTAAGTGACATCACTCTGGTAAATTACTACGGTATTTTAACTTTTACTGCAACTGCATTGACTTATATAGCCGAAAGGTCTTCTCTTTCCTTTCAGATCTTTCATTTTTTATAGATGACTTTTCCTTTAGCTACAACATATTCAATTAATTCATGATGGCCTCCAAACTGGTAAATCAAATGTTCCCATCTAGAAAGAAATCAAACATACTTTAATGCATACAAGCCAAAATGATCACTTGGTCAATAAATGCTAATTTAGAAATACATTCTCTAAAAATTTCTTTATACCCTGTCATTGATATTCGGGCTTTTTAAAAAAATAGTAGATTACTATGATAACTAGCCTATGACTTAAATATTGTTTAATGGTATTGTTGAAGTATTTGACCTTAAAATATTTGATCCGATTAAGCGATATACAAAAGGTGACATCAGCATTATTTTCAATAGAGTGAAGAGTAGAATTACAGAGTCGCTTTCTTCAGTTGAATTTGAGGACCAAAGAATGCAGTAGACCTGCTAGGGTCAAGGATTTATGACTTTCAGATTTAGAAAAATAAGACTCAAATTGTTACATCGGAGACCCAGTTGGCAGCTGACTGTGTGTGAGTAATACGAACCCAGGAGCAGGAAAACGGAAACAAGGCTTTTGGGATCTGGTAGGAGTGAGAAGCCAGAGCGGTAATGACTCAGACGCGGGTGACCAGCCGGAGCTGGAACATGCACGGCCCAGCACCAGCTGTAGGTCAGAACTCCAGCAGAAAAACAAGAACACAAGCCAGGGGGCACAAGTCCAAAGTCCGGGTAAACAGAACAGAAACCTGGAGATCTAGGACAGATGGAAGACAGATGAAGAGACCGGAGAAGCTGGTCTGTCTACCCTGTGTGGTTTAGGACTCCTAGGGAGACTTGCTGGTTAGAAAGGGGTGATGATAAAGGAGATTGGGGAGCTTCTGGGCCTACACAGAGCCAGATGCTAATATTGAGCAGAAAAGCCATTTAAACCCAGCCTACATATTACAAGGGGCACAAAATAAAATAGCTCCGTTGGGAGAACACTCGCCTGGACGAATTGATGATAATGAGATCTCCCTGTTTGCCGACTTCCAGAGATCCATGTGTGTGAGATTTTCCCAGGGCATAAGCTGCGTTGATGGTGGCAGCGGCCAAGGCTTCAGGCATGGACATTCTCATGTTCACGCAGGCCAGGTGCATGACCACTGGCTAAGGCAGGGAAGAACCGTATTAGAGGAAAGGAACAAAATGGTAACTGCTACCTAGGACATTTCTCAACACAGCACAACCAATAATGGAAATTAAATGTCTGGGAGGAACTGGCTAAACTGGTATGAGAACATTTTAATTTACATGTGAAGATTCTTATGCTTTGGAAAAGATTTCTTTATTAGAGAGATTACCACCTCCACCCTCGGGTATTGAGTATTTATTTACAACTTTTCAAGACCACTGGCTATGTAAGATGAAAGCCCACCTCCATGCTTATTTACTAAAACTTCTTTGAGCTTGTGTTATCCTCCAAGACCAGAGTAAGTTATCATCAAACCACAACGCCCAAGGCTGAATCAAAAAAATTATGCAGATAGAACTTTCTCTCCTCTCTCTATGCCTAGAGGCATTCATGTGGCACAGAACTATCCAATGACCCTGCTGTCTACACTTTTTTTCCTGTTTCACAAGAAAATCGTTTCTTAGATCTTTGGTACATTTTAACAGTTAGTGAACTATTTTTAAATTATTCATACATGTGGCGGAAGACGGTTTCTCTCCTTAGAAAGTCACATTAAAAATAATTACCATTGAAAAGCAATATGCATTCGGGTTGAAATCGCTGCCCAAAGCAACGATTACCCCTTCATCCAACATCTTCCTAGCGCGAGGCTGCTTCAGTCTAAGAGGAGGGGAAAAAAAAGGAAGATGTCAGTCTCTGGAAGCAGAGCTTCTGCAGATTAGATATTCGGAATGGAAGCCAACTTAAGATATCCAACCCCTCTGAGTTCTGGAAGAAGAAAGAGACACTCAAGGTTAAGTGATGAGTGGTGAAGTCAGGTGGAACCCAGGATGCCTGATTTTTATCTCTGCTTTTGAAATGACTTGCCCATGACTAATTTCTTTAATTTGGCAGTGTTTATTTTAGCATTTTTTTTTTAAAGATTTTATTTATTTATTTGACAGAGAGAGAGATAGCGAGAGCAGGAACACAAGCAGGGGGAGTGGGAGAGGGAGAAGCAGGCTTCCCGCTGAGCAGGGAGCCTGATGTGGGGCTCGATCCCAGGACCCTGGGATCATGACCTGAGCCGAAGGCAGACGCTTAACGACTGAGCCACCCAGGCGCCCAGCATTTTTTTTTTTTTTTTATTTTAGCAATCTTTATATACTTTCAGAGATTCTTGCTAAGGAAGAAAAATATAACTTAGTTTTTTTTCAAATGTAACACACTTTTTTTTTGACTCCCAAATATAAACAATGAGGTTAAAATAATGCTATTTTTATTAACTTCCATTTTGCAATTTTTTTTTTATTCATCTCTCTCCCCCTCCTTGGGGGTGGGGAAGGGTCTCAAACATTTTTGGTAGGCCCTTTAAAGTCTTGAAGGCCCAAGAATCTAATACATAAAATGTCTGTGCTTCTTCCTGGGTTGCGTGTCTCCTTAATCTCCTTGGCAAAATATTGTTCTTTAGGACATGACTCAAAAGTTATGTCAGGGATAAACAGAGCCAAACACTAGCTAAAGGGGTGAAGACAGACTGTATTCAGTAATAACTACTGCAAAAGGGAAAGGGTCCAGTGTGGTCTGGACTCAATTTTGATTTGTGCAGTGGTAACTGGGCATTTTAAAGAAAGAAAGAGGAAGTCGGGAGGAAAAAGGGGCGGGTCCTTGAGAAGACAATCCTGGGTGGTAGAAGATTTATATCTTAAAGGAGCAGAGAAAGGATTTATAATTGCAATTACAACTGCAATTTGTAAAGTAACTGCTCTAAGAGGAAGTCCAGGGGCCTCTCTGCCAATCAGCGGGTTTTGCTGGAACAAACAGTAAATTCCCCTGGCAGGCTGGGCTTTCTCAGGCAGGCATTGTAAGGGGGCCTGGGTCATCCTAGGCAGACAGCCCTGAGCTTTCAGAAACTATGCTAGTGTTTATTCAGGCTCACAGTGTTGGGGGGAGGGGAACAGATGAAAGCAGTTGTCTGAGAGTCTACAGGTTTATAGGCCAAGATGGAGGCCCTTGAAACATTCATGGTCGACGACTGACAATTGGCTGGCCTACCTAAGATAATGTTCTCAACCAGGATAATGTATGAGAGGAGGCAGGTGAAGCAGGGATAAGAGTGAGGAAAGGTAGAACTTAAAATCTCCCCACAGTTCTTTTTTTTTTTTTTTTTTTTTTAAGATTTTCTTTATTTATTTGAGAGAGAGCACGAGAGTGGAAGAGAGGGAGAAGCAGGCTCCCAGCTGAGCAAGAAGCCCATCTTGGGGCTCAATCCAGGACCCTGAGATCATGACCTGAGCTGAAGGCAGACACTTAACCCACTGAGCCACCCAGGCGCCCCTCCCTCCCACAGTTCATTCTGACGGCCTCGCCTCCCCTCCCCTTCCAGAGATACTTAAGGAGGAAAAAAAAAAAAGTGAGGCTGTAGACGTACCGAGGGAGTTCCAGAAAAACTGAGGTAAATGTATCCTGAATAAATTTAAACAGTATACACAAAGATGCGTACAATAATGATTACAGGAAGTGGCATAAGGCCACTGTTATTCCAGAACTGAGAGTCAAGAGAATTCAGGGCCCAGCAGGGAGCCCTGCAGGTTGCTCCTGTTGGAGAGCTCAGAAAAATAGTGGAACAGAGAAGCCAGAGAGAAAAGTGGGGCCTTCTCTGCAATGTTTCCTGTTGTCCAAATTGTATGGTCAACCCATCCTGCGGTGAGCACAGATGGCCGCCGCCTCTGGCGTAGGGACAAAGTTCGGGCTTTTATTGCTGAGCCACCCTTCACAGTGCAAGTCTCAGATTTTTGCTCCATCTTTAAGAGATTCAAGGGGAGGTAAAGGAACGCTTTTTGTCAAACATTATTCCTTGGGTGATGGAAAATTAACCAGATTAAGTATTGATTGATGACTTTGATTGATGACTATTGAGACTTGCTGGAAATGCCAAGATTCCAAGAATGGTTATTGATTGGTATTTCCTGGTTGCAATCTACATTATGTCTAATCAAGAGAACAGTAATAATAAGAGAAATGTATAATATTACCCCTATGTGTATAACATCATAATATATTTGAGAAAAGTACTGCAATATTCCTCTCTTCTCTCTTATAAAAGTTACTTGAAGGCGCCTGGGTGGCTCAGTCAGTGAGCGTCCGCTCTTGATATCGGCTCAGGTCATGATCTCATGGTGGTGAGATCGAGCCCCCTGTCAGGCTCCGCACTGGACGTGAACAATCTTTAGATATTCTCTCTCTCCGTCTCCCTCTGCCCCCAGCTCACGCGAACTTGGGAGCGCCCTCACTCCCTCTCTCTCTCTATAAATAAATAAATAAATAGATAGATAGATAGATAGATAGATAGATAGATAGATATAAAAGTTACTTGTAGCCTGGCTTTTCCATCCCTGAGGCAGAGTGTTTCAACCTCAGCACAGTTCGTAATTGTGGCCGGATAATTCTTAGGCAGGATAATTCTTTGTGGTGGGAGGTGGTTCTGTGCGCTGTGGGACCTTTAGCGGCTCGAGCCTCTACCTACTAGATGCCAGTAGCGCCCCCTGGTGGCGACAACCAAACCGCAGTGATAAAGATGGGCTCTGGACTAGGTGTATTCAATCCATAGAGGGCAAACAGCAAAACTCCTGGGAAGATTTCACAAAACATACTTAGACGTCTCCTCCTTCCTCCCACCCCGGGGGATTTATGAGGACTGTGGGGCCCACTTGCGTCCTCTTAGTAAAAAACAGCTCCTTCAGATTCTGAACACTGCTTGATATCCCTAACATCTGATGCATGTTTTTTAAAGCAGAAAGCCTATTTCATTATTTCTAGTCATAAAAGTAATGCATATTGATTTTTTAATTGGAAAATTCCAAAAATGAGGGGGAAAAAAAAAAGAAAGCAAAAGCTCCACTCTTCCCAATAATCTCCCTACTCAATGGCCATTTGGGTCTAAGCGCTTTCCTGGACCTCACTCCAGAACTGGCATCTTCCATGAGCTCAGTTTTCCTGATCTGCATTTTTAAGGAATGTGGAAGGGCAATGAAATAAGACTTAGGCCTCTGGGTCTGTGTCCTCGCGGCTGTCACCCCCCAGGGCAGCTCACCTCAGCATGTAGGCCGTGGTGGGCAGAAGGACGGCCGAGCACCTGGCCATTGCCATGGCAACGATGCCCTCATCGCTCGCTTCTTCCAGGTGACTGATCGCCTGGGCTCCCAGCTCAGCCCCGAGCTAAGCGGAATGGGCAGAGAGAAAGGTTTCACCAACAGCAACATCAATCACCAAAGGGCCAGAACACTGGTTTCCCTGCAAAACTAAGCAGCACTCTTTGTCATTAAAATGTGTTGGCAACTGCCTCTGCCCAGCGCAAGCCCCCAGTGGTAAAAGGTTTGTGATGGACATTCATTTGAAAATTAGCTCGTGTGCTACTTCAAAAACTATCCTTAAATCCAAGTGCTTACTGGGGCGCCTGGCTAGCTCAGTCATTAAGCATCTGCCTTCGGCTCAGGTCATGATCCCAGGGCCCTGGGATCGAGCCCCGCATTGGGCTCCCTGCTCGGCGGGAAGCCTGCTTCTCCCACTCCCGCTCCCCTGCTTGTGTTCCTGCTGTCGCTATCTCTCTCTCTGTCAAATAAATAAATTTTAAAAAATCTTAAGAAAATAAGTCTGGGCTCAGCTGTTAGAAGAAAACCAGGAGGAGGTAATGCTGATGATAATGAGAACATGGCATTAAAGTGGGTTTCTTCTCAGCGTGACACATTTACACACACACACACACACACACACGCACGCACACAGTGCCCCAGGCTGAAAGGTGATTCTGTTAAGCATTCCAAGGAAAGGGAAAGGAGACTCATTGTTGACCTTAGCCCGTGGCCCAGGGAGGCACTGATGCCCACACCAGAGCAGAAGGGAGCCGGCCCCTCGTCAGCAGCTAGCTCAGGTCTAAGAGCATTCTGGTTTGGTGCTCTCGGGAGTTGGATGCTCCACAGACTCTGCTCCCCAGGCGAGCTTCCTTCTAACCTTGGAATCACCTTCACTTTCCCAAACTCGATTTGGTCATCCCGGGTATTGACCTCTGTTTAATTCACCGGTTCACTCTCTACAACCAGAAGTATCTTGTTGACCACCTAGTTCACATTCATTCATCAAACATTCCACAAATATTTACTCACTAAAGGCCACCTGTCTACCAGGCACTGTGCTAACCTCCAGGGATAAGGCTGTGGAGGCACAGGGACAGTCCAGGAGGGATCTCAGAGACAATTTGAACACGGTGGGACAGGCACAGGGAGGAACTGTAACTCATTCTTGGAGAGGTTTGGGAAGGATGCCAGAGAAGTGGTAGCTAAGAGGAAACACGGAGCGGAGTTAGAGTTAGCCAGGCAAGGGGTGTTCGGATGAGAGGAGGCACATCCAGAGGCGTGGGGTATCGGGTGTCCTAACACTATTTATGGTGGCTGGCCATGGTCAAGAGGGCAGGGGAAGGGAGGGGGGAGGAGAAAAAGAGGAAGATGGGAGGCAAGCAAGAGCTAGATCTGGGTAAGCCTATGGCTGTGGAGTTTGAAATTTGTCCTGCCAGGCCGGGTGAGCCTTTCAGTGCTTTCCAGCACCAGAGAGGAAGAGAAGATGCGCGGAGGGCAGGGATTCAAGTGCGGACAAGCTTGGACACAGGGAGAAGAGCTGTTGCAGGAGTCCAGCTGAGAGCCGCTGCTGGTGGTCTGAACTAGGCGGTGGGGGGAAGAGAAGTGGACCTAGACAGACTCAGCAGGCAAACCTGGAGGCCTTGCTGGTTAACTGAAATGTGACAGGGGAGGGGGAGAGGAGACAAAGTGACGTCCAAGTTTTTCTCTTAGGCAATCCGTACATAATGGGGTCATTCACTGGGCAGGAAACACAGGACCAGATCTGGAAGCGATATTAAGAGATCACATTGGACGTGTTGTGGTGGAGACACGTGTGGAGTGTCCACATCTGGTTTATGCCCCAAGGGCAGTTGTTTATTTCACTCTAGGGCTTAGAGAGACATCTCGACTCACAACTGCGGGGGCTGTGTCTGTCTTACTCACTGCTGAATTCTCAGTGCCTGGCACATAGCACACACTCAAATATTTGTTGAAAGCATGAATAAATGAATCTGAGCAAGACACAGAGATCAGAAGAGCATCCTGGACTATTAACAGTATGCTCTAGCAACGTTCCCCTGGACGCTGCCAGACAGACCCCAGCAGCTACGTGTGCAACTCGCCGACTCTGCCAGTGTGGCTTCGTGTGCCAACCAAAACAGGGCACGGATTTGCTAAACAAGATCACGAAAGTGCTTCTTTTTCTACTAATCCCACCAGCCGGCGATCATACAAGTCAATGAGCAGCAAAAAAGTAAATTTCTAACAGAGGTCCAGGATTCCAAGGCTCTACCGGACCAATCCACACATTGTTCAAACAAATTTCCCCATTCTCTGTCTTTTCAGAAGGCTACTCCCACCTCTGAACAAACTAATTAAGTTTTCCATAGCATGAGTGTTGACAAAGGAAAAGCAAAAGGTCAACCACACCTCGGCAGCCTTCATCGGGTGCAGCTCATCCCCATGGAAGTTAATCTGTAATCCCATCTCTTTTCCACTTTGAAGAATCCTTCTGGTGGAGCTGAGATCAAAGACGCCCTTCTCACAGAACACATCTATATTGTCCACATGGATTTCCCCACTTTTGCCAAGCTCCTTCAGCTTCGGGAGGTGGCTATTGATGATTTCATCAGCAGCCTCCGGAGCAGTCTTTCCTCTGGGGGAAGAAAATGAGATTACATGGGGGGAAATTTTTTTTTTTTTTTAATTAAAGAAAGGGTTTTCTGGCACTCGAAGAATCTCACAAACTATGGGCAAATGACCTCAAGCCTCAAGAAGGTAGAGAAATAATCAAAGCAATAACTCAAGAGTCTTAACAATGAGGACACAGCAGAGATGTTGGCAAGACTTCTGTAGGCACTGACTGTACACAGAGACTCAAAGGGCTCATCCATTTCTGGCCCAGCCGTGTTGCCTTCGAGAATGTCAGCAAGGCCAGCCGGCTGAAAAACGGAATCTGCTTGCCAAGGACACTTAGAGGGCATCCTGGATGGTTCCCTAACAACACAACTGTGTGCTCCTTAGCTGGACTCTCGTGATCACTCTGCCTTTTTCTTCTTCCACACTGTTTCTAGAAGCATCTGCCTAAGGCTTCTTGTCTCACCATTTGGAACTATGGGGAAAGAGGATTGTGGGAGGCCCTGAAATTCTAAGATTCTGCGGTAGTTATAGATCAGAAAGGGCTGGGCTTTTGCAGTCAAATAGACACAGAGCTCTCCTACTTGCTGGCTATGTAACTTTGGACACGTCATGTAGCCATCATTTGGCATCCTCTGAGCTGCAGACTGTATCGCTGGAGATCAAGACACAGACCTCAGAGACTCATTGGCAGATGGAGAAAATTTCTGTAAAACTTTAGTCCTGTATTTGGCACACAGAAGTCTCTTGCTCAGCAAAAACCATTTTGATGGGAAGACAGAAGTGAACCGCGAGGAGACAGGCGCTCACATATGTTGTTCCTAATTCTCAAGACAATCATATAGAATTATGTGTTATTTAGCTATTTTACAGATGTTCAAAAAAGTTGAGTGATGCCCTCAAAATCATGCAGTGGGAAAGTAGCAAAGCTGGATTCAAACCCAGGTCTGGTATGGCTCCAAAGCCTAAGACTTCTCTACCATGTTACACTGCTATCATCCACCTTATGTTCCGTTTGAAAAAAAAAAAAATGTTTTCTATAGATGGATGTCCCAAAAGTCTCAGTGCAGTTTTAAGTTTTAATAATTTCAGAAGTACAAATGCTAAAAATGTACAAAAACATCATTGGAAATATTAAGTATTTATGTTTCTTTTCTACTTAATTAATTTTGTGAATTTTTAATAATAAATTTGTTAATTTTTTATTTTCTCTGATTGAAAATGGTAAACAAAAAATTAACATTAAACTTATTTTTCAAACTGCGTGAAACTAAATAAATGTAAAAATATATGTTATGAAACTTTCAAATAATTTCTGTAAGCCTGCAGCACTTATGTATCTAAGTTATCAAAACTCAAAACGGCACTAAGACTTTGCCCTGTTAATTTTCAAGTCCTGGATTTTTTTTTTTTAAGATTTTATTTATTTATTTGAGAGAGAGAGAGAATAAGAGCAGGGGGAGGGAGAAGCAGATTCCCTGCTGAGCAGGGAGCCGGATTAGGGGTTAGATCCCAGGATGCTGGGATCATGACCTGAGCCAAAGGCAGCCACTTAACCGACTGAGCCACCCAGGTGCCCCCAAGTCCTAGATTTCTTTTGAAACTTTTAGTTCTGGAACTGTGGGCCTTTGGCTCTAGAAATTCCAGGACAGATAAGATGCAGATGCAGATGCAGAAAGGACAGAATTCTCTACAAGAAAGCTATATAGGAGAAACTTTAAATAAAAGGAAATCTAAAAAACATTTACAAGAAAACAAACATGTTTGCTGCTAAACAAACAGATGAACAAAAATAAAAACTATTCTGAGTCATCTTGACTTAAAGATTTGATCTATCTCCTACAGAGTGTTACTTTTAATCTCTAAAGTGCGATTATGTGGTCATGGGCAACTATTTAAAGTAATACCTGTTATTTTAAAGGATCTAGTAGGGGGCATTGCTTTCTGTTAACTGAAAGAATTTTGAACATCTCCTCTTCCTCCTTCATCATTAAGGGACTAGCAAACAGATGGGTCTGGTGGGGATCACCTTCCTAAAACCACCCTTGCAAGGGGCGCCTGAGTGGGTCGGTTAAGCGTCTGCCTTCAGCTCAGGTCATGATCCCAGGGTCCTGGGATCGAGTCGTATATCGGGCTCCCTGCTCAGTGGGGAATCTGCTTCTCCCTCTACCTCTGCCCCTCCCCCCTGCTCCTGTGCTCTCTTTCTCAAATAAATAAATAAAATCTTCAAAAAAAAAAAAAACCACCCTTACGAGATGACTATTACAATCAGAACACCTTTCTAACGGCTTCTACTGAGCTCTCTCTGCAAGAACTAAAGTTCAGATGCAACTCCACTCCCCCCCCCACCCCCCTGCGCCAACACATCCCCACTTAGGTACCAGCTGACCCCTTCCTTCTTTGTTTTCAATGCCCCCTCCACGCCCCAAGTCAAGCGCGCAAGCTGAGGTTACTTTGGCACCGAGTGAGCCCCGCAGTAGGTGGCTGAGATGCCAATGGGCAGCTGCCGCCGGGCACGCTCAATCACGCGCAGCATCTTGAGCTCTGTCTCCAGGTTGAGGCCGTATCCGCTCTTGCACTCCACCAGCGTGGTCCCTGCCCTCATCATGCACTGCAGCCGCTCCTGGAAGGAGCAGAACAGCTCCTCCTCCGAGGCTTGGCGAGTGTGCTCCACGGTGAAGTTGATCCCTCCTCCAGCTCGGTGAATATCCATGTACGTGGCTCCTGCCAACTGAACACAGGGCTCCCCCTAGGCTGGGCAAGGGCGGGAGGTTGCAGGCAGCTCCACAGAACCTCCACCCGGAGTGATGTTCAAAATGCTATGTCAGGGACACCAGCAGATCAGAAAGCATGCTGGGGTACATGGCCATGAAGCCCCGACCCTGCCAGGGCATCTTAGGAAGGACTGGGGAGGGCAGAAATGAGAGAAGTCAGGTGGGGAGCACTTAGGGTCTCACGCAGCAGCGGCAATTTACCAACCAGCCCAGAAGTATTTCAGTATTCTAACAACCCAGCTGGCCCCAGTGTGCACCAGCTAAGTCTCTGTCTACCCCTAGCTCCTATGAGAAAACAAAGCTTAGGCAATTCGGGAACCCCACTGCAGTTATTCCAAATATCCACGAAAGAGCCCCGGGGGGTTTCCACCTCTCCATGTCTGGCCACTAGAGTTTGGGGTCTGACCTCTGTCACTCAAGCAAAGAAGCTCTTCCTGGGATCCCACTGGGCTCCAGTTACTCTGCGCAGCAAGGAGTGCGGCACAAATGAAGTACACCAGCCCGGGTTCTGCCAAGGTGAGCTGGAGAACTCACCCCGTACCCTTCCCTTCTCTGGACCTCACGTTCCCCATCTATGTAATGAGATGTTGGACTGCAAATCTCTAGGGTTGCTTTTTGGCTCTGCAATTGTGTGCTTTAATAAAGAAGTCTTAAAAACAGCTCTAGTTTGTTGAAGAAGGTACCCAGTGTCTGAAGAAAATTCTTAGCTGTTAGGGTGTACACTTGAAAAAAAAAAAACAATGTGAAGAAAAGACATGGAGAAACCTTAAATGCATATTGCTAAGTCAAAGAAGCCGATCTGAAAGGCTATGTACTGTATGAATCTAACTAGATGATGTTCTGGAAAAGGCAGTACGATAGAAACAGCTGGGGCGCCCGGGTGTCACAGTCAATTGAACATCTGACTCTTGATTTCAGCTCAGATCATGATCTCAGGTCGTGAGATCAAGCTCTGCATCAGGCTCTGGGCTCAGTGCGGAGTCTGCTTGGGATTCTCTCTCTCCCTCTCCCTCTGCCCCTACCCCCCCATCTCTAAAATAAATAAATCTAAAAAAAAAAAAAGAAAAGAAAGAAACAGTGAAAAGGTCGGCGGTTATCAGGGTTCAGGGAGGGACAGATGAATAGGCAGAGCACACAGGAATTTTAGGGCAGTTCAACCACACTATGTGATACTATAATGGTGGATATGTGTCATTATACATTTGTCCAAACCCACAAAATGTGCAGCACCAAGAGAAAACACCAGTAAGAAATGTGGACTCTGGGTAACAGTGATGTGTGAATGTAGGCTCATCAGCCGTAACAGAGGTACCGCTCTGGTGGGGCGTGCTGATCATGGGGGGAGGCTGTGCATGTGTGCGGGCAGGCATGTGGGAAATCTTGGTACCTCTCACTCAAGTTGGCTCTCAAAAATAAAATCTGCTCTAAAAATTAAAATCTATTAGAAAGAAACAATGTGAAAACGGCTCCAACCATGGATTTGAGGGTTGGCCCTGGCTAATTAATGACTTGTGACGTAGACTACACTTTATGTTTCTTAGTAAGTCTCATTTTTGGGGGGGGAAATACAAGACTTAATTTATTTTTATGATTAGCAATATATTTTTCCAAGTTTGAACCAATGAATGGTGAATTTCAAACTGTATCCTGGAGCCCCTTCAAAGACCCCCCAGGGGTGGAGAAGTGAAATGGGAGAAGGGAAAGAGAGGTGGAACTAGTGAGCAAGGCAGCTCAGCTCTGTTTTTGGGTCTTAGGGGTTTTTTGGTAAGATTTTATTTATTTATTCGAGAGAGAAAGAGAGAGTGAGGCGGGGAGGGGCAGAGGAGGAGGGAAAGGGACAAGCAGACTCCCCACCAAGTGCTGAGGCCAACCTGGGGCTCGATCCCAGGAGCCTGATATCATGACCGGAATCGAAGTCAGACGCTTAACCGATTGAGCCACCCAGGCGCCCCAAGGCAGCTCAGCATTTTTTTAAAGGGAGGATTCTAAAACATACATACATACATATATACACACATAAGGATTCTACAGCTAAAAATTTTTGAAAACTATTATAATGATTGCTGGGCCTGTGCAAAGTATTTGGACAGTTATAAGTTAGTTTTTTTGCAATTTATTTTCCATAGTCCAGGCCAGTAAAAATATCCATGAAAAAGAAATGTAGGCGTATGTTGCAAAGCCTGATAGCCTACCAACTCTTTAGAAAGACTTGTCTGTATTTGTGCCTTATTTTGATTTGTCATCATTTACTACAGTTACCTTCATTGCAAACTCGTGAACTCTTTCACCAGCCCATACTGGATGTGTGTGTGCATCCACCAAACCTGTAATCAATAAATCAAATCATCTTTAAAGCTGAGAAATAGAAAGCCCTTAGATATCAGGCAGACTATCCCGTACCACTCTTGGGAAAGCAAGATGATGGTCAGCCATCTTGGAGGAGGGTGGGGGGAGGAGGAATTTGTCTGTAGGTTCCCTCCACAGACAGGGAACAAGAAGACTCTCGGCATGGCTGGTCTAGAAGGCTTTAATGGAAGAGGGTGACTTGGCATGATGAGAATATCCATTAAAGAAATACAGCTCCTTTTGCCCACTAAGTCCATGCTCACCAAGCAAGCTTTTGAAACAGGATGTCATATCTATCAGTTGAGCAAAACCACGGACTATATCACCAAGGAATAATCTGGGTGTGAAAACAGAGTACAATCTCTCCCAACTTTGAGAAGGAAAAATATGAAATCAGAAATATGAATCTTCCTTCAAAAAGAAACGTAGTTTAATTGAAGAGAAACTATAAAGCAATCGTGTGAACCGTTTGTTTATCCAAACGGTTCACAACTCAAGTGAAGCGTGGCTTTCCATAATATTTAAAATACTTGGATTAAGTGGATTAAATGTCTCGTTAGTGGTTCTGATTGGACGAAAAATCAAGAATCTCTACTCAGATTGCTTTCTAGTATTTTCTGCTCTTTTTCATAAGCTTGCACTCTGACTTTATTTCCTGACTCCCAAGAGATGGAAGATAGAAGCTCTATCAGATACGCACAGTAGACATTTTAAAAATATAAATCTTAGCTTCTGTGTTTTGTGTAGGACTCAAAATTTGTGAAACTCGTTTCAGAGGATTTCATGAAGCCAGAAAACATAATGTGGGAGATGATGGTTAACAAACTGATTTTGTTGTCAATCACTAAGATATAAACTTCAGTGAAATCTCTAGGGATTCCCTCCTCCCCCACTTTTCGGCCTAGAGATGTGTTGTTTCACACTCCATGTAAATTTAGAATCTATTCTGGTATTAGAAGCAGCAGCTTGCCCTCTCTGCCTCCCATATGAAGTAGATTAGTAAAGTTCTTCCAACAGCTTTTGAACCTAAACACAACACAACCTGTTTCTCTTCAGCATGTGAGTGGGACAAAGTGACATAATGAGTGGGTTTGATTCCCAGCTTGCCCTTTCCCTGTCCAGCAATCTTGGGTAAGATATTTCATCCCTAAACTGGAGTGTTCTAAACTGTAACATGTAGATAAGGATACTTACCTTACAGGGCAGTTAGAAGGATTCAAGATGAAAACATGTTTGCAAAGCACCTAGACATTCAGTAGTAGAAATTCAATGCACGGTAGCTATTACTATATTTTAATATTATTTCGAGACCCTATTTAAAAGAAGCTGCCACTCTTCCTCTTTACATTGCTAAAACTGGTTGCAGGGCTTTACTGAAAAAAGAGGTTAATACCCGGCAAGATGCATTTCCCAGAACAGTCAATTCTTTCTTCGAACGTTTCTTCAGAAAACATTTTTTGGATCGCATCAGCAGGACCGATGGCTTTTATAAGCCCATCCCTGAAGAAAAATCAAGAAATAATTACCAAAGTTTGGGGAAATACTGTGGAAAAGCTGACTAAGGATTTAAAATATGTTGCCCATGTCTTTTGGTATCAGTCAACATTTATCGTATTTCCTTCTTGCATCTGTGTCTTTGAAGAAAAAAAAAATGACTGCAGCTGCATGGAAGCCAAAGAGTCAAATCATATGTATAGAGATGGCTAGTTGTTCCCCAAGATCAATGTTCCCTTTTCCCCACAGTGCTAGATTCCTAAATTTTAGCTGAACACATGAACACCCAGAATGAAGCCTACATTTCTGGGTTTCCCGTCATCCACGTGCCGTCATGTGACTAAATTCTAACCAATAGGTCTGTTTTCTCTTCCTATTTTCCACTGTCTGGAAGGTAGACTCCGTAAGGAGAGGTGGAGCAGCCATCTTGGATGAGGGAGTGAGAAAGGGTTGTGCACAGCAGAAGAAGATAGTAGGGCCTCAGAACTCCATAGAGTATGGCCATCAATTAGCTCTGGATTCCTACCTCTGTGCACTTCTGTTAACTGGTTTTTAACAAATTTTTAACAGTAACACTGGGAATGTTTTTATCCCTTTGTTAATTAAAAACACACGGTCCCTAAAAGCTGGACTCTTGCACAACCCTAAGCAGCCTCAGATAAGGGCTGAGCCCATCTTGCGCAATCGCGGGGCGGTGGGGCTCTCCAATTCAAATCGGCATCGGAACCCCACTCCCACTGCGTAGGTTCCCCCGCCCAAACTTTGGCTGTTCTTTTAGTCACGTCTAGCAGGAAGCACAGAGGGTTAAATGAAAAAAACTGAAAAATGTCCTCTTTTTCTGAATTTCCTATCAGCCCCAAACCATCACCATCTGAACGTTCGCGGTTCTCAAATTTAGTATACAAAGGGGGTTGGGCTGGAGGGTGTTTTGTAAAAATTCAAAGTCCCAGAACTCCACCACAGAGATGCTGATTCCAAAGACCCGGGGTAGGGGGGAAGAGGGACGGGGGTTCAGCCTGAGAGCGTTTTTTTTTTTTCACCGAATGACTACCCGAAGCTGTCACACCAGGTAGGTAGCAGCAGGTGCCTGAAAGGCCCACGGTGGCTCCCTGGATGAGGGAAAGCTTTTACCCGCTTCCCTCCACAGCGCCCAAGTTAGGGAAAGGGCGCCAGGCCGGGCCTCGGCTGCCCGGTGCCCCCAGCGCGCGGCCACTTACGTGCCCACCACGAGACTGGCGCCCTCCAGCACGGCCAGGCTGCGCAGCGCGTCCCGCGCCAGGAAGCGCTCGCCGCGGCCGCACACCATCACCACTTGCCGCGCGTTCTCCAGCAGGAGGCGGTGGCCGCCAGCCATGTCGCTGCGCGCCGCGGGTCTCCGGGAGGCCGCCGGGCCGGAGCGCGGGGCAGGCGGGCGGGCCGAGGAGGGCGCGGGGCGGCGGGCGGCGCCGCGGGGCAGGGAGGGTGGAGCCGGGGCGGGCGCTCGCCGCCGCCGTCCTGCCCAGCTGCCCCGGAGAGCGCGCCTCCCCCCCGGCCGGCGCCGCGGCAGCGCGGGTGCCAACAACCCGAGTGAGGATGAATAATAAACGCGATCATGGAATCTCCTCTTTTTTGGTCGCCCAGTCAATGTTCAGGCTAAATGTGGTGGAGACCACTGTCCCTACTTTCTAGATTAGGAAACTGAAGCTGGGTTACCGGGCTCCGTTGAACACAGGGCCAGGCGGAAGGGGGGGTCTCCGAAGGGCCAGGGCGCCCAGATGGGGCTGAGTGGGGGCAAACCTCTCCCCAGGGGCCCGGGCGGGAACCGAGCATAGAGACCCGGGAGGGGCAGCGTGGGGGAGCCCCTGCCCGGACGCGACGGGCGGCCGGCAGGGGGAACCCGCGGGTGGGGAGGAGGGGGGCGCGGTGGGGGAGTCGCTCCTGGGTCCGCGCGGCCGTGGAGCAGGGTGGCGGGTGCCGCGCACAATTTTCGGTTGGCCAGCTCCGCTCCGGGATCCCCTACCAGAAGGTCCCCGAGATGAAGGGGGATCCTGGCGGGGGAGGATAGAGCCGAGACTAGAGAATCCATTGGCTCCTCTGCCCAGCGTCAGCTAACGCCTTCCTGAAGGATAGGTTTGGACCGGCTCCTGGATCCAAACTCTCTCAGGTAAACGTGGTTTCAGCTCCGTGTCCGCCCCCACTCCTCACCCCAACTGTATCTGGGGGGGCCTACTCTCAATTTGCCGCCAAGGTTGGAGACGGAATCAAGTTTGTTTAAGGAAGATGGTCTGTAATTCTCACCCACATCTCTTCTCACCTCTTAACTGCTGTGAAAACATTGGCAGGCACTGGGTTTTACCTCTTAATTATTTTATTTTGTTTATACACTTTTATTAGAAGCTCTGTGTTAAGCTGTGGAACGTACAGACAGGAAAGGCACTTTCCCTGCCTCGTAAAAACTACACTCTAAAGGAAGACACTTTATAAACAGGAATAACAGACCATCAAAGGCTGAAGCCTGTAAAACCATAAAATATAAAAGTAAGTAAATTTAGGGTTATTTTAAAAGCCACTAAAAAACAAGAGAAAGCAAAAAATCCTTTAGATGAACACAATAAATAAGAATATACTTTAGCTTTGTATTTTGGTCTTACAAGAGAGAAATCAATTGGTAGTAAAGAGAGAGGAAAGGAAAAAAATGGAAAAGAGTTCAATAGAGAATGTGAGTAAAAGAGACCCTGACGGCGGGGGGGGGGCGGGGGGGTGTGGGAATCCATATATTACTCACCGGGCAGACACAAAATCACAAACAGATGTGTGTGTGTCTATACACAGTTTAAAGAGAAAGGTATGTAGAGAGGAATAATACAAGGGAAATAGAAATAGTGAAGAGCAAATACATAAAGTCACTAATTCATAGAGAAATATTAAAATTTTCTAACATTTCTGCTAAAGACTTGAATCTGTTCCATTTTGCAATCACAGGCATATGTGCAGATTTATGAAGTTGTAGGAGTAAAGGAGGGGGTGACAATATAGAAATATAGAAGGCTTTGGGTCCCATAAACTGGTCTTAATCCCACTCTGTTACTTATGAGCTATTTGACCTTGGGAAATGTCCTTAATTTTCCCAAACCTCAGTTTTCTCATCCATCTCCTCATGGGGTAATTGTTTTATGGACTTGTTTGAGCTTTAGAGAAGATGAAATGGAAAACACTTTGCCCAGTGCCTAGCTCTAAATAATAGGTGTAATTCTTATTATTATTATTATACTATTACTACTGCCGCCGCTGCTGCTAGTTTATTTTAATCCTGTTATTTCTCCTCTTGGTCAATTAAATTCAAGAGATTTCAGCCAGGAGTTCACAGAATGTACCATGAACTGAAAGCTTCCAAGTTTTGGGGAAGTAAAAAAGAAGAAATGGTCATTCTATTCACGGGGCTGTTGATTTGTGGATGAACGGAGTGCGTTGATTACAGTCCAGATATTCAACATGGCCTGAAAAGCCCCTGCAAACAGGAAGTTTGCAGAAGCAAGGAGGACAAGAGTGGGCTTCTCTCCCCCTTGGTCATTTTTAAATACATAATTATAGATAATTTCCTCAGTGATAACCAACATCCCCATAGCACTTCTTAGTTCACATAGTACTTTTTACATCATCTTACATTGGCCGTCTTCTCCTGTTCTCCTCCTTCCTCTTGACCCCCAGGTGTTTTTTGTTTTTTTTGTTTTGTTTTGTTTTCAGTTTGCAGAAGGGGCAGTCAGAAATGTCAACAGGAAAGTCCACACAAAATACGCCAGCGGGGCCTTAAAGGTCAAGCTGAAGGTAATTTCCTCATCCCTGTGCTCTGCTACTGACCTAATCAAAAGCAGCAGGTCGTTGAGCAGGCCAAGGACCTAGTGGCTCCTGGCTCTCAGGTAAACAAAAAATTGCTAGCTCTGGTCTCCCCACACCATCCAAGGACAGACACAGTTTACAGCCCTTTCTCCTAGTATTTGTCCAAGTGGGTGGGAAGGAGGTGGGCAAAAACAGAAAGGCTTTAGGTCTGAATCTGTCTAAATCTTTGTTTGCGTATGGGAGATAAACAAAGCTTTTTATCTCCTACTGAGAAACTGGAAATCCATTTTCACTGAGTTGCAGAGAGAGTTGTTGAGAAAGTCAAGCAGAAACTGCTTCAAATAGTATCTGGTAAATACTGTTATTGTTCATTGTATTTGGAGTTGGTCTTGGACTTTGGGATTGGGCATTATAAAACCCCATTCCTCTTTTTCCACTTCCATGAGGCTTGGAATGTTAAGAATGTGCACGAAGATGAGTCAGGTTCCCCACGTTTGCACTGATATTGCTGGTAGATTCCTCTCCAATGAACTGGTTTCGAGAATTTGAGTTCAGGGTTTCTTACGAAAGCTGGTCGTCAATTATCCCTCCTTTCAAATGCTGGTGGTTATTCACAAGACATAGCAGACTAGAGAGAAGACAGATCTGGATATCTGCCTTGAAGAAATTATAGGCAATTATTTCCCTATCAGCCTACCGTGAGTAGGCACATTGCATGCATTACCTGTGTTTGAAAATTGCAACAAGCCTGTTAAGGAAGGTATTAGTATCCATACCAGATAGAAGAACCTAAGTTGCACTGAGTTTCATCGGATAGGCCTAAGAGAAAGAGCTGATAAGAGCCAGAGGCAGGATTCAAACCTGCCTGCCGTCAAGGCCAAGGTCTTTCCATAGGGTCATCCATGCTACCTCTGTGATGATACACATCAAAAATCTGACTCAGCGGCCACATAATGTTAGAGGAATGCTAGCATTAATTAAATCAACCGGTATGGTGTTCACTTGGGAGAACAGTATATTTTACACCCATACCCCCTTAGATGTCTAACATATCTCAAATGTAACATGTTCCCAGCTGAACCTTTGATCTTCCCAGTTGCCCCTTCCCCCACAGCTGTTCTGTCTCCATCGATCAAAACTCCATTCTTTCTTTCCTGGGCTCTCTATCTCATACCCCACACCCAAACCATCAGCCAGTCCTGTAGGCTCTACTTTCCAAATGTAGCTAGAATCTGACCACCTCTCACCACTTCCATTATCTCTTGCCTCCCAATGACTGTAGCCTCCCAACAGGTGGCCTTACTCCACCCTCACCCTCTTGTACAGTCTCTTCCCAGCTCAGCAGACGGAGTGGTCCATTCCAGATTCTCATTTCACTGAGGAAATGACCCACAGGGCCCTCGAGATCTCTCTGATCTCATCTATCACTCCGCACTTTGTTCACTATGCTTAAGTTCCACGAATTTCCTTGCTGTTCCTCAAACACACAGGGCATCCTTCCTCTTTAGAATGCTTTCCCCATGGGCTTACACTGCTATGGTGCTCACTGAGCACCTGATGCTGTCCAAAGTGGGGGACACATGTTAACTCACTTAATAATCTCATGAGGTAGGCGCTATTCTTATCCGCCCTTTTGAAAGATGGGGAAATTGAAGCGTGGGGATTAAGGAGCATAATGAGAGTCCATGCTCTTCCCCACTAGCCTCTGCCACCTCTGAAAACGATGGCTTGAAGTCACACATCACCATTTTAAAGCCCTCGTTTTTCTGAGCTCTTCATCTTTTTCATTTGTCAGAAGTTGGATTTGAACATATATGTATTTTTAAACATATATTTTAGATGTGAATTTGCAGGCATTTGCCATGCAATCCAATGACATTTTCCCTCTATTTCAGTACAGAGCCTTTGTTTAGTCATGCTATTTTTATTTTGCACAACAAAGACATTCACTGGCTTTGACTTTCTTTTCCTGGTTGGCACATCATATTGGTTTAGTTCAGAGAACCTTATAATCCCTTCTAGGAATAGCTGGCTCTCTTCTTCTCTCTTCTGTTCTTCACCAACCCTTCATTAATCAATAGGGAGATTAAAAGTACATAAGTATAGAAGTATAACAACTTCTAGAGATTACTGGTTCCATTCAACATGTTCTATGAATTATTGGAGAGCTGGAATCAGAGCTCTAGCAGTTGGTTTAGAAGAATGAGAACTTCTGGTCTTTCTAGGAGGGAAAAAGTGCCAGAATCCATGGATAAAGATTTTTGTTGCAGGTAGACTTAGGATAAAGTGAATGAAAGTGGGGATGGATAGGGGAGTGAATTTAGATAGATAAGAGAATTGAAAGATTAAAATATGTCAAGAAAGAGGTGAGCAGAATCTTAGGGATTTGGATGAGTGCAGCGTGTGTAAATATACAAAAACCTCCTAATATTGGCCATCCAAATTCCAAATACATCAACCCAACAGACTGTCATCAATTTTTCACCGACCCTTCTTTTCCACTGTCAGAATGAACTCAATGCCTGTGGAAAAAAATCTTCAGTAATCTGAAAAAGTATAATATCAATGACATAGGTTTTTGTTAGTCTTTTTCTTTTATAAGCTTTAACATAATTTCTTTTCTCTCTTTCATTTTTGTTCTTATAATCACTGGAAGTAAAATCACATTCTCCTTGGTAAATATTAGCACAAAACTTCTCCCACTTACTGAGTTTGCTCGGGGTGCTAGGTGCCCTGCTTGGTTGTTTATACACATTATGTCATCGCATCCTTTAAAAAGCTTTAAGAGGTGAGATTATATTCCCATTTTATGGAATAGGAACCTGAGGCTCAGAGCTGCTAAGTAATTAAAATGTAGGCCCCACGAAGAAAGTGTGGTGTTTTTGGGTTTTTTTTTTGTCGTTTGTTATTGTTGTCATTGTTTTTAAATTGTCCTGTTTCTGGCATCCAGAACAGTACCTGGCACACAGTAGATACTCAATAAATATTTTTTGAATGTTAAATGATCTTGCTCACACATCTGTAAATATCAAACGAACAGGCTTCTGTGTTCCAAAGTCTGGATCTTTAATCATCTGCTACAAATGCCTCTGGGAGTCTCTTCAACGTGGCTCTTTAAGAGAACTGAGGCAAAAATTTAAACAGGCAACCTGAAATAGGCTGTTTGTCCCATTGTTACTGGTGTGGGCACACCTTTTTATATAAATTCCTGAATATCCTTTTTCTTCCCCCAAAGAAAATAGCATTGTTACTTTTTTTATTGTAAAAATAATGCAAATTCATTGAGAAATAATAATATAAAAAAAGTGTAAAAATTCAAGACAAGGATTAGGGTGAAACAAGGGAAACATTTACCTTTGGTGCAAAACCTAAAGGGGAGGGCAAACACAAACAACATTTTAATTCACTACTTTTAAAAATAAAAGTTAATGCAAAAAATTCCATGATGAACAAAATGTCAAAAATGTACATAAAGGCGAGATCTGTGGGCCCGGACAAAGGTGTGGCAAGGGAGGGGCTTGCTCTCCGGGTCATGGGGCGCACAGTCAGATCCTGTCTGTATTTAAGGTCTTGATATTTTGTTCACCATGGATTTTTTTCCTGCATTGACTTGGAATTTTTTAAAAATTGCATTAACATGTTATTTATTTTGGTAACTGAGTTTTGGGGGCTACTTCCTTAAATTTTGCACCTAACCCTAATCCCAAACCTGATAGAAATGCAAGGAGAGGTTGCTCCAAATCAAAGACCACTCCTATTAATGTTTGGTGAACAACTTTTCAAAACATCTGATTTGGCAGGTGTTTTTTTTATCCACGCTACTCCCACCCTTTTGAAATATTTTGTTTTTCACTTTTAATATATAGTTAACGGAGAGAATAGTGACTACAGAATTGTTTTGAGGGGCCACGCGGCAATCCGTGTTATGGGTATACCGGACTTATTTAATCAACTCCCTGTTTATTAAATAACACGTCAACAAACATTATTGTACATACTATTTTTTGCCCACTTACCTGATTATTTTCTTGGGATAAGTTCCCAGATTTGGAATTGCTGGGCCAAAGAGGTTGTGCTTTTAAAAGCAATGAAGGCTATTTGGAATCACTGGCTGTTGAATTTGCCCCTTTACGCAAGGTTTACAGAATTTTTTTTTTTTTTAATTTTTATTTCAATTCCAGTTAGTTAACATGCAATGTTCTTTAGTTTCAGGTGTACCATTTAGTGATATATCACCCGATGCTCAGGCTTACAGCATTTATTTTTAATGTCTTTCCTTTTCTTCGGACAGGGCCAGGAGACAAAATGTCATCACATTTTTT
Source organism: Halichoerus grypus (assembly GCF_964656455.1). Classification (NCBI taxonomy): domain Eukaryota; kingdom Metazoa; phylum Chordata; class Mammalia; order Carnivora; family Phocidae; genus Halichoerus; species Halichoerus grypus. The sequence goes on along the minus strand of NC_135717.1, from coordinate 154,411,849 downwards.
GCCGATATCACTGGCTCCTGAAGGTAAAGAGGAAATCTGTCAATGAGCTCTTGCTTTGTGCCTGGTATGGTCAGTCTCCACAGTGAATCGGGGCACGTAGCAAAAGGAAAATACCAAACGACAAGCATCAGACATGGCCTTTCTATGTAAAGAGTTTATGAATGGCCTGCTGAGAAGGTTCTCTTCCACTTTTTAATTCCGCAAAGAAAAATCTTCACATCAGAGAGGCAATAAATGGTCATATTTACCTAGATTGCTAGGGAATTTCATAACATAAGACAATTAACTCAATTATTTGTCATAATAAAGGACATGAATAACTACATTTTATCAAAATCTGTCCTCTCCTTTCCTTTTCCAGCCTTTCTCTCCTCCTCCTGCTTCTTTACAAGTAAACAAGGAATTCATATTGATCGGTATAGAAGAATAACTTCTTTGTCACTTACAAATTTGACAAAGCTTTGAACATTGGATAACACCAAGAGTGTGTTACAGGTAACAGGCACTCTGTAGGCACTTTCCATGGGCTCGGGGAAAGTCATGCCATGGATTCTCCCACAGAAACTCTGGAAGGAACCAAGCCAACACCTTCATCTTAGACTTCTGGCTTTCAGGACTGTGAGAGAATCAATGTCTGCGGTTTTAAGGCCCTCCTTTTGTTGTGATTTGTTATAGTGGCCCCATTTCTGTGAGACTAGGAAGTGATTCAGGTGGGGAGAAGGGTTGGCTAAGGGCCAGTGCTTAGAGTGAGTTTATAATTCACTCATTCAGTTTATAACAATTTTATAACAAAAACTTGTTAGAATGGGTTGAAAGTGGTCCCTCCAAAATGGTAGCTCTCCGTGTCCTAACCCCTGCAACGTGACCTTATTTGGCAAAAGGGTCTTTCAAATGTAATTGAGGTAAGGACCTCAAGACGAGATCATCCTGGACTTAACGGTGGGTCCTAAATCCTAAATGACACGTGTCTTTGGGAGAAAAAGAAGTCCCTGTGAACACAGAAGCAAAGATTGAAGTTACATGGCCAATGAATGCCTGAAGCCACCAGAAGCTTGAAGAGACAAGGAAGGATTCCCCCACAGAGCCTTTGGAGGGAGCATAGTCCTGCTGACACCTTGATTATGGACTCCTGAACTCCAGGACTGTGAGAGAATAAAGTTCCGTTGTCTTAAGCTGCCAAGTTTATAGTTTATTATAGCAGCCATAGGAAACTAATATACTTGGTGTTTAGAGTTTAGTTTTTTCTATTTCTTTATAACCAAAAGGAACTTGGCTTTGGACTTGGAGGGGGAAAAATATCTTGTGAATCCAGGACACTGAAACTTGGTTGGACAGGATTTAAACTCGGGCATTCAAGACTTTAAGCCACCAAGGGTGGGGTGGACAGTAAGTTTGTGAGGTTTATCTTGGGAGGAGAGAGGGTTGGTTGAGGGAGAGATGTCCAGCCTACCAATGATCACCCTTTGGACGGCATCAGTGGTCCCATCCTGGGATGTTGGGTCTAGCTCTGGCCTGAGAGTGGTGATATAGGGTACAGGTCATGAACTCTGTATGCCTCTCAACCCCAAGTCCCTTTTGGTCTTTGACTTCTGTTGCCTCCTCCTGGGCCTCAGCCTGTTGGCTATGCCCTTCCATACTCCTGCTGTCTCCAAGCCCAGCTGCCTGGACCCACCCTCACCTGTCTTTGCTCATGTATTATAAGGCCTAAGATTTCATGTATTGCCTTGGCATCTTTGAGCCTCACAGAGCCACAAAGACCTAACTGTAAGTCTTCCTGTTCTTGCCAGATTTGACTTCCACCCAGTGAGACATGTTCCCCACCCAGCAATTTCCTCATCAGCTGGACCAGTTATACTCTACTGGTTTTCATCCTGATGGGTTTCACAAGTCAATTATATCCTCTTCGGGGAAGCAGGGGGCACCTCACCCTCTCGTTACTACAAAGCCTGCTTCCTGCCATCCCTCTGTTTCACTCTGCTCCTGACGTGGCCCTGCATGGCAGGTGGTGTCCTCCTCCCCAGCACTTGAGTATAAGTGACTAATAAACCGCTATCTATCTCATCAGTCCAGAGTAGAGTGTCATATGTTCGGTCATCTCATACTATTTGGGGCAGGGGGTCCTTCCTTTACCCACAAGGTGAATCGGAGGTGATCAGAACACCGCACACTCCGTGTTGAGCTCAAAGCTTCCACTCTGCAATTTTCTTTCTTCCTAACCCATTACCTACAGATAAACCTGCCTGAGGTTTCTATCCCAGACATTCCCCACTTTCCCAACTGAATCCCTGGGCAAACATCCAATTCTCAGTCCATTTTAGAACATTTTTATCATCTCAGAAAGAAACCTTGCACCCCTTAGCCATAACCCCCTAACTCCCCACCAGCCCTAAGCAACCACTAATCTCCCTTTTGGCTCCATGGATGTGCCTATTCTAGACATTTCATGGAATATAATGGAATCTTATAATGTAGGGATTTCATGTGGCTTCTTTCACTTAGTATAATATTTCCAAGTTTCATCAGTCTTAGAGTATGTATCCTTCGTATGTCTGATTAATATTCCATTGTATGGCTATACCACATTTTGTTTATCCATTCATCAGTTGATGGATATTTGGGTTGTTTCTATCTGTTGACTATTATGTATAATACTGCTATAAATATTCATGTACAAGTTTTCATGTGGACATATGTTTTCATTTCTAGGAGTGGAATGGCTGGGTCACATGGCAACTATATGCTCAACTTTTTGAGGCTGTTTTCCAAAGTGGCTGCATTATTTTGCATTCCCATTAGCAGAATGTTAAGATTCCAATTCCTCCACACCCTTGCCAATACTTATCATTATCTTTGGTTTTTTTGGTTTTTTTTTTTTGGATGACTCTCTAGTATGGACCAAGGATGTCCCTAAGGGTAGTGGCTGTGTCTATTGCTACCGAAAGGGCAGTGTAATGGTAATAGTACATATATTTGTAGCGATGGGAAGAAGCAAAATCTTAATGCCTCAAAATATGATCCCACTATCCTGTAATAGGCCCCCTTATCTATTCACATAACAAATACAGACTCATTCCCCCTTAAGTATTAAGCACTGTACTTGGTGCCATGGGAAACAGACAGATGAGCTGTGTCTTTGGCCCTTGCGATCCAGGCCCTGAATCTCTGCCTCAATTGGAGAGACAGAGGCTGCCTGTGTTCTCCTCCCAGAGACCCACCTATCCACCTGCTCCATTCTGGCTGGTGGAAGCCTTGCCCTTCTGGTCAACAAAGCAGGGATGACAGATGTTTTTCTTTTTCTTTTTTTTCTTTTTTTAACAGATAAAGGAAAAGATGACTCAGTCCAAAAGGACAAGCCATATAAGATCTTTTTCAAAGATCTGTTTCTTTTCAAAGAAAATGAAATGGCAGCAAAGAAAAAGGTAAAGTTTGATTAAAAGCCCAATCCAAATTAATGTTAGAAATTTATCCTCTTATCCATCACTTTTATGAACTTTGCTGGGTTAAGACAAGGGGTCAGGTGTGGGTGTATGCATCGCACACTGTGCTGGGGTATAAGCACGTACAACAGGAACAACATCCAGCCCATGGTAAGGACCTAATGATCACTGCCCCCTGGGGGAAGACAGACACACTGTGACCATCACATATGACAAGTATGGTAGATCCCACTTCATTGATTCTAATGCCCATAATTTTTTCACATTTTCTCATTCCTGAAACTGGGATCCAGCTTATATAGATGGGTTGCCATGCCAGTGCATAAAACAATAGTGCATCTACAATAAATGGTATCTTAGAGTTGATAAAATACAGTAATAGAGCAAAGGACATGTAGAGAAAGGAGTGACCATCTTTGTTGGAGAGAAGGATAATTGTGGTGGTGGTGTATATGTGTGTGTGCGGTTGTCTCTGTGCACGCACGCACACAAAGACTTAACTGAAGACATAGCCAGAGCTGAATTGTTAAGAGTAAGTTAAAATTTGCCAGCCAGATACAGATAAGAGAATGTATATGTATGTATTAGGGAAAAGGGGCAGAGAAGGAAGTAGGAACAAAAGTGGAGGAGGGAGTCATTTTAGAATTATTTGGTATGAAGCTAAACCAGAGATGAGGCTAACAAAGCTGTGCTTTGCAGTTAATCTCACTACTTATATTATTATACCATTTATTACATGATTTGAATTTCAAGAGGTTTGCTTTCCTTATTTCTAGAGGTAAAGATTGATCCTATTTAGAATGAAGAAACTAGAAATGCTCAATAACAGATTCATCTGTAAGGTGAAGGTTTTATGCTTGTGTTAAATAGTTTTATTGAAGGTGTCCAAAATTAAATTGAGCAAAGATTCATGAATTTTAAAAAGGCTGATTTATTTATGTCTACTGGGGAGGTCCATTTCCTCTCAAGTTTTCAATTCAATTCCACAGAACCAGTCCTTTCAAATCAGTGGAATTTCCAAGTTACCTGCAGCTGGGCAACACAAGGATTAAAAAATAAAAATGAAAATGAAAATAAAGCCAGAACACTTTTCAGGCTAGTATTTATGATGTACATGTTTAGTAAATATTGAATGTCTTTATATTTGTGCTCAGCTTCATAAGAGAAGGAATTGCAAACTATACCCGGTCCCTCAGAGATTAAGAACTCAAAGTCGTTTGTTTAATGTATTAGTAATGAGAAATTTACCAGTAATGAGAAAAAGACTTATTTTGTAAATGATATTTTTATATCTGATTACTATTTTTAAAGACAACATTATTTTGTTATATTAGAAATTCTTTTAAACTTTTGCACTTGGGCAGGAAAAAATTATGAACCGCAGCATGAAAGTCTACCAGAAATCTACTTTTTCATCTCGAATGAAGAGTCGTTCACACCTGGGCCAAGGAGCATTCTACTCTGACACAGCTAGGGGCTCATTCGAAAAATTTGGGCTAGATCCCACTCTTATTCTAAGATTAACAGAAGGTAAGTCTAGATTACTGTTTAAGAATATTGTTTTGAATATTTACTGTTGATGTCAGGTTTAGGGGCTTTCCTGGAGGTAAAAAAAAAAAATAGTATGCTGTCTCATACTATGGTTGGGGGGAGGTACTCTGTAAATGGAAACTGAGAGTCGGGACAAAATCTATTTTAAATAAGAAAACATACTTTTCCAAGAAATAGATTGTTACTCATTTTCATGGCTCTAAGGAAGAAAGTCATTGCCAAAATGATACAGTATTAAAGGTTATGGCTAAGGCCATTTAAACTCATTTCTAAATGTAGAAATATATAGAAACTTTCTAAAGACAAGTGTTTATTTTCCACGCCATACAGCTCATATATCCAGAATCAGGAAGCTAACAGAATTAAATAAGTTTTCCTGTTGTTGCAAAAACACAACCTGTTTTAATGGCACTTGAGAGCAACATGATAAAATATTACAGGATATTAATTATTGCTCTATGAAAAGGAACAATATGTTAATCAAAATGTCATGAACTTTTCTTACTTATCAGATCAAGAAATGCTTACAAATGAGACAGAAAGCAGTTTGAAGTGAGGTTGAAGTGATTAATGCTAGGATAATGGGGTCATAAAATCTTCCCCCAAGATGAGTCTTGTCTAAATTTTTAAGTTAAAATTAAAAAGTAAGGAAGAAAGGAAGGGAAGAAGGGAGGAAGAAAGATATATTGAGTGCCCAGGATTTGCTGTGGTAACTTAAAAATTGGGTAACTTTGCCAAACTGTGATTAAAAAAAAATCTTCAGAGAACAACAAAAAAGAAACACTTGGGAAAGAACTTTGGAGTCAATAATTAGTGTAGAAGAGGGAAGCCATGTTAACTTGTTTAGATCTTGGAGGTGCACGTTCTGCACTACAGTTGTACGAAGAAGTGCAAATGTCAGCAGCATGGTAGTATCAGTGACTATACCGGATAGGATATAGCTAGATCCAGTCTTGTGTCTCAGAGTTCACCTCTGTAGAATGGTGAACCCTAAGTCATCAAGGGCACTTAAAATACATGACATGTTTTAGAGTTCTACACAAAGCGGCTAGCTTCAAAAATCCTTGCCACTACCACTTCTGAGAGAACTAGCAAATATGGCTTTGCAGATGACCCTACTCGACACCAGGCTGGGTGACAGAGGGGTTACTGGTCTCTTAACAGTAAATGGCATACAGTAGACTCTTAAAAAGGAAATGGTAAAATTGTTTGGTATTATCCAAGACAATCTGGGCTCTGTCAGCAATGGAAATCAGGTTGTCAGTTTCTGCTGATTACACAGATAAGCAATTTAGACATTTTCATTGAAAATAAAGAAATCCCCCTCAGACTCTTTCCAATTGTGAGTTGCTTTGGTTGAAACCCCCATTTCCCAACCTTACATTTCCTGCCTGAATTCTGATTAAAGACAAGCCTATGTGATGTGAAATGGGCAAGTGACCCCTACTTTGGGAGCCCAGTTATTTTATTTTTGTGTATGCAATAGTAGGCAACTACTAGATCACCTCAAAGAAATTACACAAGTAACTGTCACAGACAGATGGATTAGGCTGCAAAGTAGAAGTGCCCCCTCCAGGCAGCCGGCAGCTTGACTGTGGTTTTACTCTCAAAGAGCAACAAACACCTCTGGATCACATCCCCAGTGAGTGGTGAGGTACTCTGGTGTACTCTAGTGCTTGGAAGATGGTTTTGTCATACACGGTCTCTTTGTTAAAAAACCTTCCGGATAGCTAGAAGAGCCAAAATGGGAAACCCACTATCACCAGTCTATTTAGACTTGAAGAATAAAATCACATCAACTCAGCCAGATAGTATCATGTTAAAGTAGCCTGAAATGGTAAGCATGACTATAATATTTAGCAAATGGACAGTATAGGATTTTTTTATATTGAAATGTATTCCAATTCATGTGACCCATCATAAGTGACCAAATGAAAGCTACAGTAAGCACTTTCATGCATCTTTTCTACTAAAAATATTTTTAAGTAAATTGAACCTGAATCTGATCAAGCAAACATGGGAGACTGAGCACATGCTAAATAATACCATGAGTATGCAATCTGCCAGATCCATTAAACAGGAAATTCTACAGGGAAATTGGTCTGGTTTTTGTTTTTGGTTTTTAAGAGAGGGAGAGAGGGGGTGGGGTTGGGGCAGAGGGAGAGGGAGAGAGAAAGAGAATGCTAAGCAGACTCCAAACCCAGTGCAGAGCCCAATGTGGGGCTCGATCTCATGACCTGAGCCAAAATCGACCACCCAGGCACCCCTGATTTGGTTCCTTAAACCAATAAATGGCATGGAAAAATGGTAGTGTTTGGGAGGAAGTAAGGGATGGCAGTTATAGGTAAAAAACTGACTTTAGGAGTTATACCAACCAAATTGATCTTTGTTTAGATTTTAATTTTTTTAATTCTAAAAAGTTATTTTTGAGACCACTGGGGAAGTTTGAACCCAGACTAGGTATAAGATGATACTAAGGAATTGTAGATCTTGGAGGTGCATGTTCATTTTGTTTGGGATGATAGTTGTATTATGGCTATCTTTTAAAACTTTTTTATCTGATAAATAAATACTAAAGTATTTATGGATTAAATGATAACGATGGCTTGGATTTGCTTTAAAATGTTCTAGTGAGGGGGAAACTGAGGGGTGACAATAGATGAAACAAGAGAGGTAAGATGTTGATTGTGCTGAAGTAGGTGAGAGGTACAGACAGTTCATTTTATGGCTCTAATTTTATGAATGTTGAGGATTTCTATAATAAAAAGCTTTTATGTGTTAAAAAGAAAACCATTATAACTAGGTGCTTATTACTTTCACATATATTATTTTATCTAATCCTCAACAAAATGCTATTAGATATTTCTGTCTCTTCTCCTCTGATGAAAATGGCTCAGTGAGATTGAATCACTAATTAAAGGTCACTAGGTGGATGCAGAATTCAAACCAATGCCTGTCTGACTCCAAGGCTTGTTGTTTGTCACCCATAATTACAGAACTATTTTTTAATGATTAAAATAATCATTTTATTGCTGCTATTATTATTGACCTGGAAAAATTAAGTGTTTACTCATTCAAATTGTATTTTTAATAATAGCTAACAATTGTTAAGAAGTTATTATGTGTTGGGGTACCTGGGTGGCTCAGTCAGTTAAGCGTCTACTCTTGACACACTGGGTGTGGAACCTGCTTAAGATTCTCTCTCTCCCTCTCCCTCTGCCCCTCTGTGTTTTATAGCATGTTGCTTCACTTCCTTCTCACAATACCACTATGAGGTAGAGATAATAGCAATAACCCACTTAGACTGATTTGTGCTGTGCTCATAAACCATTCCTAAATTTCAGTGCCTTGCAACAACATAAGTTTATTTGTCATTCACCTTTCAACGTTGGTGCTTTTCAATGTGTCCTGCACTGAAGGATCAACCCCTGACTGGTATGTTGCTGGAGTTAAGGCAGAGGGAGGAAGAGGGAACCAGTGGTGGTTCTTACAACTTATGCTTGGCAGCCACACAGATCACTTCCACTGGCATTCTGTGAGCCAAATCAAGTCAATGGTCAAGCCCGATACCAGTGAAGAGAGGGAGAGATAATCTTCTTCCAGGCAGGGGCAGAAAATAGTTTGGAACAATAATACAATCTACCACTATTAGGATCCTCATTTTTACAGACAAGGAATCTGAGGCTTGGAGAGGGTGAGTAGTTTACTCACGTCCTCATGGCTAGTAAGAGGCGGAGGCGGAATATGACCCAAGGAGACTGTGGGCTCCCCAGTGCAGCGCGGGCTCACTGGTTATTTGGGAAACACTGTTTTGTTTCTACTTCTATTTACGTTTTAATCAAGAGACTTTGTTCTATACCACATTCTGTTGGTTTTTCATGAAGCGAACATTGTTGAAATGCAGCCTATGTGTAATTTTTCCAGAACGAATAAACCTTGAAAGGAAACTTTGGTCTTTTTTTATTGCTAGATGGTAAAGCTAGTTGTCATCTTTTTCTTTCATGCAGTAAATTTGGTTTGTGATCCCCACACGCATTTTGCCAAAAGACTTCGGTTTTATATCCAGATTGGCCAAAACACTAAGATTTAAAACAGCTCGGTCTCCTTCAGCACAGGCTTAGGAATCATATGCCCCTTCTGCCACGTGTTAGCTCCGTTATCTTGGGCAAGCATCTTGACATCTCTGAGCTCACATACAGGATGGGTACAGAAATATGTACCTCATTGGGGTTATTGTTAGGATCAAATAAAATGATTTATTTAAAGTGTCTAATAAAGTTCTTGGAATTTGATGGACACAAAATAAATGGTAATTACTATTATGAAATTAGTTTTTTAGTGATTAGGAAAAAAGTTTACTTGAAGAGATAGTGGTTTTTTAAGTCAGATACACGCCAAATACAGTAATTTAATTACATAGCTTTTATTTTATAGAAGCTCTTGAGGGATAATGAACTAAACCTAAGTCTATTTCAATTTTCTTTGAAGGTACGGACACAAAAAGGACTATTCATGAATTTATTAATGACCAGAGAGACCGGTTTCTGCTAGAGGTAGTAAAAATAATTTCTTTCTCCCATTAGTCAAACAGAAGACCTCTGGCAGAGCATTGCCAAATTTTCACCTTGACAGTTTATTTTTTCATTACATGCTCCAGATCTATTGCCCCTCTGATCCTTTCCTAAACAACTTCAGTTGGGCTTTTGTCCTCATCATTCCACCAAAACTGCTTTTGTCAAGGTTCTCAGTGACCTTCCCATTGCCAAGTTCAAATCGTCACCTCACGGTCTTCCTTTTCCTTCCCCTTCCGCAGCAGTTAGCTCATTCGGTCACTTCCTCTTTCTTGAAATGTCTTCTTCAGCTGGTTTCCAGGACCCACAGTCTCGGTCCTTCCTCATCACTGGCTGCTCGCTTCCTCACAGTTTTCTTTTCTTCTTCTTCTCCCTGACCTCCAAATGTTGGAACGCCCTCGGACTCACTCCTCGCCCTGTGCTTATCTACGCTCCTCCAGGCCCATGGCTCTAAATTCCACTTTCCCCATTAACAACTTCCAAACTTATTTCTCTACCCTGATCGTCTTCCCTGAACTCCAGACTCACAAAGGCAACTGTAGTTCTTAACATCTCCACTTAGATGCCCAGTAGGCACCTCAGACTTCCCATTTCCAAAGTTTTGCCCCTCTATACTCTTCATTACCCCTGCAAATCTGCATCTCGTGCAGTGCCCCCATCGCAGTGAGTAGTGATTTCATTTTTCCAGTTGCTTAGGCCAAAAACGTTGGAGCTATCCTCAACTCGCCTACCTACAACTCACATCCGAATATACTTTCAAATGTATTTTTTTCCCAATATATCCATACTCACAGTGCTTTTCATGACTTCGCCTGCTACCACTGTAATCCACGTCACCAGTATCACCTGCATGAATTATTGTTATAACTTCTGAACACTGGTCTGCCTCCACTTTTGCTCCCTACACTCAGTCTGTTCTCCACACGTGCCCCTCCTCTACTGACGACCTCTGGTGACTTTATCTGGCCCCTGGTTCCCTGGTTGGTATTTCTTTAAAATGATCTCATTTACATATTTTAAATTCATTTATATTATAATGTATGTGACTTATATTTATAATTCCTTGTTCATGCATGGCATTAAAAACCATAGTGAACTCTTATAGTCTGTAACTAAAAAAAATAAATAAAAGCTAGATATCGTAGTTGTATTTGGGGATTTACCCAGGGTTCTTGAAGGCTGGTTAAACACTCCTCCCCTCGGGCAGCTTGGAGGAATGTGTCACGGGTATAGCAGGGTGCAAACCTCCTTCTCCGGTGCTCCTTCCTAATGGAGGCGGCTTTGCCACTGCGGACGACAGTATTTCCCAATGCCCAGAAATACTGGAGGTATATTGTGGATAATACCAGGTAGACCTCCTCTTTGGAGAGATATGTAGTTTTTTGTTTTTGTTTTTTATTTTTATTTTTTAGGATAGAGCCTGAGGGGATATGTAGCTACTTTTGATTTGTGGGACAAAGCCATGTTGGAACAATATTGAGCCTCTTCATAAAAGTGAAAGAGAGGAATTAGTCTCCCTTCTAACAATCCCCAAATAAATTCCTTCATAAAATAAAGGCTATCATCTCAAAACTTGGCATGCTATTATTTCTAATACATGTGATCTCTTACTATGCAAGTTATTTTCCCTTTATTATGAGACTGTTGAAATGTACTAGCAATGAGCTGGAAATGTGCCATAATGTGCACTTCTGTTTTCAATATTCCTAGTATGCCCTGTCAACCAAAAGAAATACAATTAAAAAGTTTGAAAAACACATGGTAGCAAAGGAACGGCAACTCACAAGAGCCGAAAAAAAGCTCCAAGAAGATGCAATGGCCTTTGAAGAGTTCCTTCGAGAAAATGACCAGAGATCTGCAGATGCTCTTAAAACGTTCGTTTTTTTTCACTCTGGCCAAATTGCCTTTTTCCCTCCCTCTTTTCTTTTTAGTTTCTCGGAATACAACACAACATAAAACAAACTAACAAATCCCCGTTACTTTTCAGTGCAGCACAGGAAACTATAAACAAACTCCAAATGACAGCAGAACTGAAGAAAGCCAGTATGGAGGTGCAGGCGGTGAAAAGGTGAGCCCAGGGCACCATCTTTTCCTTCTCGAACGTCCCAGCCCTGGTGAAACCTACATGTGCCTAGGCAGACCTACGTGGGAATATTCCTTAACAGTTGATGACTTCCTAAGTATGACCTCATTTTTAAATAAGTAATCTGTCGATCAAGGTCCTTCCGTCTCTGCCTGGTTATCAGAGTACAGTGACCTCTGGCTGAAAAATTTCTGTAACTTGTCAGTGTAGAAGCCTAGAAATTGGTTGAAAAGAAGCAAGCCAATGTTAAAAGTAAACCATAAATTATTTTCTAAGTGTCCTCTTTCATTCGTTCGAAGGCATATTTCTTTCCACATTTTAACATCTCTGAAATTGGGATTCATTTTTACAATTACCTCTCAACTATAATTGGCACTTCCACTTAGTTGAGCCTAGAATTGATATTAAAAACCAGGATTTATAATGACAAAAATTACAGGAAGGGGAGTTGGGATAAAATTATTATACCACCCACCACTCTTTTTTTTTTCTTTCAAGCCCGGATGTTTTCTTCTGTGGTCAAGTGTATCTCACTTGGTCTAATTTTAAGTATCTAAAGAAGCTTCCTTCTATCATCATTCTTGGACAGGAATTTCATGACAAAAACTTTTTTTTTTTTTTTCTTTTTGAGGATTTGATACTTACCTTTCCTCTAAAACCAAGTCCTAGAGTTTTCGGAGAAGAGGACAACAACTTGTCTAAAATACAGCAAATGAATTGGATGGTAGTTTCTTAGAAACCAGTTGTTACTAACAGAATGTGTGTTTTCAAACACATTCTGGCTACAGAGCCTCTTCTATTGTAGGAGCCTAAAGTTGAAGGCATTCCAAGGTGGAGAATTCCCTTCCTTCCTTCACTCCATCATGTAATTAGAAGATTCTGTTCTATTTGTAGAACGAGAGCAGCAGCCTCTAGGCTTGCAAAGAGTATTATATTTATGCACAATGGCCACCCAGTAAACAGCCTTGCTGAAAAGAACTTGCTTAGTGTATATGTGTCTCATCATCCTAGAAAGGAGCAAAAGGTCATGAAAAACAAGCTGGGAAACAGCACAAAGGATACAGGCGCCTGCTATTTATTTCCTTTTTCTTTCTTTCTTTATGGGCTTGAGATGGCCCAGGAAGGTCGTCCACTGCAGGTAGGGCTGGAAATCTGTTTACAAAGGGGAAGGGAGCTTGTTCTGAAGCTTTTGCTTGGAAGTTGTCCAATGCTAGCCATTTTAACCCTGTTCTTGTAACACCTCTGGGAGGCTTTCAATCTGATAACAAAGTGGTAGTAGAATGAGGGGCTCCCAACATCCTTCAGTGTGATACGTGAGCCAGCTGATTATTGACTCTTGAATCTCACGCTCACATCAGGGCTGAAGGAAGGCACTGCCTGAAAGAAGTCCCGGAGCTGAAGATACTGGTGTAGGAGTAATATTGATAAGGGTATTGAAGATGGTATGATTAAGGACGCCTGGAAGGATATGGGTGGACCACCCTTTCACAAGGGACTTCATTGTTATTGTAAACATTCCTTCAAGGTCCACTTTGTAACACGATTATGGGAAAGCACTGTGAGGCTGGGGAGAGGCTTTCAGGCCAAGTCCCTGGATATTGGTGGTGAAAGCTTGGGCATCTGAGTCAGCCAGACCCGGGTTTGAGTGCCGGCTCTGCCATTTAGTAGACAGATGACTTTGCAATTCATTCATTTCTTCTTCCAAAAGATGGGAATTATACCGACTGTAAAGTGCTGTACAGAGAATGAAATGGTACTCTGTCGTGCGTCCATAGTAGGTGCTCGTGGGTGTTTTCTTTATTCTTCTCACAAAAGTACCATCTTCTGCTACCTTCTAATTTCTTCCTATGTCTAAAATTTAATACGACATTTCCCTCAGGAATAAATGAGTAAAACTATCATCAATCTATTCCATGTGTGTATATCCTTGGCATGTTTTATTCAAATAGCACTCCTATGGGTTTTTTTCTTCTCATTTTATCTTATTGATGCCCATATTTTTATGACCCTACTTAACAATTTTTGTTATGTAAATTATTATTCAAATACATAATCAAGGGAACAAATTTTGTGAAACCTTTTTTTTTATGAACATGCTTTCACATGGATATTTCTAATGATATCTTCATTTCTTTTGAGTAGTGAGATAGCAAAAACAGAATTCCTCCTTAGAGAGTACATGAAATACGGATTTTTTCTGCTGAAATTGTCTCCAAAACACTGGCAAATCCAACAAGCGCTGAAAAGGGCGCAGATGACAAAGAGTAGAGAGAGTGTGAATGTCAGTCTTCCAGTACTAACAAGTGAGTCACATATTCTTAATTTCAATTAAGTAAATAGCTCTAATTCTCAAATATTGTTTCAATATTTATTTGTTTGTTATTTATTAAACAGTCAGAATTCCTATTTTAAGCAGAACCTGAACAAGGATTCCCACTATCTCTGATATTATTTTTTTAAGATTTAATTAATTAATTAATTTATTTAGAGAGAGCGTGAGTGTGCGCGGGAGCGGGAGGGGCAGAGGGAGAGAATCCCAAGTAGGCTCCTTGCTGAGCATGGAGTCCAATGTGGGGCTCCGTCTCAGGACCCTGACTGAGATCATAACCTGAGCCAAAATCAAGAGTCAGTTGCTTAACACACTGAGCCACCCAGGCGCCCCAGTATTACTAATCTTTTAAAGTATTATATAATATATTATCAGAGTCTCAGAAATTAACACCGCATGGTACTGGTATTAGGAAGTCAGCTCAATGGACCAAAAATAGATCTATTATATTTAAGAATCGAATAAGTGATTAAATGGGGTTACAAATCAAAGAGGAAAACTACCACTTCTAGCACCATTGGGGTAACATGGACCAGACTTACCCTCCTGCCTAAAAAAATCTGAAAAATATATGAAGCAATAGGTTTCAGGCATCAGGCACCAAGAAGAGAAGCAGAACGATCCATGAGAGAGGAGAGACAAATGAGATGAGCCAAATGATGGCCTCAGTATAGTGCCTGGGGAGCATTTCCAGGATGCAGCAGAGGGAGGACGAGCCCAGCAGTCCCCATGAATTGCAAGGACAGAGCTAAGGGTGTAGGGAGGCTGGAGTTCCCAGAACAGAGTACTGGAGAAGAGAGAGCTACACAGAGAGTTCTCTGCAGAGTCTTCAGCTGAGAGGTGATCCTGAGACTCTGGGGTAAGAGCATTTACCCCATAGAAGCCAGCAAACTACAAACCAGGGAGAACTCTTCCGGAGAGGCGATGGTTAAACAGTTACTAGCACAGTAGTGATGGCTGTCACAGCTCACTTTGCTGTGATTGAATTAGATCATTTGTACATGACTGTTTTGAGTAGTGAGCACAATGATGGCACCTGGTTAAACTCAATACACTGACAAGAGAGAAAACCTATAGAAAGGAAAATCAGGAAGTAATTGCATTTAGCAGCTTAAAATTCAATGCCCCTAGACTTGTCCTTTAACTAGAGGATGCTCAGAAAGCAATGAGTCCCTCAGTCCAGAGGAGTGAATGGCTGACATGGGGATTATAGAAGTTATCAGGCTGTTGACTGATGCAGGAAATAGAGACCTCCTCATGCCCTGCAGGTCAGTTCCCCTCCATTCTGCCTGGTCCAGAGACCAGCCCTTGCCGTCAGCATCATACATTTGCTTGTTACAATGTCCCCATCCTATATTTCTGTCCTTGTAAGTTCTCACAGTAACTCTACCTTCACCATGAGACAAACCTTTCATTCTTAGAAGTGTTCTCCCCCCATCTCTCTCCCTTTTGTTTTCATTTCTAGAATTAAATACAACGAAAACAGAGGGCAGTAATGAGGATGCCAGGAAGATATCATTTTCAGATGACTATTACATGGAAAGAGGTCGCCAAGGTAACACCAGAGATTTGGGACTTCATTCACAAAAGTAAAACCAGAGAAGGTGCCCATCTCAAATTGGAAATCTGGGACCTATGAGCTAACCTGGAAAACAAAAGGTGGTGTCCACATCACCCGTAATCCTTGGGAGCTAGGAGTTCCATCTCTTTCTCTCTGACATGATTACAAGACTTGGAGAGGATGAATGGACAGAACAGGCACAGAACTCAGAGGCAGAGAACCTGGCACAAGTCATCCCCTCCACAAAATGTAACAATTCAAATGTCCACCATTTTTATTTTTTGCCTTGATTTTTAAAAATCTGTCATTACATATGAAATATATATGGTTAAGTAAAAAAAGAACCATGATTATATTATATTTCACAATTTATGCCCCTGATTTGGGACTATCAATAGTTATATCATGTTTTTGACAATATGTACCCTGCACCGCGCCACCCCCCCCCCCCCCCCCGCCACCACAACCAGTGCCTTTGATTTTATTCTTAGGCTTGGAACCCAATTTCAGTAGAATAGAGGAGCTCACTCCACTTTCTATGATTATCATTCTAATAATAATAAAAAGAATGGGCATATCCATGCAGAAAAAATGATTATCTTGCACCAAATAACAAGGACTCATTTCTAATTCCACGTTATTTCTTTTCACCTCCACCATCACAAATGATGTGGACTTCGCCTGGACATTTTGAACAGGAAAACCACACAAGAAGCCCACTCTAACCATAGAGAATAAGAAATCATCCTTATCAAGGTACGGTACCTACTTGATTAACTCTCTTGGAAACTGTGAGTGTTTTTCAGAAAATATCCCTTTTAGCCTTTCTTCAACATAGATATCACATACGCATACCCGTCCTAACAGATACTGGAGGTAGTGGTTGCCATTTCCGGGTGCTCCTGAGGTGGCTAAACTCCCAGAGGCCTCCATGCATTCTTTGACGAGTGCCTGCCACTGCTGTTGGCAGAAACTGCCTGCCCTCTCGCAGAGCCACTGCCCAATTGTTTACTAAGCTACTCTGCTGACCCCTGTGTTTGCTGTTTTACCATGTCATTCAGAATTGCTGCAATCCGACCATAAAGCTTTTTTGTTTTGTCCCTTACTTGGGTTGTTAACTCATTCATACTCATTATTTCATAAATTGCTAGTTCTCAACCCTGGCTATTTAAGAAAATATATAACTTTTTTTTAAAAAAGCACAATGCGATATATACATCTATCAGAAGAGCTAAAATTAAAATAAATAATGAAAACAGTAAATGCTGATGAGAACGTAGAGAAACTGGATCCCTTGTTCCGTTGCTGGTGGGAATGTAAAATGGTGTGGCCACTCTGGGAAACAAATTGGCAGTTTCTTTAAAAACTAAGTATGTACCTACCATCCAACTCAGCAATTGCACTCTAGGCATTTATTCCAGAGAAATGGAAATGATGTGCACACAAAAAATTGCACAAATATATTTATAGCAATTTTATTCTTTATAGCCCCAAGCTGGAAACAATCTGGATGTTGTTCAATGACTGAATAGTTAATTTGTAGTGCGTCCATATATAGTTGACTCTGTAACAATATGGGGGTTAGGGGTGCCAACCCCCTATGCCATCAGAAATCTGCATGTAACTTTTGACTCCCCCAAAACTTAACCACTAACAGCCTACTGTTGACCTGAATCCTTACCAATAAGTTAATTACCTAGATCACACCAACAGCCACCTTACTCTCCCTAGTCTCTGCCTCTTTAATTTTCCAATCATTTTCAATTTATCCTTCTTAAAGGATTTTTCCAGAGCTGCTATGCAAACCACATAGTTATTCTTTGAGTGTACCTCGTTCCCCATCCCCCCAACCAACCTGATCAGAAGATATTTTAAAAAGTAAAATCCACTCTTCAGAAGAGAAATATTGTATTACTCCGGGAACAAGCTTTGTTTTGAGCACTAGAGCACATGTTTAGTTTGTCAAGACTGCATTAAAAGGAACAAAACAGATGCAGCAATGTAGCTTGTCATGTGTTTCTTTAAAAAGATTTCTTATAAATGCACCTCAAATAATTGGTACCATATGGTTTGGCCTTTCCTTGTGGTCTCACTTGTTTGCATATGTCACCCTTATCCGGATGGAATCTGATTTTCTTTTGCATATGTGTGGAATCCATTGATTCCTGCAAACAGCAGTTCCCTAAAAGGCTAAAAAGGCTTTGAAAAGGACTATGTTATAGTTAGGTTCCAAAGACAATTTAGAAATGAAGCAAATCTGTTGACTGAAAATGGCTCAGAAATCAGACATTTTCTTTCCTTTACAGCCACGCTGAGAGTATCAGTTCAGAAGACAGTTTGGAATTCTTTCTAGACGATGATACGGACTATGATCTGGTAACCAGATTATCTTTTTTTGATTTAAATATTGTGTTTGATGAAAAGTATAAGTGCTTATTTTTTTCTTTTAAAATTAAAATTTCCTATTCCAAATATTCCACAACTTTCCAGAAGAAACTATGATTTTGACACTGTTTCCCAGTTGCATCTATAGTTCATCTTTGTCAGCATCTTATGAAAAATGTTTGTAAGAAGGTAATAATTTAGGAGATACATATATTCTCTACAGTAATCCTGTAGAGAATAAAACAGTCACTTCCTGATTGCTTGTCATTTTACTGGAGCTTGAGATATGCTGTGTAGCTGTACCGTAAGATAAATCAACCTTCAGCAAAACAGCCCTCTATTTTACAAGACTGACTTTGAGCTAACCCCATCCTGAATATAACCACAGAAACTCACAAGGAACAAAAAACATTTCAAAACACCATCCATTATTACATATAACACATCTTATACAAGTGATCTTTTTTTTTAATTATAGTAAAAAAAAAGGAACATAGGGTGCCTGGGTGGCTCAGTTGGTTGGGCGACTGCCTTCGGCTCAGGTCATGGTCCTGGAGTCCCGGGATCGAGTCCCACATCGGGCTCCCTGCTCGGTGGGGAGTCTGCTTCTCCCTCTAACCCTACCCCCTCTTGCGCTCTCTCAAATAAATAAATAAAATCTTTAAAAAAAAAAAAGTAACATAGAATCTATCGTCCTAACCATTTTTATTTTTTTAAGATTATTTATTTATTTATTTATTTATTTATTTATTTGACAGAGAGAGACACAGCGAGAGAGGGAACACAAGCAGGGGGAGTGGGAGAGGGAGAAGCAGGCTTCCCGTGGAGCAGGGAGCCTGATGCGGGGCTCGATCCCAGGACTCTGGGATCATGACCTGAGCCGAAGGCAGACGCTTAACAACTGAGCCACCCAGGCGCCCTGTCCTAACTATTTTTAAATTTAAATGTACAGTATAGTTAACTATATGCACATTGTTGTGCAACAGATCTCTAGAACTTTTTCATCTTGCAAAATGGAAACCCACTGAACTCCCCTATTCTCCCTCTCTGTAGCCCAGGCAACCACGGTTCTACTTTTTAAGAGTTTGATTACTTTAGATACCTCATAAAAGTGGAATCATGCAGTTTTTTCTCTCTGTAACTTGGCTTATTTCACAGAACCTAATGTCCTCCAGGTTCACTCATGTGGTAGTGTGTGCCAGGATTTCCTTCTTTTTTAAGGCTGAATAATATCCCATTGTATGGATTTACCACATTTTCTTTATCCATTCATCCATCAGTGGACCTTTAGGTTGCTTCCACCTTTTGGCTATAGTAAATATGATGAACATGGTGTACAAATACCCAAGTCATCTTTTTAAAAATTAAATTTAGTTAAAGTAATACGTATATTTATGAAGTTTTTGTAAAATATAAAATAAAACGGGGAGAGAAAATGACCTTCACTTAGCCTCCTTTTTCTTTCTTCTATTCCCTTTCCTGCCTTTCCCTAGAACCATCTTTCCTTTTTTCCTGCCTTGGCCTCCTCTTCTGCTCCATCCCTTCTTCTTTCTATTTTCCTTACCTTCCTTTTTCCCTTCTATAATACCTTTCATCTCCCCAAGAACCATAAATTTCCTCTTCCTGAAGGCCAGCTCTCATGGAAATAGGCTCCTTTGCCATTCTCTGCCCATGCTCCTCATAATCAGAATGGCATTCCTTTTCCCCACTGTATTTTTCTAGATAAGTCATATGTGCAAAAGGAGCATATTTTTAAGTGAATTATATTCATTTCTGATTGATTAGGAGCCAGAGCTTTATTTCAAAGAACCAGAAGAGTTACTTCAAGTCCTCACAGAGCTGGAAGAGCAGAATCTAACTTTGGTACAGTATTCCCAAGATGTAGATGAAAATCTTGAAGATGTAAATAAAAGAGAAAAACTTATACAGGATAAGATGTAAGTTATTAAGAACAAGTAGATTTATTCTCTTAAGCAGTCTCTGACCAGAGACAGAATCCAACTTATTCCTGTGTGAACCTTCCTCGGGGTCTCTCTGGTTTTAGGGTGGGATTTTTATTAATAATAATTTACATTGTAGGGTGTAAAATGTAGAAGTTATATTTACACAGAGTAGACTGACTTTAGTTTTAGTCTCTACTTCCTTACACTTGTCAAAATATTTTCCTAGCTAGCAATAATAAAAGGCAGTTTGAAAGATTATAAAGAATTAAAAGGTACTGCCTTAATTTTTTTTTTTATTGAAGTATAGTTGACATACGTGTTACATTAGTTTCAGGTATACAGCATAGTGATTCCACAACTCATTAAGTTTTGTTTGGTGCAGTTTTCATTCTACCATCTGGCTAATCAAATCAGGCTTTGGATGATAATGCTAATCAATGCATTTTCCTTGGTCGTGACTCTCAGCAAAGTTATGTGACTTAAATATTAGAGCATTTTATAACATACATATGTAGATACAACAGAGCTCTCATAAAAGGGATTTCTGTAAGGGGAAGGAGGCTGGATTTGATGACTCACAAAATTCCTTCTGTAAAATTTTATATAATTGGAAGTAATATTGGACGCTATTGGCAAATAGCTTCAAATTGCAGAGGATAAATCTGTTTATCTACCCATTATAAAAATGTGTAAAGCCTTTTTAAGAAGAGTTTTCTGGGCCAAAAGATGGCAATCTTTTCAAACAGTTGGTCAAACTACACCGAACTTTGAACAAATTAACTTACTCAAAAGTTAAGACCCTACAAATCATGATCTCACAGCCACCCAGTACCACTAATGTATCCTTTTCATCCTTGTCTCCTCTCTCACAATCCTTACAGCATATGGTGCCCCAACCCTACAATATGAGTTTTGGGGACGAGGTGGGTATGGTTGGGCAGGAAAAGGGGATCTATGTCAGAACAGAATCTATCTCTAGGTCACACCACAACTTGGCTTCCTGACACATCAACTCTGCTGTTATTTGGGGGCTCTGGGGGAACCACAGGAAGAACATGCTTCCTGGTGCAAGTTAAAAGCAGCATCTATGCATTACTCTTCTCATTTTACCTGAAAAGTTGAATGTACTGACAATGTCTTAAACTATAAACTCATATTTGGCTTGCTAGATATAGGATGTTGACACATGATATGGAAAGTGTTGAAATTCCTGACTGATGATTTATTTCCAAACTACAAATTACAGACAAGGGTCTCTCTCTTCTTTTGCAATAGAAATAGCAACATAGAGTTTCTTCTGGAGCACAAGGAAATGCTTAAGGCTAGCTGTGTGAGAGAAGAGGAAAAAGCAGCAGAACTGGAATTAAGGTCCAGGCTATTTAGTTTTGGAGAATTTAAATCAGACACTCAGGTAATCCTGCTTTGCCTTTGGTAATTTTATTTTGTCTCATGTTAATAATAATGTGCATTCCCTGTCCACTAAGCATTGGAATGGGGAGTTAAAGCATACCACAAATCCTGGGTTGATGATAGAGGCAGAAAACCAGCTTGGAATTATCATGTCAGTATGCAATAGTCAATTTACATAGTAGAAAGTATTCAAATTAGCATTGGGGTTCTCTTAAAATGTTGCTCCAATTATTACAAGGTGTGATGCTGAGATTCTTTCCCCCTATAGATACATTTCTTTTAGAGTGTATATACGTGAAGTAGTTCATTACCTATGATCATTTGGTAGTAATTTGAAGAGCAAGTAATTAACAGGGGAGGCACTGAATCAAAACTGAATGGAATACCTGCCCAGCACTGAGCCTCTAATAGATTTCGGCCTCTCTTGCATATATAGATCCATTATTGGAGCCCCTGGTGACACACACTAATGTCCTATCTATTTACCTGCGCATGTCTCCCAGCTGGGTGCAGACCCCTCCAGGGCAGGGATTGTATGAGCTTTCCTAGTTAGGTATGTTAAGTGTCCCTATAAAGTAGGTGCTCAATAAATGTTTGTTGAATGAATGATTAGTTTCTAGACCCACAACAAACTCCAACTAGCATTGATTTCCTTGTAAAAAATCTCAAATGAAATAAAAATTCAAATCTCATATGTGAGGCTAATAACACATTTATGGTTATGAACTTGATTTTCAAACAGAGGTAGATCTGGGGGAACTCATTCAGAAGACTGTCCTCCCTAACCATAGGATGGGCAAGGTTACAAAAGCAAAAGTTATTTATGACTCGTTTACACACACACATTTCCTAGGGTGCTATAGTGTCCTTAGTTAGGAGGGAATGGGGTCATACCCTGTTAGAGCAGGAAGTGTGATGACAGCCACCTTTCAGTTCTTCCTCATTGGCTTTTTATAAACCTTGTGTGTGTGTGTGTGTGTGGTAAAATATATGTAACAAAATTTACCATTTAACCATTCTAAGTGTACAATTAAGGGGCATTAGGTATATTTGCAGTATTGTGTAACCATCACAACCATCTATTTACAGAATTTTTCATCATCCCCAATAGAAACTCTGTACCCATTAAACAATAATTCTCCATTCCTCCATTTCCTGGCCTCTGGTAACTTTTATCCTACTTTGTCACTATAAATTTGCCTATTTTTAGGTACCTCACATAAATGGACGATAATCGTCCTTTTGTGTTTGGCTTCTTTCACTTAGCATAATGTTTTCAAGGTTCATCCATGTTGTAGCATGTGTCAAAATTTAATTCCTTTTATGGCTGAATAATATTCTATTGCATTTATATTCCACATTCTGTTTATCCATTTGTCCGTTGATGAACATTTGGGGTGCTTCCACCCTTCATTGTTTTAAATAATTCTGAAACTGACTGACATAAAAAATGTCAGATAAATATCAGCGATATTTCACCCTCCCCCAACCAAACTCCTTTCATCCAGGTTTAGGACAGCTATATAAAACAGTAACATTTTCAATACTCTTAAATTTTGAGGCAACCAGATCCCTAAACAGAGTAGGCAGAATTGATCTGAAAATTACTTTTTAAAAGATAAATTTTGGTCACAAGTATAATTTTGGCATTCAAGTATATTGCACACTCTGGGAAAATGGGCCTAATAATTCATAGTGACTCCTAGACATGTGAAATGCTAGTGTGGAAAAGGGGGGACAAAGCAGGAAAATTGACAGGGGAAAAGTATTCTTAGAATCACTCCCATTCTTTCAGATCCCAAAATGGGCAAAACATAATCCTTTATGAGTAAACAGCTTTATCTAATTTTGATATTCATAAATCACCATAGTTACTTTGGATTGGTAACTATAAAATCAGTATTTTATTCTAAACTTCCACACTCCTATCTAATCCCTAAAAACATTTCTTACTGATTCAATATTTTACTTTTTCTTTTTTTTTTAAGATTTTATTTATTTATCTGAGTGAGAGAGAAAGAACGAGACGGGGGGGGGGGGGGGAGTCAGAGGGAGAAGCGGACTCCCCGCTGAGCTGGGATCCGGATGTAGGACTCTGATCCTGGGACTCCGGTATCATGCCCTGAGCCAAAGGCAGACACTTAACCAACTGAGCCACCCCAGATACCCTCAGTATTTTACTTTTAAAATAAAATTTAAAATTCAAGTATAATGTAATATTGAAAAGCGCACAAATTATAAGGTAAATTATAAATTCTCTTAAGAAATTTCCTCAAAGTGAATATACCCATGTAAACCACCCCCCCAGATTAGGGAATAGACCATTATAACCCCCTTCAGAAGCCTCCCTCACACCCCCTTTCCAGTCTCTACAATCCTTCAAAGGTGACCACAATCCTGACTTCTCTTACCACCAATTAGCTTTCATGTTTTGAACTTTATATAAATGGAATCATGTAATGTCTGGCTTATCTGGCTTCTTTTTCTCAAAATTATGTTTGTGAGATTCATCCACGTTATTTTGTGTAGCAGTTATCTGTTTTCCTTGAACATGAAATGGGATGTAAGCTACTGTGCAATCGGCAGGACGTATTCAGCTCGTTTTACTCTTCCTTTTTTTTTTTTTTTTTAAAGATTTTACTTATTTATTTGACAGAGAGAGAGATAGCGAGAGCAGGAACACAAGCAGGGGAGTGGGAGAGGGAGAAACAGGCTTCCTGCTAAGCAGGGAGCCCGATGTGGGACTTGATCCCAGAACCCTGGGATCGTGACCTGAGCCGAAGGCAGACGCTTAACGACTGAACCACCCAGGCGCCCCTTGTTTTACTCTTTCAAACAGGGGACTGATCTAGTTCAATTGAGAGTTGCCTGCAGTCAGCACCCAGCAGAATGTGACATGGGTTAGAATTACAGAATCCTTTAAATGACATCGAGACATCTCCTGCTCCCCTATCCACTGTTGATATAATTACTCCTCAACATTACTCTGGTCAGATCACTTCTCATTCACTGTTGGAAGGCATCCAGTCCTTACTTATCACAGTTTTGGTCTTCCACAATTCTGGCCGACTCTACCTCTCAGAGCAACAGCTCCTCCCATCCCTTGCAGCCTCCCGGGCAGCCCCTCCTCCGAGGGACTCTGGGCTGGGTCTGCCATCTGGTGGCAGCTCCAGAGATTGGACGCTTCACTTCATCATCAGTAGGCCTGGACCGTGAGCTCCCTTTTTCCTTTCCCTTCTGCTCTGTTGGGCCAGGCCCTTAATCTTTTTCTCATACATGAGTATTTATTCCTTAACCTCATTCCCTAATCCTATTTCTTATGCTGTTCTTATCTTGTTATCTTAAGGAAATATCTCTCCTTGTCTTTTCCTTTCCTGTTTCACAAGGAGAACTTAAAAAAAAAAAAAAAGGCATTCTGGAGAAAAATCCTGAAAGGCCACTGCCCATCACCTCTAAGACTAAGTGTTCAAGAGCTCTCCTTCAGAAATTTTCATCAACTATCAACCATTGTCATATTAAAAGTTGTTTTTCTCAGAACCAGGGTTCAAAATATTTTTAAAAATAGGACTCCCACTGCAGCAAGATTGTTTTTACATACCCAATATATACTTCTCCTTGATGGGTGGATTGCTTTTATTTTCCCTTTTATAGCTTTCTGTATTTCTAAAGTTTTCTAAAAGGAATACACTGATATAAATAGGAAATATAATAAATGTTATGTAGAAAGGGAGAGCAAAAAAGAGCTTTATGGCAAATAGGCCTTTTGCTTTTTTCTTTTACTTTTTCCTTTAATATTTCTTTGTGCTTTTCCAAGTTTTCTAAAAGGAGGATTTTTTTTTTAAAGTTGTGAATTTTAATTCCAGTAAACAAGGTTATATCAGTTTCAGGTGTAAAAAGGAGCATGTTTTTAATATAACAGGAAATACAGTAAGTGTGAGAGAAAAAAAGGGGTGCTTAGTGGTAAACAGAACATCAGAAAGGTGATTAAACCAGGAGGTGGGAGAGACAAGCTGTTGGAAGTAAACTATTGGTAACAGATCTTGACTTGTAATTAAGTGTTGGTGGCTCTGTAAGGAGTCTGTGATTCCAGGAGGGGTTTCCCATGGTTCCTGGCACCACATCTGTCTTGAGTGTTATTTGTCCTTGGCTTCATGATGATTCTCATCTTCTCGAGCAGAAGCAGGAATTTGGGCAGGATGCTACCTGGAGAACGATTTACTTTGCCCAGCAGTTTATTGAGATCCTCTTAACTGCGAATGCCGGGTTCACGGTGGAGAAAGAGGCTGAGAGTTATTTGGTCCCGAAACACGTTACCTACAAGCTCGAGCGTATCTACCAACAGTTAAAACGGCGCAGTGGCCAGGTACAGGGATCAGCAAGGTTTGGCCTAAGCCTCTGCTTAGACAAGAATACTCCAACGGCTTCCAATGGCAAGAGTGAAAATTAAACTCCTTAAAAGACTTTGTAGGTCAACCTGGCAATCTGTTTGCTTGTAACTTTTTTTTCTTCTGAGAGAATGCATTCAGTCATTTATTCAGCAAACATTTATTAAGTGCATAGTTATGTGCAAGGTGCTGTTTTAGTTAAGTGTAAACATAAGAAATAACTCCTGCCCTCCAGGTGCTTACAGTCTAGAAGGGGAAACAAGGCATGTACGCAAATAGCTTTCATACAGGATGATTGTAGTTTCAGCAATGAAGAGTAGTTAAGTGCAAACAAAACAAAACAAAACAAACAGAGCTCACATGTTGTGTTGCAAGGAAATGCACTGGAGTGGCAAAAAAAAAAAAAAAGGATTTAAAATGTATGTATACATTGCCTCTACTTGAATACTCAGGGAATCAGGTACATAAAAACACTCAAGAAAAGATACTGTCATATAAAACTGCTTTTTATACCTAGAATGCAATATTTTTGAAAGAAAATAGTCCAAGGTGTTACTACAGTAATGATCTAACTATAAATTATGATATATCACTGCTGCATTTTCTCACCATTCTATGTTATATTAAAGTTTTTCTTCTATTTTAAAGATTATTGATTAGAGAGAGAGAGAGAGCATGAGCAGGGGAAGGGGCAAAGGAAGAAGGAGAGGGACAAGTAGACTCCTTGCTGAGCAGAGAGCCCACCCCACAGCATGCGGGCTCAATCCCAGGACTCTGAGATTATGACCTGAGCCAAAGTCAGGCACTTAACCGACTGAGCCACCCAGCCACCCCTAAAGTTTTTCTTTTAAAAAGAAATACGTAGTATCATATAAGAGCCTTTTCATTATAATATAGTAAAATGGAATTTTACATTTATTGAATGAACAAGAAAATAGTGATGAGATGTTATGTTTTCTGCTCCCCTTTTCTTTTCAATCTCAGGAAAAACTGATAGACTCTCTTAGCAAAAAAATTAATCAAGTATACAAAGTCTGCATTGGAGATGCTGATGTTGGCAGCCTCAACCCAGTTCAAAAGCTGGTAAAAGTAGAGTCTCGCCTGGTAGAATTGAGTGATCTCATTGAATCCATTCCCAAAGAAAATGTGGAGGCAATTGAGAGGATAAAACAGAAAGAACGGCGGCAAAAGTACAGTCAATATCTTATGATAGAAGTGTAGTGAATGACTTAATGAGATGAGAAACTGTTCTTGCTGGGATTCCACAAACACTGAGCAAGCCCCTGTTACATGGCAAGGATTGCAATAAAGATGTAGTAGACCCAAACCCAGACCTGCCCTTCTCAGAGCTATTATTTAATGTGAAGACACATTCATCAAATATTCTTATGAAATAATGTGTCATTACCAAGCAATGAGCACTGTGAAGGAGAGTTCACTGAGGCAACAACTGATCTAGTTTGAGATGGCTAAAGGGTCATTTTAGCCTGAAAAAAATGGATTTTCAGAATGAATATTCACTACTTATTATTTTTGAAGAGCTATCTTGTGGAAGAGGAATTGCACTTGTAGTGGAGGGCCCAAGGCATAGAATTAGGAGCCCTTCACTGCAAGGAGACTATATATGAAGGAACTGTTTGAAAGTCAGAGCCATGCAAAGAGGGTTCTTCTGAGTGCATAACTGGCGACACTTACACACACAGCATCTACACATTAACTCATTCATTCCTCAAGACAACTTCATGAGGATTATCATCCCTGGAAGAGCACCCCCTCCCCACCCCGACATACCCACATCCTTGCCTGCCTGCCTTTCCAGGAG
Organism: Halichoerus grypus; assembly: GCF_964656455.1. Lineage (NCBI taxonomy): Eukaryota > Metazoa > Chordata > Mammalia > Carnivora > Phocidae > Halichoerus > Halichoerus grypus. Next base: position 154,384,372 of record NC_135717.1, on the reverse strand, counting down.
AATGCACTGATTTACAAACTTCCATACCGAGTTAAATAAGGGTAACTACTTTTGAGGCAATGATTATAAATATATGACCCCTAGTATAATGTGGCATGTAAAGAATGCCTATAGGTGGAATATTGTTCATGTCATAACAACAGTAACAAAAAAAGTTAAGAGGGAGACAAGCACTATGGCTGACCTGCTTGGCTTCAATGCAGGTTCCGCCATTTACAATCTCTGTGACCTTAGGTAGGGCACATAACCTCTCCTAAGCCTCAGTTTATCTGTAAAATGGCAGTAATGATGATACTTATCTCATAGGGTTTGTGCTTGGCACATAGTAAGTATTCAAACATTAGGCATTAATGTTAGATATTTTATTATGGCTTACTGGTATATGGGGGATATGGTTTCCCCCATATCAAAACAAAGTCCAGAATACATTAAGGTGATCCTGATGGGATTTCATTAAAGCAAAATTTTTTTTAATTATAAAAAAAAAATCACTCCTTCTGTAAGATGACCTATGACTGATTACATTAACACCACTTGGATCTTTTCTACAGTCGGAAATATATTCATTGAATTGTAATTACAACTTATTTTCAATAGTGATGTATGAACCTAGTTCCAACTGCTTATCCTTCTTATCAAAAAGAGAACTTTGTTTTTTCCTAGGTACCTGACACCTAATTTTGCATAAAAAATGTTCAGTAAATGTTGTAACTGTTTAAGTCCATAAAATAGCTATCACTTATTGAGGTCTATTCTGCACCAGGCATTGGCCTGGACAGTTTACATAGGTCATTTCATTTAATTTTATCCTCACAACAACCCTAAAGAGAACAAGACAAATAGCATTTCTTGGTCTTAATTTCAGGATACCATTCAGAAAGGTTAACTGGAAAAGTACGCTTTTGTGGTAACTCAATGAACTATGTATATGTATATAGTTCATTGTTTTATATATATATATATATATATATATATATAACTGTGGTTTGTGCACTTTTCTGCACATTATACTTTAGTAAAAAGGCTACTGGGGGGTCTGTTAATTCAAGAGGCCTTGTACACATTAACTGTGAAGTGCTCAAATGTAAGTGGAGTGACAAGGCTTTGCTGAGGTGCTTGTTTTAGACCAAGATCTGGGTAGATTTTAATTCTTCCAAAATGCTGACAAGCAATTTTCTCCCATTTTAACACAAATGGGATCTGTTGTTGAGATTTCACCTGAATATTCAAAAGCCATAATATGGGTGAAGGTGAATTATTATTTTAATTTAACTCTTAGGGAGATCTTATAATATTTAGGCAGTTTATTACCCAAAAATAATGTAGGTCTTTTTTTACTTTCTGTGATTTATAGTTACAAGAATGTTTTCCTTTTTTGACAGGTTACGTGAAGAGAAAATGAAAGAAAAACAAAAACACCAGGAGGAAAGGCTAAGGGCTGCTCTGGAAAGAGCAGTAGCACAACCAAAGAAAAAGGTTTGTGTTTTGTTACCAATTGGTCCAGCTACATCAATATGTGAGTGCTTCTGTGGTGTAACAACAAAATACCTAATTCATATAATTTATCCAGCTTTGATTGGTCTCTCTGATTCCCTGTTAACTTTGAGGATAATTCAAATTTCTAGGTCTATAGTTCTCCGTTAGACGCACTTTTTAGTGAAAGAAGCCTTTCCCCTCTCCTCTTTTTCTTTAGCTCCAGGTTCATGAAACCAGGTAGTTTTTTCTTTAATTTTTTGAATACATAATAACAAGCATACGGCTCAAAGTACAAAAGATACAAGAGTATTTAGTGAAAATTAAGTCATCCTTAGTTCCCTTCCCTGGATGCAATCTCTTCAAGTTTCATCTGCATCCTTCTGGAAATAGTCTATGTATTTATGTATATCTTCTTCTTACAAATAATAGCCATGAGCCTTGCTATTTTCAGTCAACAATGGAGACAGCAAATCCAGAGAACTGCATATAATTGGAAGGGTCTTCTAATCCTCACCTTATAAAAAATAATGAGATTAATAGTTGATGTTAAAATGATTCACCCAGAGTCACTTCAGATTTAGCAGCAGGTCCAGGACCAGAAGTCAAGGTTCTTTATATTGCAAGATTACCCATCCAATAATAAATATGGGATTGGGCAGTCACTGAGTACGTGGTCCATGACTTCCCACTGTGTATGGAGGGCCTTGTGTTTCTGTATGCCACTCTCCTTCCTCTGAGTTAAGGTCTGAAATATACTTGGGGAAGCTAATTTCATGGTTATCTGCAAAGCTACTATGGACATTGATTCTTACCACAGTAATAGCTAACCTACAGTGAATGCTTGTGTGCCTCACAACCAGCCTTTTGACGTAAGTACTTGAAAAAGTTTCTGAAATACAGTAACTGTTAATATGTATGTCAAAAAATGTTGATTATCTTAATTTCATTTAAATACGCATTTCACCTTAAAAAGGGTCTGACTTCTCTAGTTCAGCTCTTCCTACGAAGACCGGACTTGTCCTCTTTCTCCCAAAGGCGAATTAACCATTCATCACCCTTCCGCGTATACATACTACTATTCACTAAGCTCACCAAGTTGAAATGATTATTTTTAATAGATCCATCTTTCCTTCTAGACCATGAGTAAGTTTTTATGACTTTGTGTCCCCAGTGCCTGGCACACGTGGATACTCAATAAATGCTTACTGAATTAGCAGACTAAAAATTAGAGTGAAAACTAAAATGGGAAGAAAAATGAAAAAAAAAAAAATAATGCCCATTTGATCAGTTGACAATGTACAAAGACCTCTGACAGAAGTTCTTACCTAGTCAAGGCACTTCCTCACTGGCAATTTTTTCAGACAGTATTAGTAACAAAGGTTACCAAAAGATCATTGACAGAGAAAAAAAAATTTGACATTAAGAAAGGAATTTGGCGATTCCAGTCCCTAAGAACATTTTTGTTGATAAAATGATGGGGAGGACTGCCACTGTTAATTCCCATGGGCCAGGAATGTCAAATTCTGCAATGCAGGGGACAGTCTCACATAGTAATAGTGCCTCTTTTGAGACACAGTGGAGATATTCCATCAAATCTCATTTTCAACAGAGTAACTTTCTCATCCATTTCATTTACACAAATTCAGAGATAGAAGCAAAACCAAATAAATACATAAAGGAAGGGGAAAAAAGACTAAAAGAGAAAAATAATGAGTAGTATAATATACTTGAGTATATGCCCCAGAGAATGAATAGGTACAAATCAAGGGCTTTCCCTAAGCCTCTCCTGGTGGGAACACATCTAAGAGCCAACAGGATTACTAGTGTTTAAGAAGATGTACATGGTTTCCTCAAGTTTTTATCTAATAGAATTTTTAAATGCCAGTCAATTGGTGTTTAGCAGAGGAAATTGATCTCTTCTAACCAATGGAGGAGAACCTTGCTACGGCCCTGAGAAATGAAATGCTGGCCTCAAACATGGTGCTTTTCTAGGACGACTGTATCTGAAACATAGGCTTTTAGAGGACTACCTAAATATCCCGGCTTTCCCATAAAACCTAACCACTCGGTCTCCTGCATTCTATGGTGCTCTCTTTGTTACTTAATTCTGCCTAGCATGTTGGACACCCATTAGGTTATCAATCCCTTTGTAACTGTGATTATTTACTATTTTGAGTCATGTTATTCCTTGGAAAAATCAAGTTAATATTATTTTACTTATGTTTCAACAGAACATAGTTATGCTAAAAAATATTAAGTATTTTTCTTTTGTTTCAGCTGGGAAGACGACTTGTCTATCGCTCAAAACCGCCATCTGGTAACAAACATGAACTACTTTTAGTCAAGGATACAAGAACAAAATCACTAGAGGATGAATATTTTTTCACTTGAATAGAAGCAGTAAGACATTTATTACCAGAATTTTTTAGGCATATTTTGTAGATTCTGGTTTCCATTAATGGCAGTATTCTGCCCCATATGCTGGTCTAAGCAATTTGAGGAAGACAGCACTTATTCTAGTGGTTATAGGATTGGGAATGGGAGTTATTTTCTTTTGTTGAAGCCTTTTATTATCATATACTAAGTAAAATTCCATACAGCTAAACATTTTTGAGTTGTCCCAGTTGGGGATACACATCCAAAGTTTACTTTACTGGTGTAACTATGTGGTGAATGACCATTAAAGTGCAATAATGGCATTCTCTGACAACATGGGACTTTAAATGACCTAATTTGTTTTCAACCAGTTCACAGTTCATAGTATATATTTTATCACTGTGGAGTATACATTTTAACAATGTATAACTCTAAATGGTTTTGAGGAGTTTAAAACATAAATGAAAACCACTAGTACTATCCTCAGAATTTAACTGTGAGACTGGTTTTTAATTCACATTAAGGAGTTCTGTTCAGAACACTTAATTCTCTTAAGTGAACAAACCAAATGCTTTTAGCCTAAATATCAGTTCACAATTTCTGTTGTGCTCTATATCCACAATCATTTTAATTTTCAGGTGATGTTTCAATTTTAGCTGTAACATGTACATTACTTAGCTTACACTGACATAGAATTAACATGTAATTTGTTAGCTACTAAGTAAAATAAAACAGTATATATTAATTCTAAGAAAATATTTAACTTAATACATGTCAAAAGTTGTTCAAAAATAACTTAAAAAAAAGTTGTTTTTAAAAGGTCTCAGTTAATATAGAATTACAAGAAAAGGGCTGAAATTCACCTTCATAAATGTTTATGAAGCATATAATTTTCCCCTGTAGAAAAAAAGATTACTGAGCTTACAAAAGAAAACCAACTTGAATGAAGCTGAATGGCTCTTAAAGTATTAATTCCGAATAATCTTTCAATTGTTTCAACATTTGAGCTCTACATTTAAATATCTGAATAGGAATAGTTCATGAGTCAAGTTGAAAAAAAAAAATGTTTATTGTCTAGAAATATATATAAAAAAAATTCCCCACAAAAGATGCTATTCTCTCATTTCCCCATCTTCTTCTTCTTCTTCAACACCCCTGATATAAAGGACATTATTACACCTGTAAATAGAAAAACAATCCATTTTGTTGTTCCAACCGGAAACCACATTAAAATCTGAATTACTATTGCTAGATATTTTTGATTATAAAAATACTGAATGCTAAATTTACAATGTATCATTTCTTTCTTTTTTAAAAAATGTTTTCACCATTGATTTGTTAAAAAGCACATGGCACTTATTCACCCAGTGGATGTTATAAAATAGTATCTTTATGATCTTCCACAAGGAATGACTCAAATTTGAAAGTGTGACTCTAGTTCAAGAAAATGAATATAACAAAAATCCCTAACAGCAGCCAGATCCAACTGAAATTCAAAACCAAGCTCTTGCAACTAAAACCACTGAAAAAGGTTACAGCTACAAGCTAGAAAGTCTACTATCATCACTAGAAAAATCTTAAGGATGAATAACTCCAAAAAATTTCCATCTTCTTGGATAAGTTTAAGGATTTCAAAATTCTTTAAGTTTAATTGTAGAATATGTTAATAGTGATTTAAAGTGATTCTGAAATTGAGGCATTTGTCTATTTAAACAGGTATTTCTAATGCTCTCCAGTCATTCCTTATATATACTACTGCTGTTTTGTTACCTTATTAAAACTTCACCCAAATGTCCAGACAATGCTCCATCTATGTATTCTTCTGTGTTTGCAAGCTTTAAATCAAAAGAAAATATATTAGTATAGTATCACAGGAAGAAAATAGTGTAACACTACCTAAAATATTAGGTAATATTGGTGAGAGAACTTATTAACTGAGACCTTTCTATACCAACAATTACCTATAATAGATTAGCTTTCTTTTACTACTATAGTACTTTTGGGTTTCATATAAACATTCTGTAAAGTTAACATTGATGGATGTAGAATATGTAATAAAGCTTGTTTCAACATAATTTTTTAAATCTCTTAGTTATGTAACATTTCTTTCTATTAGACATTAAAACAATATGTTGAGGAAAACAGTCTCTAATTTATGAATAAGTTGTGATTTTAAAGGTTTCCAAAACTTCAGTTATAAAAAAGTTACAAAATTCAGAGTACAAAATCTATGGCTAAATTACCAAATACTTTTATATTAGAACACCCAAACCAAAGAACTGAATAGTAATTTTTTTAATTATGTGCTAACAAAGAGAGCAAAATAAGTTCTTAAGAGAAAGTTAAACAATTCAGAGTGACCTTTATAGTTATTTCAGGAAACTCTAATTTTACATCAAAATGTTTAGGTTTCCTTCCACATACAGGTAATAAACTTTGTTACTTTTAGAAATCACAATCACTTAAAAGGCTCTCTATGACTACCAGTCCAACCTTTTCATCATTCTTCCCCTACATCATTCTGCTTTGGCCCTTTTTTTTTAATTTGTATTTATTTATTTAAGAGAGACAGAGATAGCAACAGGGCACAAAGTTGGGAGGAGAGGGAGAAGCCGCTCCCCGCTGAGCAGGGAGCCCAGGGCGCAGGGCTCAATCCCAGATACCTGGGATTACGACCTGAACCTGATCTGAAAGCAGACACTTAACCAACTGAGCCACGCAGGTGCCTCTGCTTTGGCCTTCTTGCCATGCCTTCAACATACCAAGCAAGTTTCGGCCACAAGGCCTACGTACTTCTGTTCCCTCAAACTGAGATGCTCTTCCTTCTTTGATACTCTCTTCAGTTGCTCACTCAATCCTTTCTCTGCTTAAATTTACTTCCTCAGAGAACCTTTCACTGGCTATCCTATCTAACACTGCATACTGTTGTCACTACCCCATTTCTGCTTTCTTTTTCTCCATAGTGTCTATCATTACCTGATATCACATTATATTACCATCTCCTACTACAACACAAACTCCTTGAAAGTAGTGACTTAGTTTTATTCATTGGTGTATACACAGAGCCAGGCACATAATGGGCTCTTAATAAACAGTTGCTGAATAAATAAATTAAAAAAGATCATTAATGTGGCTACTCAGATACATTTCACAACTCTGGCAGGCTCACCAGGAACTACATTACTTCTAAAACCAAATATTCCGTGGGTATTCTTTATTTCTTTCTTTTATTGCAATATAATTCCCATAGCATAAAATTCACTTTTACAGTGTACAAGTCAGTGGTTTTTAATATATTCATAAAGTTGTATAATCACCACCACTATCAAAGTCTGGAACATTTTCAGCAGAATAGTATACTCTTCAGATTTTTCTATGGCCTTGGTAAATGATTCCTGCTTGAGGAATTTTCCAGGCCAAAACCATGCTCTATAAGAACTTTGGGGACCTAAGCATCATCTGTTTAAGTGGTAACCTCTTAAATTAAGGAAAATCTCAGCTTTTTGCCTACAAGTGCCCCTGTTAGTACTCTTCCTACAAGTACTACCAGTATGGAATACTTGGGAGTCATACTTGGACTGACCACCCATCTAAGTAACCTTTAAAATCCATCGGCCATTAATCAGTCACATAAATACCTATGCTTCAGGAAAATATAACTTCAGACTCTTTCGTCAAAAACCTGGCTGGAAACTACTACAATTAAGCAACAAAGAAATAAAACACCCCAGTTTTAAAAGGAGCAAAGGACATGAACAGGCATTTCTCCAAAAAAGATATATAAATGGCCAATAAGCACATAAAGATTGCAATATCACTAATCACTGGGGAAATGCGAATCAAAACCATGAGGTATTTTACACTCATGAGGATGGCTATTATCAAAGAAACTGAAAATAACAAGTATTGGTGAGGATGTGAAGAAACAGGAACCTTTACGCTTTGCTGGTGGAAAGTAAAATGATACAGCTGCTATAGAAAACAGTATGGCAGTTCCTCAAAAAATTCCAGCAATTCCACTTCTGGATATATATCCAAAAGAAGTGAAAGGAGAACCTCTAACAGATATTTGTACACCGATGGTCACTGCGTTATTCACAACAGCCGGAAGGCGGAAAACAATTCAAATGTACACCAACAGAAGAATGGATTAAAATGTGGTATATACATACAATGGAATATTATTTCAGTCATTAAAAGGAATGAAATTCTGATACATGCTACAACATGGATGAACCTTAAAAAACATTATGCTAAATGAAATGAGCCAGACGCAAAAGGACAAATACTATAGGATTCCATTTACATGAGCTAGAACAGAGACAGAAAGAATAACATTTACCAAGGGCCGAGGGAAAGGGGAGTTATTTTTTAATGGGTATAGTTTCAGTTGGGGACGATATAAGAGTTTCAGAAATCGGTAATGGTGATAGATGCACAATACTATGAATGCACCTAATGCCACTGAGTTCTACACTTGAAAATGGTCAAAGTGGTAAATTTTATGTTAGCTATATTTTACCACAATTACAAAAAGAAAACAAGGGGTGCCTGGGTGGCTCAGTTAGTTAAGCATCTGACTCTTGATTTCAGCTCAGGTCATGATCTCAGGGTCATGAGATGGAGCTGCGCATTGGGCTCCAAGCTCAGCGGGGAGTCTGCTTAAGATTCTCTCTCCCATCCACCGCCCACCCCTCCGGCACTCTCTCTCTAAAATAAATAAATCTTTAAAAACAAAAACCCCTGGTCCTAAACATTTACAGAAGCTAGCATAACAGACATTCAGTCACAGTTCATCAATTCCTTTGGTTTGGCCTGTCTTCTCCCTCAAGAAATGTTTTTATTGAATTACTTTGATTTTATGCCTTTAGCATTCATTAAAAGACTGAAGAAATTCACTTGAAAATTTCTTTCAGAAAAAAAAAGTAAAATTTCTTTCAGAGCTAAATGTTGGGAGAGTTTTGCCTTTTCTACAAAACAAAACAAAACAAAACAAAAACCTCATTTGTGTTTTCCTCATGCCACTGTGACTCAAATATCGGAGTTCTTTTTATTTTAACCACTAGAAGTCAATTCTGTGGCTGAATTTTGGTTTTACAGGTCTCATACACAGTTTATCACAGTTATAATATCCTCCCTGACCTTGACTTTGTTTCTGAATTTTGTTTTATGTTTGTCAATTTGGTTGATTTCATTCTTATAAATCACAGTAAACCTTTGAGGAGTTAAGGTAGAGCAAAATAAATACAATTTAATGATTCTTATCTCTTTAGCTTACCTGCATGTTCATATAACCATCTACAGATACCAGGTACCCTTTGTACTCCATTCCCCACTTAAGTTTCACCATTACTGGCTTTCCTGTTAATCCATTCAGGAAAGGTTTGGGATTGAGAGGCAAACTCTGCACAAAGAACAAAAACAGGACTCAATTATTTTTCCTTAGCTCAGTTTCCATTACCTACTCCCCTCTACCAAATCACCAATATTTTATGGTATCCAAATAAAGCAAGTTCTTGACTCACTCTCACTTTACTACATAATTTTCACTTCTATTTGTTGAAAAGCATAAGAGAAATTTAAATACCCAGTTAGGCAATTTCATTCAGTATTCACTTACACAATGAATACCTACTATACATTACTCATTGTACCAGGCTACAAAGAAACAAGGTAAAAGCAGTGAAAAAAAATAAATGCAGATTACACTCCTTGTCCTCAAGCTCACAGTAAGAGGAAGAGAGGCAAAACACATACCAATAGACATTATACTGTAAGAGGAGATATGCTATGTATAAGGGTACCAAATCAATCCAGAGTCAAAAGGAAAGGTTGCCCAAAATAAGTAATGCCTCCATTTTAAAGGATGAAAGGTATTTCCAGAAGGAAAAGGGGTTGTTCTAAGTAGAAGAGGCTACCTATGTAAAAGGAGGGAAGAGTACAACAACAAAGCGATCTCAGGGACACACAAACAATTCAGATGTCAGAGTCCAATACAAGGATACAGAGGGAAGGAAGGGGCAGATGGCATTTGACAGTCTTTCACTTGAATTCCAGGAGCTAGGTCTTGTGGGTCTTATTTGATTTAGCAAAGCTGCCTATACATATGGGCAATCACTTAATGTTTGTTTATTCAGCAAACCAGTAGTAGTATCCCCCAGTGAATTCAGACTTCCTTCCCTCATCTGCTCACCCATCAGTCCAAAGAAAGAAAATAACCAAGAAACTTGACTACTAAAGCTCTCTAAGATAATTAGCATATTCAGAGTGATGTCAAAGAACAGAGGAGCTACTGCAATAAACTCCTAATGGGTCTCCAGTTCTTACTCTTTTCTCCAACTTACCACAGGGCAAGTATTTTTATCATGGGATATCTCTGCTTAAAATGGCTTGCAACTGCACTTTAAGTAAAATCCAGACCTCCTAACATGACCTAAGAGATCTTCCCGACCCTATCTCATAACCACTGTTCTTGCAAGCTGTGTGGCTTTCTGTCAATTCCTCCAACTGGTCAAGCTTTCTTTCAGGCCTTGAGGCCTATGCTCATGTTCCCTGTGCTTTGTACACCCTTCCTCTTGCTCCTTAAGGGGCTGGCTTTCATATTTCATATCATTTAGGTTTCTGGTTAAATCCTCCTACCAGGGATGCCATCCCTGACCACTCTTCTAATGTACCACCGCGTATCCTCACAGCATCCTGTCTGTTCTCTTCTTAGCACTGCACGTTGTTTGCAATTACATGCTGATGTTATTTAATATAATCTCTCATACCCGACTGAGTAAATCTCGAGCAGGGTCCGCGTTAGTACTTTTCACCTTATATTCTGGCGCCTAGAACAGCATCTGGTAGGTAGCATGAGCTCAAAAAACATTTGGTCAACGAACAAATGAATGCTCCAATGCCTGGGCTCTGTATTCTAGAGGGCTGCGGGGCTAAGAATCGCAACATGATGAAAGAAAACCGATTCTGGGCGTGATAAGTGAGACATAAAAACCGCTTCATCTTTACCCCGACCCTGTGGTCCCAGCCAGCAAGGATAACTCAGGCTCACAATCAAACGAAGAGGGGAAGGGGTCCGGAAACTGCTGGCGAGGGAAAGGCATCGGAAGGAGAGCACGCGCCTCAGATCCCCAAAGCAGGGAGAAAGGGGCTGGCGACCGGGTGCGCGGCTCCTCGCGGATGAATGGGAAACGCGCGAATCAACCAACAGGCCCGGCGAGGCTGGTCACCGCTCTCCCTCGCTCTCCCTTCCTCCTCCTTACCATGGTGACTACAAGCAAATGATGCAGGAAACTCGCCGCCGACCCAGGTGTAGTCCGTCCCTCGTGACTGGCGTAGCTCCCGCCGGGCGCGAATCGCGGAGCTTCCAGAGAAATGGCCGCCAAACAGCAGCTTGACCTTTCACCTCCGACTACAGCTCTCTCAGCTTCTCTGATTGGGCACAGAGAGACGCGTCCTGATTGGAGGAGGTGGCTGGGTAGTGTCTCCTGGCAACCAGTGGTTGCGCGAGCGATCGAGCCTTCCGCGCGGCGCACAGGCCTGTGGGAAACTTCAGTAGTAGCGCTGGCGGGAGAGGGTCCCGGAGAGGCTGCAAGGGCAGGGAGGCGGGTCCGGGTTTCTCGTCTGCTCACCTGCCTCGAGGGTTCGGCTGTGTATCCTATAGAGCGGACATGATTTCTCGCCAGCATGGCTAATGGGGGTGTCTTGCCATTTTACACCTGTGAGGACGGATTCTTGGCTCTTGAGTCTCTTGCTCACTTTCCCACAGATTCTGTGATTTGGGGGCTTCTATACCACAGTCCCCTTCTCTATTCTGTAACGCTTATTTCGGCCCACTTTAAAGGAAGTGGGAAAAGCAGGACTAGACTAAGAGACGTGAAACTCACCAAAGAAAGTCAAGTACAGAATATAGTTAGATGAGGTCAAATTGATTCTAGAATATGGTGTGGTGGTCTCCCTGTTTCTCTGTTGCTTTTGCTTTGCCACCAGAGACCCGGCGCAGTCTTTAATCTTTCTGATGTAACGGTATTGATCAGAATCGCACTGATTTCCGCGTCTGGGGGGGCAGACTTTCAGCTCTCTCGGATCTGAAATGCTAAATGCAGTTCTTGGAGAATAAGCACTTTGAGAAGTGCTGGATTTTGTTTTTGTTTCCGTTTCGTTTTTGCGGCCCTAAAGAAATGGATTTGGAATTGAAGTTTGAATGTTGCATATGGAGTAGTAGGTTAGTGGGTAGTGGCTAAGACTTTGGAGGCACCTTGAGTTCAGAACCTCTGTCCATCACTTAGGGATGGTGCTGGGTAGTTCCTTAACCCCGTAAGGCCTTTGTCTCCTCCTAAAGACCTTTGTTTGCTCAGCTATAAATGGCCTAACATAATAAAATTTTTAAAAAAAGGATAAAAATTAAACAAACAAACAGTACTATCCTTAGGGTTTGCGAGGACTAAATAATGTGAAAGAGGTTGGGATTTAAGGGTTCAGTGAATGTTTACTGTTATTTTAATGTCCGTGAAAATGGTGGAGAATACTGACAAAATACAGTAATTTTTGGTGTAGTTTATGCCGAACAGTTGGAATTATTTACCCCGAGGTTCAATGGGTTTTCCCTTAGTTTGACCATCATTTAATGAACATTGAGACTTTGTATAGACTCTGAGTTCCTACTATGTGCCAGGCTCCTTCACAATTGCTATAATGGAAATCTTACTGTACAGCCGGTGATTTGGGTGTTATGCTCCCATTTTAGAGATGAGGAAAATGGCTCAGCAGGTAACTTGATCAGGGCTACCCACCTGGCTTTCACTCTGAAAACTCTTTGCTTTTTGTACTTCATAAAGTTACCTTTCAAAAGCTCAATATATGCTTTAAAAGTCTGATTTTTAAAAAAATTGTTTTCTCAATGAAGTGAAAAAAAGTATTACCATAATCTTTGTAAACATAGCTGTGTTCAAAGTTTTTTTTGTTTGTTTGTTTTAAGTAGGCTCCATGCCCAATTTAGGGCTTGAACTCACAACCCTGAGATCATGACCTGAGCCAAGATCAAGAGTCAGATGCTTACTTAACTGCCTGAGCCAGCCAGGCATCCCTAAAGTTGGTTTTTATCCTCGCGTTAAATATTAATCTTACCTTTTTTGAAAATAAAGTGGGCATAAGGTCATTGGTGTTTTTTGAATTTTAAAAACCATATGTACATTTTGTGAGAATTTGGAAATATAGGAAATTCTAAAACAAAAATTACTAGTATCACCAAAGAAAACAACTTTACTTTTTTGGTGTATTATTTATTGTAACATATGCACTTTTTAAAAAAAAAAGATATCTACATATAGTTCTTAACTTGTTTTCTTCACTTTATATTGAGCAAATTCTCATATAATTAAATATTCTTCTAAAATGTAGTGTAACGTCTATTATGCATAACTGGTATTATATATATGTGCTAGTTTACTAATCATTTTATTGTTCCCATTTCCCCCATTATAAACAATGTGTTTTGGACATACTTTTGAACATGAGTCTGAGTATATCTCTAATTCTTTACAGTAAATCCTTAGAAGTAAAATTTCTGGGCTAAAAGGCATAATTATTTTAAAAGTATATATTTGCCAGGTTAGCATATGGCTCAACAGAATACCCATCAGAATAATTGGCTCTAATATGATGGAAACACGGGGTTTATATTTTTTGCGATGAGCTAGAATACATTTTGAGCACATTCTGAGCAAACGGTCCCTAATTATTAATTAGGGTGAACAGTTTGGTAAGGCCTCGGTTTTACTGCTCAGCATATAACCCAGAAATTCCAGTGGTAAACAAACAGCTAAAAAGTAATTTGTTAAATGACCAAGAAATATTTATTGAGGTGAATAAAATCAACATGTGATCTCTGCCCTCATGGAACTTGAAAACCTCTTTGAGAAGAAGGGAACCAATACATATTTAGTGCCTGCTATGTTATGCTAGGATATTTCATATAATTTATTTAATACAACACTTCCAGGTAGGTAGTATTAGCCCCATTTTAGAGATGAGGAGACGGATTCAGGAAGGTTATGTATTTTGCTAAAAGCCACATAGAAGGTGAAATGTCTACAAAGCCTAAGATTTTTCCTTTACACAATGCTGCCTGTCCCTAAAATGTGTTTGAGTAGAGTACAAATAAATACTATAGATATATACAATTTATATCAAATACATAGAAATATATATATCAAATATATAGAAAACATAGAAATACAAACATAAATGCAAGCTGAAGTGGGATAGTTTAGAAAGTTAGTTTTGAAATCGATGAGCTCTTCCTTTTATTTTCTTTATTCCCATAATCTCAACATTTTATTTTCCCATGATTATGGTCAGAATCAGTTATGGCCAAAGTAGATTTAAAGGGGTGAGGGGGGAATAGAGTGGGAGGGAAGGGAGGGAGGCAAGATCTGAGTGCCTTAGTCTGGTAGAAGCTTTACACATACTATGTCAAACTTGAAAGATGTGTTTTGTCTAGAGAAGAAATTAAAATTCAAAATATATTCACTTCCTTGGTCATATAACCACTAAACTTAGATTAGAATCCAAGCCTTTTTGGTGGTGCAAAGCCCATATTCTTTCTACCATCATAGAGAGAGAATCATACTTCAAGGGAAGTCTGGTAGTGTGGTTAGGAGTCAAGTGTGCTCCAATTCTTAAGTCGGTATTAATGAATCATTGGATTTTAAATTTATTTTTTCTTAAAGATTTTATTTATTTATTTGAGAGAGAAGGAGAGAGAGCACAAGCGGGGGAAGGAGCAGAGGCAGAAGCAGGAGCCCTACGTGGGCCTCGATCCCAGGACTCTGGGATCATGACCTGAGCCAGAGGCATATACTTAACTGACTGAGCCACCCAGGTGTCCTGAATCATTGAATTTTGAACTTAGGACAGAACCCTAGAGATACCTAGTCTAAACTTGTAATTTTGTAGATGATGAAAACATGGTCATGCCATAATTTAGAGAGAGCCCCAGAATAGCCTCTGTCTCTCATTTTGTGCTTTTGTCATTATTCTAAGCTATATTCTTTATCTACAAATGATTTTAAGTTTCTTACTAAAAAAACACACAAAAAGAAATAATGAAGTAATGAAGGATGAAGAAAAAATACAACCAGATATAAGATTAGAATACAGACATCTACACCATATTGCCTTATGCACTGGTTAGGGATGGGCTGCACATTTGTCCCTAAACTTTTGGAGTCCTAGCAAAGAGAAATATGATTGGTTACATGATCCAATTTCCATAATATTTTTTAAAAAATCACTCAGGAAAAACACAATGGTTTCTATTACTCTGATAGAAGAGAAATTTCTCCCATAGTGTCAAGCCCATGATCCCTGTAAATGGACCCCGAGGCAAAATTTAAGTGTGAATGTTTTATTGGCAGGCCCAATCCCAGGGCAGTAAGTGTGAAGCAAAAAGGTAAGACAGGGAAGAATGAGAAGCAAATACTAGGTTTTACGTTATTGAGCTGGTCACAGCTCCTTCACAGAAACAGTCAGTTGGTCAGCCATGCAGGATGTCTCTGGACAGGTTTATTGAAATATCATGCATTGGAACAATCCAACAAAGGGTGCCTAGGCACTGAGAGGGAATTTACCTACTGGTTCCGTCCTCTCCTAGCTGAGCATAGCCCAGGCTTTACAGCTTAGTGTGGTGGGAGAAGCCTTGGGTGTCAGCCTCAGGTGGAGGAACCTAGGACCTCAGGAAGTAGACATTGCAGAGGCAGGACCCCGGAGACAGATGAGACTGAGAAAATCGGAGTTGACACATGACATTTATTCACATACATGAGGTTATGTTAAAAAGGGCAGTATATAAGATAGCAGAAGATGTCATTGAAAACATTGTTATAGTAGATTTAATAGCACATGTTATGTGATTGATTGCTAACTAATGGCACAGTGGGAAAAATAGCTTTACAGTGAAAAAGCCTGGCAGGTACCACCTTAATCCAATGATTAAATGACCATTGTTAGCAGTGGGACAAATCAAAATAGTGTGTCACTTGCCAAGATGCAATTGAGAAGACGCACTGCTGTGGTATTCTTACCAAAGACACATAATCAGAATCTAATAATCAGCAAATATCAAACGAACCAGATTGAGGAACATTTCACTAATTAACTGGCCTGTGATGTTCAAGAGTGTCCATGTCACAGAAGATCTCTGAGGTAAATTACTGAGAAAAGCATGGCACAGAATAACTTATATCACGTGCTACCTCTGTGTGAAAAAAGAGAGGGAGATAACTATCTACCCATTTGTTTCTTTATGCGTCAATATATTGGAGGATTCCTCAGATACTAAGAACACTGGTTACCTATGGGTGGGTGTGGTAGGAACTGGGCTGAAAGTAGACCAAAGATAAGCTTTTCACCATACACATTTTGAAATTCACATAATATGAAATTATTATGAAATTCATGAAATTCACGTCATGTGAAATTATTAAAGTATATAGTTCAATGGAATTTAGTATATTCATAATGTTGTTGCAAGCACATCTCTGTTTAGTCACAAAACATTTTTATTATCTCAAAAGAAAATCCTGTACCTTTTAAGCAGTCACCTTTTATTTTCCCCTCCCCCCAGCCACCGGCAACCACCTCTGCTTTCTGTCTCTATGCATTTACCTAGTTTGGATGTTTCATATAAATGGAATAATACAGCATGTGACCCTTTGTCTCTGGCTTCTTTCACTTCATATAATATTTTCAAGGTTCATGCACATTGTAGTATGTAGCAGTAGTTGATTCCTTTTAATAGCTGAGTAATACTGTGTGTGTGTGTGTGTATATATATATATACATACATACATATCTCATTTTATTTATCCATGCATCTGCTGATGGACATTTGAGTTATTTCCACTTTTTGGCTATTGTGGATAATGCTGCTATGAACATCCATTTACAAGTATTTATTTGAGTACCTATTTTCAAGTTCTTTTGGATATATGCATACAAGTAGAATTGTTGGGTCATATGATAATTCTATGCTTAACTTTTTGAAGAACTACTCAACTGTTTTTCAATGCCGGCACCATTTTACATTCCCACTAGCAACGTACAAGAGTCCAAATTTCTCCACATTCTCACAAACATTTGTTATTTTCCATTTAAAAAAATTATTACTATAGCCATTCTAGTAAACCTAATAATAATTTTTAAAAAACTTCTCATTGTAGTTTTGATTTGCATTTCCCTAATGACTAATGATGTTGAGCATCTTTTCATGTCATTACTGGCCACTTGTAGATCTTTGGAGAAATGTCTGTTTGAGTCCTGGATACCTTTATGTATGTTCTATTTTTGGACTCCTTGAATGTCTTGCCTAATTAAAAATTAAACTAAATTTTTAGAAATAAAAGGAAGAGTCATTTAACAATTCTGGGTCTCATTGTCTTCATTTGTACAATGAAGGGATTAGACTACACCAGGGTTTTCAACCTTTGGTACTATTGACTTTTTGGGCCAGACTATTCTTATTGTGAGGCCTGTCCCTGTATTGCAGGATGTATGTATTATAGCAGCATCCCTGGCCTCTACCAGCTAGATGCCAGTTGCAGCCCTGCCCCCCAACCCAAGCTGTAACAACCAAAAATGTCTCCAGACATTGCCCAATGTCCTCCAGGGGGGCATAATCGCCCCCTGTTGAAAATCAGTGGATTAGATCAATGGTTTATAAACACACGCCCCCCCCCCCCAGACTTGGATCACTTTGTTTTTGTTTTTGCTCTTTATTTAAAGACGTGGATCACTTTGTAGGTAGTATTGGGGCTTTGCAAACTATTTTTATTATTAAAAACCAAAACAACTAACAAATCAAAGTATAGTTGAACAATTGTACATTTACTTAATGTAGACTGTATAAAACTGAAATCTCATGCTTCTTTGCTTTTATTAGAATGAAATTAACTCAAAATATAAATACTGGTTGATTATCATGGATCAGGAGCTCTGATTGGCATTTATATATGTATCTGATTTATAAAAATAGGAAAGCAAATTGTCAATAAATGATATTTTTAGTTTCATAAATCCTCGATTCAACTTGAGGTGGAGGGTAGATAATAAAAGAAGCCTTTGGGGGTAAAAAAAGCTGGGGATACCTCAAATAATGTTGCCCCAACATTAAATACTGACTTTAAACATACTGCAGTTCTTTGCCCTACTTCCATGGGGTGGCATTGGTGAGTTTCGAGTAAAATTTCTAATTGACACACAGGCATTTGCAAGTTAATCTGTACAAATGGGGACTTCACTGTTTGCACAACACAGATGAAACAAAACAAAAGCTCATGGAATTTCTCCCACAGTCGCCTGTTCCATACAATCTCCCCCCACTTTCCTCATCTGTCAAATGTTTACACTGAATCAAAGTTTTAAAAAATAAACCTTGGTAGCCTACCTCTTCACCTGTTACCCTCCTTTTACCAGAGCTGTCTCTACACTCCCCTCCTCCAAAACAAAATGAAAATCTGGACATCCTATTCTGTTGCTTGCCAACCTTGGATGGTTCCCAATTACTAGCAGCCTGAAACAAACTCCTTGCCCAAGTTTCTCTCCAACTTCTCTCTCCATTCTGTCCCACAAACCACAATGCCTGCCTTTGAATCACGGGCCAGGCTTCTTTACTATACAAGATATTCTCTCCATCTAGAAATCCCTTCTGCTGTTTGCTCTCAGTCTCAGCACTACTGATTTTTTTTTTTTTTTTTTACTGTGGTAAAATATACATAACAGAGAATTTACCACGTTAACAATTTTGAAGTGTACAGTTAATCGGCATTAAGTACACTCACATTGTTGTACATCACTATCATCCACCCCCAGAACTTTCAAAGTATTTATATTTTGGATCAGATAATTCTTCATTGGGGTGGTTTTGGGGGGTGGGGGGGTGTCCTGACCTATACATTGTAGGATGTTTAGCAGCATGCCTGGCCTCCACCCATTAGATTCCTCTTCTCCCAGTTGTGACAATCAAAAATGTCTTTCGACATTTCCAAATGTCCTCTGGGAGGCAAAGTTGTCCCTAGCTGAGAATCACTGTGTCATTTTAACTGCGAAGAAATAACTTTGGAAAAATGCATTATGGGCATTCATTAATATCAGACACAGAACTATTTGTAACTTGACTGTGTGTCAGATCAGTTGTGCTTTCAATAGTAAACAAATAGAGCATTTAATTGCCACAACGGTGATAACACAATCACTCTGATTGGCAGTGCTTCAGAATAGCTAAGACTAATCAGATAAGGTCTAGATTGGAAACGACAGCTTTACATGCATGACAAGATGTGTATGGGTGAAAAATTGTTGAAAGTATAGGGTTAAAAAGTCTATTTTAGTTTTTTTTATCATAATTACTGCAAATTTTATACAGTGACATCAACTGGCCTGCAGGAAAAACCCATTCTGTGTTATTTTTAGACCAAAAGAGTGTATCTGTCAAAAAAATTGTTTTATTTGATCTTGTTGGCCAATATGTAATGCAGTTACAGTGAACAAGACAATATAGACATATATTTGAGAAAGATATTAGTTGTATGCCAGAAAATGTGTAAAATTTCCCAAAGCCAAATATTCTGCATCTAATGCTATCTGTCCAACACCTAAAATGAGGGATTTTGAGTACCACTTTAACTTTTCAGACGTTAGAGAATGTTTCCATGTGTTACCAAAATAATGTGGGCTATTATTCAAAGTACTAGAAGGGAGGCATTTAATGTTGTCCACAATGTTCCAAATAGCTGAGATTTATCCTTAGGTGTGAGAACCAGTCAAGTTAGAAGAAGTCTGGTTTATTCCATACCAAATTAGTTCCATTATTTACTTCTAGCAATTATCAGGATATATTACTTACAGGTGCCGCAATTCTAAAACAAAAATGTTGAAGTACCACACTTGGTATTTGGCTACATCCCAGACCTTAGTTTTGCATCAAATTGAGGAACTGAAATAGGTCATTTAAGGACATTTTCAGCTTTAATATACTGTTATTCTCTGATAGTTTAAATTAATAACTGGAAAAAAATGAAGATTAAAATAAATAATATCCCTTGAGTTCTAACTATGGGTTTCAGTTATAGGAGATTAACCCTTTATCCTCTCAAAGGACAGAATCGTTTTCCAGTTTAAGTAGCAATAATTTTCTAGAAGGTTAAACCTTTCAGTTTACCGTGTATGTTGAGGACATTCGGCAGTAAAATATAATTATTTTAAAACCATGCGCTGAAAAATGAGCTCTTTCAATGTTTATACTTAGATTCTCAGAGTAGAACAATTAGAAATGTGATAAATTAAAAGGAGAACTAAAACTGGTTCTGTTTCTGCCTGATCATAGACAACAAGTTAGATTGCATTAGTGACAGTACAAGAGATAAAATTTATCAGCAGAATATATTTTTATGCATAATATAATTAATTTATCCATAGATGTTTAGGTTTAATAAACGTTTTCTTCTTCCTATCAGAACATATTATGTTCAAAGAAAAGTCTAGACTGTCCTTGAATCTATATACTACTAATAATATTTAAGCCAGCAGCAGCATTGTTGTGACTGCCATTTATGGAACACTCGTGTGCTAACACTTTACATATATTATATCATTTAATCCTTACGGCAAGTCTGTGAAGTAGACATTATTAGCTAGAGTTGCTAAGTAACCTGTTCAAAGTCCCGCAAGGAATAAGCCTCAGAGCTCAGATCTGTCTTTCTCTAAACTTTGTCCCTTTGCTCTTCTAACCCAAACTGTAAGAACTTTGGGGAAGACAAACACGCAATTTTAATTCTTAATTACCCACATAGTTAATAACAGCCTCACTAAGACAGTGAAATCCCTGTACCGCAGACTGAGTGTGAATTATTTTGACATTTGTGACTGTCAACTTAATTACCCATACACGTGACCTTCTGTATAGTATCAGATTCATCAGTCAGTCTCTGAATTAGGTTTTGGTGAGTGGTCAAAATTAACATCACCCTTATATCACAATGTCTGCTATGCTTTATTCATTCTCTGTCTGTAAGCAGAAGACCCACAGAAAGCTCCTAGAAGTTTAAATTAGAGGAAGACTTCTTTAACTTCTTATAAATGTACCCTCTCTTTTGCATGGTAGTCCTTCCTAGGCTTGCTTAAAGAATAGACATTTTCCCACGGCCCCCTGCTGATTCTGAATGAACAGATTCTCAGCCCCCTGCTGACTGCTGAATATATTGTTTATCCTCATCTTTACTCTTTACTGACAGCCTTCATAATAACTTGCTTAGAAGACAAATGGCATGGCAGAATCTCTGATAACTCATTAAGGAAGAATACAGTAGATTTTTGCCAAATATCACGACCATTTTAACATGAACTAACAGCAGTTTTTGTCAAAATGGAATAAGGAAAAGATGCTGCTGAGCAATATTGCCTTCTGTCAAAAACACATAATGTCTCTTTGCATTGTTTTTTAAAAAAAATATTTTATGAAGAAGTCAATGTATAGACCAGCAATAGCATTTCACCTCCGCACATGCTGTTCCCTCCGTGTGGAATGCCTTCCTTCTCTCCTTCCTCTGCCTACCTTTCCAGAGCCAGCCAAAGTGGAACTTTTCATATGAGCTTTTCCTTGTCTCCCACGGCCTCACTCCTTCTTCTGAGCTCTGACAACATCTTTTTTCTACCTCTATTATAACAATTAGCATGTTGCAGTGTAGTCTGTATAATTATTTGTCTGTCTGGACTCAACTAGAAACTTCTTGAACACAGGGACCATTGCATGCTTATTCCTCTTTGCATCGCCTGCACCCAGAACAGTGCCTAGCACAGAACAGGGGCTGGGTTCCTGATCATTAAATGACTTCACTACCATAGTGTGAATTTTTCCTTGTTGGGGTCCAGACCTTCTCAGAGTACAGTGGCTGTGATAATGGAAACTATTGACAAGTCCCAGCTCTGCTAATTTCTTGACGTGTAGCCTCTCAAGTTTCCCCATTTTGTAAAATGGGGATTGTAATGATACTTATCTCATGAAAGTAAGTTTCTGCAAATGTTTCCAGTTTTTTTCATAGTTATAGATCTATTCAGGTTTTCTGCTATTTATTCTTGAGTCGGTTAATGTAATTTATATTTTCTTAAGAACAATTCATATCTTGTTTTATTTTTTTTTTAAGATTTTATTTATCTATTTGAGAGAGAGAGAGAGAGAAAGAAAGCACAAGCAGGGGGAAGGGCAGAGGGAGAAGCAGGCTCCCCGCTGAGCAGGGAGCCCGATGTGGGACTCGATCCCAGGACCCTGGGATCATGACCTGAGCTGAGGGCAGATGCTTAACTGACCGAGCCACCCAGGTGCCCGATATCTTGTTTTATTTTCACAAAGTACTTGTAAGTATTCTCCTATTGGTTGATTTTGTCTACACATCCGGTTATGTCCCGTTCCTAACTTGTATGTATATGTGCTCTCCTGTCTTTCTCTAATCCTCTTTCTAGAAAGAAATACGTCAAAATGTTAATAGTGGCTCTCTCTGTGTGATAAGATTATGGGTTATTTTTATATTCTTCTGTTTTTTTCCCAAGTGTTCAGAAATCAGTGCATATATTACTTACATAGTCACAAAAAAATACTTAAAGAAAAAATCTCTTTCAGTTCCTTTGTTTCCAAATAAGGAAACTGAGGCCAGGAACATTACATAGACTGGAACCAGGAAACCTGTACTGGCCCAGCCACTTTTTGCTGTGAGGTAAGAGCCACGAAAACACCACGTTTTCTCTAGTTTTCATCTGATATAAAGAAACTAAGCCACTAAACCATCTCACTTCCTCTCTTGTTTTCATCTTACATAAAGGTGACAATTGTTAGAATTGGGTAAAAGATCACTAAGATTTTGTCTTTGGGGCCTAACTCACTTTATGTCTTAAACTGAATTTTTTGGCAACTCAGCATTATAGTTGATGATAAAGGTAATTACTATAGTGATCAAGAACAACTTAGTTAATATGTGAAGATAATATATATGGCAATGAGTGAAATATTTGAAAGTGTAATTGGAAAGTTGATGATATATTTTTGATATTTTTAAATTTCTTGTGATTCTATAATAAGATTTTTTAAAAAGATTTTATTTATTTATTTGTCAGAGGGAGAGAGCATGCACAAACAGGCGGAGCGGCAGGCAGAGGGAGAAGCAGGCTCCCTGTGGAGCAAGGAGCTGGATGCAGGACTCGATCCCAGGACCCTGGGATCATGACCTGAGCTGAAGGCAGACACTTGACTGACTGAGCCACCCAGGTGTCCCACTATAATAAAAATTTTAAAAGAAAACTATTTTTTAAGGAATATTTTTATTTTTATTGGAGGAAAACTATTTTTTTAAGTAATGTCTATGCCCAATGTGGGGCTCGAACTTGAAACCCCAAGATCAAGAATCACACGCTCTAACTGAACCAGCCAGGTGCCCCAAGGGAAGACTATTTTTTAAAAAACTGTCTGAGTCAGTTTGTAGAGCATGCAACTCTCGATCTCAGGATTGTAAGTCTGAGCCCCAGGTTGGGTGTAGAGATTGCTAAAAGAAAAAATCTTTTAAAAAAATTTTTTAATAAAAAATGAAAAAAAACTGGGAGAAGGCTCAGCAAATTTGAAAGAAGGGATTTGCAGTCCAATTGGAGTCAACAAATATTTTGGATTACCTACTTTGAATCTTTTACTAGACACAAATAGAAATGCTTTAATTACCTTGTTAAGGACATAAACGACTTTCAAAGAGACTTTCTACAAATAAATTTTAACTATTAGATAGCTAGTTTTTACACTGTAAGTTACTTAAGGGCAGGCAAGACATCTTATTCATCTTTAAACTCTAAGTGACTTGCCTGGTGCTGACCACATAGTAAATACAACAATAATTTTGTCCTTTCCTTCTAGGATGTAGAAGATTTATGAGAGCAAAACCGTTTCCTAATAGCATTGTTGTAAGGTCATTATCAAACCTTAGAACATTTCAGGAGTTCTCCAGTCCAGTGATGCCCTGAAAACAGCCATCCTATCAGGTTACTGACACTGAGTTCACAGTAAAAACATGATATTGCTAAGACACATGACCATGAATTCACTTCCCACCATAAGCCAGTTAATGTTGCATAAAGAAAACCTCCAATCCATAACCATAGCCTTTACTCATTCTAACCACCTAAGCAGGTGTTTCTTCCATATCTTTTTGCAAATGGAAGGTATATATTCACTAATATTTTCTTGATCTCTCGCTCTCTCCTCCTCTGCCTCCCCAGTTAGTCTTTGCAAAAATAAGCTTCTTAGCTCAATTCAAGGAGCAAGTGAACAGAATTTATTTTTGCCAGATGAGGTCCATGGGTCCAATGGATCTATCTGGACTGTACTAGGTTATTTGTTAACTAAGGTGAGCTATAATGAATTTCTGAAGGCAAAAAAATGATGTCTTGCTCTAAGACTAGAAAATGTTTTCTGAAGTTAAGTTTAGAAACTATAAGATGTTGGATTTTTGTTTGGTTTTGTTGTATGCAATACAGATAGCTAAGAAAGAATAAAGATTGGCCTGTGATCTGAACTTTACAGTCCAATGATGTAATTGTGATCAATTAGAGACCCAATTGGTTTCTTTTTTTAGTATTATATGTCAGTGCCATACATCTATTTTATTATAGGCCTTAAGTTAAATTTCAATGCCTATTTCTACTACAGGAACTAGAAATTTTACACTAGGAATTTTACATCCATTACCAGAAATATAATAGACCATGTTCCAAAACCTTTGTCAATCTGTTCAACAAACAGGTGATTGGCCGTATGCCAAGGGAACATGCTGCCCTCTGGAGGATATTGTTCTGTTACAGAATGAAAACACCCTCTCCCTGTGTAGATTTCAAAGCTAGTGAGAAGTCATGAAACAAAACAAAAAGGTTTCATGGTCAAATCATTTGGAAAATGCTATACTATCTCTGTGTAAGGAAATCACAATGCAAATTGACATAAAAAATTGAGAAGTTCCATAATAAATTTGTTTCCCAAACTAATTGGACCATTTTCTCCCCTCCCTAACTCCTGTTAATATTTGGGGAACTAACATACAAATAGTATACAAAATAGTATTTTGTATTTTGTATATAATTTCGTATTAATCTACAAATAACATTTGGGGTTTGGAGTAATTAAAGGAGAAAAACTTATTGCAAGATTTCTTCAATAAGCTATAAAAAGGAAAAGATTGATAAAGAAGATGCATTAGAATAAAAAGATCCCATATCCATGCAGTGACATTTTGACTGGAGGGATACACTCTGATGTGGCAATGTGAGCTGCTATGTGATAGTATTCATGTTATCTTTCTTCTTAGTTATTATCTTAATACAACATTTGATATGTTTGTACTGTTGCATAGCAAATGGAATTATGACTTGTGCTTTATAACATATGAAGTTGATTTCATGTACTGTCAAACGTGGCAGGAATTAGACCAAAATGTATAGACAGTGAGACTAGGTATGATAGGGTTCCACCCAGAAGTTCAGTTAGTAGAGGTGTAGATCCATTCATGCAATTACAGCTGTGTTTTCCTCAGCTTAGGAAGATGGCAAGTTTTACAGAAATAAAATATTTTTAGTCAAAAGGCTTGGGTTCATTCTCTCAGGTCACTAATTTTGTGATCCTTGCCAATTAAATGGGCAATTCTCCTCATGTGTAAAAGGAAGACATAGAGAGCTGTTGTAACTGTTCGATGAGATACTATATGATGTGAAACACATCACACACAGCCTCTGATATATAGTAGCACCACAACAAATATAAGTTCAATGTAAAGATAATTAGTGAGCATAGCGATAATACCTTGACTCAAGAGCCAAGGAGTCAACATAGAAGGAAGCCGAAACTGGAAGTAAGAACTAAAGTGACCAATCCCATCCTACTTTGCCAGCAACCATCCCTGTTTTAACACCTACAGTCCTGCATTAGGGAAACTCCTCAGTCCTGGGCAAAGTGGGGTGGTTGATCACCGTAACTCAAAATAGAATAGAATAACCCAAAATAGAAGTGCAAATCACTAGGAAAAAACTAGTGGTCAGAACGCAGACAGAGAGCCTGGCAACATTAGGAAGAACGGTCCTGAGATTGACCAGTATTTCTCAGACAGATGGCAAACCAGGCTTGGAGTGTGAGTAGGGATAAAGCCACAGGTGGAGGTCAGTAGAAAGACTTGGCCCAATTAGGGAAATTCAGGATGCTCTACAAGTAACGTATACAAGAGAAATGTCACACAACTAATTTGTTGAGTGACTGTGGTGGTGAGACTAAAATGAACAACATGGGGCTGCCTGGGTGGCTCAGTGGGTTAAGTGTCCGACTCTTGATTTCAGCTCAGGTCATGATCTCAGGGTTGTGAGATCAAGCCCCGCGTCAGGCTCCATGCTGGACTTGGAGCCTACTTGGGATTCTATCTCCCTCTCCTTCTGCCCCTCCCCACTCTCTTTCTCTTTCTCTCTCTCTCAAAAAGAAAAAGTGAACGATGAGGAAAAAATAGTCTCTTAAGGGAGTAATGCTGGCACAATAGGGAGGGAACAATTCCCTACTTCATACAATACACAAAAATTATGACCACAGAAGTCTAAATATGGAAATCACAACTTTAAACATTTTAGAAAGAAATAAAGGAGAAAAGCTTAATGAAGGATTTTTTACAGAAGCTATCAAAAGGGAAAGATTGATAAAGTTGATTACATTAAAGTGAAAATATCCCATGAACATAGTGAAAAACCAAGCCATAAACTAGGGAACAATATTTGCAATACATCAAACCTACAAAGTACTTATATCAAGAGTATGTTAAAGACCCTAACAATTCAATAAGGAAAATGTCAGCAATCCAACAGACACATGAGAGGAATAAACAATTCAGGGCGCCTGGGTGGCTCAGTCGTTAAGCGTTTGCCTTCAGCTCAGGTCATGATCCCAGGGTCCTGGCCTCACGGGAAGCCTGCTTCTCCCTCTCCCACTCCCCCTGCTTGTGTTTCCTCTCTCGCTGTGTCTCTCTCTGTCAAATAAATAAATAAAATCTTAAAAAAAAAATTCATAGGAGAAACTTTTGTGGGGAAAAAAAACCCATAATTTTTAGGGAGCTCAGTTTTACTATGAATCAGAGAAACACAAATTGAATGACAATGAAATAACATTTTGCACCAAGCAGGTTGTCAGAAATTAAAAAGCCTGAGAATACTAAGTGTTGGTGAGAAGCAACAGAAATTTTTTCACGCTGCCGATGAGGGTGTAAATTGGTACAACTCTTTAGGAGAGCAAATTCTCAGTATCTACAGATGTTTTAGAAGTATATACCCGAGCACCACATTCTAAGCATATAGACTAGAGAAACTCTCGTGTACACGCAAGTGATCACATACAAGAGTATTCACTGCAGCGTGGTTTCTAAGAGCAAAAGACTGGAAACAACTCAAATGTCCATCAACAATAAAATAAATTATGGTATAATCCAGCCAATTTATTAAAATAAATGAGTAGAGCTAATGACCAATATGAGTAAATCTGAAAAGCATACTACAAAACTAGAAAAATTAAGTTGCAGCAGCATTTATATAGTATATTACTGTTTATATCAAGTGTAAAAAATGCAATATTATAAACTTTATAGGTACACAAATACATAATGAAAGTATGAAAACAGTCACAGAGACAATAAACCAGAGAGTGGTTACCTCTGAGGAGAAAAGGACAAATAAAATCAGGAAGGAGTTCATAGGGCCTCAAATATGTCTACTATGTTTTACTTTTAAACCGTCTAAAGCAACTATAGCAAAATGTTAAGACTGGCCAAAATTGGGTGATAGAAACATTAGTATTATTTGGTTCTCTAAACTTTTCTCTACACTTTGAGTATTCTATTTTTTTAAGAAAAAAAAAGACAAGAGGCACCTGGGTGGCTCAGTTGGTTAAGCGACTGCCTTCGGCTCGGGTCATGATCTCAGGGTCCCGGGATCGAGCCCCGCATCGGGCTCCCTGCTCCGCGGGAAGCCTGCTTCTCCCTCCCCCACTACCCCTGCTTGTGTTCCCTCTCAAGCTGTCTCTCTCTCTGTCAAATAAATAAATAAAATCTTTAAAAAAAAAAAAAAGAAAGAAAGAAAAGACAATGTTATTAACATTTAAATTCAGATTATTTCAATATTACTCTAAAATATAAAAAAAGAAACAAAACTATGCTTTTAAGAATTGATCAAGCCAAGTTTAGCATAATTTCCAAAGAATAAGTTAAAATTACCCATAGTTCACTGCCACTTAACCAACAGTAGATGTCACTTTACTTCATGCATTTAGTATATATGAGAGCTTTCTAGTTGAAATTAGATGAACTTGAATATGATTTATAATTGTTTTCCTCCAGTTGATATAGAGAATGAGGAAAACTAAGAGTGCTCTCTGCTATATAACCATTCGGGAAGGCAAGGGACATGTCTGTTTTGGTTCATAGTTTTATTCTCAACATCTACTGCACATAATAGGGTTATAGAAATACTGTTAGCTAACAAAGGGTACAAGAAACTTTACAGAAAAAATGTTTAATATCACCAAAATGTATGAAGTTACATTTGGAATAGTTTTTCTTCCAAATAACAGGTAGGTAAGGACTCCTTAAATCAATAATTTTTACCCTTTAAAGGGGATAAAGACCTTTGATAATCATGAAAAACATGGACTTGCTGTGGACGCCTGGGTGGCTCAGTTGGTTAAGCGTCTGCCTTCTACCCAGGTCATGATCTCAGGGTCCTGGAATCGAGTACCACATTGGCTTCCTTGCTCAGTGGGGAGTCTGCTTCTACCTCTGCCTGCCGCTCCCCCTGCTTGTGCTCTCTTTCTCTCTGTGTCTCTGACAAATAAACAAAATCTTAAAAAAAAACATGGACTTTCTGAAGATTTCTATATAAACACATAAAAAATTGTTTCATGCCATTTCTGCAGATTTGCAGAGGTGCTTAAAGCTCACGCATGGACCCCAGATTGGAATCCCCAAGATAGGCAAAAGCACTTGCCCAGGTACTTACCCCAAGTTTCTTAAACTCTGTGTTCACTCTGGCAATAACTGAGAATGGAAATCACAACTGAGAACGTGTGGTTGAGGCCTGTACACATGATGTGGCTACACAATTTAATTGTGTGAATAAATAGTATGGATACTAACCCTGTAAATTCAGGTATTAACCAAATATGGGCAATATCTACTTTGGAAATATCTGGCTTATAGATTCCAATCAAACTACTCATATATATATTTTTTTCTATAAGAATATTTAAGAAAAGCGGTGCCTGGGTGGCTCAGTCGCTAAGCGTCTGCCTTCGGCTCAGGTCATGATCCCAGAGTCCTGGGATCGAGTCCCGCATCGGGCTCCCTGCTCCGCGGGAAGCCTGCTTCTCCCTCTCACACTCCCCCTGCTTGTGTTCCCTCTCTCGCTGTGTCTCTCTCTGTCAATAAATAAAGTCTTTTAAAAAAAAAGAATATTTAAGAACAAAATATAATATTTATTTATTAAAATATTTATTTAGAAGCTTGATATTCCCTGGGGAGCAAACTAAATTCCCAGAATTGCTCCACGAATTAAAAATATTTCCTTGTGCCTGTTTGTCCAACTGTTTTCACTATACACATCCTAACTGGAAAGAACTATTTTTAAAATTTTATTATTGATTTTCTTGCATCATAAATATTTCTAAAGTAATCTTTAGCCCAAACTAGGTGATGGTAATTGATTTTCTGAATACGAGTTAATGAAATTTCACTACACAGTGTAAAGACACTCAAAATCAAATAAGCTTGAAACCTTTTTATCTTCTTTGTTCTAGATCTTTTCCTTATTCAAAAGGCCTCTTCTATTAGCCACATTTTCCATCTAGCATTATTAGGTGTTCAATGACAAACAGGATTCTTCTTTATCATGACAACCCTTTTATTTGAACTACTTAGGCCATAGTTACAATAGGTGAAATGGACCACTTTTTTAAAATTGTGGTTTTATTCTATAGAGATTATGTTAATGCTCTAAGAAGGGTATCAGATGGTACCAGAGTTTCTTTTTCTCCTACTGTGCAATTCTACGCTAAGTGTTCGGCCTTGGTAGAGTCAGACAAGAGTATTTCGGAGACCTGGTTTGGTGCAGTGTGGAAACAGCGGGCTATAGCACCCATTGTGAAATTACAGGCGGAAAATTGTAGCTGTGCTAGAAGAACAGAATCTATCTTGGGTTCTAACCACTTGACCACCAAAAACTTCCACAACCCTCTCTAACAGCTAGAGAAGAACATGTGGCTTTTATCCGAGATAGAAAGGGCTCTGTGCAGCAGTTTAATTTAGGCAGTTAAACAAAAATTCAGAGTTCTGCTTCCTTAAAACAAAGAGCCTGAGTACTGACCCTCCTTTGTTTATAACTGATAATGCCCCTAGGATGTTTTCTTAAAGAAAGTGGTCAGCATAAACATTTTAACTCCATGGAGAAAAACTTATATTTTCACAACTAAATATTTAACCATTTATCCAATAAAATCTGTAGATTTTCAGTTATTAATGTAAATCTCTCGTGCTGGCCTTAGAACTTAGAAACATCTGACTTCTGTCTTTGAAAACTATTGTCATAAGTGCTCAACTGAATGATCAACCTTTTCCATGGAGGAAATCATTCTCTATGAATCACAGGAGGCTTAATCAATAGACTCATATTTCTAGTTCTATAGCCAAGATCCACATTCCAATCCAATAATAACATGTGATCATTCTGTCAATTTCTGGTTCTATGATAAAATATTTTGTGTTTATATGCTAATACCAGATGCTGAATTTAAGTGTTTATTTTATCATCATTCTTGACAATTAAAAAAAATTATTAGCGTTTTTTAAAGTTTAGAATTTTTCAGCTTGGGGAGAAGTTCAGTGAGGACTGCTGGGAGAGAGCCTTAGACCCAGGTGTTCCTGAAAGCTGGTTCCACTTCCTTATGCTGCTCCTTGGAAAAACAGACTTTCTTTCTGGCTCGAGTTATATGTTCCTTTTATTAAGTTATGTATTTCAAGGTCTTAGTCTTTTCTCCTTCTTAGATAACGCAATAGGAATAATTGGGGGCAGATGGAAATCCAATACCAATAATTTTGGCAAGACAGAAAATATGTTATGCTCCTGATTATATCCCACCTGCACCCTTCACACCAAAAGTGTTAATTGTCATGAGAGCAGGAACCTGGTCTGTTTTATTCCCTTCAGAATCCTCAGTGCCTGAACCAATGCCTGGCACCTAGAGGTAACTCAGTCAGAATTGATTGAATGAGTCAGCAAATCCAATATTTAGGATTATGTGAATCTGGCTTTGGGATAGAAGCCCAAGTCCCCAAGTAGCATCGAGGTTCTTAATTATAAACATTCTTCAAATTCACGGAGAAAATTCTACCTCTGAAGTGATCCCATGGTCTTTACATATTTTATAATATCCCAAGCCACTAAGTTGTTTGAAGACTTTCACAAGTGACTACATCAACTACATCTATTTTTACATACAAAAATCACAAAATTTGTCAAAATAGATTCACTTTATATATTTTAGGAGAATTTATAAAAAATCATAGACATCACTGGTTTTAGTATTATACAAGTACAAGGTAACTATACTTCGTGACTGTTTTAACTCACTTATACTCAAATCCTTAGAGTTCAAAAGTGTTCTTTGCTTGAAATCTGGATTTTTATGAGGCAAATCTACATCACAGATAATGCTGGAAAATTTTAGAAGCTTTTCCACCTCATGTCTATTCATTTGAGCTAGCCAATAGTGGACGGGCCATCTACCCTGGGAAAGGGTGAACACCTGGTCAGAGCGTGAACTCTGTAGCCAGACCATCTGTGAGAGGATCCTGGACCAGCCACTCACCAGCTCTATGACCTGAGGCAAATGACCTATCTTCTCCTTGCCTCTTTTCCTCATCTGTAAAGTGGGGATGATTATCATACGTCTCTCATAGGGTTGTTACGAGACCACCTGAATTCATGTTTGTGAAGTCTTTAGAACAGTAACTGGAACATAAGTGTTCTGCTAAACAAACAAACAAACAAGAAATGCATAATAGTAGATGTTAAATGGCTTTCATCCAGAGATGTTTTAAAAGAGATTTTTGCATGTTCAGAAAGATGACCTCTAAACTCTCCTCCAGTGCTAAATTCCGTTATTCTACTCACCTCTGTGTACCCTGCTCCTCTAAGACATGCCTACCCAGTGTATCCTAAACATTCTCTCTTCACTTTAAACCTTCACTCATGCCTTTGGAGAATGACCTCCCTGCCCCACTTTAGTTTATCCAAATCTTAGCATCCTCTCCATCCCACTGCTCTTCTTCTGGGCATCCCAGTCTCTAGTGTGTTTTTTGCTTTATAATATTCTCTCATTGTTTAATGTGCAATTATTGTCTTCCCAGTCAGATTGTAAAGTCTCTTGAGAATAGCCTTACTCCTCACTTATGTTTCCAAGCACAAAAGTAAGTATTTTCCGAAGGAATAAATGGTAGGGGGAAAGTAAATTGGGAATCAACCTTTGAGTGATTATTAAATGCAAGTTAAGTGGATTATATATACAATGTTTAGACTATTAATGAGCAGTTCTTATTTCTAAAGAAGTTTTGGTTCATAATCCCCCAACACACCTTTTTTGGGTCTGATCTGCTATTGGTGAAACATTTGTAGATTAGCTGGTTCCCCTTCATTCCTTCTCTTCTGAAATGTGTGGTAAAGTAAAAATGCCTAGAGCAATAATTTGTGGATAAAAAACAGCTGCACATGAAAAATAATTGATGTGGTTTTAAAATTACTCTGAGGTGGAAATTAAAATGCCTTTTCAACCTATGCTCTAAAAAGAGTGCTAAAGCTAATTCCTTATAAATCATGAAATGGAAGCAGAGGAAGACACGAAGTTTTGGGTAGACATTGGTTCCAAATAAATAGAGTTTAAAAATTCTGTATATAACATTAAAAAATATCCAGTCCGCTGAGAGGACTTTGCCCTAGTTAAAGAAAATCTTATCTACACCCTTAGTAATATGAGTGTATTGTTTTTCCATAATTACAAATAAGAAAGCTGATCACTTTGATTTCCTTATAAGTTAATTTTTTAATGTCTTTGTAATTTCAGTTCTTTTTTCTACTATACCTCTGACATTCTCCAAGGAGTGATCCAAATGGCAAACCTTCTTTATTCATTCTTTTTCCCTAGAGGAGGTTATCTCTGTTGGGCTGCCCTAATGTCACTTAACATCTGGTGTGCAGGTGTGTGAATGATGCCAGACACTGGGACAAGACTGGAATATTCACAGAACAGCAACAATACAAATAATTTAAACATGACACAGACGATATTTGATTGAATTTTTTATCTAGATCTACACAGACCCATTCTTTCTGAACTTATAAAAATGTTTTTATTCTATTCACTTGTTCCTTCATCTGAAATTCTTAGTTCTAAAAGATATGCTTATTGAGAGAATT
Source organism: Halichoerus grypus (assembly GCF_964656455.1). Taxonomy (NCBI): domain Eukaryota; kingdom Metazoa; phylum Chordata; class Mammalia; order Carnivora; family Phocidae; genus Halichoerus; species Halichoerus grypus. The sequence continues at coordinate 154,350,955 of NC_135717.1, read as the reverse complement.
CTAATTCCCTGGTTTTCTTTATATAATGTCCGAGTAATATTTAAAAACGAATACTTTTCTTTTAGAAGGAAATTAAGCAGGAAATAGAAAAGGTTTTAGTCATTATTCTTTAAATTGCTGTAACTCTTAGCTAATTCACACAGGAAGTCTGAAAATTAAGCAGCATTAAAATGTGATGAGTCACTAGCATATTTCCCTGCTTGATTTGAGCCTGTTGTTCATTTCAATACTTCATAAAGAGTAGTTAAGCATAAAGATTAAATATATGTACATGTATTTTGTTTTATCTTTGAGCCCTAAGACTTACGATGTTTAGCAGTGTCTGTATAAAAATATAAAATATTCTAAGTATTTGTTGTATTATTCTAACAGTTTGTTTTGTTAGTCAGGGAATTCGTTAGGAAATTATATAAATATTGTAGTTTAAACATATGCATGGATTTTGGGGAAATCACGGGCTGAGATAATAAAAGACAACAACTTCCAACTAACTACCTGGGGATTAAAATAAGATTAAAGCAATGATTGCAATATACTACAATTAGATAGGTAGAAAGGCTTGAATTTCAACCACATATTAAATATGTTTAGGCATTTAGAGTGGGGAAACTTGAATGTTTCTCTATGAACATTTTACTGATAAATGTTAAAAAATCAATTGACAAAATATAATTTTTCAACTAGATGCAGAAGGTATAAAAGAAAATAATAACTCACATGAGTGCATAGTGTGTTCCAGGCACTATTCCTAGAACTTTATATGTAATGATTCATTTAATCCTCATAACAAATCTATGAAGTAGATACTATTACTATCCCAATTTACAGATGAGGAAACTGAGGCATACAGAAGAGAGATAATTAGCTCAAAGTCCATCTGCTTGTGAGAGGAAGATCTGGGGTTCTAAACTACAATGGGAATGCCAGAGTCTGGGCTTTTAGCCATTTTACCATTCTGCCTTTGCAGCGTGATCAATAATCTGTTAATTCACGTGTGTTAAAGCAGTATGAGTGTCGGGTTAAAACAGTAAGTTATGGTATGTTGTATTCCATTACCACATGGAATATCCAAATACGTTACACAGAGTTTTTAAAAACATGGGTATATGCTAGAAATCACATTCTTGGGCTATAGAAACTGAAGATACAGAGTGAAAAAAATACCCGCTGTACCTGATAGGGAACAGATAAATAATAGTTAACTTGATTTATTTGAGAGAGTGAGAGAGAATGCAGTGGGAGGGGCAAAGGGAAAGAGAATCCTGAAGTGGACTCCCCGCTGAGCTCAGGCAGGGCTCCATCCTAGGACCCTGAGATCATGACCTGAGCCAAAATCAAGAGTTGGACGCTTAGGGGCGCCTGGGTGGCTCAGTCGTTAAGTGTCTGCCTTTGGCTCAGGTCATGATCCTGGGGTCCTGGGATTGTGCCCCGCACCGGGCTCCCTGCTCTGCGGGAAGCATGCTTCACCCTCTCCCACTCCCCCTGCTTGTGTTCCCTCTCTCGCTGTGTCTCTCTCTGTCAAATAAATAAGTAAAATTAAAAAAAAAAAAAAAAAGTTGGATGCTTAACCAACTGAGCCACCCAGGGACCCCAATAATAGTTAACTTTTATTAAATGCTTACTATGTGTCAAGCATTTTTCTAAGTTCTTTTATTAACTTATTTAATCCTATCAAAACCTGTAAGATACATATTATTATTATTCCCATGTTATGAATGAGGTTAAGTGGGAGGTAACATGCTTACCCTGTCCTCTCCCACCTGGAGATTTCTGTATCTTTGGTGTTTTTTTGTTTTATATTGGTGGGTAATTTAGAAACTTTTAGATGCCTTTTTCTGGTAAGGACGATTGGAATCTTTGGGTTGAAGGATAATTGCTGCTTAATGACAGAATAGAAAAAAAAACACACACACACACAAAAAACCTTTAAGGCATTTTGCTTTCTACCTGCTATGTAACTACTGCATAGTCTAGTTTTGTGGAAAGGTAATGGCCAGGAACACTGGCCAACTCTTCAAATCCCTGGCTCTGTCTCCTAGGTGAATCTTGGGCAGGTTTCTTAACCTCCAAAGACAGTGCTCTTGAATTGATTAAAGCATCCCTGCCTTGTAGGGGAGGAGTGGGAGGGATGTGGGGGATGGGAGGAGAAAACTGAGTGTAAAAAGGAATGAAAGAGGCAGGAGGTTATGAAAGTACCTAAAAATGTTTCTTCCTACCGTCATTCAACATTTCCCATTACCTATCTGATGTTTTCTACTTGTCTAATGATGAAATCTGTTCAAATTTCTGTCAGCTTCTTCTTAGTCATCTGAGAACTTTCTAGAACAAATGTGCTTTTATGAGAACTGACCTACCAGGCCCACCCAGGCTGTTATAGTGAGATCACTTTTTGCAGCACTTGTTCTCAAGTCTGAGTGCCATCTTTCCTGATGTGTCACCAATCCTGGGCTGAGAGCCACACCCACAGAAAAAACTCAGAAACAGATTTGCTTTAACCACGACATTGGTGAATTGGAACATTTTTAACTAGGTCACATAGCTATCTAACTGATCATTTTTCCTACCATTTTCAACAGGTATTTACTGAGACCGTATTTGTGCCCAGCATCAGTGATATAAAGATGAATGAATCACAGCTGCTACTCCCTGGGCGCCTCCTAGGAGCGACGAGCCTAATATGTCTTATACGTTGCTAGGGCAGACTTTTGTATTTTCAAACTTAAGTTCCTTTCCAACTCTTGACTCTTCATAACTTTTTTCTTATAACCTGTAATCTAGATTTTTGCCTTCTGTTTAGCTCCTATGCTAGCATCATTGTTTGCAAATAGGTCAGAGCATCCAAACTTATCCTTTTCTATCAAGGTCATGATTGATTTACACTTATCTTGGCTCCATCTGACAGGTGCTTCTTTCTGATAGTGAAAGTTAGTGCATGTGCTTACCGAAGTACCTAGCCCATGTTATTTCCTTTGTGACATTACCCTTCTGAGAGGTCTAGACCTGTGCTATCCGATACTGAATGAATGTGAGTGAAAAAAAACAAAAAGCTCTGGATGGGCAGCTACAAAGATGAATTGGCTATAGTCTTTGCCCTTTTTAGTCTCTAACTAAGGACCTGCCTTTCTAAAGAGAACTCTATGGTTTCAATTAGATAAAATTAATTTTGACCTCGCTTGGGCATGAGATAAGAGTTCAAAAGGTTACAGTTGAAAATCTGGTGCCACTGTATGTTTGGCATACATTTCTTAGTGAGAAACTAGCAGCTATGCTATATAATCCTTTCTCTCTCTCTTTTTAAAATATTTTTTAATGTCAGAATCTAAGCCCCAGTGTAACTTAAATCTGGAACTAAGCCTAACAACCAGAATTCATTATTATCGCCATCTCACTATTCTTATTATCTCATCGCAAATATTATTACTACAAATGAGATTTATAATTGTGTTAGTTTTATGTTGATTCTTTCCCCCAAGGAATTCCTCCCCACTCTTCCCATTTTTTTCTCAACCTAATCGTATTTATACTAACAGAGTGATGATTTACTTAATTACATAATACTAAAGTAAAGAACACCAAATCATTACTGATTTGGGGTAGAAGAAGGAGATTGCCACACTAAAGCTATATTATAGTAACATGTCTCCCAAACATAATATTTTTCTGCTTACAGCCAAACAATCTTTTTGAAACACATTTAGGGTTATTTTTGGAGTCAGATATCTGTAGATTATCACCACTTGCTTGGGACAGAACCCACAGTCTTAATTAGACAGAAAAGTAAAATACATAGGCAAGGCTACCACATCAGTCTTGCAGGTTGTGCACCACATAATTCCAGGGCATGCCATTCACAGAGACAGTGATGTGAGTGGTCGCTCTGATTTTGTACAACCGAGCAATCTGCATGTTTGGAAGTACTGGCAACATTATAGGAAGAAATAAAGAACACTTCACTAAAAGTGTTAGGTAGACCCATAGTCATCTCATTGTCTTTGAAAGAAATTTTATTTTTAAATTAAGTTTTTCCTGGAAGCAATGAATGTTAGGTAGTAATTTGAGGGGCACCTGGGTGGCTCAGTCGTTAAGCGTCTGCCTTCGGCTCAGGTCATGATCCCCGGGTCTTGGGATCGAGCCCCACATCAGGCTCCCTGCTCCGCGGGAAGCCTGCTTCTTCCTCTCCCACTCCCCCTGCTTGTGTTCCCTCTCTTGCTGTGTCTTTCTCTGTCAAATAAATAAATAAAATCTTCAAAAAAAAGAAGTAATTTGAATAAAAAGAGAAAGACAACTTCTCAGTAGGGAACTGATTTCACAATCAATATTCAGTTTCACAAAAATACACCATTGGAAATGAGAAAATTTAATTTAGAACATGGACTTAGAAAGTGTATAAAGACCAATTCAACTAGTAGAAAAGATAAAAATATGGGAAATGATTAAAGATAAGATATGAGTCTGGCAATAGTGAAGATTAGATGACTTTAATTCTCTCAGTACAAAACACCTAGTGCTGGGTGAAAAAAGAAGAAAAATATCTTTTAAACACACTGCTTACCTCACATGATAATAAGGAAGATCACCAGCCTTCCAATATTGTGACTATTCAAAATGCACTAAATGTTCTAGCCAGTATAGTTAGCAAAGAAAAACAAATAAAAGTTAAAAGGACTGGGAAAGAAGAAATAAACTGAATGTATATGCATATGATATGGTTGTTTATACAGAAGAATCCAAAAGCCTACAAATTAGTAGAACCAAGATTCTAATAAGGTTGCTAGATATAAGATCAATATACAAAAAAAAAAATTACATTCCAATATACCAAAAACAGAGACTTAAAAAATACCACTTAAAAAAGATATCATTTATACAAACAAAATAGTGTCTAAGAGTGAGTCTAATAAAAAATTGGCAAGATTTTTATGAAGAAAATTACAAAATTCTATTGAAATGTCTAAAAGAGGACCTAAATACATGGAGAATTATACCATGTTCATAAAAATGTGAATTCAATTTCCTAAAGATGAAAACATTCCTAAAATTAGCTATAAACATAAGATAATTCCACTTCAACCCAACCCAACAAATGTGAGTAGTAGAACAGAATCGAGTTGCTGGTATTTGAGGTGAATCTGAAATTCTTTGGGGAGCTTAGTATAATTAACAGTACCTCTAATAGAAAAAAAATTCACGTAAACTCTGTTATCAAAAGGATGAAATGCCCAGATATATACTGCAAACAGAAAGCTATCTGATTTACCAAGGACTGGAATATTTATGTCAATATTAAGAAATTAAGAATGTGATTTCTTGGCAAAGGAATTGCTGTCTCAGTTGCAAGGTGGCATTTTTCATTTATGACTCAAAAGGGAAGTCTGGAATACATGCCCCATGCCTAAGATACAGAATCTAGGTTTCCAGATCTAGAGAGGAGAATGTTTTTAGCAAGTGCACCCTGCCACACATGAGAGCATCCAAAGCATCCAGAGGTATCTGAATGACTATACCTCACTGAAAGGCCACTTGTTAAACTATAACAGACATACCACCTGTTCCTTCAGAGGCCAATAAGTGATCTTTGAACAGGGTTGGAGTTAAAAAGTAAACCTATGCTTCACGTTTTTGCATTGTTGTAACTAAAATACTTACAACAACTGACTTGACATAAATATGCAGTCAATGTTTGCTTCTAAGATTGGCTCAATGTTTACATTTTAAAAGAAGAACACATTTGTTATGAAAAAGATTTTCCAAATAGTCTGATTGCTTTTAAAGCAGCTCTTAAAACTGTAATACTATGTAATCAGCTGAACTTTCTGTACTGCAGTACTTTCCAACTTTATAACCATGAGTTTGTGGTATTTTACAGTGAAAACAGGCTCAGTTCAAAACACAAGATTACAGATGCTCTTTTTTAAGTGTTACATTGTTACTTTTTTCACTAAAAACTATGAATTCTCAAGAAGACTGATAAAGATAAAATCCTTGGTGGGGCACCTGGGTGGCTCAGTCAGTTGGGTGTCCGACTCTTGGTTTTGGCTCAGATCATGATCTCAGGGTCGTGGGTTCAAGTCCTACATGGGGCCCCATGCTCAGTGTGGAGTCTGCTTATCCCTCTCCCTCTGCTCCTCCCCTCCCCTTACTTCCCCTCCCCATGCACTTGTGCACTCTCTCTCTCTCAAATGAATAAATAAAATCTTTTTTTTTTTTAAAGGTAAAATCCTTGGCAATGAGCTTTTTTTTTTTTTCAATAGGCATGAGAGCATCATTCAGAATATGGAAAAAATCTCAGACTAGTGACGTGACTGGTGTTTCCTTTCAACATTTTCTTCTGTGTTTCTGGCTCACTCTCTCACCCAGCTTTTCCTCTCATACATCCTTTTCATTGTTAGAAAGAGGTAATAGACAAAAACTAGAAACTTCATGAAAAGCGTATATGGAAATCTGTTTCCCACCACATAAGCTTTAAGTATAATTTAGCTTTTTATTTACTTTTCTGTTGTCTTGTTCACTGGTTGCTAAAAATGACTATAATTTGAAAAAGGTGAAAACAGTAAGAATATAGATGACTTGAACAGATCAGTTTAATTGAGTTGACACTTATAGAATACTCCAACCAACCATAGCAGAATACACAAGATAGACCACATCTGGGTCATAAAATATATCTTAACAAATTTAAAAGAACAGGAATCATACAAAGTACATTCTTGTACCACAATGGAATTAAGCTAGAAATAAATAACAAAAGGTTAGCTAGAAAACTTCCAAATATCTGGAAATTAAACAATATACCTCTAAATAACCCATGAGCCAAAGAAGAAATCTCAAGAGAAATTTAAAATATTTTGAATTAAAGAAAAATAAAAGTACAGTTTATCAAAATTTGTGGGACAGAGCAAAATCAATCTGCTTAGAGGTAAATTTATAGCATTAAATGCATATGTTAGAAAAGAAGAAAGATCTAAAATCAAAAGGTAAGCTTCCACCTTAGGAAACTAGTGAGAAGGGTGAAATAAAACTGATTAGCAAGCACAGAAAACATTTTCAATTTTACATACAATCCAATCAAAGGAATGCAAATTTTAAAATACCACTTTTCACATACTGAATTAGGTAATTTGTATTTCTAAAATATAATATTGAGTTCTGATATGGATGAGATGAAACAGGCCCAATATATTAGTGCAACTTTTTTTTTTAAGATATTATTTATTTATGAGGGAGAGAGAGAGAGAGAAAACAGGGGGAGGAGCAGAGGGAGAGGAACAAGCAGACTCCAAGCTGAGTGTGGAGCCCAACTAGGGGTCGATTTCAGGACCCTGAGATCATAACCTGAGCTGAAACTAAGAGTTGGACACTTAACAGACTGAGCCACCCAGGCACCCCTCGTGCAAACTTTTTGAAAAAGAAATCTGGCAATGTGGCTTTAAACATACATTTTCTTTGTCCTAGTATTTCCATTTTAATGAATATAAAGAGATAATTCACAAAGATATTTATAAAAGTATTATTTAAAATAGCAAAAATTTGAAAATAGCCCAAGTGTCCAAATAAATGCAGCATTAGGTAGAACAAGGTATATGCACTCGCTGGAACGGTATGTGATCATGAAAATTGATATTTTGGGAGAATTTCTAATAACTTAACAACAATAAGTGAAAAAGAGTATGGAACAAAAATTGTATGGCTAGAAATAAGATCAGAAAAAATGTGCCAACATGAAAACTAGTTTCTTGGGATGATGGGTTTGCCCTTCTTGCTGCTTTTCTGTATTTCCCAAAGACCCCTGATGGACATGGTGGTTTTGCTCATGAGTTTTGGAGATCTGTGGGTTGGGGTATGGTCTTGGTTCTGCTGTGAGTCTCAATTCTCATTTGTAAAGTGAGGATGATGATTGAAGGTCTCTTCCTACGTGACTCTGAGGATTGAAGAGAATGTATGTAGAGTGTTTAGCACAAGCCTGCCATACATTGAGTCCCCAGTAAATGCAACCCCCCAGTGAGTGTGGAGGCCGAAGCAGGGCTCAATCTCAGGATCTTGAGATCATGACCTGAGCCGAAACCAAGAGTCAGCCACTCAACTGACTGAGCCACCCAGCTTCCCCTTCTCTATGTTTTTATTACCAAAAACAGAATTCTGTCCATGATAGGAATATAATGTATCCTAAAAATAATTAATAATTTTTAAAGAAGATTCCATCTTCTCTCCTTGCAATAAAACTTGCATTTACTCAAACATTCCTAAAGGAGGGAAGAAAGTGGAAAAATGATGTACTGTCCTTCATGATGATGAAATCTTCTATAGTTAGAAGTTTAGTTAGAAAAGTGTGGAAAAAGGTCCTGTCAAGATTTCAAGTTCATCCACATTTGTGTAGGGGGGTTTACTTCTATATACAACTCTATTTACTTATCCCTTTGGATAATATACATATTCAAGACATTTATTTACTGATTGCAAGATATTTTGAGTCCATAAAGGGGCAAATGAATATCCTTTTGTGTACCAAAAAAAAAAGAAAACAAAAGAAAGAAAATATACACTAGGAAACCTTAAGTGTATTTGACTCTGTGTATTTAAAAATGGTATACCCAGGGCCACCAGTGAGATTGAGAAAAGAATCTGAAGCTACTGGCTTTAGCTACTTATTACCTCAAGTCTGCAGGTTTTGTTTTGTTTTGTTTTCTCAGAGTAGGAGATAGTAATCTGTACTTCCTTCTTTTCCCCTGCTGGCTGGATGGGAGGCCAGAGAATATGATAGTTCCACAGAACAAATTTCTTATAGGGTCATTAGTAGACCGAGAAATCCCCTGATGCTTCAGGATTCTTTTTAATATAAATTTCAATGTTGTTTAAACAGTGTTAATGCAGTTCTCTATGGCTTTTTTTAAAGGTTTATTTATTTATTTCAGAGGGAGAGAGTGGGGAGGGGCACAGAGAGAGGGAGAGAGAGAGAATCCTCAAGCAGACTCCCCCCGCCCCCCAGTGAGTGTGGAGGCCGAAGCAGGGCTCAATCTCAGGATCCTGAGATCATGACCTGAGCCGAAACCAAGAGTCAGCCACTCAACTGACTGAGCCACCCAGCTTCCCCTTCTCTATGTTTTTATTACCAAAAACAGAATTCTGTCCATAATAGGAATATCATGTATCCTAAAAATAATTAGTAATTTTTAAAGAAGATTCCATCTTCTCTGCTTGCAATAAAACTTGCATTTACTCAAACATTCCTAAAGGAGGGAAGAAAGTGGAAAAATGATGTACTGTCCTTCATGATGAAGAAATCTTCTATAGTTATGTTATAGAGATTAACTGCATGCATGAAAAAGTGCTTGGACTTCACCAGAATAATGAATATTTTTATATTACTTTTGTATTAACTTTGGCTTTAAGGTTCTAATTCCTCAAATTTAATAGGGAATATTTCTGTGAGTAGATAACATTTATAAATAGGGAAGTTTTTTTTTTTTTAAAGATTTTTATTTATTTATTTGACAGAGAGAGACACAGCGAGAGAGGGAACACAAGCAGGGGGAGTGGGAGAGGGAGAAGCAGGCTTCCTGCTGAGCAGGGAGCCTGATGTGGGGCTCAATCCCAGGACTCTGGGATCATGACCGGAGCCGAAGGCAGATGCTTAACGAATGAGCCACCCAGGCGCCCCCATTTATAAATAGGGAAGATTTAAGGTGGAACATTGGAGGTGTTATTTTGGATTTTGCAGGAACATAAATGAACTTTTTATTGTAACCTTGGGTGTCTATGGACTTACAACGTCTTTTACCACTTATTTGCAGGTTTTTAAAAGGCATTAATACCGGGGCATCTGGGTGGCTCAATTGGTTAAGCATCTGCCTTTGGCTCAGGTCATGATCTCAGGGTCCTGGGACTGAGCCCCAAGTCAGGATCTCTGCTTAGCAGGGAGTTTGCTTCTCCCTCTCCCTCTGCCCCTTTACCCCTTTCCCTCTGCCTCTCTCCCCAGTCGTGTTCTCTCTCTCTATTACTTTGTGCTCTCTCTCAAATAAATAAATAAAATCTTTAAAAAAGGCATTAATACCCAGAAGCTATTACCTTGAGCTCTAAAGATGTTGTTATGATTAGACATTGCATAATGAAGTTCTTCTGATTTTCCTAGTAACTGAATCTCTCTTCTAAGGTAAGGTCCATTATACTGAATTTAGGGTTAAAGCAGATGGTGTCATAGATTTGCCTTCTAAATTGCATTGTAATCTTGTGAGATTTGAAATAAAAATTTCCAGAAACATGCTTATGTTTGAAATTGCAGTATAATTCAGGGAAATTAAGGGAAATAAATATCCAGGGAAATTAAGACCTATAGTTGAAATCAAACCAGAAGCATAGCTAGCTTAAATAGCAGCTTGAATACATTGTCCTAGATTATTTATTTTGAAATCCCACCTATAGACAAAGGTTTTTTTTTGTTTTTTTTTTAATCAAGTTGCTCCTTTAGGAAATTGTGGGCTTTTTTCTTTTTTTATTTAAATTCAATTAGCCAAGGTATAGGACATCATTGGTTTTTGATATAATGTTCAATGATTCATCAGTTGTGTATAACACCCTGTGCTCATCACATCACGTGCCCTTCTTAATGCCCATCACCCAGTTACCCCATCCCCCCACCCACCTCCCTTTCTGCAACCCTCTCAGTTTGTTTCCCCGGAGTCAGGAGTCTCATATGGAGGAAACTGTGGACTTTTTAAAAATGGTTTTCTAATTTTTGGACAATAGTTTCTTTGATTTTAAGCTAAAGGGCCAGAAAAATTTAGTAGAATCTATGTGTTCTTGATTGCTGATGTAAGAGTCACTGGGCAAAGAGAAAGCTCAATCCCAATTCAGTCACTAATCCTAACTAGCTGTATAACTTTGAATACCCTGGAGTCTACCGTAAATAGGCTTTAGGTTTTAAATGTATAATCTCAATGGTCCTCAGTTTTTTTCATGTTGAAAAAGGAGATTGGCTTAAATAACTTCCAAGATCTTTCCTACACTAATGTTTTATCATGATAATTACAAATTATCTGAAGTTATAATGCTGATGGTAAATGTTCTTAAGATAGTCTGCTTCTCTTGGGGATTTCTTTTCTGTTTATTGTTTCAACTGTATCTTTATGTAAATGATTCCTACACCTGTATCTGGAGATTTGACTCGCTCTGCTAAGCTCCAAAGCCAGGTTAACTGCTGGACGTGACTGGCCTGCCATTCTCTCTAAATCAACTTTTTCACAAAGCAGTTGGCCATCTCCTATCATCCCACCTCCCAGACTAGCTACATTTCCTCATTCTCCTATTTCTGAAAAAGAAACTATCATTTTTTTCAACTAACCAGATTCAGAGCCACCAAGGCATTCTTTTTTTTTTTTATGTTATGTTAATCACCATACATTACATCATTAGTTTTTGATGTAGTGTTCCATGATTCATTGTTTGCCTATAACACCCAGTGCTCCATTCATTACATGCCCTCTTTAATACCCATCACCAGGCTAACCCATCCCCCCACCCTCCTCCCCTCTAGAACCCTCAGTTGTTTCTCAGAGTCCATAGTCTCTCATGGTTCGTCTCCCCCTCTGATTTCCCACCAAGGCACTCTTAACTTCTGCCAACTCTACCATCAAACGGTTACAAAGTCCTGTCAGTTCTTCATATTTTGTTTTTTCCTCAATCTCTCTTTTCTTCCACTTTCCCAGCACCACCTTGGTTTCAACCCAGCTCTTGTCATAGAGTAGCCCTTCACTCCTCTTCTAGGCCCCCTCTTTTCTAACCTATTATATGCCATTTCCAGATAATGACAACTATAATGCAATTTCCCAATACAAATCAGCCTGACTCACCAAAGCCTTTAACTGTTTGGTCTTAATCTACTCTTTCCTCCCCATCTCCCACCGATCCCCATGAATCCCTTCCCTTGTTGGATGCTACTCACTGTCCAGGAGGTACTTTGTATATTGTGAACATACAGTGTGGCCTGTGCAGTTAGGTGACAATCACCAACGAGGCTTGCCCACATCTGCCACCACATCCATCCAAACCTATCCAATTGTTAGGACCCAGCTTAGTCCACACCCTCCACGTGGCTCTTCTCACCCCCTGAGCCCACGGTGTTCCACCTGCTGCTGCCTACTTTATACGCCACTCTTCATGTCCTGCTTTATCATATTCTGCCTTAAGTTGTTCTATTTTTGAAATAAAAATGGAATCATAACAATTATATAGTGTTGCTAAAAGTTTCGAAGCCAGAGAACCAATCATCTCTAACATTTTGATCTATTCCATGCCTTTTTCATGTGTATATTTCCTATAGTTACAATTAAAGCATAAATACAATTGTGCTTCCAGGGCTTTTTTTTTTTTTTTTCCTCCACTAAATATATAAGGGAAAAAAAAAATTTAGTTGAGGATAATATAGTAATGCAGGGGAGGATAGGGAGACAACTAACCCAGTTGGAAGGGTAGAGAGCAAAAAAGGAGGTGTGACAGCAGTTTAACTGAATTTCTGAGGACCTGCCAGAGTTAGCCAGAAGGAGGAGAGAACAGGAGGCAAAGGCAGAGAGTGTGCCCAAGTAAGGGACATGGAGCACTGTTGTGCATCTCAGAGATGGCAGGTAGTTCACTGTGGGTGGCGCTAGAGAGCCTGTCGCAGGGAGCTGATACATCACAGAAGGTCCGGGTGCCAAGCAAGCAACATGGATACCCTCTGTCAGTGATGGGCAGCCACAGGATATGTTAATAAGTGCTTGGGGCAAATACATGGGTGAAATTGCTAACTTTTGATGACATATACAGCTCATTGTCTACTTAGTATTCAAACTCCTATTCTTTCTAATAGGAGCCTGATTTTGTTAAGGGTGGCAACAAGCCAAATTAAAATACTCATCTCCCCAGACTTCCTTATGGTCTGGAGAAGCCACATAACCCAGTTCTGGACAATTAGATATAAGCAGGTATGCACGGTTGCTGGGAAAGCAGACTTAGCTGGCCTATATCTTTTTTCCTTCTCTTTTTTTCCGTCTCTCTTGCCTAGAATGTGGACACAAGTCCCAGTGGTAGAGCAGATATCTTTCGACCATAAGGAAGAAAACTGTGCAAGTCCTGATGACTTTCTTGAGCACTTGTACTTGTCTTGGGCTGTACACCTCCTTGTATACCTTTTATCATGAGAAGAAAATCAATCTTAGTTTGGTTAATCTACTGAGTTGGGTTCATGCAACTGAATGTAATCCTATCTAATATCATATCATATCCATTTCTTGGAGATTGTTTTAAAGATTTAATTTATTTATTTGAGAGAGAGAGAGAGGGAAAGAGCACTAGCGGGGGCGGGGGACAGAGGGAAAGGGAGAAGCAGACTCCCTGTTGAGCAGGGAGCCCGATGTGGGACTCCATTCCAGATCCCAGGACCCCAGGATCATGACCTGAGCCAAAGGCAGCCCCTTAAACGACTGAGCCACCCAGGCGCCCCCATTTCTTGGAGATTTGAAATGAGCTTAGCATCTTAAAGATTCTGAGAAGTCCTATTTAACTCTAACTTACTGTTAAGATTATTTGACAACAGAACTCTTTTCCCTCACAATATTTAGTATATCTCACTGTAACATGAGTGTTCTGCAGAAGTCTGAAAAATGCTACTCTTTTTGTGTTGATCTAGTAGGTGAATAGTCATCGTGACATTCTACAGGATAGGGAATATAGGAGGAATAACATAAGTTAGGGCAGAAAAATGATGAATTTAGTTTTGAATGTGTTGAATTTGAGGTGTCTAAGTAGAACTGTCCATTGACAGTTGGATATATAGCCCTGAATCTCCTAAGTGAGATTTGGAAATAAGCAGGTAGATGGGGGTTAATAAACTGTGATTGTCAAAGTAGAAAACATTCTAGGAGTGTTTTTAAACAATGAAGAAGTTTTGATCCTTTCTTTTAACTGCCTAGCTCTGCCACCTCTCTCAAAAAAGGCAATGAAGAAGACCCCACTTAAAATCAGACACACCAGACTTCAAATCCTAACTGGTCTGCTTACTTAGCTCTGTGACCTGGCTCAGGCATCTAACTTCTCTGACCTTCAGTTTCCCCATCAAAGACTTGACAACTTAACCTTAGCGAGTTGTTGTGAGAATTGTAATGTACTCCACACTGTGCCTGAAAATTTTAGCTGCTCCATCAATGCTAAGGTCCTTCTCCTTCCAGCTAGAGAAGATCGGTTGCCTCATAATTTCATTTCCTGTGTGATGCTTTCATAGACATGATGCAACATTTAAAATTAAGCCAGGGCAACGATTTAGCTTCCTCCTATTAAATATCTCTATATAACTTGAAGATAAAATTCCAGGGCAGGTCAAAAGAGATTGTATGTACATGACGGATTTGTATTTTACTATTGTATGTACTTAAGAAAACTTAAAGTGCTTCCTGGGTCTTGCTCTTGTCTACTACTTCATAAATATTAACTCATTTCATATTAACAATAATCTTATTAGGTGCTATTGTTATTCCCATATGGCAGATGAAGAAATGGTTGCACGGACGGGTTATTTATTTATCATTGCCCATAGTCACACAACTACTAGCTGTGTAAGCCGGCTCGCACCTGGGGCATCAGGCCCGTCCATGCTCCTAACCACTACACCATTACATAGAAGACACGAATAAATAAAAGGAATCACCCATATTGTTCACTGTTCTTTCATCCTCATGCAGCCTTTAGTCATTGTTGCTTTGTCTATTTTCTTACATTTAAAAGAACAGTAATTTGTCTCTGAGCATCTCTTTATCACTGTTAGGAATAGCAATGTGTATGGAAAGTTTTAGTTAAGAGCTATTTAGAGGAAAAAGTATTTAAAATTTGTGTCAGTGCAGTGCTGTCCAGGGGAGCTATCTCTGTGACAACAACACTGTTCTTGTTTGTTTGAACTTTCTAGGCTCCATATAATTAATTTAAACATGAGAGAGCATGTGTGCCTTTTTTTTTTTTTTTAAAGAAAACTACTGCTTACCTTCCTCGAAGAGCACATGTAGTTTCACAGGCTCTCACTCCCTTCCTAGGAATGAGCTGCCGTAGCCAGGAAGCACAAGAGGCTTGGATTAAAGCTTAAGGAAATTCCCAAGATGATGTTTTTAAAGGGCATAGACCTAGGTAGGAAACAAAATACAGGCTTATTTCAATGGAAATAATTCTCCATTTAATTTTCTCCCAACAGTCTTCTAGGTCCAAGAGAGATAAGATCGTATTCACAGAAAATTGATGGATAAACAATGATTTCTTTTAAAAAAATCTGAAAGGGGCGCCTGGGTGGCTCAGTCGTTAAGCGTCTGCCTTCGGCTCAGGTCATGATCCCAAGATCCTGGGATCAAGCCCCGCATTGGGCTCTCTGCTCAGCGGGAAGCCTGCTTCTCCCTCTCCACTCCCCCTGCTTGTGTTCCCTCTCTCGCTGTGTCTCTCTCTGTCAAATAAATAAAATCTTAAAAAAAAAAATTTTTTTTTTAAATCTGAAAACCCATGTCCGATCTCCAGTGTATATTTACTGGATGATCTAAATTTGGCACTTACATCTTTCACATCACTTTCTCTCTCTGTAAATGCATGCAACTATTCCTGTTCCCTCCCACACATTGATGCTTCAAGGATAAATGAGATCATGTTTATAGTTCAATGAGGAAAGATACTAGGTATCCTAAAAATATCACTATTGCAAAGTTCTTCCTTTCCTTGGAAATGTATAGTAATACCACATGTATACAGTGTTGTTGAAGAATCAAATTTTTCCATAGAAGTGATTGTTTTCAGAAAATAGATATTTATCCCATTCAGGACTAACAGTTTCTTTTTAAATTTTTAGCCATTTTTCCAATTTTCCAATTTGAACTTGTTGATTTTTTCTTTAAATTAATTAATTAATTAATTCTTTTAATTAATACTTATTGAATGCTTACTACCTGCAATGTAGGTAATTAATAGAACTCTTTCCTTCTGATTAAACAAAATATATTTTATCTTTTATCAATGACCCTTCATCCATATAATTTGCTTCAAGGATAATATCAGCCAACACCACAAAGCTGCTAATGCGTTTTTAAGCTACAGAAATATAAGCCCTAGACCTAAGTTAAGGGAACTACTAGTTCTTATTCCACACCAATCCAGATAAACCTGGACTTGAGTCCTGGATGCATAGGATAAGAACAACATTGATAAACTGTAGTATATCTGAAAGGGGGTGACTAAGGTGGTGGAAGCTGTGGAAATCAAGCCATATGGACAATTAAACGAACACTTGCGGAAGAGAATAGTTAAGCGGAGCAATAAAATGTGACTTCAAATCTCTGAATACCTATCAGAAAAGAAATTGGACCTACTCTGCATAGTCGCAGAAAAGTAAACTATAAACATAGGTAGAATTGTAAGAAGAGAGATGTCACAGTTAAATAAAACTCTACCAAAAATGAAAAGGGCTGCCTTTGAGGATTTTGTTTACTGAGACTTCTAGAACAGAAACTGGATGACTATTGGACAGAAATTTTTGTGGAGAGGTTTCTTATGGGGTGAGAAGTTGGGCTCAAAGATCCCTAAGGTCCCCTCTGATGCTGAATATCCTATATTCCATTAGGAACCTCACTCACTGTGATAAGTTATAACAGAGTGACACCTTTTCAGTCTTTTGGTGCTTCGCCTCTTCACTAAAAGGCCTCACTCAGACTGCTGTGTGGTTTTTTGTCCTTATGGCTACTTTTTATAGTTCTGTCATTCCTTGTTTTAATGTCATCCCACTTCATTCTAATTTGTTACTTCTAATATGTTGTGGTCGGAAAACAGCATAACCAAACTTACTAACATCGCATGAATAATTTAAATGAACGTCTGAAGAGCTCTCCCATGAATAAGGTCTTTGGTACATGGACTTTTTGCCATCTATTTTAGTTCTTAAAGGTCCTTTTAGCTTTCTTCCAAGTTCTTGGGGGTATTCTAGATTTAATTTGTCAAGTATGTGGCTTCTGGAAACTTGTTATTGAAATTCCATAAGTTTGCTAAGCTTCCTACTAATTCATAAAATTGAAAAAGAAAATTCTGAATCCATTACTGAATTTTTCCAAAATAATCACAGGCAGTGATATACTCATCACTGAGCAAGATTTTCCTTATGTAGATAAACTTCCCCCGGACAGCTTCTTCAGAATGGAAATAGAATTTATAACTAGACTATATAACCAAATGAAATTGATTAGAATGCTAACTACTTTTCTCTCCTGAGCTGCTTCATATGGAAAGTATTGGTGTAAATGTACAGATTCCTTTAGAATATGGGGAATTATTCTGATTTTATTGGTTTTCTTCTTAATCTTGTACTTATATATAGCAATAGTTTAAACATAACGCAAAAATATTTAATGAAAACTTATTATATAGCTAGCAGATGCTCTCAGTTAAGAATAATGAAGAATATAAGATAAACATCTTATATTGAGTCGGTTAAAGCGGCTGCCTTCGGCTCAGGTCATGATCCCAGGGCCCTGGGATGGAGCCCCGCCCGTGTCGG
Organism: Halichoerus grypus; assembly: GCF_964656455.1. Taxonomy (NCBI): domain Eukaryota; kingdom Metazoa; phylum Chordata; class Mammalia; order Carnivora; family Phocidae; genus Halichoerus; species Halichoerus grypus. Next base: position 154,333,416 of record NC_135717.1, on the reverse strand, counting down.
GCTCCCTGCTCAGTGGGGAACCTGCTTCTCCCTCTCCCTCTGCCTGCTGCTTCCCCAGGTTGTGTTCTCTCTCTCTCTTTCTGTCAAATAAATAAATAAAATCTTAAAAAAAAAAGAAAAACATAATAATGTTTTATATAAACTAAGTATGAAAGACTACTTTGCCATTAAGGAACTTAATGTCTTGTTAAAGAAACAACCAGTTATAGAGCAATCAAGGAAGTATCTTATCCGGGCAGGATTGGCACGGATAGTAAATGTTTCTGAAATCTGTAATGAGAAATGGAATAGTTCTTCCTCAATACAGCAGACTCAGAGGTTAATAATAAATGTGCTCTTTCTTTAATTTGCTTTGGCCATTAGGTTAATATCGGTGCCATGAGCCTTTGGCTATTATAATTTCCTATCATTTATTTGGTAAAAAGAATAATTTGGAGAGGTGTTTCAGTGACTCGATGGGAGCATATCCATAAGATATGAAGAAAACCCCAACACTGCCAATATTTGAAAACTCAAAGGGTTTATTTCCTAAAGTGTTATAAAAACTGCTGTCCCGTACCTTTTGCCACTCCTCAGTATTGGCCAGAGGAATAATTTTAATATCTCCCAAATGGATGAAGCGGACTTCATCCCAGTTCTTCTTGGGAGATACAAACTTCTTATATATCCCCAGGTGAGTCATGAAAAATGTGTACTTGAGACCCTAAACTCTGAATTGCCATCATCAGTAACACACAACTGAATGGTATCTGTAATGTAGTTAATTTTCTGGGAAATATTCAAAGGCACAAAATGAACATGGCAATGCAGCCTTCTACTTAACTTTTGCCTATCCTCCTGGATGTGTGCTTAGAATTATATTTTCATGGAACTTGCAGATGTCCCAGACTCAAGTGCTATTTAATCTCCTTCCATAAGCAGAAGTCCTGAGCAATCCTATCCACAATTAGCTGCTTCTGGTTGCTATTAAATTGCCCCCCGTAACTTACTTCACAACATTTTTGTTTCATAGCACAACACATTCTATATGGAGTGAGAGTGCTTGGAAAGACCAAATTCTCTTTGTCATGCTCCTGCCTCTAGACAAGGATGTTTTACACTGCCCATTAGCCAATCCTGTGACCCTTTCCTTTTAGCACCTTGAGTTTGAATTAGGGAAAAGCTTTTACATCAAAATGGATACACCTCGGATAAAGTAAGCATTGATTGTTTAGCCCGGATGCCCTCCCCCGCACCCCTCCCCCCACCAAAGCAGCGGAGAAGCCGCGAAGGCCACTTAGCAGTTCGTGCGCTTTCCAAAGCCCACGACCCGGAGCTGTGCTGGGGGGTTCCTTTCCTGGACCGTGAGACTCCGGGAGAAGGGGTGGCGGAGATGGGGAGTGGAGGGGAGGGTTTGTTTTGCTGGGGGATGTGGGAAGTAGGCGCTAGCCTGTTTCGCGGTTTTTTAAGCCCCTTGGCATGCCCTGACCTGATCAAGAGGGAGTCAACTGCTCTCTGGAATGTTCCGGGAGAAGGTGGGAGACTGCTTCCCAGAAGAGGCCTGTGGGTGCTGGAGGGCACCAGGGGGGTCACGCAGGGAGACGCAGGGCAAGCGCCGGGAGGGGCACGAGGGAAGCTGGGGGCCGACGTGACCCGTACCCGCGGGCGCTAAGGCGGGCGGAACGAGCTGGTAGCGAGGCTTCGAGGGCGGCCCGTGGGGCCAGGAGACCCCTCCCCGGGCGCGGCGGTGGCGGCGGCGGCGGCGGCGGCGGCGGCTACCCGGCTGCGCAGGCTGCACCGCCCCGGCTGTCAAGCGAGCGCGGGGGGCGGGCAGGAGGAAGGGGTGGAGGTGCAAGGGGAGGAGGGCTGGCACCGGAGCGCCGCGGTGTCGGTGCAATAAAAATGCATCCCATGGAACTGCCCATGGAGAAGGACGGGACCGAGACGCGGCTGCGAGAGGAGGTGGTAAAAGCGGAGGAGGACGCCCAGGAGGCAGCGGCGGCGGCGGCGGCCGGGAAGTGAAAGGTCTCGCAAAGTTCAGCGGCTGCTGCGGGCGCCGAGCCCGGGGCTAGCGGCGGAGGAGCCCGCGGGACCGCTCCGCAGGGGCTGCGCGGCCAGGCCGGCTATGGTCCGGGGGCTCCCGTCGCCCCCGAGGTGCCCGGGCCCCTCCAGGCCGGTGCGCGAGGGTCACCCCACCGCCCGGCGCGGCCCCGGCCCGCGGCTCCCGGCAGCCGGCGCCCACTGACCGAGCCTGGCGCCCCAGGAGGGGGAAGAAATAAAGAGCCCCAGTTCTTCCTGAGGACTGTTTGGCGCTTCATCCCACAACCGAGAGGGCTCAGCTCCCTCGCGCACCCGCCCGGCCCGGGTCCTCCCGGTTCGTCCCGGCCATGGGGAGCTGCGCGCGGCTGCTGCTGCTATGGGGCTGCTCGGCGGTGGCCGCAGGTGGGTGGTGACGCTGCTGGGCCCCCACCCCCTTTCCCTCGCGCTTTCTGTTCCCCACCTCGGGACTCGGGGGTGCAGGGGAGAGCGGGCTGGGAGCGCCAAGCTCAGCTCCCGAGGATGAAATGAGTGGCCATGTTCCGCCTCTTTTCCCCGGGTCTCTGCCGTTTAAAATACTATTGATTTTTTTGCAACTGCGATACACATGCCCTTGGATAACCCGATATCCGGGGTGCGTCCTGCCGGAGATACCACGACCTTGGTTTCTTTCTCGGTTTGGGCTTGTAAAAAACTGCCTTTCCACTTTGTGAGGGAACAAAGGACCAAGCTCGCCATCCCCCGGCACTTCATGGCCTGAGGAATGATGGGGAGGGATGGCCCAGCGACCCTGGGCGCGCGTGGGCCGCGGCTGCTCTCTCGTGGAGAGCGATCGCCCTAGTCCCCGACCTCATACTGGGCACGAAGGAACCAGGTAGGGACACCTGGGCGGGGTGTGTGCCCTTTCACCGCGGCAGTGGCTGGAATGCAGTGAGACCCCGGGCTGGGACGATAGGTGATCACCCTGGGTTGCACGAGCTGGCTGGCCGCCCCTAGGGAATTGGTACCCTGGCTGAGGCTCCGTGGGAGGTCGGAGGCGGGTCTGCTCCCTGTCTCGGTAACTGGACGACCGGCAGAGGCGTCGTCAGAGGCTCTCTCCCTCCTACTCCCAGCCCGTCTTTCCTGGGCTGTCCTTGGCCACCCGTTCCTAGCGCGCCGTTTCTAAATTCGGGAGCCCCCCTTCTGTTCCTCTCCCTCCCCCTTGCGGGTCACCTGGTTTACAGTTAGGTGTAAGTGTAGCTCAGGGTGTGAAGGGGAAAGAAAGTGAGGGACTCTTCAGCCATCCAATCTCTCAAACGTTTCTCGTTTGCTCTAGAAAGGGGAGTGTGGGCTGGAGGGACGGACTGGTGGACAGAGAGCATTGGCGCACCGTACCTTCCCTTCGGCTTCTTCCACTCTGCCCTCAGGGACGCTGGCACACAGTAAAGCAAAGTTTTAGAATCTTCACCCCAAACCAGGCAGGCTCAGGAACATCCTTCCTATACTTGGATAGTTACTTCTTTAGGGATCTCCCAAGTATTTTGCCCACCAATTATTTATCTGACTCCACAATCTTTTCTGTACTTATTACTTCGGAGGCATTTAAAATGATTCAGTACTTTCCCCAAGGAGCCATTAGAGGTCTAAGATTTTACCTTAATTCTTCTTAGGGATGCACCCCTGCCTGCATTTATGCATGCTCCCCCAACCACAGAGTGAACTTTATTAAACCTTTCCCTTTTCAAACCATGTTATGGCAAAAACAGGCAAGCAATCAAGAGGTTGTAAATAAATATCACAAGGCAAGTGTTTCAAGTCAAAAATACTTGTACGGGCAGTATATGATTTTCCCCGAAATGCTTTGCAGGTGAGTCATAGCCCATTGTGTGTTTGGGTGATCCTGGCCACAAGCAACTGTTGCTCCAGTTAATCAGAACAGTGGCAAACAAGAGTCCAGGCATAATGCACATCTGAAATTGACATTTAAAAAAAATATATGCCTAAGGAAGCCCTTTCTCTTGGTTGCAGAGGCTATGTGGGGCTGGTGATTGTCAGTCAGCATGTGAAATGTCTCTGTTCTAGTCTAAGCTGTCATTTGGCTTCTCCAATAGCACGGTGATAACAGTTCAGAGGTGCTCTCCCTTAAGAAGCAGAAACGTTCAATTAGCCAGAATTTGGGGTTTGACTTCCTTTTCCTTCTTTCTTTCTCTGTTTTAACTTTTACAATAGATGATTTTGCTTAAGGTATTCATAATTAACATGACAAACCCAAATTAAAGGATTAAAATACATAGTCAGGATGTTAATAAGTGGATAATGTTTATCATTTTAAGTAATTTTGAAACCTTAAAGTCTGTTGGACCTTTGGTTGGGTGGAAGCACATGTTTCTTTAAGAAGGTGTTTTAGTTCACCGATAATGTTTAAAGGTGCTCTTAGTGGCTGCCAGACTGTAAACATTCTCCTGTTAAGCAAACAGGCAACTACTATATAATCTGTCATAGGTAGAAGCACTCAAGAGGCAGAGAGCATGTCAAATAAGCTTTTCTGCCATTTGGCAGTTTAGAGAGTTTTTTTCTTAGTTATATTTACTCAATATTAAAAATAGATATTATGCCTGTGAGTTCCAGCGGTCTCTAGTTTTGCCTCCCTAAGTGAGATCCCACTGTATATTGATTAAATATCTCGTATTGATGGGCGCCTGGGTGGCTCAGTTGGTTAAGCGACTGCCTTCCGCTCAGGTCATGATCCTGGAGTCCCAGGATGGAGTCCCACATCCGGCTCCCTGCTCAGCAGGGGGTCTGCTTCTCTCTCTGACCCTCCTCTCTCTCATGCTCTCTCTCTCTCTCTCTCTCTCAATAAATAAATAAAAATTAAAAAAAAATATCTCGTATTGCTTTTCCTAGGGAATTTGTCCCTTCACATTTTCGGATTAAAAATATAATAGAATAAAACATTTCCTCCTTGATGCATTCTAATAAGCACTTTAGATAATGCTAAGGACTCAAATTATATTTGAAAGACTAAATTGGGTGATCTTAAAAACATCATTGTTTTTGGGGATTATTTAAGTCATGACTTCAAAACAAACGTGTATATTTCAAATACAGGGAATGTTTAGAAAGCAAAGTACTTAAAAGCTTTGGGCCCATTATCTCTCCCCCAGTGTTTCCATTTTCCTTCCTCTCACCCTTTATCTGAAGTGATTTCTCTCCCTTTATGTGAATTGTGTATCTGGACATGAAATGCATGCACACACGCACATGCATGCTCACACACTCGTATAGACAGATGCACTATAAATGCAGAACAGTATTCGTGCTCAAATTTGATAGAACGGCCTCTTTAGTGAAAGTCTTAAGCTCTTTGGGGATAACTTGACTGTTGAAGACAGAAGAGCTTTCCAGATGGGTTTGTCTTGAATAACATAGGCTTTCCCTTTCCCAGGACTGAGTGGAGTAGTTGGAGTGAGTTCCCGCTGTGAAAAAGCCTGCAACCCTCGGATGGGAAACTTGGCTTTAGGGAGAAAACTCTGGGCAGACACCACCTGTGGTCAGAACGCCACCGACCTGTACTGCTCCTATAGTGAGAACGCTGATCTGACTTGTCGGCAGCCCAAATGTGACAAATGCCATGCTGCCCAGCCTCACCTGGCTCACTTGCCTGCCGCCATGGCGGACTCATCCTTCAGGTTTCCTCGCACGTGGTGGCAGTCTGCTGAGGATGTGCACAGAGAAAAGATCCAGTTAGACCTGGAAGCTGAATTCTACTTCACTCATCTAATTATGGTGTTCAAGTCCCCCAGGCCAGCAGCCATGGTGCTGGACCGGTCCCAGGACTTTGGGAAGACATGGAAGCCTTACAAGTACTTTGCAACTAACTGCTCAGCTACGTTTGGCCTGGAAGATGATGTCATCAAGAAGGGAGCTATTTGCACTTCGAGATACTCCAATCCTTTTCCATGCACCGGAGGAGAGGTAAGAGCCCACATTTAACTCTATGCTATAAGTAAGGTAGAAAAATGTTACCAGCCCACATTTTTTTTAAAGCATGAAGGTGTACTTGTAGCAACATGAATGAAATTAGAATTTTTCATGAGCTTTATTTGTCATAAATTATTTCTCACCCTTAGATATGGTTGTGTAGTCATTTTCAAGCAGGTTGTCCACTGGCTGGGTTTGAGCTGGAATTCTAAGGTTTTAATTTTCTTAATTTTAAGGAAGAGTAGACACACGGCATCATCACTATCCTCAAGGTTTAAAGGCTAATGATTTCTTCGGTTAGCGGGACTACTTACTGTAATTCTGAAGGAACAAGAGTTATGGAGACAGCGTGTTCCTGGAGTCCATGCATGCTGGGTATCTTCCTGAAACTGTTAACATAAATAGGAAGTAAATAAAACTAAAGCCAAGGGAGAAAAAAAGTCTGTTTGTCAGAAGGATACTTTTGTATAACAGTGGAGTTTTATTGTTAAGATTACAAGAATGCATAGCAAACAGATGAGGGTACTGTGTTTTAAGATACAAAAGTTCTTTTTGGACTCACAGTTGCAGTTTAGGGACTTCTGTCTACCCTGGGCCCAAAACCACCTCAACCTCATTTTGCAAAACAGCTTCCTTAGCTACTAGTCCAATTCCTGTATGGAATGTTTTCTCCTCGTTTCATATTTTCCCTTCCCTAAAGGGAAAACAGGTCTTTTTAACTTATATGGATATACCTAGAAAGTCCCCCCTCCACCTCCGCCTAGCATTATGAAAACATTTAGAGAAAACTAAATTAAGTGAAATCAGATTAAGAGAATAAAATACCATCATGTAGATCAAGAAATATGGATTCAGACGTGTGCCTGGCTGGCTCAGTCGGTAGAACTCACTCAGAGTCATGAGTTCAAGCCCCGTGTTGGGTGTAAAGCTTACTTAAAAAATAAAATAAATAAAATCATGTTTAAAAAATGTTGATTCAGAAAAAAAGAGAAGAGAGAATATAATCTTTCTAATTCTGGCACATGTTGTGAACACACAGACTAAATAAGTGGTTCTCAAGCAGGGGTGGTTTTGCCACCCCCTGGACCCTCCCAGGGGACATATAGCAATGCCTGAAGACATTTTTGCTGGGGGGAGGGACACTACAGGCATCTAGTGGGTGGAGGCCAGGGATGCTGCTAAACTTCCTACAGTGCACAAGACAGCACCACTCCCCACTCCCAACAAAGAATTCTTAGCCCCACATGTTAATAGTACCAGGGCTGAGAAAGCCCGGACTATGTGTGAGGCTTATGTCCAATGTATGTAGTACAATAGCTACAAAGACTAAGATGAACTCTCTTCTAGTAGTCCTTTGTATTAGTATTCACTGGCTTCCCAGATGATTGTACTTAGTAAACATTTATTGAGCCCCTACTATGTGCTAGGCACCGTAGTCAATGCCACTAATTCTGCCTTTGGTTTGGGGGGAGGGGTGCTTGCGAGCAGCCTAATGAAAAAACTGTTTGGGAACTTCTTCCCCCTACTACCAAAGTGACATATGGACTTTAGCCATATTATCCAGATACTTCTTCTGTGTGCTCTCTGCGGACCAGGCCCAGTGCTGCTGGCAAGGAAACCAAGTGGGATGTGGCACGAACAGCACACAGATGATCTTCCTGGTCTCTAAAGTTGGCGCCTGGGGGGCTCAGTCAGTTAAGCGTTCGACTCTTGGTTTTGGCTCAGGTCATGAGCTGAGGGTCGTGAGATGGAGCCCTGTGTGGAGTCTGCTTGAGATTCTCTCTCTCTTGTCCTCTGCCCCTCTTGCTCATGCTCTCTCTCTCAAATAAATAAATAAATCTTTAAAAAAAATAAATAAATAAAGTTGGCTTCATATTGTAAACCCTTGTGCACCCTGTCATGATGGACATTTTTAAAGATACCAGGACAGGAAAGAGACGGATAAGTTAGACTCATTGTTTTCTTATGTGGAGAGCACTTTGTGTTGCAAACAAATGAATGGCTTGAACTCTCAGATTGCTTTGGAATTGATCCACGTGCTCATATCGGTTCCCTACATCTCAGTGCTATTGGGCCATGTGTATCTATGAAGTTGCAAAAATACAGTCTTTCAGTAACCAGATGACAGGCATGCTTGCTTAGCAAATATCACATTGAATGTATTACGGTGGCCCAGCAATTACTTAGAGATAACTAAAGTAACATTTATTTAACTTAGAGTGGAAGCCAAGTCTTATCTTCTTTAGAGCCAAACTACTTATTGTCATCAGTGCTTATTACATCAAATTTCAAGCAGAGAGAGACTAAAATTTATGTTATTTTGCCTTTTGTATCCAGTTTTAGTTACCTTTTATATCCAAAGTTTTTTTTTCATTGTAGCTGTTATTTCAGTAGACTTATAATTCAATGACAAGAAAAAAAAATCAGGAGCCATCTGGTTCCCTCTAGAGTATTTTTGCAAGTACACAGCAAACCATCATAGAATTTCTTCCCTTCAGAGCACAGGTTTGGGAGTGAATCTTTCCCTCACGAGTTGGAGAGTAGAAGAGAGTCTTCCTCAAAGATAAGGATGAGAGGACACCTCCCTGGAGGGGATTACTACCCATGTCTCCTGTGTTGCTGTGGAATATAAGTTAGTGCTGAGCTACAAATTAATTTTGCAGTACGACTCTCTATCTCCTATCTCCATCTTTGGAAATTGACTGATCAGAAAAATAAGCCAATTACCCTAGGGTCAAGTAAGTCATCTCAAATTTCATTTATTGCTTATTTATAATATTATAGACCTATATCTTCCCCCATTCAATGTAAGACTTCTTAGGACTTCTCTAGGTATTATCCTACTACTCAGGCTAACATAAATATATCCCAGACTCAATTTGTTTCCATTATTCATTCCAGAATACTTCTTTGGGCTTTTAGGGCCTTAGAGAGACCTGCAGCTTCATGTCAAAGAAATCAGATACCTCCATCTTAGGAGTTGAAGGCACCAGTCGTCTGAAAGAGGACTTTTAAAAAATATGGGCCCCAGTGGGGTGCGTGGGTGGCTCAGTCAGTTAAGCGTCTGCCTTCAGCTCAGGTCATGGTCCAGGGTCCTGGGATTGAGCCCCGAATCGGGCTCCCTGCTCTGGGGGAAGCCTGCTTCTCCCTCTCCCACTCCCCCTGCTTGTGTTCCCTCTCTCGCTATCTCTCTCTCTCTGTCAAATAAATAAATAAAATCTTCAAAAAAAAAAAATACGGGCCCCAAAAGCTACCCGGAAGAATACTCTTTAAAGTTAAAATCAAAATTAAATCTGCTACACAACAACTTCCTAAACTGGTCAGCAGTTACAATGAATGGTTCTCCTACAATGCGTCTCCTTTGCAGGAGAGGAAACTAAGGCTCAGAGGTGAAGCGATTTACCCAACAACATTGCATTAGTTAGTTATATGGCAGAAGCAGGACTAAATCATGGGTCTTCTGACTGTAAGTCTAGTGTTTGTTCCACAAAACTATATTCTCTCATCATTGTCGACTCCCAAGAACTGCTTGCAGAAAGATGTCTGCATATCTCTCTTCTTACTCACTCTGTCACAACAATTTGTTACTCATTTGCATGTGACATGAAGGTGAAAAAGGCGGTACCGAAGAGCTTTTTCCTGAGCAGGAGTGTCCTCTAAGATATCAGTGGTGTTCTGGGAATAAAAGTTTCCATGACCAAACTAGGTTGGGAAACCCTGAGTGGGTTTAGCAAAGTTAACATTTGTAAATACGTAAATGTTCTCATTATGTGTCCTGTGTTCCTAAGTGGGAAATATAGGATGTGATATTCCCAAACTTACTTACCCAACAGAACCCTCTTTTTGCAGAACTCCAATTACTAGCTTTCAGAACCCCAGAGATCCACAGATCACAAGTTGGCAGTGCTGGGATGGAGGTATTAATGCTCCCCAAATCCTGGTAAAAGGACAGATGGGGGAGATGTTGTTCAAGGGATACAAAGTTTCAGTTATGCAAGATGAATAAATTCTGGAGATCTAGTGTACAGCAATGTGACTATAGTTAACAGTACTTCCTTGTAATTTGCTAAGAGGGCATATCAAGTATTCTTACCATACATATGCAAAAAAGTGGTAACTCTCTGAGGTGATGGGTATGTTAATTAACTTGAACATGGTGATTATTTCACAATGCACGTGTACATCAAATCGTCAAATCATACTCCTTAAATATATATATATATGTATATACTTCTCAATTTTCACATATACCTCAATAATTTTTAAAAAGGCACAGAGAGGCCTGGTGCTTGGCATGGTTCGACATCAAGGCTCTATGCCTATTGGGGGCTTAATCTTCTACTTAGTTGGAGCAGTAGGTAATAATAACTTTGAAGCTGAAGATGAGAGGTTAGTTAGGCTTTTGGGGGGATTCAGAGAAATACCCAGAAACCCCCTCTGGGTACAGAAAACAGAAGTGAGGAGATGCAGCAAGTCATTTTAGGCTCTGCACAGTGAGGCCTCATGCAACGGGAGTTTCAGTTGTCACTGTTCAGGAGACAGCAATGTTCCAGTGACCCCACACTACCTCTAGGGTGATGGAGTCATCATCTCCGTAGAAGTGCGCATTGCTGCCCCTTGCTCTATTAACTTGTTGCTAGAAGAGCTCTATTCAAAATTGAATAGCAACCAACCAAACCACACAGATTTTTTTTTCCTCTGGGGCACTATGAATATAAAACATTCAAAGGGAGGCAGCCGCACAGAGAAGCCAAGAACAGAAGAAAGCTGGTCTCAAATGAAGCCCCAGGGAAGGATTGTGTCGGCCTTATTTGCCTCTCTATGCCCAGCATGTAAGCACATTGCCAGGATCACAGTAGGCATCCAGTAAATCTGTAACTGAATAAACGAGTGTGAACAGATGAGAGAGATGACAAGTAAGAGAATATCCTTAAATGACACAGAGGGAGAAATGAATACAAGCCTTGGGTAGGGGGGGATAAGATTCAGAAACCCTGGTTAACATGGAGAAGCTGAACTGGTAAAAATATGAGATAAGTTGTGGTTGGGGAAAGGCAATTGAGGACCTTAAATTATGTTTATTCATTCATCTGTTCATCAAATAATTTGGGGGCTGTTAGGTGTCCAATACCATTCCAGATGCTGGGGATATGGTGGTGAACCAAAGAGATAAAAGTCCCTGTCCCCGTGAAGCTTAGGTACTAGGGGAGGGGGATGGAGGGAGCACAGAGAACAAATACTTAAGTAAAATAGAGTGTGATAAGGACTGAGAAGAAAATAAAACAAGGTAGAGGATAGGGAGTGCTAGCAGGGAGGGCTTGCTGTTCCCGAAACAGATTGAAGGATTCGTGTTTGGTGGAATAGTCAAGAACTCTGAGGTCCTGGCAAGTTTCCTGAGCGAACAAAATCTATAATTAAGGGTCCCGTGTCTTTCAATCTGTAGAGATGGAAAAATGAAGTTGTGTATGACAACAACAAACATCGATAAAAATCCCTCTTGCTAGTGTTTCTTAGAATGAGAGCATTTGAAAAGGAACCTAAATGTCATCAATGGAAAAACACATGACTGATGAGTAATCTGAAGCCTAAAGGGAGTTAAATGACTTGTCTATAATTACTCAGCTGAAATCCGTGTTTCCTGACTTTTAGCCCAGTGCTATTTCCACTATACTAGTCTGAAATTCCTTTGTCCCAAGTCAGGTGGTGTGAAAGATACAAAAACAATATACATTCCTTTCTTTCGCTGTCCTTACAATGCACTGGGTAAGAGCTTAAACACGATCATTGGGGGGCTGATTTATTAAATAATATGAGATGGTGCTTGATTAATTCCCAGATACGTTGTGCAAATAATATGCCTTTCAAAATCTGAGTACTCATTTGTCTCTTTGAAGGATGTCTCTTTGGCCATAGAAAAGAATACATTTTAATACCTTGTGGTAAAGTCACTGGCACAAGTGTGCAGAAAATGATTAATTACTTAATCAGGTTTTTGCAGGTATTTACATTTACAATATGCTAAGCAATATTTAGGCTTTTAGCTGAAAAGATAAAGTAATACATGAGTCGGAATGCTTTCTCTTTGCTTAGCTACTTGTTTTCTTCAATCACTGAAATCTGCTTGTGCCTACTTTTGCAGCGGCAATGGCCATGAGTCATGGGGGCAGCTAGTACCCATGTGCCAGGCATTCTGTAGCATGTACCATACCCCTTATTCTCACAAGAACCCTGGTAGTTGGGTCCAGTATTAACCCCATTCTACAGAAAAAGAAATTGAGACTTAGTGAGTCCGAGTAACTTGGTCAGACTCAAATAAGCAATGAGCCAACCCGTGCCAGAGCTGGGATTATTAGCTTGTCTTAAAATTATTTATATGATTAAGTTTTATTATAACTAAATTTTTTTTAAAAAAGTAAACTAGCTAGTAACTGCTTTAAGTAATTTTTCTAACAAAGTTATTCATCCAGTGTATTAATGTTTTGCTTTGAAGCATATTCCTAGCTATAATTTTGTTGCACTTCCTTGAAAATAAAATGTTGTATGTATTTGTTTAGAGTGTTTCGATTAGCCACACCCTGGGGATACTCCCTTCCTGTAGGGCTGTGGTTAGAGATTTATAACAGCGTTCTTCAAAAAAAAAAAAAAAAGCCTTTAATTTAAAGAAAATCCACAGGGTAGTTGTTAATTAAAATTATTTAAAGAAGCTACATAAAAATTAGAACCAATCCACAGATTAAATCAATAAACTTTGATTTACTGATTTCAAAGAGTAGACTCTTCCTCCAAAAATACCTCCTTTCTAGCTATTAAAAAAAAAAAGTCTGTTACCATCTGTTTGCTTGTTCGCTTTGCATTTGTTCAATTAGGTGGCTTAACTTTGCCAATATTTCGTTAAAATATTCTGGAATCTTTGAGAAATCAGTTTATAAAATGCTGAGTTAGCAATGAATGATTCACACTGAAAAATTAAGGCCAGACAATGAAGAGCAGACGAGGAGCAGGCACCTGGAGGTCAAGTATATTAGGGCATACAAGAGGCGCTTCCTACCAAGGCATGGAGAACCCTAGAAACCAGAATGGTGGTGGTAGGGATTGGGGGCTCTGGAAGATGAGGAACATGCATCATGACAGAGAATACAGAAGTAATTGCTTCCGATCAGTAATCAGAAGTGTCTGAAAACTCAGTAAATATATCCTCTCCCTCCTCTGCACCTTCATGCACTCTGTGTCACTCACATGTAACCATATCATGTCCCCTATCTCTTCTACTCCTATAGTGTTCACTTCTTGTGGAACTTTGTCCCATCTGTCCTTGTATATGCCCTGTGGCTCCCAGCCCCCCGACCTCTGTACCTGACACAGGTCTCTGCGAGGCCTAACTGTGCAAAATACATTTATTGAATTGAATCATATGACAATAACTACATACAAAATAATAATTCTGTTTATTAATTGTGTTGGATGTTATACATCTACTACTAAGTGCTGATCTTTTCAAAGTAGTCATGATTCATTCATTATTTCTGTAAATATTTATAAAGTGTCTCCTATCTGCCAGCCACTATTTTAGGAGTTGGAGATACAGAGCAAAAAAATAAAAAATTCCTGCCCTTGAGCTTACATTCTAAATATAAGATGCTAAACAAGGTAAAATATATAGAATGTTAAACAGTGATAAGTGTAAAGGAAAAAAATAAAGCAGGGGAAGGGGCTGGAAAGTGGGGAGGAGGTTTTTAATGTTTAGAAAGAACTCCTAGGGGAAGAAAGCCTCACCGAGACTTTTGAATAAGGACCTGAAGGAAAGCAGAAGTGAGCAGTAGACATATAGGGAAAGAGCGAAGGCCCCAAGGAAGTGTGCCTGATGCCACTAGGACAGTGAGGAGGCCGGTGATGAAGCAGAGGGGTGGAGGTACAGCATAGTAGGTGAGGTCAGAGATCAGGGAGATATTTAGAGTGTGGGGCCTCTAGTAGGTGTCAGGATGGCCCAAATTTACACCTAGATCAGCCTGTTAATTATTTTTAGCATCCCCTTTCATTCTCCAAGTAGTCCCAATTTGGACTATAAAGTATTAGAAGTTGTTATGATAAGATCACAGGTTTTTACTCTGGATGAGATTGGAAGCCATTGGAGGTATTAAGCAGAGGGAAGAAATGGTCAATTTATTTTTCATAGGATCACTTTGGCTTATGTGTTAAGAAAAGACCAAAGAGGGAAGCTGGGAGACTGGCTAGAATTCTACTGTGATAATTCCGGCTAGATCTGACAGTGTGTGGACGAAGGGGAGCAACGGAAATGGTGAAAGGTAGTTGAATTCTAGATCAATTCTGTGGATAGAGCCAACAGCGTCTGCTGACAGGTGGGATGTAGTGTGTGAGAGAAAGAGAGAAGTAAGGATGCTTTTAGTCTGATCACCTGGAAGAATAAAATGGCCATTTACTGAGGTGGAGAAGACTCTAGGGAAGCAGATTTGGAGAGGAGTGCCAGGAGCTCATTTCGGAACACGTTAAGGATGAATTGCCTATGAGACATCCAAGTGGAGATACTGAATAGGCGGCTGGATCTGTGAGTTTAGAGTTCAGAGGAGAGGTCTGGACTGCAGATATAAATTTGGGAGTCATCAGTGTAGAGGTGATATTGAAAACTATGAAACTGGATGAGATTATCAGGGGGTGGATGTGGATGAAGAGGAAAGTCCAACAACTGAGTCCAGGGGAGGATCAAACTCAGTCCAGTGATGCTGCCATTATTAAAAAAAAACACTTGCAAATCCCAAGGCTTATATGAAAACCAGTCTTGCCAGTCTGGGGGTCCAATGTTTGTTTGATTAAGAACCAGCATGCATCAAATAACATTGACTTTCCACAGTCAGGACGGCCGATGCAAATTCTAAAATGACAAGTGTGAGGGAAGTCACAGACGCTGCAACTCTAGGTTATCAAAAGACCAGAACGCATGGGGAGAAGGAAGAGTGCTGACTGGATACTGAATGAGGATGGAAAAGGGAGAGGGAAGAGTACTGAAGGGAAAAGTTGATTTTAGCGACCTTCAGATTTTAGGTGCCTCGTATTCCATTTCATCTTAACCTATCCCACTCTTCACCCTCTTCTGACTCAAAATTGCAGCTGCAGGAGCAATTTTTTAGAATGATTATAAAAAATTATTTTTTGAGTGCCCCTGAGCCATCACAGTATCAGAAATTAAAATGTAGCATTGTACACATTTTTTCCTGCTTAGTGTGTTGTGAAATTTGATTTGCAGAATGCGATGGAGGGCAGCTACCTAAGGCATAGGAACTATACGGTTAATCCCATTTAAGTACATGTGTTTACACTGTCACAATTTTTAAAATGTGTTATTAAGATTTTAATTAATGCTCACTGTGTTAATGCTTAATTGTTTTGCCAAGGAGGAGAAGAGAAAGCCAACATTTGGAGATTATGGTAGAATGTGCCAGTTTCTGTGCCAGGCATTTTGTGTACATCTTTCTGTATCTCTAAGGAAAAAACTCTTTTCCTGGATGGTTTGTCTTGTTAAGGAACAAACAAAAAACACCAACCCTCTTTCTACATCATATTTCTCTTCTCTTCCTAAACTTCCTGCAAATGATAGAGGAACAGAAGTCTTTTCAGGCATCAGCTGTTTTGCTGATGTTACTTTACACTTTATAATTACAGTTCCTAAAACAATAAAATAATTGTGAAAAATATTCACATGCTTTCTACATGACATCATGTTCATTTGTGCTAACATTGTATCTTTTGGCTGCCACTGAAAAGAGCTTCTACGTTTAAAATTAGATTGGAGAAAATGTAGTCACTCTCTTATACTGTTTAATCTCCATTAAGTTCTATTGTTTCCTTTTATTCCAGGCAATCTGACCCTTTGGGGGTCTTTGAGGTTTTCCATCAATTTCTCTCGTAATCAATGCTATATTTCTCTCATATGACCTTTGGCCCTATCTCCAAATGAAAGCAAAGGTCAATGGAGGACATTTCAAACCAATGATCTATTAGAAGAACCAGGCACCTCATTCCCCAAGAACCCTCATCTTTGTTGTTTCCCACCCAAATGGGTGCAACTCACCTCTTTGTAAGAGTAGCTTCCTCCATGATGATTATCAAAATTCAGGAGCGTGTAAGCCCACTGGGGTTCCTTTGGGTGGAATGTAGTGAGGAGGTATAGTTTGCAAAAACAAAACAAAACAAAACCCAAAAAATCGCAAGGTGACTGTCAACTCCTGCTCCCCAATTCCTTTCTTCCCCATGTGTGCTATCAATTCCGGTGTGTTACTTATGGCCATTTTTCTTTCAAATTTTCATCTCTTTCCCCAAAGCGTCTAGTTCTGTCACATCAGACCAGTTCTTTTATCTCTTCTCTGGCTCAAAATACGAACCTGTCTGTGAAAATGAACATGACACGGAGCCTGCCCCCATGATTTGTCTCTCTGGAATCTTCTATCGCTTCTCTCAACTCCATTGCCCCCTTATGTTCCCATCACATTCCAATTCTACTGTTCATCTTCTTGCTCCTCCAGCTAGACAGCTGAACTCTGCTGGGAAAAATTCAAAATACAACAGTGCTGAGAGATGCCGCTATGAATTTATGTTTTCCAGTCTAATCTGACCCTCAAACTTCCCTGGAAATCCTTTTTTCTTCAGCCCTCTTTCATTCCTGTAGTGAGTCTTTCAGAGCTTCTCTCCTCTCCCTGAGACCCCTCCTCACCACCACCCCACTTCCTCTTGCTTTCAGCTAAAGAGCTTGCCTCCTACCTCATTGAGAAAATAAAAACTTGCGTGAATGGCATCACAGGCTAACCCAGAAAGGCCCCTCAAGGCAAAAGGTGAGATTCATTCTCAATTCGTTTCTCTCCCTCAGCCCGTGGCAGTCATTTACCACGACCTATCCAGTTCTGCTCCTGGGGTGTGTTTTGAGTATGCATGTTTCTCTCCATCCATACACAACCATCCTGGTGCAAACCACCGTGATTTGTCACCTGTACATGTCATTGCAATATTCTTCCGAATGTTCTCCCTGTTCTGTCATGCTTGCTCTCCAATCTCTTCTCTATGCCACACTCTAAAGGGGCTTTTTAAAATCCAAAATGCCACTTCTCTGCTTTAAAAGTCTTTTGTGAGTCCCCAGTTCCCCCATACCATAGTCCACATTCTTTACTGTGGCATGCCAGGCTCTTTCCAAATGCCCTGGTCTTGCCTCTCATCACTGCCTCCCCCGCCCTCCTCCGGCTGTACCTACTGAGCTACTTGTATTACTCCAAGGGGCCAGGCTCTCTCCCACCCTCTGAGCCATGCACACGTGCTGCTTTGTCCTGATGCTCTTCTCTTCTGTTCCCTTCCTCCAGTCCTACCTCATTCACTTAGTTCAGTTGTCAGTCAAATATTTTTTGGATGGATGTGTTGATGGATAGATTATTCATCCCTAAGGGCTGCTTAAACTTCACCTCTTCCTAAGATTCTGGGTTAGGGGCACCACACAGGCGTGTCACGCAGGTGCACCCACAGCGCATGCTCACCTCTGTCGTAGCACTTATCACAGTGTTCTGTGAGCCCCTTAAAGTAGTTCAGACCGCCCTTTGAAACATACTATCTTCGCATCTAACATGCTGCCTGACGTATGAAATAGATATTTTTTAAGTAAATGAACTCTGAGGCATTATTGTTGTTAATATTATCAATGATAACTACTTATTGCTTTTTGTGGCTTGAAGCATTTGTATGCAGAGTCTCTGGTATGCAGATACACTAGACAGTCTGGGAGATGACTTGCTGCATGTCCCCTAAGTTACCATTTAGGATGACAGATCCTAAGGCAGTTGATCAGTACAGTTTCTCAGTAAGGACAATGTCATAGGTTCTGTGTATTTGCAAACCCAAACCACAGGCTCTATTCCTAATCTGTGAAGGCCTGGCACAGATGGAAAGGTACAAATTTATCACTACCTCTCGAAAGACGGTGAAGGGTGCATGGAAGGTTAACTGGGGGATTTTGTTTAATTTTTCATCAGTATCATTGGAAATGATTGCATAGAGGGCCTCCTGATTATGCTTCTGCAGTGTTTCCAGCTGGGATTCTTCTCACAATGCTATGTTGGGTACAGGGGTGGTTATTTCGTGATTCTAGGAAACAGTCACCTCATGGCCATGCCTCTGGACAAACTTGGGTAGCTACTTGGTTCACTTAGAAAAACTGAAAACCTTGTTACTCCCTCTCCCTAAGAATTGCTATCTCGAGTAACCTGCATTTATAGAGTTCAAAGGAGAAACTAGCTTTGAAGAAAGAAGTTTAAATATTATTTCCTTTGACAAAACAGACAAAAATACTTTAAAAAATAAGATTTGGAAGCTACGTCTCTTTCCAGTTGCCTGAAATTCATTGTAGTATATCCCTGCCTTAAGGCATTTACAGTCCAATTGATACTTCTTTTTTTTTTTTTTTTTTTTAAGATTTTATTTATTTGGGGCGCCTGGGTGGCTCAGTTGGTTGGGCATCTGCTTTTGGCTCAGGTCATGATCCCAGGATCCTGGGGTTGAGCCCCACATCACATAGGCTTCCTGCTCAGCAGGGAGCCTGATTCTTCCTCCCCACCCCCCATATTCTCTCTTGCTATCTCTCTCTCAAATAAGTAAATAAATAATCTTTAAAAAAAAAGATCTTATTTATTTATTTGAGAGAGAGCACAAGCAGCGGAGAGGGGTAGAAGGAGAGGGAAAAGCAGGCTCCCCGCTTAGCAGGGAGCCCAATGCGGGGCTCAATCCCAGGGGCTTGATCCCAATTGAGACTTCTGAATTGCTGTCTTTTAAAGGATGACTAATAATTGAAAGGTGGAGAAGGGAATTCCATGGAAAAGTGCACATGTATAAGGAAAATCAACCCTCAGAATGGTTGGAGCCTATGGTATGGTGGGGAGTGAGGAAGGGTGAGGGATGGGGGAAAGATGAGGCTGCCTTGGAGGATCAAGTCAGACTATACATGGTCTAGTGTGTCCATATTTTGGACTTGATCCTGTAGGTAGTGGAGACCAATCAATATCTCTTCTGGGTAGGGATAGCCTAATCAGAACCGTTTATGAAAAACAACTCAGGGAGCAGTGTGAAAAATTCTTGGGCAAAATTTATGAGATTAAACTTAATAGTGATAAATGTAAATTCCTCTTTTCAAAGATCAACTGTACTACCACCAGAGAGGTGTGACTTATCAGCCGTTCATGTGAAAAAGACCTCAGGGTTTCAGTTGACTGTAATCTCTGTATGAGTCAACAATATATCATGACTGCCACAGAAGCTAATGCAACCTTAGGCTATGTTCATAGAGTAATGTTTCAGAGGAGAGACTAGTCCTTCTATTGTGTTCTCTCATCAAAGCATAGCTAGAATATTATGTTCAGGTCAAGATATTCCTATTTAGAGAAAGCCAAGCAGAACTGGTGAGAGCAATTAGAAATCTCATTATATAATGAACAATTAACTTAGGATATTTTGCTTATGAGAGAGGATTTATGGATGTTCAGGAATTGCTAGCATTCTTTAGATGTTTGAAGAGGGATTAAATGGACTCTGATGCTTTCAGAAGGCAAGAATATGACCAAAGAAAGACTTTCTTAAAAACTGGATATATCCAAGAGACAGAGAGTTCCCTTGCGTTTCTCATCCCGTGAAATGTGTCAGCAAAGGTTGAGTGATCGTGTACAGATTTAAAGGTTTGTTTCAGGACTCTAGTGTCTCACCCACCTCTGAACACACCGATTATGCCATTGAGTGAGTAAATGACTAAGAAAATCCTTTACCTCCGAACTACTCCAATAGCACAGGTCCTGGGATGAGCACTGCTTAGCTAGTCACATCGTTCTTCCGGCTAGCTGGGCAGCATCCCCCTGTTTTGGTGTAACCTTTTTGGGGGATATCTCATTTTTGGCAAAGTGAATGGTCCTTAACCACTGAGCAAAAGGAAGTCACTTAACTGTTGAAGAAAGGGGAGGCAGGGGAAAAAGAAATGAGTCTCTACTCCCTGAGTCTCTATTTTACACTCATAGATGACATTTTATGTGTAGTTTATAATATCACTAGATGAAATGAGACAGCACAAGTACAGGAGTTGAAGGCCCACCTCTGGTCCTTCACCAGGCTCTGGTGGTTCCATCTCGAAGTTAGCTCTCACCTGCTCTGTCACCACTTTAGTTCAAGCTCCATTATCTTGCACTCGAACCTCTCAATAGCCTCTCTCTTTCAGTTAGGGGCCTCAGATTCTTCATTTGTAAATTGAATCAGTGTGAGAAAGAGTAAGACAGGGCATATATAAATGTGTTTTATAAATGGCTAAGTACTATATTAATACTAATTATTAATAATAATATAATTCAATTACATTATTAGTGGACTTTGGGGCCAGCTTATCTAGTCATTCAGCCAAATACGTGGGTTCCCACTATGTGTCTAGCACAATACCAAGCTCTGGGGATAGAGTAGTAAGCAAAAATAGACAAAATGCATTATAAAGCCTAGGCAATGACTTACAAAAAAAATTAGAGCACAAACCATTTGTGAGTTAGGGACTTTGCATATTAACACTGGCAACTGTCTGTCAGTATTTCCAAGAGCACTGAAGGTCTGTATTTTTGTTTAGTGCTTTTGGACAGACTGAGAACGTCAGCCTTGGTCATTTAATAGTAGATAAAGTGAATATAAAGAATTATATACTTGGTATTAAAGCAGTAGCCGAGTCATCTTCACAGGCAAAAATGGACTGGAAGGAATTAGATTTAGAGAAAAATGAACAAATCAGATGTATGAAGGGCACTTCATGTCTCTCCATTCCATATTTAGTCCTACATATCTACTGTGACTCTACAGATTCTTTTTAAACTATATTATGTCAAGTACAAGATAAGGAAATAAGTTTTTAAAGATATTTTTAGATGGCAATGTTACAGTAAGACATAAGTATGAGCTTAAAGGAAAATTTCTTATCAAAACTGAAAAAAATGTATCCATCTACACCTTGTTGGTATTTCAGACTCACGGAAGAATTTCCAAGTGATCCTAGTAAGAGGTTGCTCGGTAGCAAACTCAGAGTGAGCAAACAGGTTCCCAGCTCTTGTCTGGATTCCCTATTTGGACTTGCCTTCGTTCTTTTGTTAACAACATATACTCTTTGTGATTTTGTGTGGCAGATTTGTTGTTAATGATTTTAAAATAATATGCTTGAAAAAAATCTCTCTTGAGGTCCTGTTCGAGTTAAAGAGTTATATTTAAAAGATTATCAATTTGCAATGCTGTAAGCAGAACTCACACACACCTGTTTTCCTAGAACTTTAAAAAACATGCCCCAGGTGCCCATGGAAAGTCACAGTCAAGAGTTCAGTGATAAATTATTTCTGCTCCTTTTTAATTCTCCTTTTGAAAAAGTCCACTTGATAAAGCATTTAGCTACTTCTAGATGGTCTAGAGGTAACACGAGTGTAATTGGGAGGATATATTACCTATGGAGCTGGCCCACGGTACTGTTGTCCTCAAAGGCCATTTTAATCCCCTGGTCAGTTTCCAGCCAGTCACCTGCATTCTGCATTCAGTCATCAATTGCTTCTCCCTCACCCCTTCTCTCTGATGATGAGGAGAATGGGTTCTCCTTTGTTAGGAGCTACTGAATCTTTAGACTGTGTAAGCCTCTCCCACCCCGCTTTGTAACCTCAGCCTTACCTGTCAGTTTGCCTGTCACTTTAGTTGGCATGTAACCAGAAATATTATTTTTTTCATGAACTAAATAATACAATGACAGATGCTATGGAAATATGCAGATATCACGGCATTCTATTCAGATGTCAAGGTGATCTTTTCTTCCCCTTCCCCACCTCCCAAAACAATGACATTGGAACTGCAATCTTGCCTCCCTGTTTTACCATGATTGGAGATGGGTGCACAAGAGATTATGTGAATGGTATTCTCATAGAGAATTCATCTATTTCCTCTCATACTCGTATCCACTTGTCAACCCCATTTCTTCCCAAACTGCTATATTGTAAGTATTATAAATTTTTAAAAATCTGAATATGCTTAGGTTTACAGAAAAAACTTTGAAATGCAGTTGGATTAAATAAGATAAAATTAGAAAAAGGAATGCTCAGAAATTAAGAGTTGGTTTGACATCTTATGGAAGGAAAATATCGTCATCAGTAGCTTACACATATAAATAAAACTGAGGTCATTTGCGACTCAGCCATAGTTTAGAAACTATGTGATATGAGACACTGCAAATATTTTACCTGGCGAATTAAAGTTAAGTTGATGGCTGGCCTTAAATATTTGAAGGACTTCCTTATTGAAGATAAAATAGGCTTATTTTTGTATAGGTCCAAGACCAATGTTAGAAGTTACAGAGGACGGATCCTAGCTTAACACAGAGGAACTTTTTAATAATTAGAACCATTAAAAAAAATGAAACATGCTGCCCCATGAGGGTATGGGTTCTAGCAGAGAATGGATGGTTATCAGCTCTTCTAGAGGAAATGTCCTGCATTGAGAAATTTAGGTTAAATGGCCTTATGTTCTCTTCTGATTTCTAACAACATTTTGAGGTGTCTTCTAGCACCACTTCTGACAGAGCTCAGTTTTCAAGAATTAGGGGACAACTGACATCCTGTGGATTCTTGATTTTCTTATTCAGTTTTGTATCCAGAGTACCTAGCACAATGCCTGATACCGTGTTTCCTCAGTTAAGTAATGGTTGAATTAATAAATAAGTGATTCTTTTATTAAAAGGCTTAATGTAACAGAGACCTGGAATCTTAGAAACAAAAATGACACTGATGATAAGAGACACAATTAGAATTTATATTAGCAAGCTTGCAATCTATCAGTTGGAAATGCCTTTTTCTTCTCTAATGAATAAGAAAGAAATTCTCAAACACTGAAATGAGATTGAATTTGTTGGCCTGTTTTTCCTTAGACGTCAGAATTTCTATGTGAGCTTTTGCTCTGTAAACCCAATGATTTAAACATCCTGAAAAATTCTGTATTTCTAGCTCTTCTCTAAATAACCTCTACTCTGGAGCAGAAGGGAATATAGACTAATTTTAAAGAATTTATTGTTTTCTATTTTATGAATTTTATAAATTAGGGCACCAGTCTTTTAGTTGAATTGATTGTAACTCACTACATATAGGTCAAAGTAGAGAAAATAATATATGGAGGATTTTTTTGCTTTTTAAGCCAGTTACTGGTCTTTATTTCTGCAAGTCTCTCCTTCTCATCCAGCTTTCAGTTCTCTTCCTTAATTTAACTCTTGCAGCTAATCTTTATGTGTCAAACTAGAACTTAACGGGAAAAGGTATATGAGATTCATCTCTACTGGAAACATTTTTCATGGTAGTGATTAATCCTATCTTCAACGTCTCTGACAAGTAGAGGACAAAGTGGCCCTAGGCTACCCAAGTACTACAGTAATAGCAAACATTTGTCTGTGGTTTATAGAAAGTTGGGAGGTCCCTTTGAAGTCTATTTGTTTGGTAGCCAGGATCTCTCCACCAGGGTAACAGTGTTTAAAGTTTGATATTTTTTTAAACCTTAATCAGGACATTTTGGTTGTCTTGAATAAAAAGTTGAAAGTGCATTCTAGTGTAGGTTTGTATTATGGAAATCCCCCAATAGGCACACACATGTTCAACAAGAAAGCTAGTTTTAAAGTCAAACTAATTGCCAACTGTGGTTTTCTATGGCATCCAGCTAGGAAAAGTGTTTATTTTTAACATTATTATAATATTTTTAACAAAGTGTTTATTTTTAATGCATATATACATGCATTTTAATAAGGAAGATTAATCAAAGGAATAAACAGAAGGGGATAAAAACATTTTAGGCCTTTAACGTGAAAAAAAATGGCTGAAAGCTTTTGCCCCAATGGGTAATTTCATTCACATTTGGTCTTGTTAGGGTTTAAGAGTTGTCTTACTCTTTAAGAAGGGGATAAAAGAAAAGAAATATGTGTTTCTAGAAATGCAGATATAGTTAGACAGACCCAGAGAATTTCTGGATATTAATGACAATTGGATATTAACAATTTATCTTTTTTTCTAATGTGCTTAGATTTTATAAATAAACTAGAGATCCAAGGATGACTCTTTTAGTGCACTTCATTTAAAGGAATATCTCTGTTGTTCTGCTGTAGGAAAATTCACTTTTACTATATGCATAATTTCACATTATGCATTAAATTACCTTGATATCACAATTAAGTGACTGAAGCATAGAAGAGTGTAAATAGCTTTGTTCCACTCATGTTGAATGATAGCAGGGACAAAGTGAAATCCTAGGAACTTTTAATACAGTAAGTGAAACAGCCACCCAGAGCTGTTGTAATTTCATCTATTTTGGACAAAAAAGGATATCTGCAACACTATAGTTTTTGCTACTTATATACTAAGTACACCTCCAAATGCAACAAATTATATCAAAAGCAATTTCATTTGCAAGTTTCATTTGCTCAAGCGAAAAATCTCAAGTGGGATCCTCTACCCTTTAGGAAGGAAGCGGACATGGGTAGAGAAGAAATAAGAAAGAAAGAGTACTTATATTTAAGTATTCAAAGTGATCTCCTTAAAATCAGAAAAGTTTCTCCTTTTCTCTCATTTCTGATGCTTCAGAAGTTGCAACGTCTTAGAAGTTATCAGTTTGAAATGAGATTTCTGCTTCTTCTCCTGATGGAGTAACTGCTATGGCAGTTACCTTCCCACATTAAAAAAAAAAACAAAACTAGAAAACCAGAAAAAAAAAATCTGATACAATTGTTTCAGACATTGGACAACAGGCAGCATAAGACTGATTTCTGAGAGAGGGAGAACAAACATGACAAGCCCTGTGATTGCCCAGCTTACTAACAGGGCATCTCCAAACCACAGCACAGGAAGAGGAACCAGAGTCCAGTGGTCTCACGGAGTTGAAGAGACAAGAGATCAGTGCTGAAAGAAGCCAAAGCAGCTAGGATTTGTGGGGCAGAATACTGGAGTAGAAGGTGCAGCACAAAAAGAGAAATCTGGAGATCTGTACAAAGATCTCCTCAAATTGTTGGCAGAATACTGAGGTGCATATGTGTGAGCTAAAACTCTATGAGGGTGGGGAAAGAACAACCAGAAAGTAATAGCTAACTGAACAATTCCGAGTATTCCCACAAGGCAGGGAATAGTTCATGTTCCTACCATCCAAAGTGGGAAGTCCTCATAATTCACAGGTGCTGTGCAGTCCTTAGATGGTCTTAGCAGTGGGATTAAATTAGCCCTAGAATAAAAGCTAGACTGGATTCACCCTAACAAAAATTTAAAACAACCACAAAAATATTAAACTGATCCCAAGTAAATTTAACTGCATGTCAGAACAAAGTCTAATCCTTCTTAGAGAAATGCATCAAAATCCACCAACCAACAACATAAAATTCACAATGTCTTATGTTCAATCAAAAACTAACAGGCATGAAAATATCACTCCTGACTAGAAGAAAAATCAATTAATAGAATCACATCCAGAAATAACATAACTGGTAGAAAGGAGATAAGGGTGTTAAAGCAGCTATTATAAATATTCTTCACATGTTCAATAAATATTTGAAGACAGAAATAAATTATATAAAAAAGACCCAAATGGAACTTCCAAAGATAAAAAATGCAATATTGAGGGTGCCTGGGTGGCTCGGTTGTTAAGCAACTGCCTTCGGCCCAGGTCATCCTGGGATTGAGCCCCGAATTGGGCTCCCTGCTCCGCGGGAAGCCTGTTTCTCCCTTTCCCATTCCTCCTGCTTGTGTTCCTGCTGTCGCTATCTCTCTCGCTGTCAAATAAATAAATAAAATCTTTAAAAAAAAAAAGAAAAAGAAAAATGCAATATCTGAAATGAAAATGTACTACAAGGGATTAATAGCAGATGACATAGTGTAGAAGAAAAGATTGGTGAATCTGAGGGCAGAGTAATAGAAACTATAAATTAATGAAGCACACAGAGAAAAGAGAATTGAATAAAAAAGAGCATTGGTAAACTGTGGGACAATATTGAGTGGTCTAACATTCATGTAACTAAAGTCTAAAAGGAGAAACAAAGGACCAAAAAATTTTTAACAGGATAGTAGGTAAAATTTTTCCAAACTTGATAGAAACGATAAATCTACAGATCTAAGAAGCTCCATAAATCTCAAACAAAAGAATCATAAAGAAAATCATATCAAACAGGGTTGTTAAGGTGATTCAATGAAGAAAAGATAGTCTTTTCAACAAATGGTACTGGAATAATTGGACATCCATTTGCAAAAAAGAAAAAAGAAAAAAAGGGACCTCAATACTCAGTTCACATCATACAGAAAAATTAACTTGAAGTAGACTATAGACCTAAATGTAAGAGCCGAAACTATAAAATTTCTTGAAGAAAACATAGAAGAAAACACTTTTGACCTTGAGTGAAGCAAACATTTCTTAAATGGCATACAAAAAGCACATACCGTAAAAGGAAAATATTGATAAACCAAATTTCGTAAAAATTTAAAACTTTTGCTTTTAAGACACTCTTAAGAAAATGAAAAGACAAGCCACAGACTGGGAGAAAATATTTGCAAACCATATCTCTAAATATATATTTGCATATCAGAATTTATAAAGAATTCTTATAATTCAACAAGAAGAAAAACAGCAAGAAAAAAATATGGGCAAAAGATTTGAACAGACACTTCACCAAAGAAGATGTATGTCAAATAAGCAGATAAAAGATGCTCAACACCATTAGTCACCAGGGAAATGCACATTAAAGCCGCCACAATGAGATACTGTTTACATTCACTATCAAGCCTAAAATTAAGAAGACTGACAATACCAAGTGTTGATGAGGATGTATAACAACTAACACTTTCATCATACATTGCTAGTAGAGATGCAAAATAGTGCGATCACCTTAGAAAACTGTCTTGCAGTTCCTTATAAAGTTAATCATGTTCTTACCATACAACCTGGCAATTCCTCTCCTAAGTACCCATGAGAAATAACTTATGTTCTCACAATGACTTCTGTGTGAATGTCCATTGCACTTTTATTCGTAATAGCCCAAATCTGCAAATAACCCAAATGTCGAGCAACTGATGAATGAATAAACAAACTGCCAAAATTCTTCAATCACTTCTTTCTTGCTTCCATTTCCTTGTCCCCTATTCTTTCTTGAAAGCTCTACAAACTGTCCTTTATTCCATCTAGGCTCTCAAAAGTCTTCTGTGAGCCCGCCAAACCCCAAAATTTTTCGTCTTCTTTCTTGCCTCCTCAATGGCATTTGCCATTATTAATTACATTTTCTTTCTTTGCATTCTCACTTCCTTTGGCTCCTATAACAATGAATTTTCATTATTTTCCTACATTTCGCACTGATCTTTTTTTTTTTTTTTTTGGTATTATTTCTGGCTCGTCTCTTCCCTTCTGACCTCTAACTATGAGTGGCCCCTAAGGCTTAGCCTTTAGTTCTGAGTGTTTGTTCTGATACTCATTTCTTTGCCTCTCACGTGTGGCTGTTCTGCCCACCCTGCCCTCGCTGCTTTCACCGTGGTTCAGGCTCTTCCCTTTGTGAGATTTATTCTCCTGAAGGAAAGCTCTGATCATTTCACTCCCCCGATCACATGATTAAGACCTTCAATCATTCTATAACCAAACCAAGTTAGCTCTGATAGAATGGTAATAATCCTGAACTTGGATTCCAACAACCTGTGTTCAAATACTAGTTCTGCCACTTACTAACTAGGTGACCGTGGGCAAGTCAATGAACATCTTCTCAGAGTTTCTGTATCTGAAAAATAGGAATGAATAACACTATGCCATAGTTCTACTGTAAGGATGAATCGGGATAAATAAAAATACAGGCGGTTCATAAAATGTAAATCATTATTAAGCGTGAGTATGATCTTCTGATGAACACGTTAACCCTTATATGTGCCCAGCATTGGCTGTACAGCGGTGGGCAAGCAGACAAGGCCCTCTGCACATGGAGCTGACAGTCTAGAAAGGAATACAGCAATTAAAATAGACATGGTAAGTTTTAAGTCTGAAAGAAAAAATAGGTGCTTGAAGTAGCCCATAGGAAGAGCATCTCATCTAGGCTTGCAGGGGAGAGGAATGGTGAAGAAGGCTTCCTGAATAAGGTGGCATTTAAGATGACACCTAAAAGATAGGTAAGAGTGGGCCAAGTAAGGGAGTGGAGCAGTGCATGTCAATGACAAAGAGGTGTCAGGGGGAATAGCATGGGTAAAGGCCAGGAAGGGAGAGAGACCAAGGAGCTTTCTAGGAACAGAAAGGAGTTCAGTATGATTGGAGTATAAAGTTGAGTACAAAGAGAGGGAGCAAGAGTTGGAAGTGATGGGCAGTGAAAGCAGAGAGATTATGCGTGCAATTTCCAGCATAGATCAGGCAAACAGAAGGTATTGGTGATCCAGAATGAAGTAGAGGGTATTCTGAACTGTGGGCCAAGCAAGTCTGGTGATAAGAAACAGAGGTGATCAATACTGGGTAGTTACCCAGGTAGACAAACAATCAGCATCTGAAAGGCCCATCAATGAATCCTAGCCGCTGGGCTGCATTCACTGATAGGGCTCAAAGAAGGAAGATTGGCAAAAACAAGGCAGGTCCCCAGTAAAAGGCTATTAATCCATTATATTTACAGAGAACGGTGATTTTCAAGGCATTTCTACATCTGATACCTTTTAAAAATCTTCACTGCATCTCTGCAAGCCAATTGGAAGCAGGTATCATTACTTTTATCAAGGATACGTTAGTCACATCCATTACTAGAATAAAGGAGGCACTGTTAGTCCTATCCATTATTAAGATGACGAGTGGAGGTGTGATAAATCATACGTTATATTTTCTTTAATCCTACATTTTAAATTTAACTTTAATCCAGAATGGCTAGCTGCCAAACAAGTATAGAGTGGAGTATAGGAGAAAAATCATTAAATTGGAAGTCAGGAAACTGGGTTCTAGTCATAGCTCTGTCACAAACCTGTTGGTTGACCTTTGGCAAGTCACTTTAAGTACTCTGCGCCTCAGTTTCCTCTAGTTGGACTAGATCATTGATTGGCAAGGACTTTTCTGACACTCAAATCCTGTGACTACATGTACTGAGGGAAAAGGAAAAGCTAAGATTCCAAATGTATTGGAGAATTTTATATTTTATTTTTAGCCCCAATCTTTATTTTTATTTTGGTCTTCTGTCTAGTTTCTTGTCCCTCCTTGCAGTTCTGTCACTTCCCTAGCCCCTGAAGATATTTAAGAAGCTGCCTTTCATCACTTTAGAACTGTAAATATGCCCTTGAAACATGCAAAGAGGCTTTTGTGTACTTCCAAATCGAGGTTATTATCGTACAAGTAAGTCACTTGAGTGCACTGCATTCCTCAGCTTGCTCCATTGAAAGCTTTATTAGGTTATATTGTCCTCTCTTAGAAGGACTAGTTGAGTAGATAAGACTCTCCCACTTTAAAAGGTGGGCTATCTGATGAAACAGGGTGCCTAATGTTCCAGAGTATAAGCAAAAAGGATTTTGGTCCTGCCCAAAAGACAGACACACTTCTCAAGACAAGTAGGTGCTCCACTTAAAGTGGCATAGTCAAGGACGAATGTTCTAAAATTAAACCAACCAGCTGCTCAGCTGCAGACGCCCACCTGTCAATTTTGCTGTCTTCTCCTTGTCCAGGTTTCTCTCTCCATGAAACCCAAACTCCCACTCACCGCAACCCTTTAAAAGCTAAAACATCACATACTTTCCCAAAGGTGCCTATCCAAAAAAGCAGAAAGTACTGTTTCAAGAACATATTACGGTACACGTACTCATTCAAAGAGTCTATGCTCTTTCATCTCAAATACCTACAACTTCAACTTAAATGGTGCCAACAACTGGCTTCAGAAGTCTGTTAATATAAAACCTTCCTTGTTAGTGGGGTGACAATACAAAACTGGAATGCGTGAATCCTACTAAATTTCAGGAACTTGGTATTTAATATCAAGTTTGATATTAAATAAACAGTAGATAACAGAGCTTGATAAACAGTAGAAATGGAAACAAATATATCAGTTTCCATGCTTAGGTCCTAGGTATACCATCCACCTAACAATAAACAACAGAACAATTGTCAATGTGTAGCAAGATTCAACTGAATTAACCAGATGCTATTTGTAAACAACTAGTAAACAACCACATAAAACAAATGAATACAATTGGAAATGTTTCTCAATATACATGTTATTCTAACTGGGCTTAAATAGAGTAAGGAAGAACTGTGATTATTTTTCTTGTATAGAAATCATTTTTACTGGGTACCTGGGTGGCTCAGTTAGTTGGGTCACTGCCTTTAGCTCAGGTCATGATTCTGGAGTCCCGGCATCGAGTCCCGAGTCCCGGCATGGAGTCCCGCATCGGGCTCCCTGCTCAGCAGGGAGTCTGCTTCTCCCTCTGACCCTCCCCCTCTCATGCTCTCTCTCTCTCATTCTTTCTCTCTCAAATAAGTAAATAAAATCTTAAAAAAAAAAAGAAATCATTTTTACTGTTGAGGTGATTTGTCTTTTTATTAGATTATATTAGGCCAGAGTTCCAGGATTCCTTTCTAAATGTGTTGCTGTCATTCTGCGGTTGGTGTAAGTTTATTCCTGAAAATACATTATTCAAATTTGGCACTCAAAAAGTATTTTAATACTTATTAATATTAAATTCATTTTTTCTATAAAGTAAAATTTCACTAGTCATTTTGGACACGGTATAAGGTTAGCATACAGTAAGATATTTTGTAAGATAATAGATTTATTGTGAAGTACTATGTATCTAGTATTTTCTCTGATGAATAAAATGCAATTATACAAATAAATTTTATTATATTTATATTATTATTCTTATGTCACAAAATTAAAATAAACCTGTCTTAACATAATTCTATAATGACTCACTCCTTCAATACATATTTTTTTAAGATTTATTTGAGGGGCGCCTGGGTGGCTCAGTCATTAAGCGTCTGCCTTCGGCTCAGGTCAAGATCCCAGCGTCCTGGGATCAAGCCCTGCATCCGGCTCCCTGCTCCACGGGGAAGCCTGCTTCTACCTCTCTCACTCCCCCTGCTTGTGTTCCCTCTCTCACTGTGTCTCTCTGTCAAATAAATAAAATCTTAAAAAAAAAAAAGATTAAAAAAAAAAACCACTCCTGGTTTCCGCTCAGGTCGTGATCTCAGGGGCATGAGATTGAGCCCTGCGTTGGGTTCTGTGCTCAGCATGGAGTCTGCTTGAGATTCTCTCTCCCTTTCCCTCTGCCCCTCCCACTGTGCTCTTTCTCTTTCACTCTCTCAAATAAATAAATCTTTTTTTTTTTTTTAAGATTTTATTTATTTGACAGAGAGACACAGTAAGAGAGGGAACACAAGCAGGGGGAGTGAGAGAGGTAGAAGCAGGCTTCCCCGTGGAGCAGGGAGCCCGATGCGGGGCTCGATCCAAGGACGCTGGGATTTTGACCTGAGCCGAAGGCAGATGCTTAATGACTGAGCCACCCAGGCACACCGGGCAATAGTTATTTTAAATAAAGTGAAATGGAAAACAAGGCCCCTTGGCAATTCTGAAAGTTAAGAAAATTCTGTATTTGACGTGCATTTCCCTGGTGACTAATGGTGTTGAGCATCTTTTATCTGCTTATTTGACATACATCTTCTTTGGTGAAGTGTCTGTTCTAATCTTTTGCCCATATTTTTTTCTTGCTGTTTTTCTTCTTATTGAATAAACTTACAAAATTTAGATGCTTATATTTTAAATTATTTTTCACATTTCTTAGTTTAAGATGCCAATAAGAAAACTAATTTTTTTTTCCAGAGTTTTTAATCTAAATCTAACCATACTTCCAGCTTTATTATCAGACTTCCAGGGGACGCCTGTGTGGCTCAGTCAGTTAAGTGTCTGCCTTTGGCTCAGGTCATGATCCCAGAGTCCTGGGACCATCCCTGGGGTGGGCTCCCTGTCAGCAGGGAGCCTGCTTCTCCCCCTCTCTCTGCCCCTCCCCCCCAACTCATGCTCTCTCTGTCAAATAAATAAAATCTTTAAAAACAAAACTTGCAATATGTCATTTCTATGAAATTTTTATATAAAAATAAGGGCTTGGGGCACCTGGGTGGTGCAGTCAGTTAAGTGACCGACTCTTGGTTTCTGCTCAGGTCAGGATCTCAGAGTCCTGGGATCAAGCCCCACATCAGACTCCATGCTCTGCACAGAGTCCACTTCAGATTCTCTCTCCCTTTCCCTCTGCCCCTCCTGCTCATGCTGTCTCTCTCTTTCTCTCTCAAATAAATAAATAAATCTTTAAAAAAATAAGGGCTTAATCCAGTTACAGTTTTATAAATTGTACTTCAGAAAACTTAGGGTGTTTTAGATTTTAGTTCTTAGCCAATATGCAGTAATAAGAACCAGACCAACTCCACTGCCTGAAACAACTAAAAAAAATGGACAAAATACATGAAACAACTGTTTTCAGATTTTAGACATCACCAGCAGAGAACAGTAATCCCTGAGAGAACAGAAGCAAATGAGGTAAGCCCTATGATTGTCCCAGTTTACTACCTAGAGAGAGCTTCCAGGCTGGGTGCAGAGAGCAGGAACCTAGGAGGAGCCTAGTGGATTTTTTAAATTAAAGAGCTGAGAGTCTGGGAAGGAAAGATGGCTAGAGTTTGCAGGGCAGAGTACCAGAGAGGAGAGCAATGCATGGGAAGAGACTTCCAGAGATCCACAGATGGTCCCTCTCAAGTCTTGAGATGAGTACTGATCAACACATTTGTATAGGAAAACTACCTGAGGCCAGAAAAAGAACTATGCTAAAAGAGAGAGGGAGCAAATCGTCAGAGGTCATGTAGGACCAGGAATAGTCAGCCAGAGTGGAAAATCTTGTAATTCAACCTTGTAATGCATCAGTAATTAGAAGGGTATTGCTTCAATAAAAGGGCAGAATTAGCCCTATACTAAAGGATACATTGGTTCCACCTAACAAAACTTAAAAGCAAGTCTCAAAAGGATTAAGCTATTTTCAAGTAATCTAACTGCATCCCAGAAAGAAGCTCAAGAATACAAAAATATTCAGCATTCAACAAAATAAAAATCACAGTGTCTTGCAGCCAACCAAGCCATGCAAAATAACAGGACAATACAGCTCATAATAAATATGAACATTAATACAAACAGATCCAAAAATGACGCAAATGATGGAATTAGTAGTCAAGAACATTATAGCAGTTATTATAACTATGTTCCTTATGTTCAAGAGTGTAGAGAAAAGACTGACCGTGTTAAGCAGAGCATGAAAAATATAGCAAAAATCTAAACTGAACTTCCACTGTTGAAAAAATGGAATGTCTGAGATGAAAAATATATTGAATGGGATTAGTAGAAGAGATTTGTGAAGTTCAATACATAGTAATAAAAATGATTCAATATGAAACACGGGGGGAGAAAGACAGAAAAATAATCAATGAGCTGAGGAACAATTTCAAGCAGTCTAATATATGTGTGGTTGGAGTTCACAAAGGAGAGAGGAGAAAGGAAGGGAGAGAAAGAAAGAAGGAAAGAAAGAGAGAGAGAAAGGAAGGAAGGAAGGAAGAAAAGAAAAGAAAGAAAAAAGAAGAAAGAAAGGAAAGAAAGAAAGAAAGAAAGAAAGAAAGAAAGAGAAAAGAAAGAAAGAGAAAGAAAGGCTCTAATTTTTCTAAATTTGATTGTAACTATAAATCCACAGACCTAAAGTACAACAAACTTTAAACACAGAAACAAGAGGAAAACTACACCCAAGGCACATCATAATCAATTTGTTTAACAAGGAATAATAAAGAGAAAATCTTAAAGCAGCCAGAGGAAAAAATAACTCATGATGAACAAAAGAACAAATGTAAGGCTGAAACCTTTTTGACATAAACAATGCAAAGCAAAACACAGTGGGGCAGGATCCTAAAAGTACTGATAGAAAAAAAAATTGTCAACCTACAATTCTATACCCAGTAAAAATATCTTTCAAAAATGAAGATGAAACAAAAACTTTTTCAGACATAGAAAAGCCAAAAAAAAAAAAAAAAAAGTTCATTAGCAGCAGACTTGCATTGCAGGAAATACTAAAAGAAGTCCTTCAGACAGAAGAAAAACGATACCAGATGGATATCTGGATCTACACTAAGGAATGAAGATCATCAAAAAGGGGAAATAGGTGGATAAACATAAGGTACTTTTTTTCTTATTTTTAAAATCTCTTTGAAAGATAATTGAGGGACACCTGGCTGGCTCAATCAGTAGAGCATGTGACTATTGATCTTGGGGTCATGAGTTTGAGCCCCACATCGGGGATAGAGTTTACTTAAAAAAATAAACATAAATAAAGATAATTGACTTTTTAGAGCAAAAATATTAACAATGTGTTATGAAGTTTAAATTATATAAAGAAGTCAAATATGTGACAACAATGGAGCCGTGGTTGAGAGGAGGAAAAGGGAGTATACTGTTCTAAGTTTCTTATGCTATATGTGAAGTAACAAATATTACCTAAGGGTAGACTGTGTTAAGTTAAAGATGTATACTATAAACTCTAAAGCAACCACTGTTTTTTGAAAAAGTTACAACTAATAAAAAAGGAAATAAAAAGGACCCTAAAGTAGTCAATCCAACAGAAGATAGAAAAAACAAAGAGGAGTAGAATATAAAACAAAAACCAAGATGGCAGATTTAAACACAGCCATATCAACAATCACATTAAATGTAAAAGGTCTAAACACTCCAATTAAAGGCATAGGTTATCAGATTGGATAAATTTTTTTAAAAGCTGCAACTGTAAGAAATTCACTTTGTTTTTTTTTAAGTAGGCTCCACACCCAGCATGGAGCCCAGTGCAGGGCTTGAACTCAGGACCTTGACATCAAGACCTGAGCTGAAATCAAGAGTTGGACAGTTAACTGACTGAGCCACCCAGGTGCCCCAAGGAATTCACTTTAAATATAAAGACAACAGGGTTGTGAGATCAAGCCCCGTGTCGGGCTCTGCACTCATCAGGGAGTCTGCTTGAGATTCTCTCCTCCTCCCTCTGCCCCTCCCACCGCTCTCTCTAAATAAATAAATAAATAAATAGAATATTTTTTTTAAGTTTTTTTTTTTTGTAGTTTTTAATTTTATTATGTTATGTTAGTCACCATACAATACATCATTAGTTTTTGATGTAGTGATCCACGATCCATTGTTTTCCTATAACACCCAGTGCTCCATGCAGTACGTGCCCTCCTTAATACCCATCACCGGGCTAACCAATCCCCTCTCCCCCCTCCCCTCTAAAACCCTGTTTGTTTCTCAGGTCCATAGTCTCTCATGGTTCATCTCTCCCTCCAATTCCCCCCGCCCATTTTTCCCTTCCTTCTCCTAATGTCCTCCATGTTATTCCTTATGTTCCACAAATAAGTGAAACCATATGATAATTGACTTTCTCTGCTTGACTTATTTCACTTAGCCTAATCTCCTCCAGTCCCATCCATGTTGATGTAAAAGTTGGGTATTCATCTTTTCTGATGGCTGAGTAATATTCCATTGTATATATGGACCACATCTTCTTTATCCATTCATCTGTTGAAGGGCATCTCAGCTCTTTCCACAGTTTGGCTATTGCGGACATTGCTGCTATGAACATTTGGGTGCATATGGCCCTTCTTTTCACTACATCTGTGTCTTTGGGGTAAATACCCAGTAGTGCAATTGCTGGGTCATAGGGTAGCTCTATTTTTAAATTTTTGAGGAACCTCCACACTGTTTTCCAAAGTGGCTGTACCAACTTGCATTCCCACCAACAGTGTAAGAGGGTTCCCCTTTTCCCACAACCTCTCCAACATTTGTTGTTTCTTTCCCTGTCCATTTTGGCCATTCTAACTGGTGTAAGGTGGTATCTCAGGGTGGTTTTGATTTGGATTTCCCTGATGGCTAATGATGATGAACATTTTTTCATGTGTCTGTTAGCCATTTGTATGTCTTCTTCAGAGAAGTGTCTGTTCATCTCTTCTGCCCACTTTTTGACTTGATTATTTGTTTTTTGGGTGTTGAGTTTGAGAAGTTCTTTATAGATTTTGGATACCAGCCCTTTATCTGTAGTGTCATTTGCAAATATCTTCTCCCATTCTGTGGGTTGCCTCTTTGTTTTGTTGACTGTTTCCTTTGCTGTGCAGAAGCTTTTTATCTTGATGAAGTCCCAAAAGTTCATTTTTGCTTTTGTTTCACTAGCTTTTGGAGATGTATCTTGAAAGAAGTTGCTGTGGCCGATGTCAAAGAGGTTACTGCCTATGTTCTCTAGGATTTTGATGGATTCCTGTCTCACACTGAGGTCTTTCATCCACTTTGAGTTTATCTTTGTGAATGGTGTTAGAGAATGGTCGAGTTTCATTCTTCTGCATGTGGCTGTCCAATTTTCCCAGCACCATTTATTGAAGAGACTGTCTTTTTTCCATTGCATGTTTTTTCCTGCTTTGTCTAAGATTATTTGACCATAGAGTTGAGGGTCCATATCTGGGTTCTCTATTCTGTTCCATTGGTCTGTATGTCTGTTTTTGTGCCAGTACCATGCTGTCTTGGTGATCACTGCTTTGTAATATAGCTTGAAATCAGGCAACGTGATGCCCCCAGCTTTGTTTTTCTTTTTCAACATCTCCTTGGCGATTCGGGGTCTTTTCTGATTCCATACAAATTTTAGGATTGTTTGTTCCAGCACTTTGAAAAATGTCATTGGAATTTTGATCGGGATGGCATTGAAGGTATAGATTGCTCTGGGTAGCATAGACATTTTAACAATGTTTATTCTTCCGATCCATGAGCATGGAATATTTTTCCATCTTTTTGTGTCTTCTTCAATTTCTTTCATGAGTGTTTTGTAGTTCCTAGAGTATAGATCCTTTACCTCTTTGGTTAGGTTTATTCCGAGGTATCTTATGGTTTTTGGTGCTATTGCAAATGGAATCATTTCTTTAATTTCTCTTTCTACAGTTGCGTTGTTAGTGTATAAGAAAGCAACTGATTTCTGTGCAGTGATTTTGTATCCTGCCACATTACTGAATTGCTGGATGAGTTCTAGTAATTTGGGGGTGGAGTCTTTTGGGTTTTCCACATAAAGTATCATGTCGTCTGCGAAAAGAGAGAGTTTGACTTCTTCTTTGCCAATTTGAATACCTTTTATTTCTTTTTGTTGTCTGATTGCTGTTGCTAGGACTTCTAGTACTATGTTGAACAACAATGGTGAGAGTGGGCACCCTTGACGTGTTCCTGATCTTAAGGGAAAGGCTCTCAGCTTTTCCCCATTGAGGATGATATTCGCTGTGGGTTTTTCATAGATGGATTTTATGAGCTTGAGGAATGTTCCCTCTATCCCTATACTCTGGAGAGTTTTAATCAGGAAAGGATGTTGTATTTTGTCAAATGCTTTTTCTGCATCAACTGAGAGGACCATATGGTTCTTCTCCCTCCTCTTATTAATGTGTTCTGTCATATTGATTGATTTGCGAATGTTGAACCACCCTTGCATCCCGGGGATAAATCCCTCTTGGTCGTGGTGGATGATCCTTTTAATGTATTGTTGGATCCTATTAGCTAGGATTTTGTTGAGGATTTTGGAATCCATATTCATCAGGGATATCAGTCTGAAATTCTCCTTTTTGATGGGGTCTTTGCCTGGTTTGGGGATTAAGGTAATGCTGGCCTCATAGAATGAGTTTGGAAGCTTTCCTTCTGTTTCTATTTTTTGAAACAGCTTCAGTAGAATAGGTATTATTTCTTCTTTGAATGTTTGGTAGAATTCCCCAGGGAATCCATCAGGCCCTGGACTCTTGTTTTTTGGGAGGTTTTTGATCACTGCTTCAATCTCGTTACTGGTTATTGGCCTATTCAGGTTGTCAATTTCTTCCTGTTTCAGTCTTGGCAGCTTATAGGTTTCCAGGAAGGCCTCCATTTCATCCAGATTGCTCAGTTTATTGGCATATAGTTGTTGATAATAATTTCTAATAATTGTTTCTATTTCCTTGGTGTTAGTCGTGATCTCTCCCCTTTCATTCATAATTTTATTAATTTGGGTCCTTTCTCTCTTCTTTTGGATAAGTCTGGCCAGTGGTTTATCAATCTTATTAATTCTTTCAAAGAACCAACTTCTACTTTCGTTGATCTGATCTACTGTGTTTCTGGTTTCTAATTCATTGATTTCTGCTCTAATTTTAATTATTTCTCTTCTAATGCATGGCTTAGGCATCATTTGTTGCTTTTTCTCTAGTTCTTTAAGGTGTAGAGTTAGTTGGTGAATTCGGGATTTTTCTATTTTTTTGAGTGAGGCTTGGATGGCTATGTATTTCCCCCTTAGGACCGCCTTTGCAGTATCCCATAGGTTTTGGACCGATGTGTTTTCTTTCTCATTGATTTCCATGAATTGTTTAAGTTCTTCTTTGATTTCTTGGTTGACTCAAACATTCTTGAGCAGAGTGGTCTTTAGCTTCCAAGTGTTTGAATTTCTGCCAATTTTTTTTTTGTGATTGAGTTCCAGTTTTAGAGCATTGTGGTCTGAGAATATGCAGGGAATAATCTCAATCTTTTGGTATCGGTTGAGACCTGATTTGTGACCCAGGATATGGTCTATTCTGAGAAAGTTCCATGTGCGCTCGAGAAGAATGAATATTCTGTTGTTTTAGGGTGGAATGTTCTGTAAATATCTATGAGGTCCATCTGGTCCAATGTATCATTCAAAGCTCTTGTTTCCTTGTTGATTTTCTGCTTAGATGATCTGTCCATTGCTGAGAGTGGAGTATTGAGGTCTCCTACAATTAACATATTGTTATCAATATGACTCTTTATTTTGGTTAACAGTTGGCTTATGTATATGGCTGCTCCCATGTTAGGGGCATAGATATTTACAATTGTTAGATCTTCTTGTTGGATAGACCCTTTAAGAATGATATAGTGTCCTTCTGGGTCTCTTATTACAGACTTTAGTTTAAAATCTAATCTGTCTGATATAAGAATTGCTACCCCAGCTTTCTTTTGAGGTCTGCTGGCATGGAAGATAGATCTCCATCCCTTCACTTTCAGTCTGGATGTATCTTTAGGTTCAAAATGAGTCTCTTGTAGACAGCATATGGATGGGTCCTGTCTTTTTATCCAATCTGCAACCCTGTGCCATTTTATGGGAGCATTTAGGCCATTCACGTTGAGACTGATTATTGAAAGATATGAATTAATTGTCATCATGTTGCCTGTGAAGACGTTGTTTTTATAGATTGTCCCTGTAAATTTCTGTTGTAGATCACTCTTGGGGTCTTTCTCCTTTTATAGAACCCCCCTTAATATTTCTTGCAGGGCCGGCTTAGTGGTCACATATTCTTTCAACTTCTGCCGGTCGTGGAAGCTCTGCATCTCTCCATCCATTCTAAATGAAAGCCTTGCTGGATAAAGTATTCTTGGCTGCATGTTCTTCTCATTTAGTACCCTGAATATGTCTTGCCAGGCCTTTCTGGCTTGCCAGGTCTCTGTGGATAGGTCTGATGTTATTCTGATGTTCCTCCCTCTGTACGTAAGGAAGCTCTTCCCCCTAACTGC
Organism: Halichoerus grypus; assembly: GCF_964656455.1. Lineage (NCBI taxonomy): Eukaryota > Metazoa > Chordata > Mammalia > Carnivora > Phocidae > Halichoerus > Halichoerus grypus. The sequence continues at coordinate 154,293,827 of NC_135717.1, read as the reverse complement.
CCTTAAGATGGTTTCCTTGGTTCTAAGATTTGCAAGTTTTACTATTACATGCCGGGGTGTTGGCCTGTTTTCCTTGATCTTAGGAGGGGTCCTCTCTGCCTCTAGGACTCGAATGTTTGTTTCATTCCCCAGATTAGGGAAGTTCTCAGCTACGATTTGCTCAAAGACATCTTCTAGCCCTCTCTCTCTCTCCACTTCCTCCGGGATTCCAATTATTCTGACATTGGAATGCCTCATGGTGTCACTTACTTCTCTGATTCTATTTTCATGGATTCTGAGTTGTTTTTCCCTGGCCTCCTCTTTTCCCTTTTTATCTATTATACTGTCTTCCAGATCGCTTATTCTCTCTTCTGTCTCAGTTACCCTAGCTGTTAGATTATCTAGATTGGATTGGATCTCATTGATAGCATTTTTAAGTTCTGCCAATTCACCTTTTATTTCTGCCCTTAGAGACTCTATGTTGCCATTAATTGATTTCTCCATTCTAGCCATTGTCTTCACAATTGCTAGCCTGAATTCCATCTCTGACATCTTGGTTATATCTGCATCCATTTGTAAATCTGCAGCATAAGTCATAATCTCTGAGTCTTTTCTGTTTTGGGGGCTCCTCCTCCTAGTCATTCTGTTGATGGGTGTTTGAGGGAATGTATAGGGTCCAAATTATTGACCAGAACCCAAGCAAGATGCACCTGTTTTCTTGGGACCTTAGGGTTGCTGGCCTCTTGTTTTCCCAGCCTGTCTTCTGCGGGAGGGGCCTGCCGCGCTGTTACTCAGGCAACCCTGTTTGGGCGGAGTTGCCCTGCGCTCCTGTGGCGGGGGATGGGCTCAGTGGGAATCAGTCTTTGGGGCTTTTGTTCTCTGGCGCCTTTCCCTGGCGGCTTTCCGCGTCTCTTCCGCGAGTCAGAGCAGACGAGACCGTTTCCAATCCTCTGCCTCAGAGCAGAGAGACCGCAGTCTGTTCTTCAGTGAGCCCTCCAGGCCACACTGTCTCCGTTTCTGTCTGTGCTGCTATAAACTGCAGCGTCCTGGGTTGTGCGCCCCTCTGCAGCGCCCCCAGTCCTGCCTCCAGGTCGGGGCATGTCTCTGCCCTTTGTGCTTCTAAAACCGCCAGCCGCTCCCAATTCGCGCGCGCGCAACTCCGCCGCTTGGGGTCCTGTCCCGGGGACTGCAGTTCGCGTGCGGGCGACTCCGCCGCTCGGGGTTTCCACCCCTGGGGGGTTGCAGTTCACCGGCGCGACCCCGGCACACCAGGTTTCCGTCTCGGAGGCTGCAGTTCGCGTGCACGCGACCGTCGCTCCGGGTTTCTGTCCGGGCGGCTGCGGTTTGCGTGCGCGCGACCCCGCGGGTCTGGTCCTCCACCCCGGGGGCTGCCCTAAAGTCCTTTCCCGACGATACCAGTCTGCGAGTCTGTGCCCGTCCGCAGCGCGCGAGGCTGTCACTCACCGGCGGTGTAGGATCCCCGCGTCCAGGCACCCTCCCGCTGCCGTTTATCCTCCGATATCTGCCCGCAGAATCACAGCTCTCCACTTCGTACCTCAAAACCAACCGCCTGTGATATTCTGTTTGTAGAGATCCAGATCTTCTTACATCTCAGGCTGGTTTCGTGGGTGCTCAGAGTGATCTGGTAGATATCCAGCTCAATTCCGGGGACCAGTTGAAATAGGGTCCCGTACTCCTCCGCCATCTTTCCCCCCTCTATAAATAAATAGAATCTTTAAATACAAAGACATAACTCAGTTAAAAGTAAAAGAATGGAAAAAGATATACTATGTTGACCCTCACCAAAGGAAAGCTTATGGTAGTGGCTATATTATTGTTAGAGAAAGTGGATTTCAGATCAAAGAATATTACCAGAGATAAAGAGGGACACTTCATATTGATAAAGGAGCTAATCCATCAAGAGGATATAACAGTCCTAAATGTTAATGCACCTAAGAGCAAGGCTTCAAAATACATGAAGCAAAAACTGCAAAAAGAAACAGATGAGTCAATAAATACAGTGAGAGTTTTCCAGATCTTTTTCCTAGAAAAATTCATAGAACAAGTAGAGAAAATCAGTAAGGATACAGAAGATTTGATTAACAGTGTCAACCAACTTGACCTAATTAACATCTATATAACCACCAAAAACAGTAGTATACACAATCTTTTTAAGGGCATAAGGACCATTTATCCAGATAGACCATAAAGCAAATACGGATAAATGTAAAAGAATCAAATCATACAAAGTATGTTCTCTGACCACAAAGAAATTAAATTAGTAATCAATAACAGGAGGTACCAGGGAAATCCACAAATATTTGGAAATTAAATAACATACTTTTGAATAACTTATGGGTCAAAGAAGAAATAAAAAGGGAAATTAGAAAGGATTTTGAACTGAAAACGCAACATATCAAAATTTATGGGATGCAACTAAAGAAGTATTTGGTGGGGAAGGGAAGGCCTCATATCAATGATCTACAGTTCTGTTTTAAGAAACTAGTAAAAGAAGAGAAATTAAACCCAAAGTAAGGAGAAGAAAGTAATAAAGATAAAAGCAAAAATGAAATAGAAAAACATGAGAGAAAGTCATTGAAAGTAAAGCTGCTTTTTTGAGAACATGAAGATTCAAGAATTTTAAAAAACCATTAAAGAACCATTGCAGTTATGATCCTAAAAGCTTCCATTTTTAGTAAATAAGAAAAGTAGACCAGAAACCATGGAAAAGACCTAATATTTCTTTTTTTTTTTTTTTTTAAGATTTTATTTATTCATTTGACAGAGAGAGACACAGTGAGAGAGGGAACACAAGCAGGGGGAGTGGGAGAGGGAGAAGCAGGCTTCCTGCCAAGCAGGGAGCCCGATGTGGGACTTGATCCCAGGACCCTGGGATCATGACCTGAGCTGAAGGCAGACGCTTAACGACTGAGCCACCCAGGCACCCAAGACTTAATATTTCTATGTGTTTGTGTGCTTGATCATGCCTGCCTAATCCATTTTCTTAAGAATATGAAAAGATCTTGTGTGCTAATGAAGAGAAGGAATCCATAAAACCATTTGAAATGTATTACATATTTTTACATAGATATTTATACATATATGTGTGTGTTCATACACTTTTCATCAAGAGTGCAGAACTTGTGGTAAGAACATTTTGCTTTTTTTATTCTTCTAAATCCTATTCCCTATTTGGCTTCTCCTTTTTAAAAATACTATTTGGAAAAACACTTCATTCATTTATTCATTCAATGTAATTATGAAATGCTATAATATGCCAGAGACTGTGGGACATGCTGGGGGACACAGCTGTTAACCAGACAAACAAGATCCCTGCCCACTGAGAAGATTCTATTATGTGATACAGAGAAGTAAATAGGCAATAACACGTACTAGTGTGAAAGTGCTGTCACGGAAAGACAAGTGCCAACAGAGTCCACAGATGGGTAATCAGCTTGGACCTGAAATATTCCTCAAGCTAGTAGCTAAAAAGAATTTTTTAAATGTGATAACTACGTTTCTTGGGTTACTGTGATCCAATAACATATGCAATAACATTTTAGTTATGGAGCAACATGTAAGGTATGAGTTTGATACTAAAAGAACCTCTTTACTACTATGTACCTAATATTTACTCTACTTCTTATTCTGTTCATACTGTGTTAATAGTCTGTTGAAAGTTTCATATCAGAGTAAAAGTAAGACATATGGAATGCTATTTTAACTAATTCTGAGTATTAATGAGAGTTAGAAAAGAAAGAGCATATAGGTAATTCTAACCCGTTCAGAACTTTTTAAGGATCTCTTTGTTACACTTGGGCATAAGAAATGGCAGAAACTAAGCCAAAAATCCAGATCCTTAGGCAAAGTTTGAGGGATTCCAGGCTTAGAAAGTGAGGCAAGACCAGAGAAATGTGAAGATTCCAAAGATTAGGTAGGAAAGGGTCTGTGATTCAGAGATGTTTTTAAATTATGCATTTCATTTAAAACACTGATTTCACATTTGGAAGTGTATCTTCGGGATATTATTATAAACTTCTGCATTTTAGCTTGTTCACTGTAGTTAGTTATATGGAAAAGTTGGAAACAACCTAGATGCCTAAGAACAACAGCCTGGTTAAATAAATTATGTCATATCCACACAATGGATTTCTAACCAGATTTTTAAGTAATGTAGCAGTGTTTCTCAAATTTTATTGTGAATCAGAATCATCCGGAAGGCTTGTTGAAACCCAGATTGCTCGGCCCCACCTCCAGAGTTTCGGATCAGTCAGCCTGGTATAGGGATAAAGAATTTGCATTTCTGGGAAGCCTGTGTGGCCCAGTTGGTTGAGGGTCTGACTCTTGGTTTTAGTTCAGGTCATGATCTTGTGGTCGTGGGATCAAGCCCTGAGTCAGGCTCTGCACTCAGCACAGAGTCTGCTTCAGATTCTCTCTCCCTTCTGCTCTCGCTCACTCTCTCATAGATGATAGATAGATAGATAGATAGATAGATAGATAGATAGATAGATAGATAGATAGAATTTGCATTTCTAACTAGTTGCCAGGTTTGATAACTGATGTTGTTGGTCTGGGGGCCACACTTCGAAAACCACTGATGGAGAGTTATTTTCATTGAGTCGGAAAAAATTCACAAGGCATTGTTAAGTTGAAACAAAGCTGTTTACATTATATTCTATACGTACATATACAGAAGTGTAGATGGGAACATATTGTGGAGTTGGTATTATTCCTGGTTGTCTTTGGGATCTCATTGTAGATTCTTAATGTCGCCTACATTCTGAGTGACAGGTTTCTCTGTAAGGAGAGTATTAGCCACTGAAACATAATCAACTTCCTTAATTTGAAAAATAAGATCAGGAAGTCCTGGTCAATAGCACTAACAAGCTGGAAACATCAAAGCAGGCTTGGTCTTAGATCCCCTCTGTCTTCTGTGTCTTGTCAGGAATGTCTCTTCAGAAGCAGTCATAGACAGAGGAGCAGTGATGGGCTCACAGATATATCCTGTTCCTGATGGGGACAAAACCAGAAGAGGCTGGTGTTACAGGAGGGCTTCTACGCTTTTTCTTACTTCATTTTAGTTGTGCCACGCAGGCTTCTTCTGGAGATGTTTGAAGAAAAACTGGGTGGGACCCAAAGGGCGACCTGCCAGAAGCCTGAAGCATCTGGATTGGCGCACTCTTTGTTTCCTGACGCAGGGTAGATCCATTTCCCAGAGTATCAGATTAAGGCGTCTCCTTTCTGGAAAAAAGATTTCATGGTTTAAATTCCCGTTGACTTTTGTGTCTGTGGCACTTTGCTGTCTCCGTTCCAGCATGCAGCCTCGGGGGTCATGATGTCCCTAGCCCGCTGATATCAGTGTGCCGACCGGTGTCATGCACACGGAGCACAGAGCCGCCATTCAGCTTCCACAGTCTGGGTTCAGGAAGCCAAAGAGCTTCTAAGTTCCTACAAACCTTGACGGGTCTTCCTCTAGCCTTGCATGTGCGAAGCAATTCTCAGGAGGCAGGGGTTATACGGAGGGAGGGAGAGGGAACGAGGGTAAATGTCAAGGGTAAATATGTGATAGGAACTGAGAGAGCAAACAGTTGCCACCAATGTGGAGGAAAAGGAAGGGTGGGCCACAATTTAGAGAAGTATGCTGTAGACTTTGCAGTGGAACACTTACTTGGTTGGCACTGTGACCTTTTCCATGTCCTTGCATTACTGTGGTCAATAAACCAGGAGGTAGCCACATTATTGGTTTTATTTAGAGTGCCTCACACATGTCTAACAGAATGCCAGTATTTGGGATATTATATGAAAAATAAGCCCCACATAAAACTCACAATGGATTCAGTGTTTTTTATTTTTTTAATGATTCAAAGGTAAAATTATGCGGTGATATAAGCTATCATTAAAAGAGACATTACTTCTAGAGCACTGGGTGTTACACGCAACTGATGAATCACTGAGCTCTACCTCTGAAACTAATAATACACTATATGTTAATTAATTGAATTTAAATAAAATAAAATTTTTAAAAAGTAAAAAGAGATGTTAGTAATATATTGACTTTCGAGTGGGTGACATATTATTTGTTGGAAAATTTTCTTCCATATGCTGTTTTCCACACTTTACATGTGAATAAATGGGCGGAATATTGTTAAAGTTTAGGGTACAACTTTTTCCAAGTTTTGCAAGTTCAAAAATAGCTAGAAATGCAGAAACTGGTTAATGATTCAGTTATTTATAACTGTTTTTATAATACAAGTTCCTATCTCTTCCCTTCTAGTGCAATAACATGAACTCAGTGTGTGAATCCGTTTAAGACCTTATAAGAGGAAGTTAAGTTATTTAAAATTCCCACCTATTACTTGAATGCCAAACACAATGTTATAATCAACCAATTCATTTACCAAAAATTTATTCAATATTGACTCTGGGCCAGGCACTGTCCAGGGATCAGTGATTACCCTCAAGAAGTTTACTTTCTAGACTGGGAAGATGGTAAATCAATACACAACTACCACTACAACGTGTCAGTTGGTAATAAGTATGAAGAACAAAAATGAGGCAAGGCTGCTATAAGGACTTTGTATTTTATCCTGAAAGAAATGGGAGGTCTTTGGGTGGGGGTAGATGTAAGCAGGATGACATGATCCAACTTCTGTTTATAGACATTCACTCTGGCTACTGGGTGGAGAGTATCCATTGAATTACTACCCCCTCCCCCAAATTATATTTCATTTAGGACAGTTCTGCACCAGTGGGCCTGGAGATGTGATCCTTCACAGTTGATTCTTGCCTTTTCATACTCTCAGTGCAAAATCAGTTTCTAAAATGAAATTTTTATATCCAAAGTATTCCTTAAAGAAATTTTTTCCTGGAAAACTACTTTTAGATACATTCTCTCTAAATGGGAGTTTATTCAAAGCCTACTTTTTAATAATTACTTTACTTTCAAGCTACTTGGTTATCAAAATATTTCTGAATAGAGTTTTAACATACCTCTTTTTTTAAAGATTATTTATTTATTTATTTGACAGAGAGAGAGAGAGAGCACAAGCAGGGGGAACGGCAGGCAGAGGAAGAAGCAGGCTCCCCGCTGAGCAGAGAGCCCGATGCGGTGCTCGAACCCAGGACCCTGGGATCATGACCTGAGCTGAAGGCAGACGCTTAACGACTAAGCCACCCAGGCGCCCTAATATATCTTTAAAAAATCAAGAGATACCTAAGAATTTTTCAGGGGAGCTCTGTCTCTTATTATATAAATTAACAAGATTGTTTGAGGTTTTGTACTTTTTTTTTTTAAAACCTCCATAATAAGGTATAATTTAGTGTTGGGCTCCTTATAATACTGGTTTATGTTATGAGGTAGTTTGGAATTACTTTTTTATATTCATTGGTTTCCATTGGCAATGATTTCCTCTTCCACCAGCCTCTACTCCCCCAAAGTTAACAGACCTGTTAGAGAAGTTTGTACCACTCCAGCCCAGGGCCCCTTTTATTACCCCCATTGTATAGACACACATACACACACACACACACGCACGCCCAAAGTCCGTCCCTTCTGAGTCTTCCTCCCTCTGGTTTCCTCCTCAGAACTAAAGTGTTTTTTTATTGTTATGTTAATCACCATACATTACATCATTAGTTTTTGATGTAGTGTTCCATGATTCATTGTTTGTGTATAACACCCAGTGCTCCATGCAGAACGTGCCGTCTTTAATACCCATCACTGGGCTAACCCATTCTCCCACCCCCCTCCCCTCTAGAACCCTCAGTTTGTTTTTCAGAGTCCATCGTCTCTCATGGCTCGTCTCCCCCTCCGATTCCCCCCCTTCATTCTTCCCCTCCTGCTATCTTCTTCTTTTTTTTTTTTCTTAACATATATTGCATTATTTGTTTCAGAGGTACAGATCTGTGATTCAACAGTCTTGCACAATTCACAGCGCTCACCATAGCACATACCCTCCCCAGTGTCTATCACCCAGCCACCCCATCCCTCCCACCCCACCCCCCACTCCAGCAACTCTCAGTTTGTTTCCTGAGATTAAGAATTCCTCATATCAGTGAGGTCATATGATACATGTCTTTCTCTGATTGACTTATTTCCCGCAGCATAACACCCTCCAGTTCTATACACGTCGTTGCAAATGGCAAGATCTCATTCCTTTTGATGGCTGCATAATATTCCGTTGTATATATATACCACATCTTCTTTATCCATTCAGAACTAAAGTTTTAAATTGCCTTTCGAGTCTATCTATAACATACACAATAAAAACAGTTTTATTACTTCTACTTTGCATTTAACCATACTGTTAACTAACTTGACCAGCCATTTTACTCTCTATATTTGGATTTAAGGGACTTGTAACTGATTTCAGAAATCAAATACCCCTTGAAAGGGCCGTATTTTTACTACTAGTAATAATATTCCAAGAATGTGCCACAGCTTGGAAGGCAGATTCAGAAAGGGAGAACCAAAGGTATGTGTAGCAACAGTGGCCCCAATTAATAACTGATCAGTCTTCGAAAGGGTCACACCTCATTTGGAAATAGAAGTGTCATCTTGATTTTGCCATCACTTCCTACCTGGTCCTCCTGCTTCCTTCTATTCTTCACCCCTAATAATCCATTCTCCTCACAGTAGTGAGAGTTATCTTTTTTAAAAATGTAAATCAGATCACATCACTTTTCTGCGTATGACCTTCCAGTAGCTTCCCACTACAGTTAGAATAACTACCGTGGCCTTTAAAGGACTCTCTATTCATGATCTGTCATGTACTGGCTCCATCATCTTCTCTGAAAACTGTCCCCTTGTTTCCTGGACCTCAGTCACACTGACCTTGTTCTTCCTTTAATAAGCCAGGCTTGATTCAGCTTCCAGGCCTTTAAACTTGCTCTTCCTTCTGCCCAGAATGCTCTTCCCAGTCTCTGCATGGCTGCCTTCATCTCAAGAGTCAGGTCCCTGGCGGCTATTCAGTTCATACTTACTCTGCACATCCGAACAGGCAGCACACCTGTGCGATCAAGGTCGAAAAGCCTCTTATCTTATCACTTGCAGATGACAAAAGGTACAAATCACATCAAGACTGTATGAGGCAAGTGATTTGGGGGTTTTGCACACAGTCCTATATACTCATGGTAATTTTTTTTTTTCTTTACAGGTTATTTTCCGAGCTTTGTCACCGCCATACGATGCCGAGAACCCTTACAGTGCCAAAGTGCAGGAGCAGCTGAAGATCACCAACCTTCGCGTGCAGCTGCTAAAACGGCAGTCTTGTCCCTGTCAGAGAAATGACCTGACTGCAAAGCCTCAACATTTTACACATTATGCAATCTATGATTTCATTGTCAAGGGCAGCTGCTTCTGCAACGGCCATGCTGATCAATGCGTACCTGTTGATGGCTTCAGACCGGTCAAGGCCCCAGGAGCATTCCACGTGGTATGTAAAACAGGTCCTCCCCTGTGAAAAACAAACCATGAGTTACCTTCAGCTTTGGGCACTGGTCATCTAAGTTCCCTCAGAGCTGGTCTGTGCTCACATAGCCCTTCCTGTTTCTCCCTCGGCTGATTCACTCCTCCGACTCCATACCCATCCCAAAAAGTGCCAGTTAACTTGTTTTTTAATCTTCAATTTTAGAATTATAAATAGTCAGGCATGATAACCAGATTCCCGGGAACACATCCATGCCAATTGTTAGTACCATGACCTTCAGATATGAAGTGTAAGGTGAGGAGCAAGAGGGGTTGGCATAATCATACTAGTGGTATTATCACATAGAGCCAGCTTGGACAGTAAATGGGGACCATTGTTGAGTCGAATTTTAAAGTGGAAAAAACAAGAACCTCAGTTTAATGCCTGGTATCTTTTGCTGTCCAGCTAACAGAATGAATAATAATTCTCCTCTGTGAAGAGTGGCCTGACCCCGTCACCCTAAGCCAGAGTTAAACCCTCTTTCCTCCACGGTCACGCACCCCCTTGTGTTTTCCTCTGAACTTTTACTTGTCTGCATCTCTTGGGAGATCACAAACTCCCGAGGACGGGGACTGTGTGATCTTTGTATCCTCAGGACAGTGTGTTAACTGAGCCAGAGTTAGGTGTTTGGTAGGTGTTTGATTGAATGATATCAACACAGGAATAGAAAAATGATGAAAAATTACTGTCATTGTCCTCACATCACCTTCTCCCCCCCCCCCAAAAAAAAGACACAAAGTGGCTCAGACACCAAGTGTCTTTTTGGGATGCACCCAGAGCTATGGCTGGGGATTGGGCAAAGAGAAGGCAAGGAGGAGAGCACTCTGATTTTTAAATTTTATATTTTGCTCTGATACTTTTGTTCAAAACAAAAAATAAATAAAAATTTAAGACCTCAGATTTTCCTTACTTCATTTCCTAGAGAGGAGACTTCCACATTTGTCTTCTTTCTCCCAGCCCTGATAGAGGACAGGGCCATAAGGGACCATGAACCAGTTAGCCAGCAGAAGAGTTTGTGTTTGCTGGGCTAAGTCCCTGGGGTGCACAACAGCATTGGGGTAACGAAAATGACTAGGGCAGCGACCAGAGTTCCAAAAACAGAAACAATGCTATTACTCTAGAAACGAAGCTGGGGCTTCCAAGTTGGAGAAAATGGAGCACTCACCCAGCAGACACCTACTAGTTTGCAGACACTAATGGATCTTTGAGCTAGCATTGCTTCAAATAAAGGATGGAATAATTTGTAATACCTAAGTTAATGGGGTTTAGGTATGATTCACCTAGAAAATAACCCAGATATTCTAGAGATGTGTCAATCTATTAGACCGTAAACTAGAAAGTTGGTGTGAGGTAGAATGCCAATAAATTTCTGCCATTATATTTCAGTGAATGAGTGAAAGGAGAGCATGCAGGCTGCAATGGGCTGAGTGTTTCTGCCCCTCCAAAATTCATATGTTGAAAACCTAATCACAATGTGATGGGATGTGGAGGTGGGACCTTTGGGAGGTAATTAGGTCATGAGAGTAGAGACCTCATGAATGGGATTAGTGGCCTTAAGAGACCAGAGCGCTAGCTAGCTCTCTTTCTGCTACGTGAGGATACAGTGAGCAGGCAGCAGTCTGTCACCCAGAAGAGGGTCCTTACGAGAACCTGACCCTGCTGGCACCCTGATCTTAGACATCCAGTCTCCATAACTGTGAGAAATAAATTTCTTTTGTTCATAAGCCACAAAGCGGTCAAGGTATAAAGCCTGGAAAACTGCAAGCTGAAGACCAACCCCACTGGCCACATGGGCTGTGACTGTCTCTCCAGATGGATTCCTCTGTGCTTCCAGAGGCACGGCTGGCCAGGCCATGCTGTGGGACCTCCACAAAGGCAAGTACCTTCATACACTAGATGGCAGGGACACCATCAATCCCTGGGATTCAGCCCCCACCACTATTGACTCTGGGCTGCCACAGGCCACAGCATCAAGATCTGAGACTTGAAGGGCAAGATCATTGCAGATGAACGGAAACAAGAAGTTATCAGTACCAGCAACAAGTCAGGGCCGCCCCAGTGCTCCTCCGTCTGGTCTGCTGACGGCCAGACTCTTCGCTGGCTACGCAGACGATCTGGTACGGGTGCGGCAGGTGACCATAACCCCCCCCAGAAATATATGCCAGAGTTTTAGAAATTAAAAAAATGGCTTTCTGACTTAAAAAAAAAAAGAATTCTATTAATTCTGCTAAATTCAAAAAGGGATAAATCGAGTTAACAGAAACTTTTGCAAAAGTCTTAAAATATAACTATTCTATAGAGTCTTCTGCCAGTAAGAAAGCTGTCAGTCTATGAGCCTGAGCCTCCACGTCTGCACCACTGGCCCACCACTCCATTCTGCCACTACCCACCAAACCTCTTGCTTCCACCATGGCGTTGTGCATTCCAGCAGTGTCCTATCCAAAATCACTGCCACCTTCCACCCCAACCTCACCAGCTGGCCTCTGTAAGAGTCAGCTCCTGGTGAGCCCATGTGGAGATGGGGCCCCAAGATCCAATCCTGGGAGTCACAAAAGCCTATAAGAGACACCAGCAGTAAAAAGAAGAATCTGGTAGGTGGTGCCTACCAGTATCATGGAAAAGCCTTATGTCCTCCTAGTGTCTGGAAGGCAGAGGCCTAGATTGCTGCAAAAAATTTGAACAAAGAAAATCTGCCCCTCGCAGGACTGGCTGAATTTTGCAAGGCATCTATAGAACTAACCCTGGATGAGAACGGCAAAGTGTTGAAAATTGGCTAGAATGTCACTGTGCAGACCATTTCTGGAACTGAGGCCTTAGGGATCAGAGCTAGTTTTCTGCAGAGATAAAGTTCAGCCAAGATGTCTTTCTACCCAAACCATCAGACACACCGGCATGCAGCTACAAGGTTATCAATACTATGACCCCAAGACTTGTGGCTTTGACTTCACAGGCACTAGGGAGGACATTTCAAAAATGCCAGAGCAAAGTGTTCTGCACACTCCTGCCCACAGTCCTGTGGGAGTGGACCCTCATCCTGAGCGATAGGAGGCAACAACAATAGCAATGAGAAAAAGAATCTCTCTATGTTCTTTGACATGGCCTACCATGGCTTTGCCAGTAGTGATGGTAACAAGGATGCCTGGGCTGTGCCCCACTTCACTGAAGAGGGCATTAATGTTTGTCTCTGCCAGTCCTATAGCAAGAACACAGGCTTCTATGGTAAGCATGTGGGAGACTTGACTGCGCTCTGCAAAGCTGCTGATGAAGTCAGAGGGGTGGAGTCACAATTGAAGACCTTGATCCATCCCATGTATTCCAGCCCTCCCCTCAATGGAGCTCAGGTGACCTTGACCATTCTGACCAGCCCGGATTTTCAAAAACAATAGTTGCAAGAAGTGCAAGTCATGGCCAACTGTATCATTAGTATGCGGATTCAGCTGGTCTCCAATCTTAAGAAGGAGGACTTCTCCCACAATGGGCAGCACATCCCCGACCAGATTGGCATATTTTGTTTCACAGGGCAAAGCCTGAACAGGTGGAGCAGCTGACCGAGGAGGTCTCCATCTACATGACAGAAGTCAGCCGCATCTCTGTGGCAAGGGTCATCTTGGACAACTGGGCTACCTTGCTCATGAGATCACCAGATCACCAAGTAATTTCCCTGATGAGAGGGAACCGAGACAACTGTCCTGTCTTCATCCTCTGCACATGTGAGATGCACAGGATGAGGAAGGGTGGAGGTGATGAGTGGATCATTTCTTTCAACCACAGTGATTGAATGTGTTCCTCAGAAAAGAACATGTACTTAAACGGGGCAGAGGCGTCCATAGCTGGTGTCTGGAACTGTGTGGCTTGAAACCGAACTCTCCCCCACATTTTTATCCACAACTTTTCTGAAATAGTTAACATGTATGAGAAAGTCCTATCCTTAAAGAACCCATTAATCATGCCATTGCAATATTGCAGAAGCTTTAACTTAAGTACTTTATGGTCTTGAGAGGTCCTCAGTGAACCCAGCATGAGACATAGCCCTTGTTAGAGGCTTTGTGAGAAGACCTAGTCCTAACATTAATAATGGTCAGCCTGCTTGTCTTCCCATGATTGAGCAATCTTATCAACAGACCATATTAACTGAAATCGTGTTTTATGAAAACCAGGGTCTGCTGCCACTGCAGCAAGGAAAATAAAAGATATTGTTTCCTGTTTTGTTTAAGAAAAAAGTTTCGCCTTTTAATGCTTCCAGGCATTTTAATGCTCCTCTCTTTTCCCTTATCTGTGCTGCCCTTTTCCTGAGGCACGAAGATCTATAACTAGCCTAGATTTTCATCCTGTTCTACTGGTTGATTGGCCATCGACCCCATCTTCTCAGGATTAATTTATTTGAAGAATGAAGGACATAATTTGCTATTCATCCCATAACCTCATCTTTCTCAGCAAAGAATAGCAAGAGTGGGCAACTGCACCTTATTTTAGCATCCTTTTTAGTGATTGTTTAATTTTCTCCTGTTGGGTTGTTGCCTCTGCCCAGTGGGACCTCATCCTTCCATTCAGTGTGGTTGTGCAGTCCATCATCTCACATCATGCGGGTAATACCAGGAAACAGGATATTCTGGACCTTGGCTTTAACCTTAGTGTGCTGCCAGCTGGGCTCAGGCTTCACCCTTGGAAAGATGACAACCATTTGCTCTAATCATGTAGACTTATTGCAGCCTGGGTTCTCTGTTATAATAAAGTTACTGCAGGGCCCCTTTCTCTGCCCCCCAAAAAGAAAACTGTTAGCCTATTGAAAGGATCTGGATAACCAAGTAAAGGGGATTATTTAGTGTTTTTTATTTTAAAAGGATGTGGGAATGAGAAGTCTCTATCCTAGAAGACCCTATGGGATAGAAACCACACTTCCTTACTAATCTCAGGTCACTTTGAAACTGGAAGCAACTGCCTTTTAAAGTTGCTTTAACTTTAACTTTAAAGTTAAAGTTACATCCTGCTCCCCAATTTTCATATCGATTTCAGCAGCAGTGGTGGTAGCCCCCTAGTATTATAACTACGGTATGTGCCAAAATCAGGCAAGACTAAATCAAACTTGGAGCCAGGGCGGGGTAAGAGATAAGAAACAGGCTAAGTGGCCAAAGGTATGTTGGCTTCCAGGAATCCAGTTTTATGGATATTCTTGTTGTCTCTACTCTCTTAAAATGTTTGTTTGTTTTTTAAGCCATAGCAATAGGACCAGCAGAGGTTTATGGTCAGAAATGGGAATAGTTTTGGTTTCAGATTTTTCCATCCCTAAGTGCATTTTATTTTTATGTATTTTTTTCTGGATTATAAAGCGTTGGTATTAAATTTGGATATGGTTGCCTCTTCTAAATGTGATATTCTTATTCCTAGAACTGCTCAGCTGAGCAAATTGCACATTAAAAGCATAGCCTTTTGCCTAATTAATAACATGACCATAAGGTCAATTTTCCTACATTTGTATGAACTCTAATTCATTTTACATATGCTGCTATAAACAACTGGATTCGTAAATTGTGCCTGCACAATGGAAAGTAGCCTCTTGAGAAATGCAATTCTTTTACTAGTCAGCTTGTCATAGGTATGTGTGTATAAATCTGTGTTTAGCCCAGCTTTTCTTTATAATAGTCATTCTCAGTGTGGTCCTGAACCAGCAGCACCAGCATTACCTGGGAACTTGTTAGAATTACCAGTTCTCAGGCCCTACCCCAGACCTACTGAATCAGAAAATCTAGAGATGGGGCCCAGGTGATTTCAGTGCTTGCTGAAGTTTGACAGCTACTGCTTTATAGACTATGCCAGTTCATCTACAGCTAATATTGTTGTCAGGATGGTAATTAATTAACAAGGTCTGATTTTATGGGCTAGAATTTTTAATGGCTAATGACAGACGGTTAAGTTAATGGAAATGATACTTAGTCTGTTTCTCAAGCTCGCTAAGATTTTAGGGTCATTTTCTTTCTGTGGGGGGGGAGCAGAAAAAGGCACAAAGTGGAGTGCAAGTTAGCAGCCTCATTTATCTTGAAACACTCCTGTGTCTTCTTCATGCTTCCCCTTCTTCCCAGTACATTCCATTTATTCTTTACCAGTTCAGTTTTTTCCTTATCTGTTCATTTTACTGGAAGGCAAACCAGGGCAGTGATTAAGACCCTAGCTTTGGAGTCAGATCTGGATTTGATTCACCACAGCATTTGCTAAGTTACTCAGCCTCACTGAACCTCAGTTTCCCAAGAAAATAAGATCTAGCTTCCACAGTCACTGTGAGGATTAGAACTATGCTGGCCAGTGTCTGGTGTATGGTGGCCACTGCTCACATTGCTGTCACTCTCTTACCTCAGCCTCGTCTACGACTTCTCCCACATACACTTCTTCCCCAATAACAACAAAAATAAATTGTAGCTTATGTGCTGTTTGACATGTTTACAAGGCTAGGGGTTTTGTGACAAGGAAAACCATACTTTGACTCCAGCCTGCTGGGATCCCAGACATTATATGAAAAGGCGATCTGAAGCTTTTTCTCTTTGCAGCTGGAGAGGACTGATGCAGTTCTCTTTTTCCTAGCAGCTGGTGATTTTACAGCTGTTGGACTGATGGATGGTAATAAGAGGGAACGTGGAACGTTTCATTGTTTTACTAACGTATCACCCATTGGACAACACGGAAGCCTTAGAATACCATGAAGAATTGGTTAGATGCCTTGTGCTATACTTGTTAAGGCGGCTTTTTCTTTTCTAATCAGAAACTCATTATAAAAGAGTATCAATATTTTAACTGGCATATTCTAAATCTAAGAGTAAACATTGAAACCATATGTAGGACCAGAAAGTGGGGTTTAAGGAAAATGTTGCTTAGCTACCTAGCTGTGTAAGACAAGTTTTAGAACTATTCGTACAGTTTCATTACAAAAGTTTTCCTCATCTGAATCTCAATACATTTAATCATATACTTATGTTTGCACATCTCATGTATCAAGTTTTATATAGTGAGAACAGATTAAAGACCACATTTTTCATCTTCTTTAAAAATTTTTTTAATGTGCTATGATATAAGCCCAAAGTAATAATTAGAAAGCTCTTGAGGGTATTAAGGAAAAGAACAAGGACTTAAAAACAATAAAGACAGCAGCAATCCCAATTATTTCATTTGTCACATAAGGCTCTGGAGGAAAGGGTAATCCTATCACCAAAATGGTGCACAGTGTTTTATTCCAAATATTAACAAACTATTAAGCCTGCCAATTTGATACAGTTAGTGTGAGATTATCCTCAACCCATTTCAAGGTCTAGACAATGTTCCTGTGTGTTACTATGTTATAGCTTTGCCAATAGCCCCTTGGCAATGAGTAACTAGAGATGCCATAGAAGGTGTACAGAATGTTGATTATACTTCATTTACTACCTTGTGTTTTCTAGTAGAAGGGCAAGCCAGTAAAATATGTTCATGGCTGAAATTGTCAGTGTTTTGACTGTAAAACTTCCCAATGAATCTAGCTTATTTTCTCTTGACACAGTAAGCTATACTCTTAGTGGCAAAAGTTGCCTGAGATTATTCTTTTTATTTGATGATCAGGAAACCAGAAGGCTTCAGAACCCGAGGCATTACAAAACCATTTTTGCATTCATGAAAGAATTACGTATGGGGTTCCTTTCAAAGATTGCCTCAGAACATTTACATATTTATTTATAGGCCTTTGACTATTTCACAGAAAGGTTAAATGAAACAACTGAAAGCTGAATTGCTGGTGCCAGAGCTGACATTTCTGAAAGTGAAACATAAGCCAGTAGAAAAGTAAACTTGATTCTCCAAAATATCATATTTGTTCATTCAACTGTTCATGAACATGCTTTGCAGGAAGTGAAACATCTATATTTAGGTCAAAATTAGAGCACTGAAAAGATACAAAAATGAGTTTCTTTAACAAGTTTGAGCTGCCAGTATAAATATGGGAAGAAACAACTTAAATTTGACATTTTTCTTGCTATAAAGTACTTTTCAAATATTCAAGGCATATCCCACTTTGAAAATTTTTCTTATGAATATTTCCTTTTCAGTGTAGCATTTTTGGATCCATCCCACAGATAGCTGGGAGATCTCTGGGTCTGCAAGGCCTAGTCTTGCAGTTTCACGGCTAATATAATGGCAGGGAGGTGAGGGGGGAGCTACATGGAAAGAGAAAAGCTGAGGTTACAGATAGATATCTCACTTCTGGTTCACAACCCCAGGACTCATATCTCTGTGGTATTTCATTTGTGTCTTGCCAATTTTGTAAGAGCTGGAAATGTACTTCAATTTGTCCTAAAACAATTACATTCAGTAGAAGATAAACTGTAATTTAAGTCCTTATTCCTTCTTACAAGAATTTTAGTTATCAGACACATAAGGTTAAAATACACACACACACACACACACACACACACACACACACACAATGTCATAATCATTCCACAAGAGAGAGAAAATTCACAGCTATTTCAAAGAGTGAGGAAAACAAAGTCTGTTAATTTTGGCATTCAAAACCTTAAAACTATAACTGAAACTACTGTTAAATTGTATCTTAGCAATGTAAATATCTTATGGAATAAAAGAGTACATGTATGGGGAGATGGAAGGACTATAGTATTTATTAACTCATAATAAGATTTTTTTAGACATATGGGATCCTGATATCTTTTTAGCTCTTTAGATAGAAATAAAAAAACAAAATTATTGTTTCAAAAACTAAAATATATTTTTAGCTTTAAAAGAGCTCACATATTAGAAATGGAAAACTGATTACATGTGTTCCACTACTAAATGTTTTATATATAATATGAATAATTATGAAGTTTGTAAGAGTAAACACTGATCAGGTGTTCTTTGCCTTTTAGTTTTGCATCTCTAAGGGCACCACTACCAGGCATGAAATTTAGCTGGCTCAGTCAGCTCTCAGAATTCCTGAGGGGCAGACATTTCTTTGGTTCCCAGATAAGACCCTGGTAGGCATTAAAATTAAAGAGAAGGTGGAATCACAGTATTTCCATAGCATAGTATTCTGAAAAGAGGCTAAAGATTGTAGTTGTAACGTATTTATCTTGTAATTCTTATTTGCAATTTAACCCAATTCTCATGTGTAAAGAAAAGGGAACTTAACTCTGAGATTACCCAGAAGTAGGAGCAGTGAAGAGACTTGTGCTCCAAACTGTGCCACCCAGGGGTGCCTGGGTGGCTCAGTCGGTTAACTGTCTGCCTTTGGCTTAGGTCATGATCCCAGGGTCCTGGGATTGAGCCCCGCACTGAGAGATAGTTTCTCAGACAAACAAAACTAAACTAAAGGAGTTCATGACCACTAAGCCAACCCTGCAAGAAATATTAAAGGGGACTCTGAGTGGAAAGGAAAGTCCAAAAGTGACAGTATGAAGGTAGGAAACACAAAAGCAGTAAATATGAATATTTCTGTAAAAAGTCAGTCAAGGAACTCATAGAATAAAAGGATGTAAAATACAACAACACATACCTAAAAAATAGGGAGGAAAGGAGTAAAAAATGGGTTCAAAATTAAATGACCATCAACTTAAGATAGACTGTCATATGCAGAAAATGTTATATACAAACCTAATGATAACCACAAATCAAAAACCACTAATAAATATATGAAGAATAAAAATAAAGAATTCCAAATATATCACTAAGGAAAATAAACAAACCATGAAAGAAAGACAAGAAAGGATTAGAAAAAAATCTTCAGAAATGACCACAAAACACATAATAAAATAGCAATAAATAAATAAATACATACATACATATCTATCAATAATTACTTTGAATATAAATGGACTAAATATTCCAATCAAAAGACAGAGTGGCAGAATGGATAAAAAAAACAAGACCCATCTATATACTGCCTACAAGAGACTCATTTTAGACCTAAAGACAGCTGAAGATTGAAAGTGAGGGGATGGAGAAACATTTGTCATGCAAATGGATGTCAAAAGAAAGTGGGAGTAGTGATACTTTTTTCAGACAAAATAGACTTTGAAACAAAGACTGTAATAAAGAAGAACATTGTATAATCATAAAGGGAACAATACAAGAAGACATAACAATTGTAAGTATTTTATGCACCCAACATGGAAGCACCCAAATACACAAAACAGTTAATAACAAACATAAAAGAACTAATCGATAATAATACAGTAATAGTAGGGGACTTTAACACCCGACTTACATCAATGGAGAAACCATCTATACAGAAAATCAACAAGGAAACAATGGCTTTGAATGACACACTGGACCAGATGGATTTAACAGATATATTCAGAACATTCCATCCTAAAACAGTAGAATACACATTATTTTCAAGTGCACATGGAAAATTTTCCAGAATAGATAACATATTAGGTCACAAAAAAAGCCTCAACAAATTCAAGAAAATCAAAGTCATAATATGCACCTTTTCTGACCACAATGCTATAAAATTAGAAGTCAACCACAAGAAAAAAAGCTGGAAAGCCCACAAATACATAGAGGTTAAATAACATGCTACTAAACAATGAATGGGTCAATCAGGAAATTAAAAAGTACATGGAACCAAATGAAAATGAAGACACAATGGTTTAAAACTTTAGATTGCATCAGAAGTGGTTCTAAGAGGGAAGTTTATAGCAATACAGGCCTACCTCAAGAAACAAGAAAAATCTCAAATAAGCAACCTAACTTTACACCTAAAGGAGCTAGATAAAGAACAACAAACAAAACCTAAAACTAGTAGAAGGAAGTAAATAATTCCCATTAGAGCAGAAATAAATGATATAGACACTAGAAAAACAATAGAACAGATCAGGAAATGGGTCTTTGAAAAAAATCAATAAAATTGGTAAATCTGTAGCCAGACCTATTAAGAAAAAAACAGAAAGGACCCAAATAAATAAAATTACAAATGAGAGAGGAGAATAACAACCACTACAGAAATACTAATGATTATAAGAGAATATTATGAAAAACTATGTGCCGAAAAATTGGACAATCTAGAAGAAATGGATAAATCTCTAGAAACATATAACCTACCAAAGCTGAAACAAGAAGAAATAGAAAATTTGAACAGACTGATTACCAGCAAAGAAATTGAATCAGTAATCAAAAAGCTCCCAACAAACAAAAATCCAGGACCAGATGGCTTCACAGGCAAAGTCTACCAAACATTAAAAAAAGAGTTAATATCTATTCTTCTCAAACTATTCTAAAAAATAGGAAAAAAAGGAAAACTTTCAAATTCATTCTATGAGGCAAGCATACCCTGATACCAAAACCAGATAAAGATACCATAAAAAAGAGAACCACAGGCCAATATCCCTGATAAAATAGATGCAAAAATCCTCAACAAAATGCTAGCAAACTGAATCCAGCAATACATTAAAAAAATCATTTACCATGATCAAATGGGATTTATCCCTGGGTAGCAGTGTTCAATATTTGCAAATCAATCAATGAGATACATCACATCAATAAGAGAAAAGATAAGAACCATATAATCATTTCAGTAGATGCAGAAAAAGCATCTGACAAAGTACAACATCCATTCATGATAAAAACCCTCAACAAAGTAGGTTTAGAGGGACATACTTCAACATAATAAAGGCCATATATGAAAAACCCACAGCAAACATCATCCTTAATGGGAAAAACTGTGAGCTTTTCCCCTAAGGTCAGGAACAAGACAAGGATGTCCACTCTTACACTTTTATTCAACATGGTACTGGAAGTCCTAGCCATGGTACTGGAAGTCCTTTTGAAAGCAATCCCTTTCAAAATACCATCAACATTTATCACAAAGCTAGAACAAATAATCCTAAAATTTGTATGGTACCAGAAAAGAGCCTGAATAGCCAGAGGAATGTTGAAAAAGAAAACCAAAGCTGGTGGCATCACAATGCCAGACTTCAAGCTATATTACAAAGCTGTCATCATCAAGACAGTATGGTACTGCCACAAAAACAGACACATTGATCAATGGAACAGAATAGAGAACCCAGAAATGGACCCTCAACTCTATGGTCAACTAATCTTTGACAAAGCAGGAAAGAATATCCAATGGGAAAAAGTCCCTTCAACAAATGGTGTTGGGAAAATTGGACAGCCACATGTAGAAGAATGAAACTGGACCATTTTCTTACACCATACACAAAAATAAACTCAAAATGGATGAAAGACCTAACTGTGAGACAGGAATCCATCAAAATCCTAGAGGAGAACAGAGGCAGCAAGCTCTTCAACCTCAGCCGCAGCAACTTCTTGCTAGATATGTCTCCAAAGGCAAGGGAAACAAAAGCAAAAATGAACTATTGGCATTCATCAAGATAAAAAGCTTCTGCACAGCAAAGGAAATAGTCAACAAAACCAAAAGACAACCTACAGAATGGAAGAAGATATTTGCAAGTGACAGATAAAGGGCTAGTATCCAAGATCTATAAAGAACTTACCAAACTCAACACCCAAAAAACAAATAATTCCATCAAGAAATGGGCAGAAGACATGAACAGACATTTTTCCAAAGAAGACGCCCAAATGGCCAACAGACACAAAAAATGCTCAACATCATTTAGCATCAGGGAAATACAAATCAAAAGCACAATGAGATACCACTTCACACCAGTCAGAATGGCTAAAATTAACAAGTCAGGAAACAACAAATGTTGGCGAAGATGCAGAGAAAGGGGAACCCTCTTACACTGTGGGTGGGTATGCAAACTAGTGCAACCACTCTTGAAAACAGTATGGAGGTTCCTCAAGAAGTGAAAAATAGAGCTACCCTACAACCCAGCATTGCACTACTAGGTATTTACCCCAAAGATACAAATGGAGTGATCTGAAGGGGCACCTGCACCCAATGTTTATAGCAGCAATGTCCACAATAGCCAAACTATGGAAAGAGCCCAGATGTCCATTGACAGATGAATGGATAAAGAAGATGTGGTATATATATACAATGAAATATTACTCTGCCATCAGAAAGGATGAAATCTTACCATTTACATTGACATGGATGGAACCGGAGGTTATTCTGCTGAGCGAAATAAGTCAAGCAGAGAAAGACAATTATCATATGGTTTCACTCATATGTGAAATACAAGAAACAGCACAGAGGATCATGGGAGAAAGGATGGAAAACTGAATGGGAAGAAATCAGAGAGGGAAACAAACCATCAGAGACTCTTAACTATAGGAAACAAACTGAGGGTTGCTGGAGGGGAGGTCGGTGGGTAGATGGGGTAACTGGGTGTGGGCATTAAGGAGGGCATGTGATGTGATGAGCACTGGGTGTTATATGCAACTGATGAATTACTGAACTCTACATCTGAAACTAATGATGTACTATGTGTTGGCTAATTGAATTTAAATTAAAAAAAAAAGATGCTCAGCATTCTTAGTCACTAGGGAAATGCAAATCAAAACCAATGAAATACCACTTCAAACCCAATAGGATGACTATGACCAAAAAGATAAGTAATAATAAATATTGGCTAGGATATAGAGAAGCTGGAATCCTAACACATGACCCATATGACCCAGCCATTCTATTCCTTAGTATATAACCAGCTGAATTGAAAACCTGTATCTACATAAAACCTTGGACATGAATATTCATAGCAGCATAATTCACAACAGCCAAAAAGCAGAAACAACCCCAGTGCCCTTCAGCTGATGAATGGATACACAGAATATGGTATATCTGTACAATGGAATATTATCCTATCAACAATAGCTAAGTTATGGATAGAGCCCAAATGTCCACTGACTGATGAATGGATAAAGAAGATGTGGTATATATATATATGTGTGTGTATATATATATATATATATATATATATATATATATATAATAGAATATTACTTAGTCATAAAAAAGAATGAAATCTTACCATTTGCAGTGATGTGGATGGAGCTAGAGCATATTATGCTAAGCAAAATAAATCAGAGAAAGACAAATACCATATGATTTCACTCATATGTGGAATTTAAGAAACAAAACTGATGAACATGGTGGGGGAGAAAAAGAGAGAGAGGCAAACCATAAAAGAGACTCTTAACTATAGAGAACAAACTGAGGGTTGCTGGAGGGGATATGGGAATGGGGGCTGGGCTCAATGGGTGATGGGCATTAAGGAGGGCTCTTGATGTGATGAGCACTGGGTATTATATGTAAGTGATGAATCACTAAATTCTACTCCTGAAACTAATATTACAACTATATGTTAACTAACTAGAATTTAAATAAAAACTTGAAACATAAAAAAATAAATGAAAAATAATGGATGCAAAGAAAGCTATGTATTTTTTAAAAAAGGAATATTATCCAGCCATAAAAAGGAATGAAGTACTGATGCATGCTACAACATGAATGAACCTTGAAAACGTTATGCTAAGTGAAAGAAGCCAGACACAAAAGACCACATATTGTATTATGCCTTTTATATGAAATGTCCAGAATAGGCAAATCCATAAAGACAGTAGTGGTTGCCAGGAGTTGGGGAGAAATGGGGAGTGACTGCTTAATGAGCATGAGGTTTCTTTTGAGAGTGATGAAAATGCTCTGGAATTAGATGGTGGTAATTATTGCACAACATTTTGATATATTAAAGACCACTGAATTGTACACTTTAAACATGGTTAAAATGATAGATTTTATGTTACATGAATATAATTGCAATAAGAAAAATCAATAGCTAAACAGGCAAACAAAAAACCCATGGTTGGTTATAGAGGAATTTTGTAGAATGAATATATTTCTTTTAAAGTCCTGATCATTAAGCTGACTGTTTCTAAAAGCAATAGCTTTGAATGGATGGGTATTGAAGAAAACTAATTCTTCCAAAAGCCTTGGCTGTTGTTTCTGGCCATATACAGATGATCACAGATTTCGTAATGACTCTGAATTCTGATAGAGTTGCCAAACAAGCTTTAAGTTTTTTTTTTTAAATATGAGCATACTCAATCATGAAGACTACATTTTATAAGATTCACCTAGAAACAAGCAATTTTCCGATATGAAAAGAAGCATCTGAATGAATTAATTAATTCAACAACAAAAGACTATGGAAGAAAACATGCCCTAGCAACTGGCTTCTTGTACCACAATCAGGGGCTCATTTATCTTAAACAAGTCAACTTTTGTAATACCCTCTGTACTGTATAGAATACTGAGTGACAGTCAAACAGAGCTGTCAAGAAAGAAGGAAAACAGTGGGAAATGTGAACTGGAATGAATTAAATTAAAAAAAAAAAAAAACTTTGTAAGAGAATGCAAAATAGTCTCTGACAAGGAATTTTCCTTTAAAATAACCAGAAGCTATGTGAACACATTGAGCAAGTGAATGTCAGTAGGATGAAAAGTACTTATTAATCCCCCACAGCACTTCTAATAGAATTTACCTGGCCCCCAACTCATTATAAAAACCATCTAAATCCGAAAAGACATTGAATAAAACCCCACAAATCCTTCCTCCATTCTCGTGTCAAATGCTGCTTGACAGATAGGTTGCTTACAAAATGAGTTCTTCTTGTTTTTGCCTTCACTCAATTTCCCAGGTTCTGGTCTCATGGTTATTGTGTTAATAGTTTTAACAATATATTAGAAGTTATATACTGTTAATTCCACTTTTGCTTTTTTTTCTAAAATTATTCAAATTAAATAGGTACTAAGAAATTGAAAGTGATATGATCTCTTTTCCCCTCAAAGAAATTTTATCGTGAGAAGCTATTTTAGGTGTTGGTGGGAAGGGAAAAAATCCTCCTGATTACATCACTGTTCTAAGATGGGGACTTTTTTGAGGACTCTCTTGGGAGCCCTGTTCCCTGTTCTGTCACTGATTTGCGTTGTGACCTCGGAAGTTTCAGTGTACAAAGACAAGTGCAAAGTGAAGTGATGAAAACAAAACTGAGATCAAATGAAGAACAGAGATGGAGCAGGTAGAATAGCTACGTAGCAACTGTCATAGTAACTGGACACAGTGACCAGAGAGCAATTTGGCTTGAAAGAAATTTCAAATTACTTAGCTATATAATGACATAGTTTCTTACACAGTTCTGTCGAAAACTCAAACTTTGCCTAAGGACAAGAACTACAGCAAGAATCTAATGATATTTGTCAATCTTCTCTTATTCTATATCTTTTTTTTGTTTTTAAAGATTTTTACTTATTTATTTATTTGACAGAGATACAGTGAAAGAGGGAACACAAGCAGAGGGGGAGGGAGTGGGAGAGGCAGAAGCAGTCTTCCCACCGAGCAGGGAGCCCGATGCGGGGCTCGATCCCAGGACCCTGGGATCATGACACAACCCAAAGGCAGACACTTAACGACGGTGCCCCTCTTGTTCTATATCTTAAAGCTGAAGAAATTGTGGCTATTATGGAGAAGAGAAGCCAATTTGATATTATACGGCAAGAAAGCCTTAAGATACACTGAAATAAACATCTTAAAATCATAGTGCCTTACTATACTGTCATTGTACACATGCAAATCTGAGACCAAATTATGCAAATAATCTAGCTCTATTCACTTGTAGGATTTATCCAAATAAATATGTCTGTTGGACATACATCATTTTTAAAAACCCAGTAGTCAGAAATAATTCTTAAAACCCACTGGAAAGAAATAACAAATAGAAAACAGTTCTATGCAATGAAGTAATGGTGGGGGGAAAATCGCATAAGTTGGTAATAGAATGATCTTATCTAAGTGTAATCTTCACAAGCCTCCTGAGCATCACAATATTTAGTTCCATGCTATTTGTATTTTTATGGCAGAAATATTTATTACAGTCCCCAGAGGAAAGATAAAGTACCTGATGATACTGAAAAGAGGAAGCCAGTAGAATCAATCTTGTGAAAATATAAGACATCAAAACCCATTTGGCTATATAAAGCAAGGTGAAATTCCACTTGTAGAAGTGCATGCTTAAGCAGTCTTGATAGATGGAAGAACATGTGCAGAATAAGAAATGACAGTGTTAAAGAATACATTTTTTTAAAGATTTAATTTATTTATTTGAGAGGAAAGAGAGCACAAGCAGGGGGAGCAGCAGGCAGAGGGAGAAGCAGACTCCCCACTTAGTGAGGAGCCCCATGCAGGGCTCGATCCCAGGATCCTGAGATCACGACCTGAGCTGAAGGCAGACACTTCACCGACTGAGCCACCCAGGTGCCCCAAGGATAATTTTAAGAGTGAAGTCATGACTCTCGTTCAGATATAAAATAAACACAAGTCAAAAATTTTATTTAACTCATTAGTTAATGAAGGACCAGTAAGACATTACAACTTACTCAAAGGAAAATTCAAAGAACCACACCTCTATAGACAAATAAAGAATGCTGAATATACTTACAGATAGAATGCAAAGCATCTTTCTCAAAAGACAGTACATTTAAACCTCTTAAGCCCCTGGTAATAAATAAAAGTAGTCCCTATCCCTGACTCACAAAAAGAAGAGATTTTCTTTGTTCTAAGAAGTCATTACTCTGAAGGATGAGAGAGAATCCTACCTAAGATTACTCAAGGACCCCAAATTTAAACTAAAGTGCTCACTTACAAAAAAATACATTGTTGAGTCAATAGTACATTTTAAAACAATGGGAATATTTTAAGACCTCCTTTCACTTGGCTTTTTAAATGAGGTTACTTTATTAACAATATTAGTGTTTTGTAATTTATCTAAAGGCACAAATTTTGCTCTTCTCTGCCCTGAAGCAGTTTCTGCCCTCCTTTATGCAGATAGCTATGTTTAGGGAGTTTGTTTTTGCTTTCTTTTGTTTTGGTTTTGACCAATCATCTAATTTTTTCAAAAGGGGCCATGATGTATGCTGAAAGATAACCCACAAAGCTTGATTTTAGTTCTTAGTTTAGCTGTCTTACTATTTTAAAAAAAGATCTGCTGAACCACATCTTTAAACAATCTTGGAATAAATGTACACAATTTGGAGTACACAAATTTGGTAGCATTTGAAAATCTTGTGTGTTTGTGTATGCATGTTTCTGAATACTCCTTCAACTCCTGATTTTTTATGGTAAAGAGCATGCACAATGGCACAAATAAATTGCCATTTAGATACACAAATCACAGTTTGGGGGCATACAAAATTTTGTACATAAAAAATGGAAATAACCCAGCAACCCGAATCTAAAAATATATCTGAATCATTAGGTTATGTACAGTGTTCTCACTTAACCATTCTCCATAACCTAAATTACTACTGACTATTACTGCTATTAATAACCTAAAATAATACTGACTATAAAAATCACCACACTCTATGATATTGCCATCCCTACCAGATCACATCTAATAGGGAGAGTAAATAACATAAAAGAGGTGCTGTCCACAAAGAGCAAATCTTTAATTAGAGTTCATTTACATTCCTGTTATCATCTTCATTTGTAAATTTATTCACTGGAGTTTCTGAGAAGTAAAACTTGCAGTGGCCCAGAAATGCCCCCTAGGAGGCATTAGAATTTTCAGTACTCAGGTTTTGCACTGAACCAATGAGATCCTTTACATGCCCTCAATTTATTAATGCCAGGTGTGGGAGATGGGGGCCAATCTTCCAGTATTCTCCTATCTCCAAAACTGCTAGGCTTCTCCCAGAGGAATAGGACTAATAATATACTCAAGACCAGAACCCCCATGAAATGACTCACTTTGAGTCCAAACCAGCCTCTGTCCTGAAGAACTCTTCAAGGACAAATTGTTTTGGAACACATCTGTTTTATTGAGGTAACACCATAAAGGGACTTGGCACACTACTCCCTAGGGTTTTATCGTAGCATAGGTTAGGGATTAAGATGATGACTGGAGTTAGTCTGCTAGAATTCAACTACTGTCGCTCTAGCAGTTACTGGCTTTTGTGACCTTAGGTAAATTATCTAAACTCTTTGAACTTCAGTTTCCTCCTTTGTGAAATGGCAATGATCATTGTACCTACCTTATAGGATCCTTGTGTAAATCCAAGGAGTTAATACTTATACAGTAAACCAGAATAGTGCCCAGTACATAGTGCTACTCAATATTATCTACTACTACTATTGTTGTTATTATTTATCATCATTGTTATTGTTATTATTATTCTCATTCCTCTCCGTGACTGACCCATGTTCCTTAACCTTACAGATCTTCCAGAACAACTAGAGATGACTACCACAGATAAGAACATATTTACGAACATGCCTTGCCCCGATGTGAGCTAGGATACACCTTATAGGAAGCACTCTGGACAAACCTGAATGTCTTTCAATCCTATTCTACCCAAAATCCTGCTTCGTGACAAACAATTGAAAGTATCCTATTCCCACTTCAAATGCATAATTGGTACCCTGCCTTCTTGGCAAGTTTATAAAATGGAACTAAATCCAATAACTAATGTTATCAATGCTCCATTAAAATATATTTACCGGGCGCCTGGGTGGCTCAGTCGTTAAGCGTCTGCCTTCGGCTCAGGTCATGATCCCAGGGTCCTGGGATCGAGCCCTGCATCGGGCTTCCTGCTCCGCGTGAAGCCTGCTTCTCCCTCTCCCACTCCCCCTGCTTGTGTTCCTTCTCTGGCTGTGTCTCTCTCTGTCAAATAAATAAAATCTTTAAAAATAAATAAATAAATAAAATATATTTACCGAATGAAAAAAAATTAACACATATTTATTGAAAACCTATTATATGTCAGTTACTGGAGATTCAAAGAAATTTAACCCACAGTTTCTTCCCTCAAAGGGCTTACAGTCTGGGCGCCTGGGTGGCTCAGTCGTTAAGCGTCTGCCTTCGGCTCAGGTCGTGATCCCAGGGTCCTGGGATTGAGCCCCGCATTGGGCTCCCTGCTCCGCGGGAAGCCTGCTTCTCCCTCTCCCACTCCCCCTGCCTGTGTTCCCTCTCTCACTGTGTCTCTCTCTGTCAAATAAATAAATAAAATCTTAAAAAAAAAAAGGGCTTTCAGGCTAGTGGAGAGAGGCAGATAAGCCCATGATTACCATACGGTGTATCAAATGCAGTTTTCCTATGAAATTTGCACTGGTTACCCTCATGCTTTTTTCCAGCTCTATCAGCCAAAGCAAGGTTCTTGGCAAGATAGCGAACGTAGGCATAGTTTGTCTTTGGCTCCTTCCCTTTCCCCCTAAGACATTCCCTTCCCCTCAATCAGGAAGCCACTTCCTCCTCTAGGCAACTCTGAGTCCAGTTCCAAGATTGAGAACAGATGGTTATAATCCCAGCTGATATGTTTGTTGCTAATAATTAAGGGGCAACAATAATTGCCCCTTTTGAGCATAAGAGCATTTTTGTAGGGAGCTCCTGGACCTACAACCCCATTTAAAGCTAAAGGAATGAGTTTCTACGGGAAGAATTTCAGGCAACTGGCTAACTGAGACGAGAGAAGTCTCAAAGCACTGGCCAATTGTCATTCTTTAATCATAATTGTTTCTGCTCTATACCTATCTTTATTTTATTGCCTGTACTTTCTTCCAAGAGCTGTTTTCTCTAGTGTCCAAGTTCAGACCGATGAATGGATTGTAAAACTTTTCAGTTGGTTGCATTCTTGCTATATATATTATTGGGCAAGGGTTTGGAATACTCAGCCTTCAACCTTTTTTGCCCCATTCTGACAGTATGTTTCAAGCCCCCTTTTCCACCAGGCTCAATTATTATGCTTCATATTCACCATAGAACTCCCACATCTTCTGTTAAATTAAAACATGCAAACCTTTAATGGGGAAAAGGAATATTTTATTTGTTAATGAAAAGACATGTTTTCCTCACAATGCCTTCTATTCAGAGGTTGGTGCCGTAGCATTGTTGTCTGCGTTTTTGTCCCACATACGAGGAGCAGGCTCTAACAGGCTAGCCCGTTATTAGAATTTATCTCTTTGCATGCATAAGAAGTTCATTCTTTTAGAAGTTAATCCTTTTCTTCTAAAAGGGACATACTATCTCTTTAGAAATTAATCAGTTTTTGCCTTCACATTTTGTCTTAAATTGCTGTGTAGCATTGTTCCACTTCTAAATCATTTGTCATAGCTAAATGGAGTTCCGTGAATTGCTGCAGCTGCCTGTAAGTGGGCATTTTCCTTTGCTTCATAGAATAGGCACTGTTTGCATTCTCTTTTCACAAACATTTTTTAAAGTTCCAATGACAGCATGAAAAGAAGACTCATTTGCCATTGGAATTCAAAGTTGAATGGGAAAGATGAAAATAAAATCATGTATATGTAAACGATGGCACCAAAGCACAAGAAAATCACTTACTTTATGAAATTCAAGAATTTCTGAATACTTAGCTGTAAAGTCTTTTTCCCCCCACTAATTTTCATTCTAGTTTTTAGTAGGACACGAACAACAGCTGTTCCTTTCTTTCTTGGAAAGCAGTTGGGAAGCAAATTTTATCAGGCATTCCTAAAAGAATTCAATTAATGCTCCAAAGCATTAACCAGATTGATTTTTTGCTCCGGTAATTTCCATTATGGTGAATGTGTGTAGCAAGCATCACTGGATGATGGAGTATACCTTTATTTGGAAGGCAGGAGTTAGAATGATATTTAGTGTATAATTTCTTTAGTCACAAGCAGTGGGGGAAATGCAGCGGGGGAGGAAAACAGGAGAAAAATAAAAAGAATAGAATTTATGTTCATTTAGGTAGAGTGAGTATCAACAAATGGAAGTCTGTCTTCAGAGACTATCTATTAACATTTACTTCTTCATTCGTGTCACAAGAAGTGCCTGCAGCGAAGAAGAGATACTCTCCTAGCTCTCCCTTGTTTGGTTTTCAGATGATCTGGAAGTGTTCTGCTTTTGTGAGATGGCAGCAAGACCCGGCCACTTAAGTCTTCTTTGGTAGTTCAGAAAAGATGATGGATAGTTGCCTACAACCAATCAGTATTCCCAACACAGAGAAGCAGGCCTTAAAATCATAGAACCCTAAGACTGGTAGGACCCTAAAAGTTGTCTAAGCCAATCTCCCACCTGATGTTTACGTATTCTACGACATCTTGATAAGTGATTGTCCAACGCATATACCTCACACTGCCGATGATCCAATTCTTGCAAGCTTTTTTTTTTTTTTGACGGAGAGAGAGAGATAGTGAGAGCATGAACACAAGCAGGGGGAGTGGGAGAGGGAGAAGCAGGGAGCCTGATGCAGGGCTCGATGCGGAGCTCAATCCCAGGACCCTGGGATCATGACCTGAGCCAAAGGCAGACGCTTAACAACTGAGCCACCCAGGTGCCCCCAATTCTCACAACCTCTTGCCATGACCAATTTACTCAACTCCATGGTTGCAAACTACTAGAAGGTCTTCTGCCCAAAAAGGAACAACAATGAAGAAGCAGCTTTTCGAGGCAAGACCTATCAATCTTCCAGTGATGGATGTGAAAGATAATTTCCTCATTTTGCCCCCACCCTAGATTCCCATGTTTGTAGC
Organism: Halichoerus grypus; assembly: GCF_964656455.1. Lineage (NCBI taxonomy): Eukaryota > Metazoa > Chordata > Mammalia > Carnivora > Phocidae > Halichoerus > Halichoerus grypus. Next base: position 154,261,942 of record NC_135717.1, on the reverse strand, counting down.
CTCAAATATGAAGAAATTGCATTTTCTCTCCTTATCTATTTGGCTCTAATATATATTTGTCACTAAAGTGCATAGCTACTAATGAGCATGCTGTTCTAATGAGCATGCTGTTCCAATAATTGCTTAAATTAGTGGTTCAAAGTATGCATGAGTCCTTCCCTATAAATATGCTAAAAATGACTTGCAAATAGGTTAATATTAACAACAAATAAATAATATTAGATACAAGTAGGAAAATTTTTGACATTAACAGAATAAAGTACTTAGTATAAGAAAGGGGGTTATGAAATGCATAGAATAACCAGAATGCCAAGGTGTACCTCTTAGATAATTAGGAGTTATAAACTTGTTGTTAAAGTCAATTTCTCCTTTCAGACACCACCCTTCTTCAGCTACACCTTAGGTACATAATCCCATTTTCCTGCCCTTTATCTAATTCATGTTTGTGTACCAAACTAGAGCTATGTTTAACTTGTTACTAAAGTTTCCTTTTTTTTGTTGTTTTTTTTTTCAATAAAGACCTAGTTTTACTTGCACATTTTTCACAAGCATCAAATAGTGGGTGATCTTTCAAGCTTGAACAGTAACAGTTGTATCGCTGAGGAAGGACTTCTTGTTTCAGATGGTCTAGATAATGATTTACAGCTATTTTTGGTAATTCTCAAAATGACAGCTCCTTGAATTTTTCTGTGTGCAGAAAAATTTGCTGGGCTGGCATTTTTCAGACCCTGGGAGGTTCATCCCAATTCTCAGCATGTGGGAGCAAGGGAATGCTCTGAAATCTTTACTCCAGAGGGAACTGACCTGTCCCCATTTTCTTGTGATACATGTGAATGTTTGATGAGGTTTCCCTAGATGTCTGTGGCCTCCTGAGGCCTGGAATTTGTGGGCCAGGGCTAACCTAGGAGCTGGGTGAAATTACTTATAGGCCTTGGGCATTCCAAGACCAAACCTGATAAATTGACCTATAATGATAGTTTAGTTCCTCTAAAGAAAATGAACAATACTTCACAACATCTATCTTTATACAGTACTCAATAAATGGTTGTTTAAAAGGAGAAAGGATGCTAAAAGGCAATAAAATAAGAATTAACAGCATTTTAAATTTTTGAGCATTATCAGAAAATACATGTGAGTGCCATGGGCTGTTGGAAACTGAGGTAAAAAAAAAAAAAAACCATAAACTGGTGTGTGTATATATATATATATATGTATATACATCTTTACTATATATACATATATATAGTAAAGAAATAGTAAAAGAGGAAGTAGAAGAAAGAACACAAGAGACAAGATAGGAATGAGGTAGAAAGAAGGATTTTTAGAAAGAAGGAAAGAAAGTGTATTTAATATACCTTTTAATCATTTCCTTACTCAAAGATCTTCAGTGGATCTTCAGTACCTACAGGGTAAATTCCAGCATCCTAAGCTGATATTTAATGTGTTCCATGATCTATTTAGAGCTCACCTCCCCAACACATGCCCTCTTTATTTTTGGATTTTTCCCAGAATATTCCTTTGGGTTTCTTATCTTCTTTTGTCTTTGTCCCTAAGGAAAATCCTATGTGTTCTTTAAGACACAGCCTTGAGGACTAAGAAGTTTTATACAAATAGCATTTATGAACCTTGGTCTTTACCATATTTACTTTAGACTTAACATTTTCTAAAATGCCTCCCTCAGATAGTACTCCACATAACAGCAGTGGTGAATTAGGGGTGGCTTATTCTAGGAATTCTGACTCTAATGCCATCAAATATTTGTATCCTAGGAGTTCTGTACGTGGGTTTTTTTTTTTTTACAGGTTATAGAATTTTGACAATTATAAAACTACTCTTCCCACTAATTTTCATTATGCTACCAACTTCTGCCAGTGGAAATGTGTCACACAGGTAGAACTGTGTCTTCACTTTACTAAACTCTTCAACTTTGGGAGATTTTTCTTACGCATTTTTTCCAAAGACTCTATTTTGCTAGAAATCGGCATCCAGCTTTTACTGAAAGCCTTTAGAGAATCTTCCCATGCCAAAGTTATTTGAAAAAGAGTTTCTATTTTTTCATCATGATAAGGAATGTTGAGTTTAAAAGATTTAATAAAAGCAGTAAGACTGGAGCATTTCTACCAGAATATATGAAAAATCAGATTTCCAAGAGCTGGGATAAAAAGACCCTTTTTTTTAAGATTCTATTTATTTATTTGAGAGAGAGACAGAGATAGCAAGAGAGAGCACAAGCTGGGAGGAGAGGGAGAAGCAGGCACCCCTCTGAGCAGGGAGCCCGACACGGGGCTTGATCCCAGGACACTGGGATCATGACCTGAGCCAAAGGTAGATGCTCAACTGACTGAGCCACACAGGCACCCCAAAAGACCACACTCTTATAGAGCAGTAAAAATTAAATTCCTGCAGATATCCAAATTTAAGTGCACATTTGTCTTTAGAACTCACCTGCATGTGTGAATGGAGATGTATCTTACAACTCTGTGGGACTTTACATATAAACAGCTCCTAGGAGAGAGAGTCACAAAGAGAAACCCAAGAAAACACTCAACACTTGGGTATTCAAGTGTATTCAAGTGTAACTCAATGCAGACTTGGGTATTCCAAGACCAAAGTCAGTAAGTTGAATCTGTAACACCAGCTCAGTTTCTATAAGGAAAATTAACAAAAATTTCTGCAACATCATTGTACTCTAAGGAGCCAATCTTATCTTTAAAAAAAGTTATACTTTAATTAATCCCTAAGAACTAAAGGGACAGCTATAATTAATTTTCATTAAGTACAAAAACCTTACATTACAATATGCAGAAATGAAATTTAGCAAGATGGCCACCAAAATCATTATTTATGAAACTTTCCAGATTACAACACTTAGGCCTCATGTGGATCATTCACAAGTAGCCTGCAGTCCTCCGGGCCCTATATAATTCCTGCACTTGAATATTTTGTGAGCATAAGGTCTATAGTAGTCATATCAGACTTGGGTAATGCATAATCCAAAGTGCCTCTACCAGTGGAACCAAAGACATGTGCTAAGAGAATTGAAAGAGAAAGGGGCTTCTGGGCATGAAAACACAACTTACTCTGGTGTTAAATGAGGTCAAGGAGTAGTACATCAATGTACTGGTGTAGCTATTTCCAGATTTGTTGAACTCTAGGAATTGATTCCTTCTGATTCTGGCCACTCCAAGTACATGTCATTTCTAGTAGTTCCTTTATCATTGCAGTCAAAATATTCTGGCTGTATTGAAATAAACTTTGTTCACAGATTCTCCCTAGCCTCCTAGCACCATACCTTGGTTCATTTTGTTTCCTCTTCCTGGGAAGTCTCTTCCCTTCTGCCTGTCAGATATACGGCCCGTTTTTAAGGACTAGCTTAAAACCCAACCCCCTTCCTAAAGCCCTCCACAACTGCCAATCTCTGGTGATTCCTGCATCTTTTAAATTCCAACATCCTTTTCTTTTCTTCAGTATTTATTGTCTTGTTTATCTGTAAATTTTTTCTATGTAAATCTTTTTTATCCAGCTACATTATACTATTCTTAAACACAGAAATTATGTTTTGTAATGCTTTGTGTACCAAACATTGCCTAACATACTACCTATCCTGGTAGATATACATTAAATATCTGTTGACTAGTTGATATTATCTATTACTTTCATGCTAATTTACCTGTTATGCTGTTTCTCAAAGAAAAAACAAAAAACAAAAAAACATCTCATAGATCCAAATTTGGAAACTGCATTCTGAGCTACTTTACAAAGCTTTCATTTGTACAGTCACGACATCATGTGTCAATAAGTGCGTGTTGGTACTGGAATTCATGGCAATCCTTAGTTATTAGGGAATATTCAAGATGGTCAAGATCTTAATTTTTAGAAACTGTTGGTAAGATTCTAAAAAAAAATATTAAAATCCTCATAAAACTCTCAGATCCTAGAGAATTCTACTGAAGTACTCCTCCCTGTGAGAAACACTATTTTAATAAACTCGACTACTCTGAACTGTGGAATTAAAAGAAAATCATTATGGTCATTATGACAAAATATATTCAAAGCCTTAAAAATATATGTATTTTTGATTGTTCAGTTTTACTTCTGGAAAACACATTCTAAATAAATAAAGATGTACACAAATAGCTACAAGGATATTTGTTATAGAACTAAAGTATAATATGTAAAAATATTTAAAAACCTAAATAACCAAAAATAGGTGATTGGCCAAATAAATTGTACAACATACAAGGGAGCCATTAAAACGTGTGCTATACAAGAATATTTAATGAAATGGAAAGATGATATCAACATACTGTTACATGAAAAAAGAAGTTTTAAATATAATTGTATATCAGGGCACCTGGGTGGCTCAGTCAGTTAAGTGTCTGCCTTTGGCCCAGGTCATGATCCCAGGGTCCTGGGATCGAGCCCCATGTGAGACTCCCTGCTCAGCAGAGGGTCTGCTTCTCCCTCTCCCTCTGTCACTCCCCCTGCTTGTGCTCTCTTGCTCTCTGTGTGTCAAATAAATAAATAAAATATTTAAAATATATATATATGTATGTATGTGTATAATTGTATTTTTAAAGTACTGGAAATATAAACTTCAAATGTTGATTATGATATGAAATAATCATATTTACAGATCTCCAAATTTTCTACAGTGAAAATGTAGTATTAAGGTATTAAAAATTTAAGTAAATATCTAGCCAGTACCTCAGAATTACTCATTAGGGTCACATAACTGACAGCCAAGAAAAATATATTATGTAAACTTCTTTTTTTTTTAAGTAGGCTCCATGCTGGGCGTGGAGCCCAACGCAGGGTTTGAACTCACAATCCTGAGATCAAGACCCAAGTTGAGGTCAAGAGTCAGACGCTTAACTGACTGAGCTATCCAGGTGCCCCTTTTATGTAATCCTCTGAATTAATCACAGGACAAACTAAATAAAGGATCTCACATCTTGATGATTTCTTTAGGAAAGTGAATGAATGTCATATGGCCACAGCCAACCAATGAGATAAGACTGTGGGAAGAATATTACTTCCCAGCATTGTTTGTGCCTCACAGCTCTTGCTTGTTTTTGTTTGTAGGTCCATGGAAAGTGTATGTGTAAGCACAACACAGCAGGTACTCACTGCCAACACTGTGCACCGTTATACAACGACCGCCCCTGGGAGGCCGCTGATGGCAAAACAGGGTCTCCTAAAGAGTGCAGAAGTGAGTACCAAGCCCGCAAGACTAAAAGCCTTCTTTGTACAGTAAACTATCTGTGGACTCCGAGTTGTCTCTAGAAACACAATATAAAGTGGGGGGTGACAGGCAGTGTAACCTACACAAATAGCCCATATCACTGCTCACTATGACCTCAACCATTGGAAGCAGTCACTGCTTGCAAAGTTGCCAATATGACTATTTTGCCAACAATGTGTTGCCCATTTTCCTGGACACTTTGCAGGACCAGGATCTAAGCACTGTTCTTGAGAAGTTGACATAATAAAAACATGGCTAGACACAAGGGCAACTGAGGATTATGGCATACAATTACCCTCGAAGCTGAGGTATCGAATTATAGCATGATTGATTGAATGAGAGAAATTCAGTTCTCAAAACAACCCTGAAAGCAAGCAGGTGGTGTTAATCCCACTTTAGAGATCAGGAAATTGAGGCTCAGTAAGATTAAGTAACTTGCCAAAGTTAGTAAATAATAGTCAGGACTTGATCCCAGCTCTTCAGTCTCCAAATTAAATGTTTTTTCCGTAATACCATAGTGCCCTTCTTTTCACTTATGGTACCTGAAATGACAAATCAGATTTGAAATTAAGCCAGTTAGTCAAGAATGAGACTGCATTACTAGGGCTAACTTCGGGTTTGAGGTTGGAGATTAGATAAGAGGGTAAAAAATACGGGAATACAGACCATTTTTTTCTTCACAATTCAAAATGTTCAGAGAAATACACATGTCCATAACAATGTTTATACTCACAAACTTCAGTTTTACAAGGATTTAAAGGCAAGTACTGTCAGTAACATTGTGGGAAGTCTCCTCCCATACATAATTTGGAATCCTAATTGATTTATTTTAGTTTCTAGGAAATGTAAAGGATTTCCTCTAAGCATAAATTTTAAATTGTCTTATATTATGCTTTTTAAAGATTATGAATCTCGTCAAAATATCATAACATGTCAAGGAAACAATGAAAAAACAATAGCACAAACACAGTTGACCTCCAGGAAAAAGTCTGGATTCTTATTCTAAATCACTCATCAAGAGAATCTAAAGAATTTCTCCTAAATTCCTAGAGTGCCATTCTGCTCTTTCCACAGACACCAACTTGTGTATCTAAATACATATAGAACACGGGGACTTGTCACTTGGTGCTATTGATAATCTTATAAATGCCTTTGAGAAATTGTTACAAAAGAAACAATGCAAACCTCTTCTACAAAAAAACAAAACACAAAAACACAAAAAACCTAGGCTTCTATAGGAGACTGTCTTGTACTCACCAGTACATCAATAGCTGAGGAATAGTGCTTCATGAAAGACAAATCAATCTACCTGCCAAGCTACTAACCCCTGTCCACTACAAGGTTCCTTCGAGGCTCATTAGAGAGCATGAATTCAGGCCTGCATCTGCAATATGAATTTTCATTTTCAAATAACGTCTGACAATGTAGAGTTTTTTAAGCACGGTCAGGGGACCCACAGTGATGACATACTGGTCCTTGGGACGCAGCAGGAATGGAAATGGTGAAGTATTACTGTCAAAAAGGGAAAAAAAATGGGTAGCCACTCAAATAGTCTTTCCAAAATAAGTGTCAACCCCAGTTGCTAAGGAAACAGTCATATCTCTGCCTAAGAAGACAGATCTACGCTTTGCTGACTTTCAGGCATATCTTAAAACTTAATTTTTTTAAATTTGAATTTTTAAAATTTTTTAAATTAAATAAAAGCCTCCGCCTTTTTATATGCTGTTTTGATTCTTGTACTGTGAAAATGTGCACTATTTAAAAAGCTAAAAATCAAATTAAAAACTAACACTGTATGTTAATTATACTTGAATAAAAAAAAATTAGCTATCAGCTTACCCTATTTTTAACTGCCTGAATATTAGAGAACCTGTTGTTTTAAATGATTTGTTTTCCCTCCCATGCCTTTTTCCCCCTCAGCCTGCAAGTGCAATGGGCATGCGGATGCCTGTCACTTTGACATTAATGTGTGGGAGGCATCAGGTAATCGTAGTGGTGGCGTCTGCAATGACTGTCAGCACAACACAGAAGGTCAGCATTGCCAGCGATGTAAGCCAGGCTTCTACCGGGACCTCCGGAGACCCTTCTCTGCTCCAGATGCTTGCAAAAGTAAGTGAACTAGTGATTACTGGGGAAAAAAAAAAAAAAAAAAAAAGCTTGACTTGTACAAAAGAGATGAATCTTGCCATCCTTCATACGCTGGTCCATGGGAGAGAGGTCATGAAATTCTCAGTACACTCACACACACACTAGTTCATTTCTTCATTGATAAGAGGCACAAATTTTTAACTTGTTAGGTGAAAAGAGTACAATATTCCTAAGAGTAATCTCTTTTATCACTCTGCATGAAGTAAAATTGTTTCCTGTAGCACCACATTTGGGAAAACAAGATGACAAATAAAAGAGAAAAAAACGATGATGGAGAGGGAGATGTGTTTAAAATTATCTTAAGGGGCAGCTGGCTGCCGTGGTTGGTAGAGCATGTGACTCTTGATCTTGGGGTCGTGAGTTCAAGACCCACGTTTGGTGTAGAGATTACTTTAAAAAAAAAGTATGTGAAATTATCTTAAGACTAAATATATGAGTAGGACGTAGGCAATAAGCAGACTCAAACCGATGAAATAAAGAGTGGTTATCTGTATTTGGGTCCTTCCAGCTTTCATCTCTGCAGTGAATTTGAACACCTGAAAAACCACGGATTTTGGTGTCATTATGAATACACTTCGGCTGACACTGCCCTTATGTACCCCTGTATCATAAACTAATTGAGAACATAACAATAATCTCCGACTCATCCCCCAAAATACTAAATTCTTATAGAATGGATTTTGCTTTTTTGTTAGTATAGTTCCAAGAGGTTTACATGAAAAAAGAGTAGAATTTTAACAGATCTGCTCAATTAATGAGACATTATCTAAAACGTGACCATGAAGGGTACAGTCGGAGCTTCAGGAGATGTCCAATGTGGATGAATAGCTCATCTAACTACAGGAGTAGTTATACATCTATCAACTCAGAAATTATTAGATGACAAAAAACACTCAAGATTGTTAATGGAGATTGATGAACATGCACTTCCTCTCCCCACCAAGGACTCCATGTTCTAGCTCAAAAACAGTGACAGGAAGGGAGCAATACAATGGGAAATAATCATTTAAAATCTTGTTGTTTTTTTAATTTAAAGGAAAAAATCTTGTTGCTCTTGAAAAATACATATTTTTAACATCAGACAGGTGATATCTACATGAAATTTGAGTGGGCTTGCTTGTTACAAGCTTTCTCTCAAATTGTAGAAGACAGAGGTGGCCCAGCTCATTTTCAACATTGAGCTCAAAATTTCTATCTACATCCTAATATTTCTCTGAGAATTCTGTTTTAGTCTTGCTCCTTGTCTGTACTCAAACTTTCATTTTAATAGGTTTTGAAAAGATCTAGAATAGAAGCTTTCCCTGCTCCTTATGGCTGTGTGACCCTATGCCAGCTATTAAAGCTGTTTGGACTTTGATATTTTTTCTCCCTGTAGAGTTGTAATGAGAACTATATAAGATAAAGTATGTGAGGGGCACCTGGGTGGCTCATTCAGTTAAGCATCTGCCTTCGGCTCAGATCATGATTCCAGGGTCCTGGGATAAAGCCCCCCTCCCCTGGAGTCATCAGGCTCCCTGCTCAGCAAGGAGTCTGCTTCTCCCTCTGCCTCTACGCTACCACCCCACCCCACCCCCGCCGTGCACTCTCTTGCTATCTCTTTCTCTCTCAAATAAATAAATAAAATCTTTTTTTTTAAAAAAAAAGATAAAGTATGTGAACTGTTTAGCACATTGCCTATTATAGTAAGCCCTCAAGAAATGAAAACTAGTATTAAAACAACTATTATTGTCGTATATGATAGAAGGTGGGAAATAATATTACAGAGTCTCTACTCTTTATTGATCAAAAATACCTATGTCAAAGGTAATTACTTCTTTAAAATCCACAGGACCTTAGGGAATAAACTAAAGGCTTCGTAACCCCAAGGGCTGAATGAAGGGTCTGCTTATAAAATTGCTTAGATTCACAATATATTCAGTCCTAATACCATTTTCTCCAGGATATATTTAAATAAATAGAGGGGTGTGTGGTTGTCTCAGTCAGTAAAACATATAACTCTTAATCTCAGGGTCGTGAGCTCAAGCCCCAAGTTGGCCATGGAACCTACTAAAATAATAATAATAATAAAATAAAATAAGATTTAAAAAAAAAAAAGGGCGCCTGGCTGGCTCAGTTGGTGGAGCATTTGACTCCTGATCTCAGGGTTGTGAGTTCAAGTCCCACGTTAGGTGTAGAGATTACTTAAAAATTAGATCTCAAAAAAAAAAAGATAGATAGATGATAGACAGATAGATAGATAGATAGGTAGGTAGATATGTGTATTGCATATCTTCAGACCACTAGTAGAAATGTCTAAAAACAAGAATGTACTAACTACCAAGCAGATAAAATAGGAAAGGAAGTTAATTTATCATTAAGTGACTTAGATAAGGTAACTATCTTGTAGGACAACAGGCAACATTTTCTCAAAATACATTTTCAAAGATACAATTAAATAGCACTGACTTGAAGCAGTATGTTGTACAATGTACCTAACTTACATATTTGTTCATTCAGTCATCCAATGGATATATATCGAGTGCCCGTTATGTGCCAAGTGTTTGGTATACATCAGGGAACAAAACAAAGTTCTCTAACCATTAAAAACAGAAATAGAAAAGGTTTATTGGCAGACGTGGAGCCAAGATAAATACCTTTTAAAATTTTTGTTTTGTTTTCTTTTTGTTACTGTGTTATGTTCAAGCTATGGCTCATATTCTTACAAAATATAAAAAGGCTGACAGCTCTAGCTGTTGATATCCTAGAGAGCTTACCACTTCAGAATTTTATAAAAAGAATATGAAAAGGAAGATTAGTTAAAAGGTGACTCTTTGTTAATGGTCACTACTTATATAACTATTCTAGAGACTTGTACAAAAGAAGAACTTATAAGTTTTGGTCCCCAAACTACTCTATAAAAACATAAGCAAAATGTGAGACTGTAGCTAAAACTAACACATAAGAGAGACACAGTCTTTTCACAATGTTTAGGTATGTGTGTGTGTAAATGTATATATGTATGTATACATATATTTATGTAGGCAAATAGTGTGTATATGTGTGTGCATGTATGTTAGATCACACAAGTATGATCAGTATTGTGTTAGAGTGTATGGAGGAGAGCTCATAAGAGGAGCAATTAACAAGAGTTGAGTGTTTTGAGTTTTGATGTAAGACCTGAGACCTGAAGTTTAATAGGAATCAACATAACATGGGTAAGGGTATTCCATCTGGAGAAAAAAAAACCAGTGCCAAAAAGGAACAGAAGGAAGAAAGAACATGACATATTCTGAGAACTGAAAAAAATGCAGAATGACCATAGAGGCAAGAAAGAAGGGGGGAAGGCAAGAAAAGGTAAAGGAATGAGAGTAGTAGGAAAGATGGGTGGTTGGCTGGAGGTGTCCTCATCTTGGACATCTCAGTCAGTGAGATGGAGCTGACTGAACCACCCACAAGTAGTTGATAATCAGCCAATAAATATCAGTTAGCATAATTTTCCTGGGCCCTGCCAAGTTGATATTTATAGGCATTATCTAAGTATTAGAAGACCAAAAGCACCAAAGCCATTTCAGTGAAAACTCCCATCAAGACCACATTAATATATTTTTTTAAAAAAAGAAACATTATAAGGTAATTATAACAAAATTTTTCTGAATTAGTTCCTCAACACTTTAAGTTGTCATGAGATTCTGAAAGACTTGAAGACAGGAACTACTATTAATGAGTCAAACTGCTAATCACTCCTAAACAAATACCTTCATGGTATTTAATGCACCAAGTAAGGAAGTTATGAAAATAACTGATACCAATTTAGTCCTTTTAGCATAATTTGTAGGAGGTAGATGGATTAGTGGGGAAGATCTGTGTTTCCTTCTTTCCTTCTCTGGACAGCGCCCTGATCCACTGATTAGACAGCTGAAGAAGGCACATCTCCATTCGTTCTATGACTATTCCAGCATATGTGTGGGACAAGTTGTCTGCACAACGTCCCTAGCATGGATTTCTTCACTGGCACCTTCTTTCAGAATATTATTCTTTTTGTTCTTCTCTTCCCTTTTCTGAGCCAGGGGTAACTCCCAACATTTATTAGAACATCTAATCCTTTTCCCCCTATCTTCACACTCTCCGTCATATATTATTTGACTGACAATATGTTTAGCAGAGTTTTTTCATTTTTATTTAGCAATATTTTCATATTATTGACCACCTCCTTAATGGATGTGTCTATGTGTCACCTTCAGAATTATTAATTCTGATAATAAAGTTTATGATAAATAAGTTAGTGTACCTAACATTTTATTTTTATAAAGATTTCTTTATTTATGAGAGAGAGAAAGAGAGAGAGAAAGAATGTGCACAAGTGGGAGAAGAGGCAGAGGGAGAAGGAGAGGATCTCAAGCAGTCTCCCTGATGATTGCGGAGCCCAATGTGGGGCTTGATCCCAGGACCCTGAGACCGTGACCTAAGCCAAAATCAAGAGTCAGATGCCTAACTGACTGAGCCACCCAGGGGCCCCTGTACATAACATTAATGTTACAGTGTACCAGATTTCATGCTAGATGCTGATAGAAATATTGCTGTAACTAGAACTTTTCTCCCCATTAGTTCCCACTTTTCTTTTCTGAAGAAGGTAGTATCAGGAAAACAAGTCAATATTATGATACGATATTAAAAAATTTAAACTATCTCAGTGTGTGTTTATATCAACATGTACAATGTTATTCAAAATAACAATTTTATTATATTTATTCTACTGTGCTTACCAAGGTGGAAAAGTAACCTGCTACTCAGTGTGTGGTCCATAGACCAGCCCCGTTGGCATCATCCAGTTGCTGATTAGAAAATGCAAAACTTCTTATCCCATCCCAGACCTACTGAATCAAATATGCACTTTAACAAAATTCCCAGGTGACTGTATCATACTAAAGTTTAAGATTGCTTCAGAATGCTTTTCTTTTCTTTTTTTTTTTTAAGATTTTATTTTTAAGCAATCTCTACACCCAATATGGGCTAAAACTCACAACCCCAAGAGCAAGAGTCACATGCTCTACCAACTGAGCCAGCCAAGCATCCCCAGAATGCTTTTCAACAAAGGTTAAATGCATCTTAGCACCTACTCTACAGTTAAGTTGGCTGGAACATCTCACTATTCCCTGAGCATCCAAATTAACCAAGATTTGCATTTCTATTTGTGTGCATATGGACTTAGAATTTATAAAAATGAATTACATAGAGATTTACTGAGAAAAAATGGATATCTGGATAAATATGTTTCCATAGTGTAACATTTTCCAAAGTTTGATTCATGGAACACTAACTTCATGAGATGTCAATAGGAATTAGACAAGGAAAATTTTTTTCTATGACCTTCAAATTTAAGAACTGGTGAATCAATCAAAGATTTCTTTCTTCAGGATTTCTCAGAGCATTTAATATGCTAATGTTCATTCTACACTTCCTATAAAGCTTTGAGGTATCTCTCAAATTTAACCAAAGAACACTTTTCTTACAGAGTATCATGTGGGACCTGTGTTCTACAGAACACACTGGAAAATACTGCTATTGTAGAGTGACAAATCTATATGACGACTTCACTTGGGAAGACATATCCTAGAAGATTCCTTCTGTATATTTGTTCCTCATTTCTAAGTGCTAGAGCCTACAATTGTATATCAAGGAAATAATAAACCTTACATTTCTATCAGTGGAATAATCACAAACATAATGGTAATTAAAGCTGGGCAGTCTAGTCTGTTGGATTGCCAGGGATGATTTATGAAACCATCTCTCCCTTACTTCCTACTTACTTCTCAGGAGTTTGGAACCATTGAAAGCCTGAAGCAGCAGCCCAGACAAAATTTACTAGAAGTATAAATTATGCCCCAGTTTAGCTCAGGAAACACTAATTGAGTATCTCCTCTATGCCAGGCACTGTGGTAAAGCACTAGGTCTGTAAAGATGAACAGGTCTTCCCTAAAAGATCTTTAATTCTAAATGGGGAGAAATGTAAGTAACAGATTATTTCAATACACTGTGGTGATGATGATGATATAATAAATAATAGCTGACATTTGTTGAGTGCCTACTAGTCTCTGTTTACTCTTCAAAAGGCTGTATATGTATTAACTCATTTAATTTTCACAAAAGCTCTTTGATGTTGGTACTATTATCATTCCCACTGTATGAGCAAAATGCAATGAAAGAGATAACAGCGAGTGTCTTAGAGAAAGTGTAGGGTAGGGTGAAAGCAATTAAGGGAAGACTTCCCTTGAAGAGATGCCTTTGATACTTCTTTGGGGGTTGTTTTTATTTTTTCCTCTAAAAGTACAAACACAGTGTCTGTCCTACTTCTTAATCAATGATTGCCTTTGTTGACTTTAATGAGTTGATCTAGAAAGTGAAATGAACTCATGTTATTCTTCCTCATAGAATACATTTAATAGAATACTTACCTGGACACATTATTCCATTCAAGTATCGGTGACATAAATCTTGGGACTGTGTTCACAGTTAGCTCTTTGCCAAATAAGCCAAGGATTTATTGGCACCATTGATGTTCCAGGCTATTTATTCCCTCCCACTCTCCTGACAAGCACTTTGCTAAATGCTATTGTCTTTATGTATACATTTTTAATTGATGGTCATAAATTCATCAAACCTGAATAAAAAGAGCTCTAAACCAAATCTACTGGCCAAAAGATTTATTCCTGTGAGTAATTAAATCAACTCTATTCTCACTTCCTCTTTATTCCAGCCTTAAGCAGAACCAACTGTGGGACCCAAACAATCAACTACACATTTCCCTAGCCAAGAAAGCACTTCTGAGGATTCCAGAGATGTTTGTTTTTTTAAGGCTAGTAGAGATCATTGAAACTAAATTTATTTCTACAACTCAGAAAAAAAAAATGTAAAGGACAGTGCATTTAAGGTCTGTAAACACAAGGGAAAATGTGAATCTTTCCAGCTGAATCCAGGGCTGAGAGCAGAATGGAGGCTCAACCCAGTTGGTTGCTAAGGTACAGAAGTAAAAGGGAAAATATAATTATCACTGTGTACTAAGATACTTTGAGGAGTACTGTCTTTCTGTTTTAGAAGAGCAGTGTCTTTCAGAGTAACTTACTTGAAATCTTGAATGTCACTTATGTACTAGTTGTATCCTATCACCTAAGTAGATTTTCCTTTGGCGGACATATTAAAAATGTGAGAATAACCCCACTGAACAGTAGTGTACTCGCTTTCTAGGGAGGGGAAATGCCCTGATTTGTAGCATTGGCCAATTTCTGTGGTTTAAGTATTCCCCCCAATTTCAAGCTATCAGCTCATTTTTCAAATCATGAACTCAGATAGACTCAGACTCTACACCACAAGTGGAATGGTTTCTCTCCTTTGAATGAAGTCTTGCCTCTTTCTCTGATCTCAAGCACTGCTCCAATCTAGTCATTAGTTCCCAAACCCATCAATGGATCAGAATCACTTGGAGCACTTACTGAAAATATGAATTCTCAGAGCCGTTCCCTAGATCTTCTGAATCAGAATCTCCAACAGAAACCGAGGGCAGAAATCTGCATTTTTTTCCTAAAAAACATCATTGGTGATTCTGATTCAGCCTTTTGGTCCCCTGGCCAGCATTTGAGAACCATTACATATACCATTGTTTCTAGTGTGAGCTCTACTCACTTCCATCCTTGGATGAAAGATTTTGAACTAATAATCATCTATAACTTAATCTACTCACTGACTTAGCCATATCTCTGACAGAAAATCCTAAAGGATTACTAAAACTCTGGCTAGACATTTTTCCTGACTCAATGATAGATATAAACGCTCATAAGCATTCACATTACTTATCTTTTCCACTGAAGAATGTCTAACTTAGAACCTCTGCTTTTCTCAAAAAGAAAAAAATTTCTGGCAGAATTCTAAAATGTCTGTTTTTCATGTAACAGTTTCAAAATAAATACCTAGCAATTCCATTCAGAGAATTCCCTCTTATTCGTAGTATATAAATTGATTTACCATAAATACCTCATATTTAAAGTGCATTATTGTGTAATGAGACTGGAATTTATAATAAAATTAGCTTACCATTACACTGACAATTTATTTTTACTTCTGCATTCACATACTTCAGAACATAGCACTAAACTACTATAGGTATGTTATTGTGTTGGATTAAATAATCATTGACTATAGTTCTTCATGAAGCTCCATTTTCCCCCCAACCCCGTTTTGACACCAAAGAATATCTTAAATGTTAGATGCATGGGAAATTGGGTGTGGAATATTGACAGCTAGCTAGCTATTCCATGACACTTCTCTACAGAAAATTTCTCATGCTTTAATAGAACACATGGCTTGAAATGATGTTTGAAGAAATACTTTATAGAACAAAATTAGCTCTCTTTTTTAGGAAACAGCCAGTTAGTTCCTTTACAATAAGTTTATTGACTTTTATGTTGTGACATATTTTTAACTATTGCATAGTCTCTCTCCATATTTAAAGAAAAATCAGCAAATGGAAAAGAAAGCAGGATTTATTCCCTGTCAAAGTAAACAACTTCTTGAAAAACTGACATGCCCTTCCTTCCTCCCTGGTGGGCCAAAATAAATGTAGTCAATTGCCTTTCAGCAGAGAGTGAATAAAAATAAACTTGGTCCTTCTGCCCCAAAACCTAAACCAAGTGTTTACCAAGATACCATTTTGTTACTTGGTTACCGTTACCCTGCCTAGCCAGCTATCTTTGTAAACAGTTCTATCATCCATTCAAATCTCTCTCTTTTATTTTTTTTCTTCTTGTTTTTTTTTCTTCTTCTTCTTTTCTTCTTTCTATCTTAGGTGAAAACTGCTCAACTGATGGAAACACAGTGCCTAGAGTGGGTGACTATCTTGCTGCAGACTATCTTTCCATCCTTCACAGTCTATTCAAATATCACCTTCTTATCATGCTCCCAAGAAGAATCTCTGTGTTTCTCTGCTTGTTTGTACCTCTATTTAACAATTATTTCATTCTACCTTTAGCATGGTTATTCTTTCCTTTCAAATTGTCCCAGAAGTAAAATTTTGAAATTAATTAAATCCAGAGTACCTTACCACAATGACACATTTAGGTAAAGCCACGACGCTTTCCACTTTTCACTGATGTACCTCTGTTCCAGTCCATATCAGGAAAGGATTGTTTCCCAAGGGTCATTAAAGTATCTTCCTTATAGCAGGTTAGTGGGCTTTTCTTTCAAATTATAGTTTCAACAAAGCCACACGAATCCATTTTACATTGTATAAACAACATAGACATCCTCGTTTTATGCTGAAAGCAATGATTTCAGCATAGAATCAATATGAAGTAACTGTTTTTGAAAAGCAAACTTTAAATAGAACCAGTCACTTGACAATAATAGTTGGGAAACTTTAATCTCAGCTTTTAAAAAAATCCAGGATGTAAAACCAGAGAGTTAAGAAGTGAAAGGGATAGAAAAAAATCATATATCATAATGTAGTAATCATACTAGGACTATCCTTTAAAAAAGTCACATGACATAATTAAAATCACCTCCCCAAAAAGGAGAAATTTTATGAACTGATGAATAATAAAAGTCAGTTACATTTGGGAAGAGAAGTGGGAGAGGTCACGAAGTTCTCTAACATGTCTCCAAAACAGAAAGTGTAATTCACTGAATAAAATAATATGCCATTCTGCATTTGATGAGAACAAGCAATAAATAATCAAACAAATAATTATGATATGTCAAAACTCTCAGAAAGCCTGGAAAATTTAGATGGGCTATAAAGAAGAGAAGTAGTATTCATTAAATGGCTACTATGGGCCATACACTGTGCTAAGCAATTTACATAAGCTCTCTCATTTACCAATCTTTAGGAGTTAGGTGGTGTTTTTGATTCTACACTGTGTCCTGGTTGATGAAAACAAAATGAGTTTTATTTTTTTTTTATTTTTTATTTTTTAAAGATTTTTTATTTATTTATTTGAGAGAGAGAGAATGAGAGAGAGCAAGCACATGAGAGGGGGAGGGTCAGAGGGAGAAGCAGACTCCCTGCCGAGCAGGGAGCCCGATGCGGGACTCGATCCAGGGACTCCAGGATCATGACCTGAGCCGAAGGCAGCCGCTTAACCAACTGAGCCACCCAGGCGCCCACAAAATGAGTTTTAAAATGCAGAAATAATTGGACATATGTATTAGAACCAAAAATAATTTTTAAAGGAACTTAGACTTTTGAAGAAATTTATGGTATTGGATTTTGAATAAGACCCTGCTTACCGATGAATAGCCATGTAAAGTTTGAACCTAAAGAGCTACATTTATCTTAAGGAATCTTAGTATAAGAAATACGGAGACAACTGAGGAGTGTTCCATGTAGGCCTACAAAACAATCAAGAAAAGAGAGATACTAATGAATAAATATGAAAGAGATTGAATATTCTCAACTAGGAAACTGCTCAGGAAGAACACAACTTTCTTCACACACTCAAAAGGTGTAAGGGGACATAGGGAGTGGCAAAACATAATTTACTTCCCTAGAACAAAGAGTCGTAATTAGATGTAATTGGATGAAAGTGAGGAAAAAAGATTGATTAATGTGAAAAAAAAATTGCGCTGCCAGTGAAAGGCATTTGTGGGTGGGGAATGTCTCCTACAGAGTTAGAATAAAGAACTTTTATCACAAATAATAAATAATAAAACTCGACTGAGTGAAGCATTAAATGTAGGGAACAGTCTTGCACTGGGAAGACTCAGGATAATCTGTTCTGTTTAACCATTTCAATTTTCTGTTGTTGTTTCTATGCTTTTTTCTGTTGTGTGTGCTTTTGTTTGTTTGCTCTGTTTCTAGTGTCTTGGGATTGCAATGCTGTGGTGCTAAAATACTAAAAACCTATAAAAGAAATAATATGAGCTTTTCAGGAGGTTCATCAACATATTTCATGGTTGTCACTCATTCAAAGGAACATTCATTCAACAAAGATTGAGTGAGTCCCTAAAATGGGTCAGCATGGGTCCTAGGTTTTGGGGATACAGAGATGAAAGATGTGGTTTCTACCTTCTAGGCCTTCACAGTGTACTATAGAGACAGCAGGGAGGTGAAAAATCATAAAGAGATTACACTGGAGGCCAGAAGAACATCAATCATTAAGAAATATATATTAAGTGACTATAATTCAAACATTTTTTAAAACTCAACACAGATTTACTCAGTGCTTACTTTGTGGCAGGCCTATCCTAGTCACTGTATATACAACAAAACAGAGTCCCTAGTGCCATGGAAACAGAGTATAAATAAATTTATTCACGTAAATATGTAATTAAAACCTGCAGGGGCACCTGGCTCAGTCAGTGGAGCATGTGACTCTTGATCTCGGGATTGTGAGTATGAGCCCCACATTGGGTGTAGAGATTACTTGAAAATAAAATCTTTAAAAACAAAACAAAACTGCAATACATTATGAAAAAAAGGGTACCATGATAGATTATAGCAGGGATGAACCACATCAATTCAAAGGAGAAGGTAGATGGGGTCAATAGGGATTCCTTATCCAAAGGAAAAAGGAGTTAGGGATGACCCAGTTTCCTGACTAGGCGCCTGGTTAGATGGTGCCTTGCGTGGATTGGGAATACAGGAGGCTTTCTTCAACAAAAAGATAATGGTGTGTGATATAACCAAATTCCTCAGAGCGAAATACAGTGTCTAAAATTACACTTAAAAGTTTTCCTGAAGCGGAATTTGTCTGTACACTCAAAAGTACAGACAAATTCTTCTTCAATTTTAACTGAAGTAGCAACCCAGGAATATAAAATTGGCTATTTGGCTGTCTAAGATCTTTTAGATATACCCAGGAATAAATAGTAACTGGCTCAGTTACAACTAGTAAACAGGAAAGGAAAGATACAGAAATCAAATTGAGGGTCTGAGCAGTGAGTGGTCACATATAAAGCATTAAAAATAAAGGGTATGACGTTTGTATTTATTTGCATTACTCTTAAAGTTTATAGGAAACATACTTAAATACCTTACATTTACTTTTTAAAGCATTTAGCAGGGGCACAAATGACTAGATTTATGCATACATGGATCTCCTTCAGTGTGGGATACACAGTAACTCAGGAGACACTGCACTTCAGTAAGTGAAAAGCAAGTCTTAATTTAGATTATTTTCTTATTAGATTTATTCTTGCATAATTTTATTTGAAATTAACATTCATCTTGAATATTGTGGCACTAGCTACCTTTGAATGTATACATTCAATATACAATGTATATTATATTTAAAGGATGAATAAAAAAATGTTCCCTAGGAGAGTAAAGGGGTAAGCCATATTACCTTTGACAATTGCCTTTGTTTACAAATTTTTCTTTATTTTTCCATAGTTGTTCACGCACTAGCAAAAATAACTGATAGTAGAAGGAAAGGAGAAAACAGTACCAAAAAATGTAGAAGACTTAATTTTATCTAACATTTAACTTTGCGCTTGAGACAGTAATAACGGATCATACTGTCTCTTTTCTGTTTAGAGCTGCATCTCAGTCATTGCCCTTAACTCCAATTCTAAGAACCTCAGGGGGCAGCTCTTCAAATGGCTTTGATATTTAAAATTCCCCATCAGAAATTGCGTAGGGCCTTGGCCTGTTCAGAGTAAGACAGTGTTGGGAGGCTGGGAGGCTCTGCTGAGGGAGTGGCCACTGGGCAGCCGTGAAAGCCCTTGACAAGCTGCTGCTTTCCCAGCTGAGGGCCTTGAACTTTGAGTTCTGTTTTTAGAAAAGCTAAATCAGGAGCAAATACTTTCAGGGTGTTTTGCTCCCAGTGTCGCTTTTGCTAACAGAATAGCAAAAGCTACAGCCATCAGGTAATACTAAGGAGTCCCGGTGATTTTTAAAAGGGGTAAGATGCTGAACTCAACTGGTTGTTTCAACAGTAAGCTTGGCATCACGGATCACTCTGAATGAAAGGTGTGCAAACGGCTCCTAGAGTTTGGGTGAAGGTAGGAATAAGGAGAAAAGGGAACAATGGTTTCCTTTGACTCCACCACCAAAAGCTTTAGCAACCCCATCAGAATAAAGGAAGCCATAACTCTCCCATTATGTCCCTGGCCATTTTGTATTCCTGTTTACATATTTATTATGTTCACGTAGGTTGACAGCTGTGACTCTTGTCCTAGACTACATGGTGGGATATCTCCCTACACACAAGAGGATCATAGATCATACCCTACTTTTTTTCAGTATACTCTCATCCACAAAAGGAGAGTAAGAGCAGATGGAATTTATTTGATCCAAAGAAAAGAACATGTAGTAGGAGAGTAACCTAATTCTGTAAGACAAAGTAGTCAAGAAAGCTGTTTGCCACCAAATTCCTCCCAGGGGCAAAGTGAATAATTTCAGCCTATTTTGGGAACCAAATTGTTAAGATTATTAAAAAAAAAAAACTCATATCTGCAATAAGGCAGTTATTGCTCTTTTCTCTGTGTTCCCATGCACCCTGGGCTACCTCTGATACAACATTTACTGTCTGTAATTATGTATTTGCATATCTCTCTTGATTCACTGAAGAGTTAGTTATGACTCTGTATTCCTCTATATCTTCAGCCTCTGGTTCATGCTAACACTAAAGTTCAAAAACTCTTTGGTGAAGGTGTAGATGAATGAATGAATGAATGGTGGACTTCTAAAAACTAATATGTCGGGGTGTCAGCCTGGCTCAGTTGGTAGAGTATGCAACTCTTGATCTCAGGGTCATGAGTTCGAGCCCCCATGCTGGGCATCGACATTACTTAATAAAAAAAAGTGTTTTAATATGGTTGGCCAGATAATAATAACAGTTACTCTCTGAGCATTTGATGCTACTAATTCCTGATATATTGCTAACTATATACAGTATCTTAATCAGGCCTCACACAGGTACCCAGTGGCATAGGTATTATTACTCTTACTCTATAAATAAGAAAATTGAAATG
This sequence comes from Halichoerus grypus, assembly GCF_964656455.1. Lineage (NCBI taxonomy): Eukaryota > Metazoa > Chordata > Mammalia > Carnivora > Phocidae > Halichoerus > Halichoerus grypus. The sequence continues at coordinate 154,240,608 of NC_135717.1, read as the reverse complement.
AGGAAGTTAATTTCACAAACTCTTATAAAGACTAAGCCTCATAACCAGAATTTGAACTCATCTAGTCTGACTTTTAAGTTGGTGCCCTTATGAATTCTCTTATATTGCCTTTGTTTTATTTTCTGTCTTCCTAAAAGATCTTACAGGCAATTTCCAAACAAGCTGTATTGTGATTGAAACAATTATTAATTTCGGAGCCATGTAGATAAACAAGGTTATTTAAAAATGTGTTCAACCATTGTTTGACGAACAGTATGTTTCCTGGTAGAAGATACTCCAGAACAGCCCCATGTCTTAACTCTTTTCTGTAAATGCTCATAGAGGGACAGTGTTTCACACAATAGATGTATTGCTGGAAACATGTATCTGTAAATAAAATTTGAATCATATTTAGCAATATATATTCATTATTTGAAGGGAACCTGTTGCAAAATCTTTTGCAAAAGTACCCATTTCCTTTCTTCAATCTCACCTGTTTTGAATATTTTGTATTATTATTTCAGGATTACTTAGAACACATCAGTACAGAATGTACTATTTAAAATTTGTCATTTGCATTATTAAAGAAATCTTGTGACAATATTTAGGAATTCAAAGTGATATTTTCAATAATTTTATTCTGTCAGTTTGGCTGAGAGAGCAGCAATGGGCAAATGGTTTAGGGGAGAGGCTTGGGAGGGGTGATAAGTATTCCAATAATGAATCATGTAATACCTAGACAGGCCATATAGCTTTTAAATATATCTAGCTGCCACTCAAAGCACCATTTTGGCTTTTAAAGACAACTCACCAGAGCTTTACCAAAAATTATAATGAAAAAAATAATTAAGTTCAGAATGATAGTATATGATAATAGTTCAATCTTTACTATAATCTGCCAACAAAAAGACAAAGCTTATGTCAAGGATTTATGTCATGCTAACCGGGTTGCCACTTCTGCAACTTTGGCCTTCATTGTAATGAATATGTAAAAAGCTAAGTGCTTGGGTTGCACTTTAGAACCAATAATCAGTAAGAAATATATGTTGGAGAATCACAACCTGAACCAGAGTCTAGGCAGACTTTTTTTTTTTTTTCCCAAGCAAGAAGAAAATATATTTGCATTGTGGAAGAAAATAAGAAATGTAGATTATGTGTGTCAAATATTGACTGTTCCACAAACTTTAGGAGTGAGGTATGCAAGCAAGCCTTGGTGTGCAGTTTGAAAAGTATGTCATGAAAAGTGTTAGTGCTGTCTGCCTGGAGCTAGTTCTGCATAGTTTCCAGATGGTATTTTTATCTTGTAATTATGTAAAAAGTCACGTTGACAGAAATCCACTAGCACATGTGATAGAATCACATTCTTCTCTGGCCATTCCTGAAATGTGTGTAGGTTTTAAAGTATATGGTAGTACAAAGAGGTCAAATCCTAGAAAGACTTGAATTTTCTATTAGAGTAAAAGATAATGGTGGCAATAGGAAAGCACATATTACAATAGATGGAAGTCCAAGACATCTTTCTTCCGGCTCCCCTATCTGCTGTCAAGAACCAAGCTGACTTAGAACTGAATATTGCAGTAACTATTGGTTTAGTCATCTCAAAACAATGAAATGTTTATATTTGGATTATGTGATTTCATTTAATGTCTTCACATAGCACTTTGATACATGTTGATACATTTTGTGTTACATATTATATAACTGCAAATTATTTCCTAGTTAATTAATTAAAAACAAATAACAAATCAACAATGCCTTGCTAAGTTAGGAGAAATATTAGTCATTCACTTTCATAAGCTAGAAATGTGAAAATCTTCCTCAATTTCTGTTTGTCTCTCAACAGTGCCTTCTTCCTCCTCATTCCTATCATTTCAACCTTTCCTCCTGCTCTGGCATCTACTCTCTTAGTCCAGTTCCTTGTTCTCACTCATTTCTTTCATTTCCCTGCTATCAGTCTCTCCCTACTCTAGTCTGTTTCACACAATGCTACCAAAGTATCTTTAAAATTAAATTATAACCAGGTCATAATTCTGCTTTTTCAAAGTGTTACTTCCTATGGCTCTTTATACCCACAAGATAAAATTCAACTTCTTGGGTTCAGCCCTTCTACAGTCTGGCTCCAACCCTAACTCTGTGGCTTTTTTCTTTTGCCTCATCAACTCCAACTGCTTTCCACTCAATGTACACTCTAAAATTCTCACACTCCCCAAAGAGGCCATGCCCTTTCACATATGACCCCCACAGCCTGGAATGTCCTTCAGGTCAATTTCACAAGTGATGATATGGGCATCTACGATATACCAGACCCTGTTCTGGCAACTGGAAAACAAAAATAAGAAGATAAAGATCTTTCTGTCAATGAGTCCAGAGTCTAGTCATAAGGGCAACAGGCATAAAATGAATAATAATGATGTACTATGATGCACACAAAATAGAGATATACACTATCTCTCAGCAGAGACGAGAGAGTGCTAAACTTGTCTGGAAGGAGTGGGACAAAGAAGCATGTCAGGGTCCAGATGGACAAGGGAAAGGCAATACAGGAATGACAAGGGACACCAGGGCAGGAAAGAGCTTCACATTTTCAGGGAGCAGTAAGAGCTTCCACATATAATGCAGACACATGAAACTCAGCTAAAAATGGTGAAGATGCTACATTTTGCGGTATGTGTTTTTTACCACAATTAAATTTTGTTTTAATTATTTAAAATAAATGCCATGGGGAGAGTATCTAAAGACTGGGATACACAACTGTGTATCTTCCTCCTCCTTTTCAGCTTGTAAACTCCTATTCATCTTTTAGGATCAGCTCAGGTATCTAAATGACCCCTCCTTTAAAATCCCCATGTGAAAAGTAAACTCAAAATGGATGGAAGACCTAAATGTGAGACAGGAATCCATCAAAATCCTAGAGCAGAACACAGGCAGCAACATCTTCAATCTCGGCCGCAGCAACTTCTTGCTAGACATGTCTCCAAAAGCAAGGGAAACAAAGACAAAAATGAACTGTTGGGACTTCATCAAGATAAAAAGCTTTTGCAGAGCGGAGGAAACAGTCAACAAAACCAAAAGACAACTGACAGAATGGAAGAAGATACTTGCAAATGTTTTATCAGAGAAAGGGCTAGTATCCAAAAACTATAAAGAACTTATCAAACTCAACACCCAAAAAACAAATAATCCCATCAAGAAATGGACAGAAGACATGAACAGACAATTCTCCAAAAGACATACAAATGGTCAACAGACACATGAAAAAATGCTCAACATCACTCAGCATCAGGGAAATACAAATCAAAACCACAGAGCAGTACCACTTCACACCTGTCAGAATGGCTAAAATTAACAAGTCAGGAAACAACAAATGTTGGTGAGGATGCAGAGAAAGGGGAACCCTCTTACACTGCTGGTGGGAATGCAAGCTGGTGCAGCCACTCTGGAAAACAGTATGGAGGTTCTTCAAAAATTAAAAATAGAGCTACCCTATGACCCAGCAATTGCACTACTGGGTATTTACCCCAAAGATACAAATGTAGTGCTCTGAAGGGGCACCTGCACCCAATGTTTATAGCAGCAATGTCCACAATAGCCAAACTATGGAAAGAGCCCAGATGTCCATCAACAGATAAATGGATAAAGAAGATGTGGTATATATATAATGGAATATTACTCAGCCATTAAAAAATGAAATCTTGCCATTTGCAACGATGTGGATGGAACAAGAGGGTATTATGCTAAGCAAAATAAGTCAGTCAGAGAAAGACAATTATCATATGATCTCACTGATATGTGGAATTTAAGAAACAAAACAGGATCATAGGGGAAGAGAGGGAAAAATAAAACAAGATGAAATCAGAGAAGGAGACAAAGCATAAGAGACTCTTAACTATAGGAAACAAACTGAGGGTTGCTGGAGGGAAGGGGGGTGGAGGGATGGGGTAACTGGGTGATGAACATTAAGGAGGGCATGTGATGTAATAAGCACTGGGTGTTTTTGTTTGTTTGGTTGGTTTGGTTTGGTTTTTTAAAGATTTTATTTATTTATTCATGAGAGACAGAGAGAAAGAGGCAGAGGCAGAGGGAGAAGCAGGCTTCCCACTGAGCAGGGAGCCCAATGTGGGACGCGATCCCAGGACCGTAGGATCGTGACCTAAGCCGAAGGCAGACGCTTAACCATCTGAGCCACCCAGGTGTCCGCACTGGTTGTTATATAAGACTGATGAATCACTGACCTCTACCTCTGAAACTAATAATACACTCATATGTTAATTAATTGAATTTAAATAAAATTAAATTAAATTTTAGAAGAAAGAATCCCCATGTGATTCCGTCAGCCTGTGTTCCCTTTTCTGTGCTCCCATAGAATGCACAGGCCTCTTTTAGAGTACCTAGTCACAATGTATGGCAAGTCTTTATTTACTCCTGTTTCCCCAACAAGACCATGAGTTCCTTAAGGACTGACACCATTACTTAGACAAGCATAGATCCTATACCTCTACAAGAATTATTTATTGAATTAAATTGTTAGTTCACTATTAATTAACCATGTGCCAGACACCACACTAATGTAGCCATACACTACGTGCATGATCTCCTTTTATCCACACAACAACCGTCTGAGGATAGATATGGTTCTCATTTCCATTTTAAAGACAAGAAAACTGGGATAATGAGAAGCTAGGTCTCTTTCCAAAAGTCACACAGTCAGTAGTTGAGATCTGAAGCCAGATTGAAGCCAAACTATGATTTTAATGACAAAGAAATGAATCAATAGAAGATGTTTCCAAGGGGATTAAGGAGGGAGTGGGATCTAGAGTATTATCAGTTGAGATTTAGCAGCAAGAACTGGCCTAATAAATGTCAGACTGTGCTATGTATCTTGCTGAAATAATTTCATTTAAAATCATTTCATCCTCATGAAATTTCTATGAGACCTAGATACCCAACTGAAGAAACTGAGGTTCAGGACAGTTGGGTGCTGGTGAGAGTTCTCTTCTGGATTGTAGACTGCCAACTTCTAATTGTAGCCTCACATCCTTCACAGAGAAGAGAGCATGGAGCTTTTCATCCCCTTATAAGGTCACCAATCTCATTACCCTCAAGACTGCATCCAAACCTCCCAAAGACCTCACCTCCAGATACCATCACGCTGGAGACTAGGCTTCAACATATGAATCTGGGGGGTACAGAGTCAGTCCATAACACCATGCAAATTAAATCCAGCTTTCGTCCCATCTCAAACCTGAACCCTCTTGGCTGTATCACTATAAATTCATGACTACACTAACCTCAAGTATGGCTTTTAAAGGTGTCTGGAAATTATACTTCACTTTCTATGTCTTTCATTCACTCTCCCACTGCCGATCTTCATCTCTCTCACCTGATGACTTTCCTTCCTATTTCATCCACCAAATACAAGCAATCAGAAGAAAAGTTTTACCAGCTCCCACTCTTGCATTTATCCACTTTCCTGCACCTGAGTCCATATGCTCTGCCCTGCATCCTGTTACTATGAACTGATCACATTCCTACCCAAGGCCAGCACCTTCTCTTCTGCACCAGATCCTGTCTGTCTTCCTTACTCCATCATGCTTAAATATCCCTCCAACAATGCTCCCAGCTTTCTTCTGGTCATCAATTTTTCCCTTTCTTTTGGATCATTCCCATCAACATCAAATCTGTTGCAATTTTTCTCATCTTAAAATAAACAAAACAAAAACTCAAACCCACTTACTTTCATATCCCCCTCCAGTTTTAGCTACCACCACATTTCCGTGCCCTTATAGAAAAGCTCCTCAAAAAAGCTGTCTGTTCTCATGCTCAGATTCCTCTACTTCCATCTCCTGAGTCGTCTTCAGATAGGTTCACCACTCATCACTACAGTGAAACTGTTCCTGTCAAGGACACCAATGGTCTTCATTTTGTCAAATGCAAAAATATATTCCCAATCCCCATCTTCTTGGGACTATCAGCATTTAACACAGTTCATGTTGCCTACCTGATGTTGAAACTTTGTTTAGCTTCCAGAACACCATACTCTCATGATTTTTTTCCTTTCTGGTTAACTGCTCCTTCCTTGTCTTCTTTGCTGATTCATTCTCAGCACCTCAAGCAAAATCCATTCATATTTAATGCCCTCTAATTTAGAATAAATAATGTAGTTCATTTTGCAGCAAATGTGCTTTCCTGATTTTATCTTCTCATCTGTAATTTAATTAGTTTTCATTCTCTGAGTATATACCAACTGGCTAAAGGAGGAGCCTTAGGGGTATGCTGCGTGGTGAAGGGAAACCATTTCAGGACTGATCTTCACAGATCACAGATAACCAGTTACTCATTGATATTTGTGTGTCCTCTCTTGTAGTGTGTTCCTGTCATCCAGTTGGATCGGCTGTCCTTCCTTTCAACTCGGTGACCTTCTGTGACCCCAGCAATGGTGACTGCCCTTGCAAGCCTGGGGTGGCAGGGCCACATTGTGACAGGTGTATGGTGGGGTACTGGGGCTTCGGAGACTACGGCTGCAGGCCCTGTGACTGCGCAGGGAGCTGTGACCCACTCACAGGAGACTGCATCAGCAGGTGAATGCTCATGGCTCTTGCTCTGTCCATATGTCCTTCAGATTCTTTTGAAGATCTGGTAGTGATTTGGAAAATCTTGCATGCTATCAGTGCAGCAAAGATGTATTTGCACAGCTCTTTAAAGAATCTCTGTCAAACTGCAGAGTCATTTGTTCTTGCAAGATTCTAGAGATGGTCTGGTTCATTTTGCAGAATAAATTATTCTTAACAATAGGCCCTTAAAACACTATTTCTGAAAAACTAAAAGGATGGGAAGGTACCTGATTAGGTTTAAGTCTCCATACATATGTTCATTTCATTCAAGTTCTAAGAGAGTCCTTAACTTCATCATTTTCTATTTTATTAGCAGCACAGACATAGACTGGTATCAAGAAATTCCTGACTTCCATTCCATGCACAATAAAAGCGAGCCAACCTGGGAGTGGGAGGATGAGCAAGGATTTTCTGCACTTCGACACTCAGGTGAGACAATGGATATAGCCAGTTATCATATTTCCAGGTCTGGTCTCGAGTAACAGTGATTTGTGACAAACCAGAAAACAACTCTTGGATCCTACCAGGGGAACTCTTTAGTTCTGAGGTTAATAAAGTAGTGACACCCCTGCCCATGAGCATAAAACTATTAAAGATAGCCAAAGAGTATTTTAACAAGCTTTTGTTTATTTTCTGATTATTAGAGTAACATTTCTAATTAGTATAGAAAATCTGGAAAATGCAAAACATCACAGTAAAAAAAATACCCAAATCTCATTACCCAAACTGTTAGTGTTTTGGTGTGTTTCTCTCTAAAACATACTGTTTTACACAGGTGAGAGCTAATTGAATATATTAGGTTTGGAAATGTAGAGATCCATTTAAAGGAAAAATATTCTTATAGACCTAACGAAACTTAATATACACAAAGATAAGTGTGAACTCCTTATGTTTATATCTTTTTTACAACTAGAAAACAAAAATAATTTTACAAAACTAATTATAAGCCAAATAACAAAACTAATAAAATTCAAAATAACACCATTAATTAAATATGAAAAATGATTTTTACTGAAGCCAAACCACTCTTTCCTACATAAATATGGTTCTTTGGGTCTACCAAGTCTATACTACTATTTCCTCTGACTCTATTTTCCTATGATGTATATCTGTTCCTTTGTTTGATGAGCATGCTGTGATATTGGTGTGAATACATGGTTTCTGTGTTCATCCTGCCTCTATTCTTCTCTTATAGAAAGTCAGGTGGTTCTATTCAGCACCAACTTGCTCCATAACACAAACACAAATGTGGGCATGAAATCTTGTGTCAGCATTTGGTTGTAAAGTGCTCCCCAAATGATCCAAATGAAACTTACAATAAATTTTTTTTTAATTTTTATTGGGGTATAATTGACATATAACATATTAGTTTAGGTGTACAACATAATGATTTGTGTGTATTGTGAAATGGCCACCAAAAAATTCTTTTTATTAAACATTACAAATGCCAAAAATGTATTGTTAACACCCATATACACACCTGCTAGTGTTACCAAATTTTATGTTTTGCCATAATTGTTTCATATTTTCATTTCAATTTTAAAGTGTTATACATTCGAAGACCTGTACCAATCTCCAACTTCACTAGCCTCCCTTACTCTACAGAATAACCGTTAACCTGAATTTTGGTATTTATCATTATCTTTCATGTTTTTACTATTACTACATATATAAATAGAGTGTTTTTTAAAATTGCATATACATGATAACTTACCTATGCCTTTAAAACTTTCTTTGATCTGAATATGTATTTTTTTTAGATTTATGCATTCTATTATTTGAATATGCCACTTTTTATTCTCTCTTTATCTGCCATTTAGGCTATTTCTAATTTCCAATTTTATGTAATGCTATAATGAATGTTCTTTTTTTTAAATAATTTTTTTTAAAGATTTTATTTATTTATTTGAGAGAGAGAGAGAGAGAGGGCACAAGCACCGGGGGGGAGGGGCAGAGGAAGAGAGACAAGCAGACTCCCCACCGAGCAGGGAGCCCAATGCGGGGCTGGATCCCAGGACCCTGGGATCATGACTTGAGCCGAAGGCAGACACTTAACCGAATGAGCCACCCAGGCGCCCCAACGAATATTCTCTTAAATGTGACTTGGTGTACTTAAGAAGGAGATTCACCAAAAAAAAAAAAAAGAGTTTCATTAGAGCAGGGCTGGCAAACTGGCCCTCAGACCAAATCTGGCCTGCCAACTGTTTTTCTACAGCTCACAAGCTACCTGCTCTAAGGTTTATAGTTATAATTTAAATAGTTATATTAATACCTGCATAGTATCTTTAATTTTGTCTCTTAGCCCATAAATCTTAACACCTTTATTGTCTATCCCTTTATAGAAAATGTTTGCTGATCTTCTCCTAGGGTAAAACTTAGCCACTGTTGGGTCATAAGTATGGCTTTTTATCAAATTTACCACATATTGCCAAATAGCTCTCCAAAGTGGTTGTACAGATTTGCATCTTCGAGCAAAGTATGACATCCTGTTGCTTTATATCCTCACTGATACTTTGTATTTATTTAACAATTTTTTATATAACACATACAAGGGGCCAAGCACTCTTCTACCTCACTAACTCGGGCACAATTAAACTCATTTAATATTTTGGGGCTTCTAAAGTTAACATTATCAAATCTCTCAACTTTTGCCAATCTGATGAGTATGGACTGGGATCTCGCCATTTTAAATTGTATTTTACTGATTACTAACAGTTTTAGTAACTTTTCATGCTTTCTTAGCCATTCAGGTCTCTTTTTCTGTGTATTTCCAATTTGTCGTTTTCTCACTAATTAGTAATTCCTTATAAATTCATCCATCTACGCAACAAATATTTTTTGAACACCCACAATGTATGCCAGTACTGTAAATATAGTAATAGAACAGAAGAGATAAAAATCCCAGCCTCCAAGGAGCTTACATTCTTGTGGAGGAAGACAACTAATAATATTAATAAGTAAAATATTTAGTGTCATGTTTTTTAATAAATAAAGAAATAAAGCAGGGAGGGAGATAATAAGTGGTCAGAGGGGCATACTTTTAAAAAAGGTGATCAAGGAAAATCCTGTGAAAGGTGACATATGAGGTAAAAAAAAAAAAAAGAAAACTAAAAAAGATAAGAGAGTAAGCTATACAGATAAAAGAGGGAGGAGAGTTTAGGTGGAAGAAACAGCAAGTGCAACAGCCCTGAGGTCAGCAAGGAGACCAGGGTGACTGCGGCAGAGTAAGAAACCACAATTTTAATACACTTTCATAGAGAACTTATGGACTCTTCAACAACCAAGAACCCAAATTTGAGAAACACTGGTATTTGTTATTCTGTATCATGTTTTTTTTCACTTAACATAATCTTGTGATCATTTGCCTCATGGTTTCATTTTAGTTCACAACAGGAAAGAAGGTGAGAAAGATAAAGGAATACAAAGTAGTCATATTTATCTTTTTTAGCATTTGAAAAAGAAAAAAAATCTTTCCCATTAATTTTTGGCCTCAATGCTAAATAGTCTGAATTCTATAATTTTAACTCCAACCACTTTTGAAACTTTTCTTCTATATTTCTAACACAATGATTTTCATAATGATTCGAATTTGCCTGCTAGGCCAAATCTGTAAAAATCAAGTTTTTAGGACCATAGGACATTCATTAAGCCAATCATATTACTAGGGAACTGGTGACACACCAATTCAGCACATAACGTGCTGGCATCAGAATCACTTCAAACTCACATCCACAACAGCTGTTAGGTCTGTGCTACCCCTAGAGAGTCTCTGAAATTCATCTGGAGGAGCTCCAGATTGAGGAAGCCATTGTTCGGTTTCCTGATAAATATCAGTATTCCCATTGGGTATAGAATAGTGCTGTGCTCGTGGCACCTTTTTTAAACAACAAAAAAATGGTAATCAGTTTTCTAAGCACCATAGTTCGTTCTCAAATATATGTGCCTACCTACCTATTTACCTACCATAAGTTTCTCAAACTAGAAATATAATGCACTATACCAACAAGATACCCTTAATTTCTAGCACTTCTTAGGAGATAGAGAACATTAGATGTAAAATTTTACCTCCTGTACAACAAATCTGGCTTTAATTAGTACCATAGAACTTGTACAACAAAACTGGCTTTAAGTAGTATACAGAATTTGTACAAGAAAACTGGTTTTAACCAGTACCACAGAACTATAAACAATGTTCTAATAGCCCAATATTAACTAACTAGGTTTTTCTCCCCTTTCGGATTTCCTTTAAGACAACACATCTGGGTTAAAGCCTGATCAACAAAGATTCATTCAAAAACAAATTTTAGGGGCGCCTGGGTGGCTCAGTTGGTTAAGCATCAGACTTTGGTTTCAGCTCAGGTCATGATCTCAAGATTGTGAAATTGAGCCCCCACAAAGGACTCTGCGCTCAGCAGAGTCTTGCTTGTCCCTCTCCCTCCCCCTCTGTCCCTCCCCACCCCCCCAAATAAATAAATAAAATCTTTTTTAAAAATGATTACAACAGTAATCTTATGAAAAAAATTTTTAATGTCTGATTTCTTAACATATGAAAAGGGAGTATTGGAAAGCAACCACAGGAAGATCTTCAAATAACGGAACTTTGTATGTTCCTGTTGGCTGAAGGACTACAAAGAAGAACATCAGTTGAGTAATAATATATGCCATTTGGAGTTCCATTAGGTTTTTTAGCACAGTAGTTACCGTACTCTCCAGCTTTGGTGGAATTATCAAAGGCTGCAGGCTATCTACTCAGGTTACTCCAATTTCCGAATGAGTAACCCTCTCTGCTATGTTTAGATTATATGCAGTATTATTTAACAAATCACAACAGCTAATTTTAAGAACCTTAGATTTCTCATTCCCACTATTTAATTCCACTGTGTTTTTCCACTTACACATCTCATTCTCTGGTTTCTAGAGCAGCTTTAGTTAGAGCCAATATGTCACTATTTGCCACATCACCATGTCTACCCAACCTCATCTCACCAGAATCATACTCTCATTTCCACGTGGATGTTTTGTCAGCAACTCTAATTCATTATATTCTCCTCATGCTAGACCTCTGTTGTTTTTGCCTAACCAGATCCATTTCCCCTTTATTCCTGCTATTTCTGCGGTAGCTCAACCCAGTTTTTCTCTGGGGAGCCACCCTTCCCCCCACCCCATTAAATACAGTCTTGGCCAGGCCAATCAGATGTGCTCTCCCTGGAATTTAACTCTTGAGCTGAAAGTGACAAGGTCTGAAAGTGATCCCAGTTCACGATTCCAATGGCAAATCCATAAAAGGGACTGCACAACAGTTCCTGATACCTAGGTCTTTGCTGCTCTCCTGATTCTTGTCTTTTCTGAGTTCTGGTTCTTCAGCTTTTTCTCCTCTCTGTGAGCTACTTCACATCCTTTCAACAATTAAGTTAAACCACTGATTACTACAAAAAACCTTTAGTTATACACCCCTGAAGTGCTTTCCTCCTAACTTCCCTATTTCTGTTAGTAATACTTCAATCTTCTGTCACCTTGGCTCCAAGGTGACAGGAAAACTCCAAGTTCATTCATTCTTAGGCTTCCTCTTCCAATCCACTGACAAGATTTGTAGACCCTAAGTCTGCAGCCTCCCTTAATATTTCTTCCTCTCTAGACCTACAGCCATCTCTTTTGTTCAGACCCACATTTCATCTGACTTAGAATACAGTGGAAAGATCAGGGGCTTCAGATTCTCCCAGACCCAGGCTAAAAATCTGGCTCTTCTACTGTTAGTTATGTTGCCTTGGACAAGCTAATTAACTTCTCTGAGCCTTTATTTTTTCATTTGTTAATAATGCCTATCTCATAAGGTTATTATATATATTAAACAAGATCATATGGATAAAGTTCCTTATATAGTTTATGGCTTGTGGTTGGCACTCAATTCAGTTACTGTTGCTGTCATCAATTTCATCAGCTTCTAACTGGTCCCTACTTCCATTTTCTCTCCATTCCAATAATTTTTATAAGCTCTGAAAATTCCTTTATCAATGGGCAAAACGGGGGAAGGGGAATGGGAGATACAGGCTTCCATTTATGAAATTAATAAGTCATGGAAATAAAGGTATAGCATAGGGAATACAGTCAATGATACTGTAATAGCATTGCATGGTGACAGATGGTAGCTACACTTGCGGTGACATAGCATAACATATAACTTGTTGAATCACCTGAAACTAATATAACATTGTGTGTGAACTATACTAAAAAAAAAAAAAAATCCCCTTTCTCTAACAAATTAAATTCAGGCCCTATCAGTCAAGGTCCTCCATGATATCTTCTACTATTCACAACTCAATCTGTACCCAAGAAAAACAGAACCACCGACTCTTCCATGAACACACCCTGCTCTTCTCTCTTACATTTCTTTCCTCACTCTTATATCTCTACATTCTTGTCAAATTTCTACCTGTTAGAATCTTAGATGAGTAAATAAATATAAAACACTTAAAACAGTGCCTGGCACATAGTAACTGCTCCTCAGTAAATGTTACCTACTTTCATGCCACTCAATGCCTATGACATGCAATGAGTGAGGGCAGAAGGGGAGGGATGATAAAATTATATCTAATTGTTAAGTAAGAATGGAAATCCTACCCCTTCTGGGTTCTAGGAATATAAAGATAAATAAGATGTAACTGTCATCCTCAAGGATCACAGTTTATTTATTTATTTTTAAAGATTTTATTTTTTATTTATCTGACACAGAGAGAGTACAAGCAGGGGGAGTGGCAGGGAGAGGGAGAAGCAGGCTCTCATTGGGCAGAGAGCCCGATGCAGGGCTCGAACCCAGGACCCTGGGATCATGACCTGAGCTGAAGACAGTCGCTTAACTGACTGAGCCACCCAGGCGCCCCAAGGATCACGGTTTAGAGAGGAAGCAGATAAATCAATGAGGATGCTATGTATAGATTCTATCAAAGGCATTTTGAAAATCTGTCACAGGGCGTGCCAAATGTCTGACACACAATAACTGTCACACATCACTTAAACTGTCAGAAAAAAATATCCTACTTATTCTTCAGAGTCCATTTCAAATCCTTCTTCAGCCGTGTAGCCTTTTTCCATCTTCCCAAACATGTGGCCCTCCCACCCAAACATACTGTACCTGTCTTAGAACACTTATCACTGTGTATACACTTGCTTTATTCACCTTACTGAATTGTAAGCCTTCAGGCAAGAATTGTATATTGCTCATCTTTATATACTCTGAAGTATATAGCATCATGTCCTGCACATAATAGGTGCTCGATAAATTCTTTTAAATTGGATGGCATTACCTTCAAAAGACTGCTCAATTATTTTACTATATTTGACTTTTGCTGTGGTGAACATTAACTGTAAAAAGACAGTTGTCTTTCCTATAGTTTATCCATTCCGTTGTTCCTTTCCATTAGCATGGAGTCTTAATGCTGGACTATATCTATCGTAACATCAATTATAAGCATTAAAATATATCATTGTTTCTACCTCTATTTCTCCTAAGTCAATATTTTGTTGAATGATAACTAATTCAATTCAGAAAGTGACTCTACTTTGTTTGAATGACTTTTTATGGTTTCTTAGTATTTATGGATTATGTTGTATGAATCACTCAAGCCTTAAAGAGTTCTACCACCTGACACCTGAAACTAATATAACACTATATGTTAATTATACTTCAATTAAAAAAAATGAGTTATGCTACCTAGATTTACTTGCTCGTTTTTTTTTCTCTTCTTTGTTTCTAAATAACTATTTTTCATTTACTTCCTGTAGGTAAATGTGAATGTAAAGAACAGGTGTTAGGAAACTCCAAGGCATTCTGTGGAATGAAATATTCATATGGTAAGTTTGAAGTCCTTGAATACTTCTTCTTCTTTTTTTTTTTTTTTTTAAGATTTCTTATTTATTTATTTGACAGAGAGAGACACACCGAGAGAGGGAACACAAGCAGGGGGAGTGGGAGAGGGAGAAGCAGGCTTCCCGCTGAGCAGGGAGCCCGATGCGGGGCTTGATCCCAGGATGCTGGGATCATGACCTGAGCCGAAGGCAGATACTTAACGACTAAGCCACCCAGGCGCCCCTCCTTGAATGCTTCTAAGAATCTATTCAAACCAAGTACAAAGAGTTTTTTTTAGGAATTGGGAGGCTTAGTCTATGACATTCTCAATATATCAAAGCATTAGTCTTATATAATAATTTTTAATAAAGATGCTGTTGAATGTCCTGGTGAGGGCAGGAGGCTTGTAGAGCAAAGGCAAGGCCATCCTACTATGAGGAAAAGAGGCAAGTCTCTAGCCACTAAAATGATTCCTGTGCCAGTTTCATGTAGTAATACCAGTTTCGAGTAATAATCTCTGCTAGTTATCATGTAGTAATACTAAGCAGAAATCAGTTCAAACACTATTTCACAGTGATTAAGGGCTCGAGCTTTGGATTCAAACATACATGGGTTTGATTTCTGGTCTATCGTATGGATCACTTAACCTCTCTAGATTTCTTCATCTGTAAAATAAGGATGATGCCACCTATCCCATAAAATGGGATTTTTGAAAAGCACACAACACAATATCTAGCACGCAGTATATGCTCAGTAACTGGCAAGGAGGAGGAAGAGGATATATATTTGGGAAGCACTGAGATTAGCTGTCCATCCAAGCCTTTTCCCTGCCCTCTCTGTATACTCTAGACTCCTGTACCTTTCAAGTACCAGGAAAATATAGATAAGGGAAAATGTCACTGCCCTAAGACTGTTACTATCTTCAAATTCTAAATGGCCTTATGTTTTATGTTTACTATTAAAGCAAATTAGATGCCTTGTCTTGCCAACATATTCTTGACTAGTATCTAAGGCTTTTTATTGTTCCATAATTCATACTGCCCGAAATACACATTACAATGAAGAGAAAATTTTAAGTCATGATTTCTGAAATCAAGTGTTTAGGTTCTTGATAACATTGTACTTAATCTCATAAAAGATAAAAAAGTAAATGTTAAAAACCTCAAAAATCTTACCTAAAATTACATACATATTTCCCTCCTTTGACCTGACAACTTGGCTAAATAACAGAAGAAAACTTTTGAAATATATAGTGCTCAATAAAGAAAAGTTAGTTTAGAGAAAATGGTATTTACTATCAGAAGCAAAAAACATGACAATTTAGTCCAAAGGTAGTCAGTTTAGTGGAAATATCAACTGGTTTTCAATATTTAGTAGCTCTCTAAATTTACAAACAACTGCACTGGCATCTTTTAATACAACTGTATTATTTTCTCCTTAAGAAAACTTGGACACGGGTGCCTGGGTGGCTCAGATGGTTAAGTGTCTGCCTTCAACTCAGGTCATGATCCCAGGGTCCTGGGATTGAGCCCCGCGTCGGGATCCCTGCTCCACAGGAAGCCTGCTTCTCTGTCTCCCACTCCCCCTGCTTGTGTTCCCTCTTTCGCTGTGTCTCTCTCTGTCAAATAAATAAACAAAATCTTAAAAAAAAAGAAAGAGAGAAAACTCGGACACTTTTAATGATGTAATTAAATACTTTGTTCTTACTAGGTGCAATACACCCACAGACTTGGAAAAAAATGGTTTCCCCCTCCCCATTCTCTCTATTAATGGGGGATAAAGCTTGATTCATTTGTTTATTCCTTTGGCTATTATTAAGCTATAATAGTGAATAGATGAGGTCCCAGTTCTCTTTGAGCATACAGTCTAGTAGAAAAATAATAGTGAACATTTGTTGAGCATTAGCCATGAGCCGAGCACTATGCTACATACCCTTCATACATTTATCTTATTGGGGTTCCAGCCCAAACTCTACCTCTAACTAACTGGTCATGCAAATTTGGGAAGTTCACTTAATTTCTTAAAATTTGCTTCCTCAAACATAAAACAAGACTAGATGAACTCTTAAGACCCATTAAAAGTCTAAAATTTGGTGATTCTATAAAAACTGCTATCTGACAACCATATTCTCAGGAATTGGGACCAGCCAGTATAGAGTTCCCTCATTACACAGAATTTTCCATCAAGATATAAATGAGGATGTAAGAACTCTTCTAACAATATAGAACACTACATCCAGTGTTCCTTAGGTGTACTTTCTTCCCCACCCCAAATTATTCCACTGCTTAATCCCCAGCCATATCCAATTCATAGATGGAAGAACATAGCATAATACAATCATGAGTTATAGAGAATACTGAAGCTCTGCCATCATGTGGAAAGACAGCCACCCTAACCCCAGTCAGCTTGCATTTTACATCCAGGGAAGAAGATTAAATAATCAATATTTAATTATTTAATCTCTTTAGAATATGTAAAATATATTCTGGCAGTAACATTTTGTTTGTTCTTTGTTGTAACTTTAATACACAGTGAACCACAGAGTAAAATATAGTCAGAATCTAAATATAAAATCTTCTTCCTATACACCTTCTTTCTATTTGGATTTGATAGCTAACTGTGTTTAAGACTATGTTTGTAATAGGCAAATGGCTGACAGTCTCTTAGCATAATGATATGGGAAATAGTGGTTGAAAATGTCTAAGAAGGGAGAGTATAGTTAATATAGATAAATAAGGTGAAACCAATGCAAAAGTTAGTGAGCCTAATGATTTTTTTATTTGAGTTTTTTAAAATTCCAGTATAGTTAACATACAGTTTTTTTTTATTAGCTTCAGGTGTATAATACAGTGATTCAACAATTCTACATATTACTCAGTGCTTATCAAGATTAGCCTAATGATTTTTAAAGCAAATTTCCACATTTGCATCATCATTAATTAACTTTTCCATTATACTCTGAAATGCATATTTAAGTTATTCCAAGTTCAAAAGGCAGTATGAAATTCTATGCATTTTGACTTTTGGAATTGTCTTATTACAGTGCTAAAAATAAAGATTTTATCAGCTCATGACAAAGGGTCTCATGCTGAGGTCAATGTGAAGATAAAAAAAGTCTTAAAATCTACCAAATTGAAAATTTTACGAGGAAAACGAACATTATATCCAGAATCGTGGACTAACAGAGGCTGCACTTGTCCAATCCTCAATCCTGGTAAGCATTAGACTTTTCTAGCTTAATAACTACTTTGTCTCTGCTGATTTGCTCCTTGTCTTAACATTCTCTAAACCACAACTGAAATAAACTCACCAAGAGTATCTCTCCTTTTCACCATCTGAATTCTGGGGACAATCCAAATGGAATTCTTTGAACTGACATCAAAAAATTATTTCTCTTCCACATGTTCTATAAAAGTAAAATATTTTAAAATCCAGCAATATAATATTTTCTGCCCTAAAAGAGAAGTCTCAGCTTGGTTCCAGGTACCAGTAGCATAGAAAACACTTTCGTAAATTTGGATGCCACTAACACTTCATCTGAAAGCTAGGTCCTAAAATGGTGCCCTGGGTAGAACTTACTCCCAAAGGAAATTCGAATGCAAAATTCCATCTGTGCAAATAATATTGAATTCATTTTTTACAATTGCATGAGAAGCATCTGTGTCTCCTGGATAGAAAACAACTCTCAATTCTCATCATCTTGTTTTTCATTAAATGATCATTCTGGTTTGAAATTAGAAACAGCAGAAATTAAAACAACAACAACAACAAAACCACTACAGAATCTTAGAGAAGCTTGAAATTAAGGGAAATTTGCATCTTCAAATGTAATTACGGTAGAAGAGCCAAGCGAGCAAGCGTGGGATTCTTACCTTTATAATCTACAAGTACACTTTCATACTGTGTCATATGCTACTTACTTCTGTCTCCTTCATTAAATTTGAGGATGGGATTTAGATTTTTGATCATAGCATCTCTAGTACCTACCATTAGTACCTAAATAATAACACAGTACCCAGATAGTAAGTTCTATTAAAATAAACATATTTTGGGGTGGATCAGTTGGTTAAGCGTTTGCCTATGATCCTGGATCCTGGGATTGAGCCCACATCGGGGTCCTTCTCCCTCTGCCTGCAGCTCCCCCTGCTTGTGCTTGCTCTCTCTCTCTGTCTCTCTCGCCCTCTCTCTGACAAATAAATAAACAAAATCTTTAAAAAAAAAACTTATTTTTTTAAATCCTCTGTATTTCTCACATTATGTACTTGCCATCTGTTTCTTTCTTTTTTTTTTTTTTTATTTATTTGAGAGAGAATGAGAGACAGAGAGCATGAAAGGGAGGAGGGTCAGAGGGAGAAGCAGACTCCCCGCTGAGCAGGGAGCCCAATGCGGGACTCGATCCCGGGACTCCAGGATCATGACCTGAGCCGAAGGCAGTCGCTTAACCAACTGAGCCACCCAGGCGCCCCACTTGCCATCTGTTTCTTAATTGCACTGCTAATACAGGTGCATAATTTATGTTCTGGATCTAATTCCTTTCAAATAAAAGTCCAGGAAACCTCAGTTATGTTCTTAAGAAGTCACTGTAGTCTTTGACTAATAGCAAAGAGAAACAGATAACTGAGTGACAAAGAAAAAGGGAAACTCTCAATGAAATATTCCCCCCAACCTAAACAATCTAAAATATAAAACTCTTGACTTTTTGACTATTGACTAATCTCTTATATCCTTTTATGCCCTTTTAATATTTTATTTAAATTCATTTAAATTTTAATAAGGAAAAGAAGACAATTTAAATAATAAATAAATATGTTTCCGAAGGACAAATGAAGTAATCAGAATCTTAGATTTTGGACACAGGGAAATGAAGAGTCCTTAATTTAAGTTCTATTTCCCGATAATCTGTGTGTAGAGGCTCTTCCTATAAGCACTTTCTATTATCTTAGCAAAAGAAAAAATAATCTGCCTAGTTTTTTAGTTAAGACATTAAAAAAAAAAAAAAAAGAAAAGCTTTGGGCATCTGAGCCACCCTCCAGGAAGTGAACTATACTTCCTCATCAGGTTTCTGCCAGAGTCAAAGAATCAACTGAGTTCATCACAATTGAAAACATAAGTGCAATTATTCAAAGAATTCTTAAAAACATGTTTACTCGCTTTGAAGAAAAGACTGGAACCTGCCAAAGCAAAACCAGACACTCTTTCATTTCACTTTGTTTTTCCATTTTTACAAGTTCAATAGCTAAGGCCAAAGAAAGCTGATAAGAAAATTCGGAAACCTTACACACCAACTAGCTTCCTCTGCTACTTTTTGAAAAGGAACAATCTAATTGACAACCCTGCAAATTCATTCATTCCTACATTCATACATACATTTACTCATTCATCAATCAATTTAGGATATCAAGACTAGCACTAAAGTATTATATTTTCTTTCTCTATGGAAATAAAATAAACTTTGTGCCCTCAAACATGTAGTAAAGTAGATGTCGAAAGCAAAAAATAGGAAAGTAAAAAGTAAATACTAGTAAGTGATACAACGGATAACATTATTTTCCATGCTAATTTTTGGCATGATGCTGCTCCATAATTAATGAATTTATTCAGTATCATTTCTATTAGTTCAATGTATATTCATACTTTAAATTAATGGCAAACTCCTATAGTATTTGTTCTCTTGATAGTTTCAAAGTAAATTCATTTAAAATACTAAACTTAACAATGAAGTTTCCTAAAAATTATTTATTGTATTTTTATATGAGGATTTTGTTACTTTAGGTATAATACAAACAATATCAAGACCATTATTTTAATTAGTCCATTAATTAAATATTGGGATTCTTTTTCATGCAGATGCTAAGGTTACTCTTTAAATAATTTAAATACCTTATAACCCTTCTTACATTTGTGCTCTCTGGTGTTAAAGTCTCTACCATTATTATCCCTTTTTCTCTCTCTTTCTTTTTTTTTTTGAAAACACCATCATAGCTATGTTTAAGTTTAGGGCTGATTTCTTTTAATAATATTTTAAATAACTTCTTTATTATAGAAGCTATCACATATACATTATAAAAATTTAGAGGAAAATTTAAAATTTCAATTTCTTACCTCCAGAGATCCTCTCTGTTAACAGCTTAATGCAAATCTTTCAAGGTCTTTCTCTGTGCATGTACATATTATATTTTTTAACCAAAATAAAATCATAATATGCTCCATTCTGTAACCTACTTTAGTTAGTGATCATTGCCTTCAATTATAGTTTATTTTCATATACTTTAATACTCAGACCATATTCCAATTTCCTAACATCCTTTAGAACTGGTTTGTCCTTGTCAGTGTTCAATCCAGGATCACACATTGTATCTAGTTTTTAAGTCTCTCAAGTCTCTCTTATTCAAGCACAGTTCCTTTTTTAATTGTTGTTGAAAAATTATTAGTGTTGAATCCAGGCCAAGTGTCCTGTAGATTATCTTACCTTCTATATTTGACTGGTTGGTTCCTTGTCATGTCATTTAGCTTGTCCCTCTACCTCCTATGTTTCTTGTAATCTCTAAAAAAATCTTGATAGATTCAAGATAAACATTTTGATTAGAATCCACTAGAGATATTGCTGGGTATGTACTTCATGTTAAATCATATCAGAAGACACATAAGACCTGGATAACCCACCATCAGGGTTGCTAAACTTGACCCTTGGGTTAGAGTGATGACAGCCTGATCTCTCCATTGGGCAGTTTTGTTTTCCTTTTTGAGATTAGAAAGTAATGAGTGTCGTGTTATTTAGTCATGATACAAATATCCAGTTTCCCATTGACCATTGATTTGATGATGTTACCACCAACTGGTAATCCTTCCTGAATCAGTAATTTCATTAGAGCTTAAGAAACGATGTTTTTCTGATTTCCCTCATTTACTAGTTGACATTCTTCTGTAAGGGGACTTTCTCTTTCAAGCTGGGCTATAGGTTACCATTCAATATAGTTCCTATTTAAAGGCAGGGTAAATGCTAAATTCTTTCCTTATAATTCCCAAAGTGCTTACCTTTCATAAGTAATGGTCTTAACAGCTGCTTCAAAAGATGACAAACCAATGTTTTTCTGGATTTTTCTTTTTTGAGTATCATTTTGGAATTACGGATTTTTATTGATTCAGTATGTTTCAATAGATACAATCATTATGTTCCTTGGTGCTCCAATTATCACAACTTTAACAAGTTGTAACCCTTTCTTGCTAGCTCCCATGTCCTTTTACAATGACCCCCATTAATCTTTGAGAGCTTCCTCGATTTTTAGCACAATAAGATGTCCCATGCTACATTGTATCTTCCTGTCCTGGACCTGCAATAGCATTTCTGCAAGAAGCCTTGTTTTGTTTTGTTTTGTTTTTAGTGAGATCTGTTTAGAGAGCACAGTATGTCTACTATAGGTGTTCATTGCTACTAGAATGCCTTTTTTTTTTAGATCATTTCAGTGGATGAACAAAAAATATATATAATATAGTAATATGTTTTATTTTTATTTTATTAATATATATTAATTTATATATATACATATAAACCCATGAGTTTAAATTGATATTTTCAGGTTAATTTTAACATCTACTATTTTTTCTTAAGTTTTAAAATATATGTCTCTTTATCTTGGAAAGTTCTCCTTTATAAACATAATTACTTATTTGCTCTGTCCTATAATATTAAAGAAAATTGTTTCAAAATACCAATATTGATAGTATTACAAACACCTACTGAAGGAGATTAACATATTTCCTTTTTTTGATGTATAGGTAATGAGACTGTCCTTTCATTTCTGTACGTCAACCAAAATTTTTTATTTGAAGCCTGAAAAGAATTTTGAATTACAAAGGTCTGGTGAAGTCTCATCTTTTTTTTTTTTTTTAATATGACAAACAAACATCCTATATTCCAAAAACACATTTACTTTCTATAGGAGATATGTGTCACTTTGTATCATTCACAACTTTTTTTTTCTCCTCTTATCTCACTTTTTTTTATTATGTTATGTTAATCACCATACATTACATCATTAGTTTTTGATGTAGTGTTCCATGATTCATTGTTTGCTTATAACACCCAGTGCTCCATTCAGTACGTGCCCTCTTTAATACCCATCACCAGGCTAACCCATCCCCCCACCCCCCTCCCCTTTAGAACCTTCAGTTTCTCAGAGTCCATAGTCTCTCATGGTTCGTCTCCCCCCTCCAATTTACCCCCGTTCATTTTTCCCTTCCTACTATCGTCTTCTTTTTTTTTTTTTTAACATATAACGTATTATTTGTTTCAGAGGTACAGTTCTGTGATTCAACAGTCTTACACAATTCACAGCGCTCACCATAGCACATACCCTCCCCAATGTCTATCACCCAGCCACCCCATCCCTCCCACCCCCCACCACTCCAGCAACTCATAACTCTCTTCCAATATGTTTTTCCAAATGGTTGTCTCACTTTTATAAAAATCTTCCTTAATATGCACTACCATACATAGTGAGTCTCCAAGAAATACTAATTTATAGCAGTATGCTAAGTACCCACAGAATCCTTACTTCTTTACCATAGAAGGTAGTATAACGTAAAGTAAAAGTTCTACAGCTAGACAGACCTGAGCTTGAGTCAGAGTGCTGCTATTCACTGGGAGACACTGAACAAGTTTTGTAATCTTGCTGAGCCTTAGTTTCCTCATTTGTAAAACAAGAAAAAAAAATACCTACTTCATAGGGTTATTTTCAAGATTAAATGAAATAATACACGTAAGCCACTTAACACATAGTAGATGTTTACTAAGCACCAGCTATCACTGCCTGGGACTCCCTATTTCAACTATGAATATATAAAACCATGAACCGTGCATATAAAACCACCAAAGTCACATCTCCTCCCCCACTTCAATAAATTATGATACTATATAGCCCCTAACTTTGTTCTCTTTTAGGTTTGGAGTACCTTGTGGCAGGACATGAAGATGTAAGAACAGGCAAACTAGTCGTGAATATGAAAAGTTTTGTCCAGCACTGGAAGCCATCCCTTGGGAGAAAAGTCATGGATATTTTAAAAAGAAAGTGCAAGTAGCAACAAAGGTATATAGCACATAATGGCACTTCTCTATGTAGAAAACATAAGCTTAATGGAAAGGAGACCTCAAAAACAAAACTGGAGTTTTTTAAGTGCCAAAATATATAGAAATATTCCAATGCATGGGCCTAGTCTAACCTGTCTCTTTGGGGGCCATGTTTAAATACAGTTTGTTTTATAAAGACAAATGAAAAATCCTACCCTGATAACTGCCTCCTATGGGACTGATTCTGTAATTCGTAACTATTCAGAGTATTTTTAATAGCAGTATGATATTTAGCAGTAATCCATTAAGAGGAGTACATCTAACAAGGACTCCTTCCAGCTTCAGATATGTTACTTATATTTGTGCTACTTAAAGTAATTAAGGAGATTTTAAGGACTCCCCAACCCTACTATCAAAAAAAGGTTTTTCTTAAAAAAGAGCCTGCCTTTGTGTGATGTGTGTGAACTTTGGTCTATGGAGTGTTAAATGGAAGCTCTCCACATGTATATACTATTTCCTTGTATAAAGCACTTTACTACCTACCACTTGTGTTGGGAAAGTTTGAAGACCATGGTTGACAGAAAGAAAAATAAAGGGCGTGTAAGAAAACCTACTGAAACAGAAGCACTGCCACCACGTGTGGACAAAAGGAAGTTGTACGTGTTAGCTCTGAACACTTGGAGAAAACCTAAAAGGAGAATATGTTTGCATATGAAGTCTCAGCTTCAGGCTAGAGGTTAGATTCCACAGATAACAGCCATGATGAAAAATTTTAAAAAACTAAACAAAATGAGACTTTAAAATAAGAGGAAGAAGAAATCTTAAGAGTAGAAATATGCTTGGATGAAAAGGAAATGGACTTTAAATTTTTAAAAGCTCATTTATTTGCAATGCACTTGTATACACGGCAGAAATTATTGTAGACACAGAATTTGTTTTATTTTTGTGTTTAGTATTTAAACCTGAATGTTGGAACAGTTTCCTCCTTATCTTTATTAACAGTATATGGCCATTATATTTACTCATTTTTTTGACACAGTGTATGTGATAGTTCACCAAACTACAGTTTTCATTATTACTCCTCTTCTGTACCCATGCACAACCACAAGACATACAGTTTCTTCTGTACTTGAATATACAAAACATAAACCACAGTGCCATAAGATTAACTTCACATACAGAACATATTTTTTTTCCTGAGGTCCTGTGGACTTGCAAAATATATATATATATATATATTGCTCTGTTAATTTTTTATATTTCATATATGTAATAAAGGAATATGATTTCCTGATTTTTGTCTCATTTCCTGGTCAACTCTGCTAAAGATTACTTTGTCTTAATGAGGGAACTCAAACCTAATTCTTTAAATTAAGAAAATCAAAGAAGGGCCTGGTATTTTTACTCTTTTACTCTGGGGTGTGGGGATAGAGTGGAAGCTAATTCAGATGGGATTAGTTTCTGTAGCCTTTGGACATGAACTTTTATCAGATGAAGTGCATTCTTATACTACATTTACTTGTTAAAAAGCAATGAAAGGGGGCGCCTGGGTGGCTCAGTCGTTAAGCGTCTGCCTTCGGCTCAGGTCATGATCCCAGGGTCCTGGGATCGAGCCCCGCATCGGGCTCCCTGCTCAGCGGGAAGCCTGCTTCTCCCTCTCCCACCTCCCCTGCTTGTGTTCCCTCTCTCGCTGTGTCTCTCTCTATCAAATAAATAAATAAAATCTTAAAAAAAAAAAAAAAGCAATGAAAGTTCACTGTTGAAAATACAGAAAACCGGGGCACCTGGGTGGCGCAGTTGGTTAGGCATCTGACTCTTGGTTTCGGCCAGGTCGTGATCTCAGGGTCGTGAGATTGAGCCCCACATCAGTCTCCAGGTTTATCAGAGAGTCTGCTTGAGATTCTCTCTCCCTCTCCCTCTGCCCCTCCCATTTGTGCTTGCTCTCTCTAAAATAAAGAAATAAATCTTAAAAAAAGAAGAAGAAGAAAATACAGAAAACCATATCAGGAAAAAAAAAAAGACCTACATTTAAACCATCCTGTGATGACAGCTGTTAGCATTTTAGTGCCCAGGCTGCTAGACTGCTTTCTACACACGTACATACCTTTTATAGAATTGGAATTCTACTATACATACTCTCATGAAATCTGCTTTTATAACCTGTAGCATGTCTTATCTTTTCCTATCTTATTCTGGTAGGTGGAATGCCATTTAGTAGGGCATGATTTACAAGCAACTTATCAAACATGTTGGTAAGTATATCACATCAAGAAAAATATTTTAAATACATCAAATATAGAATTTTCTTAACTTTCAGAATTGCCAAGGGGCCTTGTTTTCCATTTCACTTTATTTAAAATAACTATTGCCCGGTGTGCCTGGGTGGCTCAGTCGTTAAGCATCTGCCTTCGGCTCAGGTCGTGGTCCCAGGGTCCTGGGATCGAGCCCCACATCGGGCTCTCTGCTCTGTGGGAAGCCTGCTTCTCCCTCTCCCATTCCCCCTGCTTGTGTTCCCTCTCTCGCTGTGTCTCTCTCTGTCAGATAAATAAATAAAATCTTTAAAAAAAATAAAATAAAAATAACTATTGCCCATTAAAAAGAATACAAATAATGTCTATTTCTTAAGAGTAGAAAAATGTACATAATATATTAAATTTAAAAAATTGCAGAATACATATAGTAATAACACCTGCCCCAAAACACATTTATAATATAAAAAGTGATCTAAAAGGCCCGAAAGATAGACAGATCATAGCAGTATTTAACCCTGTAAGGGAAAGAAGGAGGGAGATTTTCACTTTTTATTTTGCATATATTTATATTGCTTGGCATTCTTTCATTGATCATGTACTACTTTTGTAATTTATTTTTTTAACAATTAAAATTTAATCAATTGTTTGTAAAGTCTGTTCAAGCAAAGTTATAACTAAAAGTTTAATTTTAACTAGTTTGCCAAATTACTGGGCCCCTAATGGGTCTTCCCATTCCTTCTTTTTTTTTTTTTAAGATTTTATTTATTTGACAGAAAGAGACACAGCGAGAGAGGGAACACAAGCAGGGGGAGTGGGAGAGGGAGAAGCAGGCTTCCCGCCAAGCAGGGAGCCCGATGTGGGGCTCAATCCCAGGACCCTGGGATCATGACCTGAGGCAAAAGCAGACGCTTAACAACTGAACCACCCAGGCTCAGTCCTTTTTAACTGGAATCTTCTTCCTTAGATGCTCTTTCAAAACCTTCTCTGGCAACATTTTAAAAAAAAAAATCATTGTTATAACTGTTTCTTAATATCTTCATTCTTAAATCACCTGCAGCCCTTCAACTGCAGTTTTAATTCCTTATGAGCATCATTTGGCTTCCAAAGTAGAAAAAAAAGAAACCTATGTTCCCCACCCGTCAAAGTATGAGCAAGCCACCTCAAGGCCCCCTTCCCATTCCATTATTTCATTGTTCTGCCACACTTCCTATCTACACTTTCTCCTCCTTGGCATCTTGCAAAATAACGATCACAGTACCAAGGCAACAGAGTCAAAGAAAAATTCCATCTATGGCTTCACCTCCTTCGAGAGCTATTAGGAAAGTCTCTGCCCCCAGAGCATTACTCCCAGTACCATTGGGCTTTATTAGTCAGCAGATCAGTTGCATAATGTCCACATACCTACCCATATAATTTGCCTGAGGTCAACTCAGTCTATGCCCTCTTATTACATCACTTTCCCCATAGAGGAATGTTACTAATATTTAGTATGTGATGCAATGGAAATTCTCAATAATAGGATAATCTTTTAATAGTGTCCACCAAATGAGGTCAAATCTGTGGGGATGTGACCACGAGTCCAAAAAGCAGTGTCCTTCTGGCTATATTAAACAGAAAGCAAGGCTCGTTATGGGTAAACATAGTTCTTTGGGATACTTTGGGTTCTTGCAGAACAAATCCTTTTCTAAAGGATCAGAGACTTATCAACTCTGAAGGGTGGGAAAAGGGACCTTGAAAATTCCTTGTGTGGCCTGTCCTGTGGCCACTCCCCTGGAATGCCTGAGAACAAGGAGCGTGAGCACTGCCTGTGTATTGAGGAGTTTTGTCAGAGGCCCCAGGACTGAATTGCTTTTGTGTTCATTGTTTCAATGATAAGCAGTCCCCTAACCTAACTTTATCAAAGAGCCAAAGTTACTCATGACTTATTTCCCACAGTTTGGAAGGAAAATATTTATGAACAACCTCAATTTTGCAAGGGAGATTGATATGATAAAAATGGAATAGAAGTAAAGGGGTGTGCCTTGCATGACTGATGTTATTTTAAGTCTCTCAGAGAATGATTTGTCTGAGAATACTTTTTTAAAAATGATGCCCTTTACCTTGCTTTCCTACACGTTTGCCAAAGGGATTTAAACATCTCTCTACTTTTTTGAGCATTACTGGCTGTGTTTGACACCTACAATATTTTAAATGACAAATTCCCAGATTTACTATTAGTCAATTCACATATGCTGAATAACAAAAAAAGCGGAATGTTAGTCATGAGAAAGAAGGAAAGATGCACTGGACCAAATAGATATTTCCAGAATTGAGATGCATGTTCTGTTAAGGGAGGGTTTTCATACATGCTGAATACATCTCTGGTTTCTTAATATGTGGTCACAGGCAGATTAGCAATGAATTAATTTATAAATCCAAAAATATCCCAAGATATACTAGAAATGATCAAATCATAGTGCACTTAACTCAATAAAGGGGTGAACAGCCGCCAGGCAGGGAACCTTGCTTCCCAGAAAGAAAAATAACTACCATGCAAATTCTCACAGTATGAGCAAATTGGTCTGCCCAGAAATTCCCTGGACACCTTCTTCCCTGTCAGGATACCACTAAGGATTTCAAGCTTAGCAAATAAATAATACCACAGATTATAACACCAAAAGCAATAGATAATTGAGAGTTTACTTCAAGGTGGTACTTTTCTAAGTGCTTTCTGTGTGTTATTCCCATTTGATCCTCCTAAGCACCCCTGAAGTGTGCACTATTATCTCTATTTCCCAAATAAGGAAACTGAGGCACAGGGACATTAACTAAATTGTCCAGGGACACTCAGCTTATAATTGTGGAGCCTGGATTTAAACCCAAGAATTCTACTGCCCAGAGTTCATATTTCCACCACTAAAAAGGGATTCTGGCCTTTAGAAAGGAATTCATGGGAGGTGATACCAACGCATTAGCTGTTTCTTTTAGATTATAGTTGAAGAAAGAACACTGAAAGCATTTCTCTCAGTGCTCCTCCATACTCCAGCTTATAATGTATCCCATTATTCTACCCTGCAATTACATAATTTTCTACTGACTTTCTCATTTTTACATTGCCATTAGGATAATACTGTTTACCATAATTTATACCAAAATGAACTAGTAAGAGTCCGTTTTTTTTACCTTCGCTGTTCTCCTCTTGGTCTGGCATTCTGAGATCTATTTAGGCATAAGGTCCGCATGTGCATTTATCAATACCAACCCTGAATAAGCTGCTGTGAAATTCAACAGCATTCCAAGTCAGTTCTCTCAGCTCTGACTTTTGCTGTGTGGAGTAATTCTGCTTACAAGATGAATGAGAAGAAATCATACCAGAGAGAGATGAGGAAACAGAAAAAAAATAGAGAATGTAGGCACTTTGTCAACCAAGGAGAGAAAGCAAGGGGCAGGACAAAAGGCATAAAGATATAAGAGAATAGGGGCATGGGACTGGCTTAGTCGGTGGAGCATGTAACACTTGATCTTGGGGTTGTGGGTTCAAGTCCCAAGTTGGGTGTAGAGATTACTTAAAAATAAGATATTTTAAAAAATATATTAAAAAATATATAAGAATAAAGGAAAGCAACAGCTGGCATAGGAACCAGAGGGTCTGTTCTAGTAACAATACGTAAAATATTTCAAAGTAGAATATATTCAGTTAACCAATTCTTCCATTGCTAGATACCATGATTTAGGAGAGATAGTTCTGAATATTTACTACAAAATTTTTCCATCCAAGTCTCTTGCTGTTAGTTTTGTTTGAGGAGACAGAAAAGCGAAAGATAATAAAGCAACAGAGAAATCTTAGGTAATTGTAATTAGGAAATTAGGAAACCATTAGTTTTATCACATATTGAAACAGAATTTTAAATTTATCTTTTACAAAGTAAATAGTCCACAAAATATTTAATGTCAGTAAGCACTGCCTAGAGGTCTTTTTCAATATACATACTCATAATAACAGTTATCACTTTTGCCCTTATTAGGTGCCAGGTACTGTGTTAAACTTCACATGACTTATCTCCTCAGACCTCAGTCAATAACCTTGCAGAGTCACTACTATCATTATGGAGAAACTGAGAACCAGAGGGTTAAATAGCTTGTCCACAGTCACGAAATAAGTAAGCAGCCAAGCTAGCATTTGAACCTTAATTATCCACCTTTATGATCTACTAATGCCTCTCAACCGGTGATCCTCAAATAATGTTCATAAAAATCAGCAGAAATGTTTGTTAGAAAGTAGAGTCCCAGGACCCTACCTCAGAACATCTGTTTCAGAAGGTCTGGTTGGGGACCAGGGATGGACAATTTAATAAGTACCAGAAACACTGCTCTCGACACTTTTACAGAATAGTCTCAACAAAGTCATAGAGTTAATCATTAGTTCTGGTTCTACAAATGTATCTCCCTCTGGTCATAAATCTACTTGGTCTTCATCATAATGGTTATTTTATGAATAAGGGAATCATTAGTCTTGTTATGGTTACCCAAGAACTAAGATGGTAGAAAAGGGGAATTCCCTCCAGCTCTTATGTACCCTACTTGCTAACCTCGCCTTAAACAGAATTGTGAAACATCTAAATGTGTCTTTGATACCTTAGCTCCTCAATCTACTTTGGGGAAATCTCCTCCCCAGGGCTCATTGGCTTCATACTGCTCAGAGTCTACAAGAAAATCCTACACAAGACTCTAATTCCCAGTTTCCCTCCAGCCTTAAATAGTATATTGATTTGTCAAGATGCTACCCTTGACCAAGAGACTGAGAGATTCAGAAGATAAAATCATTCTAATGAGATACTTTCCCATTTTCCCACTTTCTCCCTAACACAATGCTTTATTGATCCAAATAAACCATGCGTGTCTGCAGAAAATTTTTAATGGGAGATTCTTATCATGGGAATTTCAGGCACCGATGGCAGGCGGGTGGAAGAGTTATTTTTGGTCAGATGTGCCTTTCAATGCCTCATAAATCAGGCTGCTTAGGCAGCTTCCTAATTTCCATTTAGGCAGTGCCAGTCCTGCTGACACACTCGATTGTACCCCAGTCAGAGGCTTAAGAAGTAAGGAGAAAGGTGAAAAAGCAGTAACATTGGGAAAGGAAAACATAGGGGACCGCCTAACTTACCCTCTCTCAGAAATGAGGATTCAAGCCACAAATAAAATAATAAACCACACAGACTTCACATTTTTCTTTCCCATTCCTGTAAACAAGAAATAAAAGCCAGGATTATCCTTTCCTTGATAAGCATGGAGAGAAAAATCAAGGAAATGTACACAACTTGCATCACAGCAAATAGAATTCCTTAACCTCAGAAACACTCTTGTTACACACGCACTCCGACCTCTTACGCAGGGAGACTTGCCCAGAAGTGACCTTCAGCAACCTAGAGAGCTTTTTATAACATTTGAGAATGCACAACTGGATATTTTTATCAGCATGTGCTCTGCCTTTGATAAATGTTATAATAAGCAGTTTGAAACAAAAACACAATGAATACATTTTTTAATGCAGTATCTACAAGAACACTTAATTAACAACCTCCAAAATTGTACAGGTTTCACTGAATGTCTCAGGAAAGAAGACTAAGTTTAGAAAACATGGCTCCAAGTTTTCACTTGCCCCCAAATGTTATCTAGTAGGATTAGGTAAAAGCTATTTGAGAAGTGATGTTTAAAGCCTCATATTGGCCATAGCTGATTTTTCAGGATTCCAATTCAATATCTTTATGAAATGTGTTTTCCTTTTTTAAATGGAAAATAAAATAGCACGTGTGTAAAAAAACAAAAAACAATAAATACCCTACAACATGAAGAGTTCCTTATCATCTATTTTTATGGCACTAAGTAGAAACATGCCTATGTTATTCTCCCATTGAGTAGGCAGTCCGTTATGTAAATTCCTTACTGGAGCAACATGATTTATTGTGGGATAAGGGTAGAACCAGCATTTTCAGAGTGCCCAACACCATCACAATCTTCATCTCAATTAATCCTCAGAACAACCTTTCGAAATAGAAGTATTGTTATCTCATTTTACAGGTGAGGAATATGAGGTTAAGAAGAGCAAAGTAACTTGCCCAGGGCCAGTAACTAGCTGGTAACTAGCAGAGCCAAGTATTCAAAACAGATGTCTTATTCCAAATCCTATGCCCCTTCAGCTGCATAATACTGCTTTAAAGTTCTCAGCTTCTTTCCCAGCATCATTTGTTGGATTGTAGATCTTCATTTATTAATTTAATAATTAAATTTAAGTATTTCTTATGATCTTCCTATGTAGTGCACACTGTTCTGGGCCCTGGGGATATAGCAGTGAATAAAACAAAATCCTTATTCTCATAGAGCTCACATTCTAGTGGGGAACGACCTCCAGGAGAGAGCTGTAATAATCCCTCTTCTCTATCCACATTCTAGGGCTTATTTATCAGGCATTCACTGCCCTGATTTAAGAGAAATACTCTTTTTCCATCACTGAGGGAAAATTCAACGCCATAGACCCCCTCATCCTGATTGTATTGAACGCTGTTTTCCCCCAGATGAACTGAAAGCAATAAATGACTAAATTCTTCCAAGTGAAAAGCTGTTATAATTGGATAATGACCACAAAGCAGGCATTTTTTGGTTTTTGTTTTTGTTTTTTTTTTTGAGTTACACTAAGCGCCTGGAGGAAAGTATCAGAATTCTTCTGCCCACCGCCCATTATGGAGCTGACAAGGTCCTGCTCTGTGCCATGCTCCTTAATTTTCATGTTGGCTTTAAAGATTTACAACAGCTCTAACACCTATGCGTGAGAAACACAGGGATCCCCAAGTGCCCAAACCATGGTGTCTGGCCAGCTTTGCTCCCCAAAAGCCTGCTGGGGACTCATCTACTGGAACCAGGACAGCTCAGGAAGATTCACTTGCTTCTGTGAAAAACAACAGTGACCATAATAGAGAAAGAAATTCTAGGCATTCTTTCAAGCCGTTGGGAAGTTCCAGCACATTCCAGTTGTAAAAGAATTCAAGTCCCTCCACTCATGTCAAAACTTCAGCGCCATCCTTCTGTGCTTTGTACATTTACTAGACCAAGGCCTAGTAATTAACTACAAATTCTCTTCCTGCCTTTTTAAAATCATGAACCACAAGCTGATTCTATAGGAGGACAATCTGGGATTTGGTAAATTATCCTCAGGCCTTGATAATTCTCAGGCAATGACAGATTTCAGAAGTTTGAAGATTCTCAACATAAAGCATTGCTAGAGTACTGAGCCAATCGTTTGTGACCCAGAAATTTTGCAAAATATTTTATTCCTTAAGCTTTGGAAATCCACATCCATGATGACTTACAACTGTTATTGGAGAAGTCTTCGCTCCTTTCAAGGTCCAAAAACCCAAATGCTCTTGTGTTTTTTTCTAGGCCCAACTGATTCCCCCGGATCACTCCTGTTTGAATCTCCCCTGCAAATTTCATTCTCATCTGTGATTCTATTTAGAAGACATCGTACTTCTCGCTTACCTCCTAACTCTTCTTTGTCTTTTTCTTCCTCTACAAAGCAAGGAAGAAAAATATGCAGAAAAACAAAAGAAGTTGCTCCAATTATTCTTTTTTTTTTTTTTTTAAGATTTTTTATTTATTTTTTGACAGAGAGAGACACAGTGAGAGAGGGAACACAAGCAGGGGGAGTGGGAGAGGGAGAAGCAAGCTCTCCTGATGCGGGGCTCGATCCCACATGACCTGAGCAGAAGGCAGACACTTAACGACTGAGCCACCCAGGCGCCCCTGCTCCAATTATTCTTAAGGCAAAGAAAAAAAAATTCTCCCATCATTAAGAAGTGTCCCTGAGGAACTTCAACTGGTACAAATTTGGCTACTGTTAGCAGGAGTCAAAAACACTGACCTTGATAACATGACAGAAATAATTATTATACTCTGCAAGAGAAATCATTTCTTCACTGTGCCACAGATTCAATATGTATTTCCTTCAATAAAGAATGCACATGCCCTCATTCCAATAACTGAGGGATGGAAGAGGAGACAGACTCTACATTGTGGTTTAGAACTACTGTGATAACTCAGATGCCCAGACTCCCCTGAAATCCAAATACTGCTGTCACTGAGATCTGCTTTATATGCATTATCTTCACAAAAACTTGATGCTAACCTCTGAGGCAGGAGCGATTATTATTGCCATTTTAACCCGTGAGGAAAAGGAAGCTCAAGTAGACAACTAGGCCACTGTAATCCAGGCGGTAAGCGAGCGAGTGAAAGCACAAGCCCAGGTCTGAGCCCTGGACTCTGTGCTCTTAGTCATCACACTACAGCACTTCTTCCTTAATGGGTGCCTTTTCGGTCTGCAGAGGTGGGCAACTGCTCTGGCTCTCCCTGCATCTCTCTCTTCCTTCTGGTTCCCTGATCGGTTGCTGAAAAGACTCAGGAATTGAGTCCTGAGGCAATGACTGGGTAACCCTTCCTACAGTGAGGCTCTACCATCAATAGGAGCTTCAGCATCTCCATTCTCTTCTCCCTACTAAGGCTAAGAAATGATGACTGCCCTATAATCTTTTTATAAAAAGTCTCTGTGGCTATGGAATATTACTCGGCCATCAAGAAAAGGAAATCTTACCATTTGTAACAACATGGATGGAACTAGATGGTATTATGCTAAACGAAATAAGTCAATCAGAGAAAGACAATTATCATATGATTTCACTCATATGTGGAATTTAAGAAACAAAATAGAGGATCATAGGGGAAGGGAGGGAAAAATAAAGTAAGATGAAATCAGAGAGGGAGACAAACCATAAAAGACTCTTAACTATAGGAAACAAACTGAGGGTTGCTGGAGGGAAGAGGGGTGGAGGGATGGGATAACTGGGTGATGGGCATTAAGGAGGGCAGGTGATGTAATGAGCACCGGGTGTTATATACAACTGATGAATCACTAAACTCTATCTCTGAAACTAATAATACACTATATGTTAATTAATTGAATTTAAATTTTAAAAATAAAAATAAAAAATCACTGTGTAGGAAATGTTCTCATCACAGCTCCATTACCTAGTAGTATACCCTATAGAACAGATATGGGTGGTACTCTGATGGCCTGGAATGATACATCTGATTGAAAAGGAAACCATACATTTTGGGTAGCCATGATACTAGTTATACTTCTAGACCACCACCTTAGAAGGAGGGGCACCTGGGTTGTTCAGTCAGGTGAGCGTCCAACTCTTGATTGCGGTTCAGGTCATGACCTCCGGGTTGTGAGATCGAGCCTTGCCTGCACTCCTCACTCAGCGAGGTCTGCTGGAGATTCTGTCTCTCCCTCTTCCCCTCCTCACTTGCATGCACATGCACTCTCTCTAAATAAGTAAATAAAATCTTTAAAAAAAAAAAAAAAGGAGGGAAAGTAAGAGTTCACAATAATATGTTTGCTCATTTTCACATTTTGTTAATCTGTCTCTTTCATTAGATTATACAAGCTTTTTGAGGTCAAGGATCACATCTGTTTTATTCACATTGTATCCCCTGTGCATACCATAATCCCTGGCACAAAGTCATGCTCAGAAAATATTTGCCAAATGAATAATTTGGTGATATCCCCAAATTAGAAAAGCATATCCAACTACTCCCTTTTCTTTCTTTCTTTCTTTCTTTTTTTTTTAAGTAGACTCCACACCCAGCATGGAGCCCAACATGAGGCTTGACCTCATGACCCCTGAGATCAAGACCTGAACTGAGATCAAGAGTCAGATGCTTAACTGACTGAGCCACCCAGGCACCCCACCCCCTTTTCTTTATTTATTCAATCATTCTCACTTATTGAACAGCTGCTGCAAAAAAAAAAATAGCATAATGGATTGGTTAAGTACATAGAATCCAGATTCTGATGGCCTGGATTCAAAAACTAGTTCCGTCACTATCTGTGTGACCCTGAGCTAGCCAACTCACAGTGTTGTTGTGAGGATGAAGTAAATTAATATAGGTAAAGTATTTAGAACAGCACCTGGCATATAATAAATACAAGATGTTTGCTTTTATGATGATGATAATGTTCCAGGCTTCAGGACACTGGGGATACAACAGTGAAGAAGTCAGATCTCTGCATGCTTATAACTTACATTCTAGTAGGAGAAACAATCAGCCTACCAAGGATTCGGGAAAATCATTACAAATCATTTTAAACACGATGAAGAAACTAAGGCTTCCCTGGTGTTGAGAAACACACTGAGGTGGAGTTTAGAAGGCAAACTGTTTACTAAGGAGAATCCTTAAAATCAGCACCTGTGGGAGAGAGGAGACGGAACTAGAAGCCAGCAGAGAGAGAAGCTGGTGGCAACGGCGGCCCAACCACAGCCTCAGCCCACCCCTTAGGGAACGCTGAAGTGGAATGACCCTTCACAGTTGTCCTGACCATTAGACGCCCGCTGGGTGCGGGCCACCCTGGGAAGGGGCATGGCCTTGCTCTCTGCCGCTGGAGCAACCCCTCAAAGGGCTGACAGCTGAAGACTGCCAACAGCTGGGGCAACAGAGCCTCCACTGCGGAGGCTAGGGCGGCACAACACAGTTTGCATTCCACTCAGCAGACAGGACGGTAAGGGTGAGGGGCCACCTAAAATTAAGTGGTGAGGGAAGGCCTCTCTGAGGAGGTACTATTTAAGCTGATAGAACTATACAGTGAGGAGTCAGCAGCCATATAAACAGATGGGCAAGAGCATTCTTATTAAAGGAAATAGCCAGTACCATGTCCCCTAGGTCAGAATACACTGACAGTTTGAAGTGCAAAAAGAAGAGCAGTGAGGCCAGAGAGTGGTATAGAGTGAGGTCTGAAGAGGCAGGCAGGGGCCAAAACACGAGAACCTTCAGAAGTTTGGGTTTTATTCTCAGTATCGATGAGCAGCAATTAGAGGGAAGTGGAAGGATCTGATTTACTCTTTTAAAAGATCACTCTTGGGGCACCTGGGTGGCTCAGTCGGTTGGGCATCTGCCTTAAGCTCAGGTCATGATCCCAGGGTCCTGGGATCCGAGCCCCACATCGGGCTCCCTGCTCAGCAGGGAGTCTTCTTCTCCCTCTGCCCCTTCCACCAGCTCATGCTTGCGTGCTCTCACTCTCTCAAATAAATAAATAAAATCTTTCAAAAAAATAGTCATTGTGGGCACCGGGGTGGCTCAGTCGTTAAGCATCTGCCTTCGGCTTGGGTCACGATCCCAGGGTCTTGGCATTGAGCCCCACATTGGGCTCTCTGCTCAGCGGGAAGCCTGCTTCTCCCTCTCCCACTCCCCCTGCTTGTGTTCCCTCTCTCGCTGTGTCTCTCTCTGTCAAATAAATAAATAAAAATCTTAAAAAAATAGTCACTGTATTCCTTTGAAAAAATAAAATAAAATAAAAGATCACTCTGGATGATATGTGGGAATGGGTGGAAGAAAGGAGAAAAGTGAAGGCAGAAAGACCAACTAAAAGTTTACTGAACTTTTTTTTTTTTAAAGATTTTTAAAATTTATTTATTTGACAGAGAGACAGTGAGAGAGGGAACACAAGCAGGGGGAGTGGGAGAGGGAGAAGCAGGCTTCCCGCGGAGCAGGGAGCCCAATGCGGGGCTCAATCCCAGGACCCTGGGATCATGACCTGAGCTGAAGGCAGAGGCTTAACGACTGAGCCACCCAGGTACCACCTTACTGAACTTTTCTAGACAAGAGATGGTATACTGATGAAGATGAGAAAAGTGGATGTATTTACATGCAGAACTCTGTAGGAAACCATGCAGGGCTTACTAATGGATTAAATGTGGAAAGTGAAAGAACAGAGAATCCAAAATGACTCCTAGTTTTCTGGCTTGAACAACCAGAAGGATGGTGATAGGAAAAGGCAAATTTAGGGATGAATATAGAGTCCTAGCTTAGATTTTTTTGGTTTGAGGTGCCTATTAAACATCAAGTAGAGAAGCCAAGTAGTCAACTGTATATACAAGTCTGGAGCACAGAAGAGAGGTGAAAGGCTAAATATTTATATTTGGAAATCATAGGCAAATGGGTGATATGTTAGTTTGCTACTGCTACATAACCATTACTATCATTCAGTGGCATAAAGCAACAATAATTTTTTTTAAGCATGGAGCCCAACATGGGGCTTGAACTCACAATCCTGAGATCAAACCTGAGCTGAGATCAAGAGTCAGATGCTTAACCAACTGGGCCACCCAGGTGCCCCAACAATAATTTATTTTTTTTTAAGATTTTATTTATTTATTTTACAGAGAGAGACAGAGTGAAAGAGGGAACACAAGCAGGGGGAGTGTGAGAGGGAGAAGCAGGCCCCCACTGAGCAGGGAGCCCGATGTAGGGCTCGATCCCAGGACCCTGGGATCATGACCTGAGCCGAAGGCAGACGCTTAATGACTGAGCCACCCAGGTGCCCCAACAATAATTTATTTTTGCTCACATCTGCAGATTGGCTGGGGTTCAATCGAGGCATCTCTGCTTCTATCTATAGGGCCAGGGGAGTGGCTGTACTCTGTATGCCTCATTCTCCTGGGACCAGCAGGCCAGACAGGCAATGGCAGAGGCTCAAGTGAGGGAGAGGAAACATTCAAGGTCTTGAGAAAGTCCTAGGAAATGAAAACAGGTATCAAAGAGATATCTGTGCTGTCATGTTCACTACAGTATTATTCACAATAGCCAAGATAGGGAAACAACCTAAGTGTCCTTCAGTAGATAAAGAATATATCTATATATTCTAGATAAAGATATAGATATAGGAACATTATTTAGCCATGAGAAAGAAGAACATACTACCATTTGTGACAACATGGATGGAACTTGAGGGCATTATGCTTAGTAAGTCAGAGAAACACAAACACTGTATGATCTTACTTATTTGTAAAATCTAAAAAAACCAAACTCAAACTCATAAAAACAGAATAGAATGGTCGTTACGTGGGGCCAAGGTGTGGGAGAGTCGGATAGACGTTGTTACAGGATAGAAACTTGCACCTAGAAGATGAGCAAGTTCTGGAGATCTAATGCACAGCATAGTGATTATTGTCCACAATACTGTATTATACACTTCAAAGCTGCTAAGAGACTAGATATTAAATGTTCTTAACACACAAAAAAGATAATCATATGAAGTGATAGAACTGTTAGCTAAATCCACAGTAGTAATCATATTGCAATATATAAATGTATCAAATCAATACATCATATACCTTAACCTTATACAATGTTTTTTTTAAGATATTTATTTATTTGACAGAGAGAGAACAAGAGAGCATAAGCAGGGGGAGCGGCAGAGGGAGAGGGAGAAGCAGGCTCCTTGCTGAGCAGGGAGCCCGATGCAGGGCTCAATCCCAGGACCCTGGGATCATGACCTGAGCTGAAGGAAGCCACTTAACCAACTGAGCCACCCAGGCATCCCAACTTATACAATGTTACATGTCAATTATATCTCAATTTTTTAAAAAGTGCTGGGCCCATGATATGCCTTTAATTTCACCAGTATATCATTACCCAAAGCAAGTTACATGGCCAAGACTCAGCCTATGACAACACCCTGAATTCAGGAATTGGGGGGAGCGAAATTAGGGTCTGCAATTTAGTCCACCACAGATGAGATCAGCCAGGGTAAGAATGTAAACAGTAAAAAGAGCCAGGCTTGGACAAATTCCCAAGGTACTTCAGCATTTACCTGTCAACCAGAAGAGGAAAAAACAGCAAGAATTTAGGAGGAGCAAGTGCAGTTGGAGAATAATTAAGAGAACATGAGAAATGTAAGAGAGAACAGTGTTTCAAGGAGACTGCCAGATGTTGCTGAGATATCAAAGAGGATGTGAACAGAGAGGACTATGGTAACTGACAACATGGTCCACCAATCTAGGTGTTCCATAACAGGACACCAGGACAGGTGAGAGGGTAAAACCCCGCTGTTTCATCCTGGGTTCTCAGACAGCAAGAAAACAAATTATGTTTGGACAATAAACAAAACAAAACAAAAACACACCACTCTGTCAGGAATGGTGGAATAAGAAGTTGAGTGCTTATTAGGTTAAGGCCAGACTGTTGAAGTTCTTCAACACCTGCCTAGGGAGTTGGAACTTGGTCTTTAAACAACAGGGAATCATTCAAAGATTTTTGAGCAGAGGAGAGATAAATATCAAGTTTGGGATCTAAATGCAGTGTAAGATGGATTTGAGAGAGAGGAGACTGGTGACAAAGAAGCAGGTTATCCTAGTTCTGGTACTCAGACCTCTTGCTCAGATCCTCACCTCTGAGAGAGACTTAAGTTCCCTAGATCAAGTTCCTGATGCTTGTTACTATTAAAATCTTTCTTGCCTGCTTCTTCCTTGCCTGGCTGACCTTAGTTGACTTATGATAACTTTCTAATCAAAATCTGGGTCCTGACCCTCTGCCTCCACCTTCCATCTCAGCACTCACTCATTTAGAAGTATAACCTTTCCTTTTGTGTCCAGGTAGGAAACTCCTCTGCCAATGGGCTTCAGTTGGCAGCATGAAACCACAGCCTGGCTTGTTCACAATTCCAGGCTGCTATTCAGACCTGTTCCCCCCAGTCCCTGCTGCTCTCCTTCCCTCAACCCATCCCTGCCTATTCTCCCAGAGCACACTGGAAAGTTCACAGAGTTCAGAACATGCTCGTATCCTCCAATTTACTAACATAGGCTCTATTCCTTCCCTAGTCCTCCTCATCTCAGGCTTGACCTTTGAGATATCTACCCTGTGCAAATGCTCTTTCTACTTGAAGTTCCTTTTGGCCCCTTAGTGACTCTTAGCAGGGGGATGAGGTAGGGATAGGGTGTGAGGAAGCAATGATCTTAAAAAGCAACCACTTTGTCTACTATGTTGTTCAATCTGCACCATTTTCCAAGAAGACTAAAAGGCAAATACATCAACAAATGTCTCACATAGTGAAATATCACCATTGGTATTACATAGTAATTTGGATTGGAAATTTTTTCCTACATTCTCATGCTTGGACTTCCAACAGATCTACAGAAAGATGAACAGGTGTTGTTTCTAGAACACAAGGATTACTTGAAATGAGCTAGGGTTTAAAATGAGAAGTCATTATTAGATATATGCCAGGATTCTTCTTGTTAATTTTATAGGGCCATCATGTTTTTCCCTAACACATACATCTTCAGTTGCTATGCATGGTATTTTCCTGTTGCCAAATATTCTTTAGCTGACTGGTGCTAGCAGGAAATGGAGAAAAATATAAAATTGGAAATTAGGAAGTAATGACATCAGTGTTCAAATCACAAAAGACAAGGTGGAAACAAATATTCTGCCTTAACCCTGATTTACACTGTTAACAAAAGACTGGAGTCGGCAAAATTAGAAATTGCTAACTCTTCTCGGTCACTACCATTTAGTAAAAATTTATTTCCCTGACCTCAATGGTACTTCATTTGGCCATAGCGCTCACTGGGAAATTGGCAGTGACACACGAACTCTCTCAGATTGCACCACTCCTGGGTTCTAGCTGCATCTCCTGGCCACAGAATCCGTTTGTGATCTCTGCCTCTTCCTTCAGTCTTTGCTCTGGAAATACGGCTAAGTGTAACTATGCTGCCCACCTGATGACAGAGCAACTCAGAGCTGCCTTGTCTCACATTACATTAGGCACCTTCAGAAGCAGCTTTAACTCTGGTCTCTGCTCTCAGTCACATATTTCATTATGTGACTGACTTCAGAGTTTACTAGACTGAATCACTCTTGTCTGATAGGGACCAGAGAGGAGTACAAGGCTGATGCTCCATGCTATTCCCTTCATCCATACATCCCTCTAGTGGCAAAAGTCTGGTAAACTCTGATGTCCTTTGTTGCCTCAGGAGTTAGTTACAGTTCTCAGAGTGGCTCCACACTATCTTTGTCAAGAGTGACTCATGGCATTTACTCCACTAAGGATCCAATATTGCTTGCATAGATCATATCTTATAGCTTTTCCAAACAACCTTCTTGAATTTAACTTGCATAAGGCCCTAAAATATCATAGTAGGGAAGCTAGCTTAAAGGAACACACCATAGTCACACTCAAATCAAAGCTGACCCTTGATTCTGTCATTTGGGTCTCTGAGACAGGACATGGGCCTGCTGACTCTTTTTTAGCCTCATGTCTTAAAATGTGTTTTTTGCCTTTCCTCCATGACTTCCACCTGTCCATATTACTACCCCCTGATGAAACAGGAACACGTGAGAAAACCAGCCCTGAGTATCTCTTAGTTTCTCCAACATAGACCTATAACACCATGGGTTACACTGGTAAAGAAATGGAGTCCATGACTAGAACCTGTGTCAGAGTCAAGTCACTTCAAATATTTATTGAGCACCTTCTTTATGCCCAATATCAAGGAGATCTTGGCAGCCAGCTAATAACACTAGTCCCAACAGGTTTCCCTGAAAGCATGATTATATCACATGCTTTTCACAGCCCTCACTGCCTTCCAGTAATTATGGAGCAACACTGGGTAACTGTGGACTGTTGAATGGAGCAAGCCTGGGCCACAGATGAACCAAAAGCAGATGCAGTAGAGCTAACTCCTCCATCCCTCTTGAATCCTCCAAAAAGCTCAGAGTAAACAGGACCTTTATGTTATGGTCATTATTTTGTGCTCCCCTCCTTTGCTTCATTACCTCCTATCTGTTGCTTAGACTGTAAACACAGACCAAATGTCAAGACACTGATAAAGTCACCAGGAAACCCAGCTCCAGGTGCCAGACCTACCTTTGTGCTTTTGAACTGTTGCTGTTTGTGTAGAGATGGCAGGGAAAAGTGCCACATGGCTCAGTGCTCCTTTGCTTCCTGCTCTGTTAGGTATTAAACCCCAGCAACCTGCTCAAGGCTCAGTCTCCCTCACTAGAGCTAACTCACTAGAACACTAACCCCCAACTTAATGTCCCTTGAGCGCAGTCCTCTCCTCTTCTCTTCTTGCTGCTTCTCTTTTCTTCCCAAGATCCTGTGAGCTAAATACCATCATATAATAAGCAAGAAATGTATAATGCAGAGATTTCTCTTCTTTATAGTTCTACTCATATGGAAAAAAAAAGAATCGTTGATTATCTTAACCTACACATAACTTGTAGAACAGAAAGATTCCTGTCAAATAATCCTCCCTTAATAGATTCCCTTCATTATTATAAACTAAGACATGACCTTCAAGCATTAGTACCCAGACAATACAACATTTGTGTGTTATTTAATTAGCTTATTGCTTTTGTTAATGTACATTCCTGTGGTTCTACCACTTTCCACTCAAACTTTAAAAAAATACTACATGGTATTAAAAAAATTTTTTATCAATGTATCCATACTTTTGCTTCATTTAAAAAAAATTTTTTTTTCCAGCCAGGATCTCTCAATGTTTTGAAGTTATCTCATAACAATGGCTAATTTATTAAGTCCTGGAAAATTATAACAACAATAAGCCTTTGTGCAAAGTTGGCATGCTGGAGATTCTTGGTTAAAAAAAAAAAAAAAAGAATGTGATAGATCTACCAGAGACCACTGTCTTTCTGTACCATCTAATCCCCATTATGAAGTGATTCTTATCAAACTGGGAAGTGATCATGCGGCAGCCTAAACAACGCTGGAAAAACTAATTCCATAAATCAGAAGGGTTATTCCATGTCATCTACATGCTCAAACAAGAGGGAGAGCACATTGGCTTTAATAAATCCTCAGTTTCCAGCCAAAGGCCTTTCAGAGCTCTTGGCTGCCTGATCAGATGTCTGGAATTATGAAAGTTTTTAGAGCTTAAGGAGGGAATTCTTATTTATCATAAAAAGAAGATTTGAACTGGACAAATTATTGAATATTCTACATAAGTATCTAAGAATCATGTAATTGTCTAATAATTATTATCTCATTTTACATATAAGGAAACTAAAACTAAAAAGAGTTAAGAAACTTGCTCATAGTTGGCAGTTAGGAAATGATGGATCTGCAAATGCTAATCTTTCTACAATGTCCACATCAGAACACAGGACATCAGAGGGGGCGCCGGTTTCATCAGTGATTCCATCTCAGTTGGTCATCCAGCCTGGGCATGATGTATGTGACCAGGTAACTCAGATCACTGGGCTGATGAGGCTGACAGTCATTTAGTGATTCAGCAAATATTACTGAGCAACTACTATGTGTCAGGCACTGTTCTAGGTGCTAGAGATAGAACAGTGAATAAACGGACAAAATCCCTTTTCTTCACTGAGTTTACATTCTACTGAG
Organism: Halichoerus grypus; assembly: GCF_964656455.1. NCBI lineage: Eukaryota > Metazoa > Chordata > Mammalia > Carnivora > Phocidae > Halichoerus > Halichoerus grypus. The sequence goes on along the minus strand of NC_135717.1, from coordinate 154,196,621 downwards.
GGGAAACAAACAAATAAGTACATAACGTCAGGTAGTGATAAGCACTGTGAAGAAAAAGAAGGATAAGAGGAAAAGAGAAAACTTCAATGGTGGTGCTCCTCTATTTAGATGGTCAGGGAAGCGCTCTCTGATAAGAAGACATTTGAGCAAAGACTGAAGGAAATGAGGGGAGGGAGAAGAAAGTGAACCATGTCCTATTTGGGGAAAGAGCATTTCAGCCAGAGTGAAGGCCCCCAAGTGAAGGGCCTAAGCAGGATGCTCTGTACATTTCGGGAAAAGCACTGAAGATGCTCGCATGGCTGCAGCAGAGTAAGCAAAGAGGAGAGTTAAAAGAGATGAGGTGGAATGGATAGCAAGGAGGGAGACAACCATGAAAGGCCCTTTGGATCCTATAAACATTTTGGGTTTTACTCTATGTGAGATGGGAAGTCCTTGGGAGGTTTTCAGCACAGTGACATACTGGTTTATGTTTTAAGAGTTCTACTGATAATTAGCCAGTTGACTTGGATGCCTCTAGGCAGCAAGGCCCCAAACTACAAACAGAATGAGTGGTAGGGCAATAGTACAAAGAACATGGGCTTTGGAATTAGACAGATCTGTGTCCAGACCTCAGGCTCCATCCCCAGCTCATTCTATTATATTTGCTCTAGTTATCTAACCTCTTTGAAACTCAGTTTCCTCAACTACAAAAGGAGAATAATATAACCTGCTCTATAGCTATTAATTAAATGAGATATGTATAAAGCACCTAAAATATTACTGTATTTTATTAGCACTAAAAAATAAAAATAACCAACCATTAATTAATTTAGTGATTAATTATTGAATTATTTTATCATTATCAAAAATAATAAAGGCAAGACCTGGACTGGATAATATTTCTTCTCTGCTTCTAGAATAATAACAATAACAAATTAATAGTGGGGAAAATAAAGGATGTACTCTTTCTCTTTAAAAAAAACTTTGGGGGCGCCTGGGTGGCTCAGTCGTTAGGCACCTTCAGCTCAGATCATGGTCCCAGGGACCTGGGATTTTTTAAAAAAAATAAACAAATTAATTTTAAAAACTTTGCATTTTTGGAAATTTTCAAAGATATACAAAATTAAAGCAAGTTCTCTAACGAGACCCATGTATACAGTTTCAATAATGAGCATTTATCCAATCTTATTTCATCTTATTTTTTTCTGGAATATTTTAAAGCAAATCCCAAATATATTTCCTTTTTTTTTTTTAAGGATTTTTTTTATTTATTTGACAGAGAGAGACAGCGAGAGAGAGGGAACACAAGCAGGGGGAGTGGGAGAGAGAGAAGCAGGCTTCCCGCTGAGCGGGGAGCCCAATGTGGGGCGGTCAATCCCAGGACCCTGGGATCATGACCTGAGCCAGAGGCAGATGCTTAACGACTGAGCCACCCAGGCCCCCCCCCAAATATATTTTCATTTCAGCTATAAATACTTCAGTTTTTATCCCTAACAGAAAAGAATTTTTTTAACACAACTCAATACAATGAACATATCTAACAAAACTAACAATCACTTCTTAATATCATCTAGTATGCAGTCCGTGGTCAAATTTTTCAGCTGTCTCAAGAATATCTTTTTACAGTTGTTTTGCTCAAATCAGGATCGAAACCAAGCCCATAGATTGCACTTGGCTGATAGGGCTCTCAAGTCCCCTTTTATCTGTGACAGTTCCTCCTTCTTTTTTTCCTCCCATGACTTGTTTTGGAAGAAATTGTCATTTGAAGGATATGCTCTATTAATGACAGGTTAGTAATGTTCCCTCCACAGGCAAAGGACATCAAACCTACTTATTACACTATAGACACATTCCAAGTGCTTTCATTCCAATTTTAGTATATGTGCTGCCAAAGCAAGCACCCCAAATGCTTTCAGAGAGGAGTAAGGGGAATGTTTTCTGCTCCCAAGAGAGGAAGTTAACACTATCAACTCTTGTAGAGAAAATACACTTAATATAAGGAGATGGCCTTAAACTTCTTAAGATGGACATAAAGGACTGTCATGAAATAGACCATAAGACCTAATGGCTTTCTTCCAGTCCTAGAATTCTCTGGGACTTATCTCAGATGTGTGTTTAGATGATCACCATGGAATAATGACCAATAGAATTTCCTGTTTTCTGTTAAAGAGCAATCAGAAATTCTTCTTTGTTGATAAGAAATTACAAGAATATTTCTTGTCCTAGTGAAAGGGGACAGGTCAGTTATTACTGTGAAAGCCTATACTGACCTTAAAACTGATGGCCCAATTGGATTAGCTGAGATAAATTCAACTCTGGAGTCCTAACTAGAGCTAGTTGGCTTTCATCAGTTCTTTCAGGTAATTCAATAGAACAATACCCAAAAGAATTAAAGGGATACTGATAAATTCTGAATGAGCAGAAGAGATTTTTTGAAATAAGAGGAAAAAAGCAAGATAAATGTAGCTCCTGTTGATTCTATATCATGGTATGAGTAGGTTTTGTCAAAGGATCACTTGCAGAAGTAACTACTTCAAGATCTTGACCAAGAATTGACTTCTGGAAGCAAGTCAAAACTTAAATTTAGATATTGGGTCCCATACACATTATTTAACCATCAAATACAACATTCCTTTATAGACCTTAATAAAAGGCCAAAATTATAAATGAAGTGTTTGTATTCATTACAAATTATTTTGGACTTGGGGAATCTTTTGAAATGTCCATGTGAGTCAACATGGGGTGGGAGCTGGAAAAAGAAAGCATGGTCTCCCACTCATAGCTAATTCTGGCTCTGGTAATCAGGGAAACACAAGAGACAGCCAAGTATGGACTGGCAACCCCAACTAGCTTGTTTTGTCATTTTGTCTTTCACTCAATAATCAACCTTCCTTGGGCATTCATTAGAGTGTGACCTAGCCCTAGGTCCACTGTGTTCTGAGTATACTAATTCTTCATCAAAATGTGAGGCCAGGAGTCTGGTTTAATACTGACATTCAATTTTAATTAAGATGGATAATTCAGAAAGATGTTATTGTTGGCAAACAAACCACAAAAGGAAATCAGCGGTCTATGGGACACAAGGCAGGATGGTGCAGAGAAAAGAGAGACAGGAGAAGAAAATAGGAGAAAGAAAGAACATTTTTGTTTTGCTTTGTTTTTAAGTATCCCAAATATCTGATGAAAAGGAAAATAGAAGAAAGGGAAGAAATGAAGGAAAAGAAATTATAGTGATAGCTTTAGGTTCAAAGATGCCTTTAAAAGTTGGCACATGTGGGGTGCCTGGGTGGTTCAGTTGGTTGAGCATCCGACTCTTGATTTCGGCTCAGGTCATGATCTCAGGGTCGTGGGGTCGAATCCCAAGTAAAGCCCTGCATTGGGCTCCATGCTCAGCTGGTAGTCTGCTGGAGATTCTCCCCCCATCACTTCTCACTCTCTCTCTCTCTAAAATAAATAAATCTTTAAATAAATAAACAAAAATAAAAGTTGGCACATGTGGGGCACCTGGATGGGTCAGTTGGTTGAGCATCCAACTCTTGGTTTTGGCTCAGGTCATGATCTCATGGGTCATGGGATGGAGCCCCGCATCGGCCTCCATGCTCAGTGGAGAGTCTGTTTAAGGATTTTCTCTCTCTGCCCCTCCCCCCCACTAGCGCATACATGCGTGCTTGCTCTCTCTAAAATAAGTAAACAAATCTTTAAAAGTTGGCACATGTAAGATTGTGGGGAAAAGCTTCAAGTCTCCTACATGCTGGCCTGATTGGAGGGAAGTGGGGAGGCGGAGGGTAGCCCAGTATGTGCTTCATCAGTACTGACAGGAGGAGTGAAGGAGGCTCTGTCTTGGATCAGGCCTTTCCCACATAAGCACAAGGCTGAGCTGTTCCACTGGGCTTGGTCTTTGGGGTGTGGAAAAGACAAGCCCAATCCATTCAACCTACAAATGCTTTTTATAGCTATTCATGTTTGTTAAGGCCTGGAATTGATAGAAAGCAGTGCAATTTTTAATCCTTCAATTTCAAATCTCAATAGGAGGGATTTTGGTTAGATGTGACCAAGATTCTATAATAAGTTGCTTTAAAAGAAAAAAAAAAACCTGAAAAGTGGCGACTGATAAGGGCTGTTCCTTAAAAAAAAAAAAGCATAATGTATTGGTCCTGTTTCTTCAAACTGGAATCACTAAGACCAATGGAAAAATACAAGAAGACAAATTTCATCTCAGTACTTAAGCAAGAACATTTTTTCATGCTTTTTTTTTAAAGATTTTATTTATTTATCCGACAGAGAGAGAGAGAACACAACAGGGGGCACAGCAGAGCGAGAAGCAGGCTCCCCACTGAGCAGGGAGCCCACATGGGGCTCGATCCCAGGACCCTGGATTCATGACCTGAGCCAAAGGCAGACACTTAATGGACTGAGCCACCCAGGTGCCCCTTTTTAATGCTTTTATCAAATTAATCATGAAACTCTTTGAAGAGGTAAGATATATGACACTGAAAATTATCAAGAAGAGATAACTTCCTGTCAGAAAAACTGAACGTGAGTGGTTTCCAACCTTTGTAGGACTATGAAGACCACTGTGAGGTTTAGTTAGGATCCCCAGGTTAGTATTTGTGGCCTAGTATCCATTAAGAAACCATGATGACTTATGTTACAGACTTGTCCATTTAAAAATCATTAAAATAGTAAATTTTATGTTGTTTAAAGTTTACCATAATAAAAAAACAAGAAACCATGATGACAAAATATTAATTTAGTAGTGCTTTTTAAATAAATTTGCATTTTATTTATTATAACAGTACCCACATATATCAGAAAAATAATATTCATTATTTCCTTTATTCATTTATTTATTTACAGAATGCCTAATGTGTCCTAGGCGCTGAGGAAGGCACGGATGATACGAAAATGAATAAAATCCAATGTGGTGCCCAACCCCATAAAGCACATATAAATGCAAGACTTGATAGTTATTGATCTACACACAATGCTGTTTCACATGCCAATTAGAGAGAACCCTGTCTCTAATTCTCCAGTTTCTCAGGAGTCCTGAGCCAATAGGTTGAAAACTACTGGTATAAAACAATCTCCTCTTTCGTTAACCTTTAAATCTCTACTGTGTGATTAGAAACAAAAACCCGGGTCAGGAATAATATTTGGCTACAGATAATATGGTAAAGTATGAAAAGTTCATCCCATGCTGACTTGATCACAAGAAGACAGACTTAGGATCTTTTTCACGTAACCCAATGTGCCCTTGACCAGAATAGGAAGGTGATTGATACATGTTGATTTGTCATTCTAGGTTTGGACTTTTGCTCCTATTGTACAAAAAGGAAAAAAAAGAAAAGCACACTTTTATAAGTTCTTGGGAAGGAGTATTTAGGGGCATCTAAAATGGGACTATGAGTCACTAGTTTAAAATAAAGAGGTTTTGCTTTAATATCACACTCAATTTTGCTCTTGTAAAAGAATAGTCAGATAGTTAACAATTTACCTGATATCTTGGGTGCCTGCCAAGGTACTTGCTGATTTCATTCTAAAATGTGTCCTTCCAGGGGGTACAAAATGAGAACAGTTCCTCTGTTTTGCATCTGTATTTGATACACTTTCTTTTAAGGACTGAGTCAGGGGAAGAGGGGGATCTTTCATAGTTAGCTATACTATTTGACAACAAAGAGCCTCTGAATAATCAGGTTTTTTTTTTTCTTCTCTACTTGGCCCCCAACTGAGCAGGCTGAAATCCTTTCCTACCTGGAACGCTGCAGGGGGTGTGACAAGTGGAGATATCACTGGACATTTGCATTTAAAGAATTAATAAAAATTCCTCATTTGCCTGAAAGCCCCATGAAGTTTATAACCTTGACGTTTTATAACCCCCTACACTGGTTTCCCTCCTGGTATGGCCAAACAAACCAACATAAATCTGTATCTTAAAGAATGCAATTAGTAATGTGCTACTGGACCGCATACTGGAACTATGCAGTTCCCTGGCCACAGAATTTCACAAAAGGGAAACAAACAATACAGAACAATGAAAAGCATTTCCTAAGCTATATTAACCTTTAGGTCACCCATATTAATGACAACTATTCCATGTGAACATTTCTTAACTCAAGCAAACAATCTATTGAGAACAAAAGGTCAAAACCACCTTTCTTTGATGTTAACATAGAAAACCTTCTTTTCACTTATTCTTGCCTAGAAATTGATATTATTTGTGCTTCCTGGGGATGATTTGCAAGGTTTAGTTTGTAAATCTACCTTCAGGTTCCCTGAGACCCATCCCTACAGCAGTACCTGCGCCCAGTCTGCCTCTGTGGTCCAGTACTTCGGGCAACACAGAAAGAGCTAAATTAGAGCTGTTGCCAAGATCATTAGACCCCTGAGAATGGGTCTTGCCAGTGGAAAGTGACAGGTTCTACCATCAACACCCTGCAGCGTGGGAGGAACACTGGGAAGGGGGTACCCATGAAAAATTCAAGAATGTTTCCTGAGCCAAGGGAGAGAAAGGGAAGCTATCCCTGAGCCTGGCACTGAAGAAGACAGAGAACACAGGACACTCCACAGTCCTGCTCCTCTTGTGTAACCTTAAAAAAATAATTTCTTGGAAGACAAGTGGAGTCCCAAACTGGTGAGGCCAACCCAAGCAGTCTCCGGAGGTGACTGACATTTCTAGTCACTGTGTTGCTTGAGGAGGTTTGGGAAGGGGGCTGAGGAGTGGTTACCAAACATTAAAACCTGAGAAAGTCCCCAAGACCAGCAGCACCACTAGGAGCTGCCAGGGAAGTTCTGGCTGATAGGAATGATTCCCCAGGGCAGCAGTGTCACATTGTCTTGAGGGATACTGAAGTCAGTCTTTACCCGCTACTTAACATCTGGGTGTGGAGTAGGGAGGGAAAAGAATGGTCTTTTCTACTTTTGGGAACCCCTCTATGCTCTCAAGCCCTTTTACCCTAAACCAGGTGGATCCTTGACTCCAAAATTATTTCCTGTTATTTTTCCCCCCTGATAAATTCTTGCAGACTTCAACCTTGCCACCACCTAATGTCCCTCATGAGACAGCCACTCTACTAAGCATGGCTTTCTTCATCTTGGTCACCACCACTACTCCTACTGCTCTGGCCTTGGGGATAAGGCATCACCTTCCCCCCTTTGCCACATCTTTTTAAGCATGTAACAGGTCCTTGCAGTGTTTCATCACAACAGACTACCACCTCTATTGAGACTTCAACCAAGGTTCAAAAGTGGCCAACTGGAAGAGAGCCTAAGGGTATCTCCTAAAATGCGAACTAAATGCATTAGAATTGTCTGGAGTGTTTGCTATAAACAAGGTTAAGGGCCCCACTTCACACTTTTATTCAATTAGAATTTCTGGAAGTGGGTCTCAGATATCTGCATCAATAAAAACCTCCCCAAGAGATAATATGCACACCAATATTTGAATCACTGGCATGAGAAGTAATTTACTTCTGCTATAAGATATGGCTTCTCCCAGAGCCTACAGGACAAGAAGCCAACATTCAGGGAACCTCAGGGAACCTCCATGCCTAGATTTCAACCTCTGACTCAAACTCTGACTCACCCCCACCACTGGTAGCGTACTGGCATGTCCATGCAGCCAAGCCCAAGCAAAATGCCAAAAAGTCCAGTAAGAGAAGAGTTCTCTCTCTTGCCTTCAGTCTAAGGCTCACCCAAGTCCTGCCTTATTTCCAGTCCCAGGACTTGCCTCTCTGAGATGAGTGACAACGGAATTCCCACTGTCCTCATGGAAACCACTACCCCCCACTCACAAAGGTATAATCTTGCTCTGAGAGTCTCAAGGATATCACAATATATTTTCAAAAGTCTGGGTCATTCCTTTCCCAAATAACATCACAGCTCAGGCATTAACAGTCTGAACTCAGCTTCACCAAGTCTAATCCAGTTCTTTTTATAGTCTCTCCTCTGTTGTAAGATAAAGATAAGGCCTATATCCCCTTTCCTGTAATTCTCTTGGTCCTAACTCAGACAATGTAGTGAATCTTGCTTAAGTAGAACACAACGGCTCTCCCCAAGGAAAAAAGCAAGAACTAGCAGACAGAGGAGTCCTAATCCATACCTGGAAAAGAAGCATTTCAAATTCTTTGATTCTAAAATGGCATCAATGGTCAGAGAGACACCATCAATACAATGCAGTTTAAAAAAAACCAATATATTAAATGTATACAAAAATGTTTTACTAAACAACAGCATAAAATAACATTACACTTTATTATGCAGTATTACAATCAAAGTTAAAGACTTTTCCTATTCATAAACTTCCAAATCACTTTTTTTTAAAGATTTCATCCATTTATTTGACAGAGAGAGACATAGCAAGAGAGGGAACACAAGCAGAGGGAGTGGGAGAGGAAGAAGCAGGCTCCCCGCTGAGCAGGAAGCACGACTGGGGGCTTGATCCCAGGACCCTGGGATCATGACCTGAGCTGAAGGCAGACGCTTAATGACTGAGCCACCGAGGTGCCCCTCCAAATTACTTTTTACAGACAGCATGATACATGGCATCAGCAACCTTGATTTGGCATACTTGCTGATCCTCTTTACCACCTTTAGGATTAACAAAATAATTTCAAAGCAGATTAATTAAAGAATACCAGGATGTATTCTGCACTCTGCATTTGTTTTTATTTTCTTAGTTGAATTGCATATGACTGGAAGTCAGACAGCTTTCCTTGAATATTATCCAGAAAATTTTGACATATTTACTGCCTGAATCTTTCATGATGTCTGAATCAGTCATACCAATTTTTCCTATATTTAGCAATTTTCATTGCCTTTAATTGCATTGCCAGGCCCATGATACATCACTGACAAAATGAAACGAAGTATTTGTGGGTGGCTCCCGTTCTTGGAACCTGGAAAGCATGTGGTTTTTGCTAACCAAGAAAATATGGACAGCAAATCAATCTTAGAATGACAAACTTTGGTTCCCTGAAAAAAATGTATATCCTATAGATCTATTTTCATGACCTTCAAATACACAGTAACTTTTCACTGCTACATGAAAGTGTAATCCTTTTTTTTTTTTTGAGATTTTATTTATTTACTTGACAGAGAAAGAGAGAAAGCACAAGCAGGGGGCAGAGGGAGAAGCAGGCTCCCCACTGAGCAGGGAGCCCGACGAAGAGCTCGATCCCAGGACCCTGGGATCATGCCCTGAGCTGAAGGCAGATGGTTAACTGACTGAGCCACCCAGGGGCCCCTGAAAGTGTAATCTTTTTGAAATTATTTTAAGTGACAATAAGGGACCCGAATTTAAATTTAAATATTTATAGTATTATGCAAATAACTAAACCAAAGTGACAATCAGATTATAGAAATTTCTACACATGGCTTAAGTTTCTATTAAGTAACTATGTAAAAAATTGTTTTGATGCACAGCTCTGATGGGCAGTTGGCAATTTCAGAATCATTAAAATATAAAAGGTAGGGCAGTGCCAAGATACAACTCTACATGCACTATAAAGGATCTACTTTTTAACACAGGGAACATGTATATGTAGTTTACATTTAGAAAAAATATACCATGCACACGTGCATGTGTGCGCACGCATACACACACACACACACACAAATCAGCTCTAGGAAGTGTAAAGATTTAAATATGAAAAGCAAAACCTTACCACTCTACCTAGTGTTCTGTCAGTTGTCTTTTGCTTCTTTGGTTAGATTTATTCCTAGGTATCTTATGGTTTTTGGTGCAATTGTAAATGGGGTTGATTCCTTAATTTCTCTTTCTTCTGTCCCATTGTTAGTGTGTAGAAATGCAAATGATTTCTGTGCATTGATTTTTATATCCTGCCACTTTGCTGAATTCCTATATGGGGTCTAGCAATTTTGGGGTGGAGTCTTTTGGGTTTTCCACATAGAGTATCATGTCATCTGCAAAGAGTGAGAGTTTGACTTCTTTGCCAATTCGGACGCCTTTTATTTCTTTTTGTTTTCTGATTGCTGAGGCTAGGATTTCTAGTACTATGTTGAACAATAGTGGTGAGAGTGGACATCCCTGCTGTATTCCTGACCTTAGGGGAAAAGCTCTCAGTTTTTCCCGATTGAAAATGATATTCCCTGTGGGCTTTTCATATATGGCTTTTATGATATTGAGGTATGTTCCCTCTATCCCTACACTGTGAAGAGTTTTAATCAAGAATGGATGCTGTATTTTGTAAAATGCTTTTTCTGCATCTGTTGAGAGGATCATATGGTTCTTGTCCTTTCTTTTATTGATGTACTGTATCACACTGATTGATTTGCAGATGCTGAAACACCTTTGCAGCCCAGGAATAAATCCTACTTGGTCAAGGTAAATAATCCTTTTAATGGACTGTTGGATCCTATTGGCTAGTATCTTGGTGAGAATTTTGACATCCATGTTCATCAGGGATATTGGTCTGTAAGTCCCCTTTTTGGCAGGGTCTTTGTCTGGTTTTGGGATCAAGGTAATGTTGGCCTCATGAAATGAGTTTGGAAGTTTTCCTTCTATTTCTATTTTTTGAAACAGCTTCAGAAGAGGTATTAATTCTTCTTTAAATGTTCAGTAGATGGGACGGCTCAGTCAGTTAAGCGTCTGCCTTCAGCTTGGGTCATGATCCCAGAGTTCTGGGATGGAGTTCTGCATCAGGCTCCTTGCTCAGCAGGGAGCCTGCTTCTCCCTCTGCCTATAGCTCCCTTTGTTTGTGCTCTCTCTCTCTCTCGCTCGCTCTGACAAATAAATAAATAAATAAAATCTTTCAAAAAAAAAAATAAAAAATAAATGTTTGGTAGAACTCCCCTGAAAAGCCATCTGGCCTGGACTTTTGCTTGTTGAGAGATTTTTTATTACTGCTTCAATTTCCTTGCTGGTTATGGGTCTGTTCAGATTTTCTATTTCTTCCTGTTTCAGTTTTGGTAGTTTATATGTTTCTAGGAAAGCATCCATTTCTTCCAGATTGCCTAATTTGTTGGTATATAGTGGCTCATAATATGTTCTTATAATTGTATTTCTTCAGTGTTAGTTGAGATCTCTCCTCTTTCATTCATGATTTTACTTATTTGGGTCCTTTCTCTTTTCTTTTTGATAAGTCTGGCCAGGGGTTTATCAATCTTATTAACTCTTTCAAAGAACCAGCTCCCAGTTTCATTGATCTATTTCATTGATTTCTGCTCTAATCTTTATTAATTCTCTTCTCCTACTGGGTTTAGGCTTTATTTGCTGTTCTTTCTCCAGCTCCTTTAGGTGTAAGGTTAGGTTGTGTATTTGAGACCTTTCTTGTTTCTTGAGAAAGTCTTGGATTGCTATACACTTCCCTCTTAGGACCACCTTTGCTGTATCCCAAAGATTTTGAACAGTTATGTTTTCATGAATTTTTTAAATTCTTCTTTAATTTCCTGGTTGACCCATTCATTCTTTAGTAGGATGCTCTTTAGCCTCTCTGCATTTGAGTTCTTTCCAAATTTCCTCTTGTGATTGAGTTCCAGTTTCAAAGCACTGTGATCTGAAAATATGCAGGGAATGATCCCAATCTTTGGGTACCAGTTGAGACCTGATTTGTGACTCAGAATGTGATCTATTCTGGAGAATGTTCCATGTGCAATCCAGAAGAATGAGTATTCTGTTGCTTTAGGATGGAATGCTCTGAACATATCTGTGAAGTCCATCTGGTGCAGTGTGTCATTCAAAGCCCTTGTTTCCTTGCTGATCTGCTTAGATGATCTGTCCATTGCAGTGAGTGGGGTGTTAAAGTCCACTACTATTATTATATTATTATTGAAGTGTTTCTTTAATTTTGTTATTGTTAGTTTATATAATTGGCTGCTCCCAAGTTAGGGGCATAAATATTTACAATTGTTAGATCTTCTTGTTGGATAGACCCTTTAATTATGATGTAGTGTCCTTCCTCATCTCTTATTACAGTCTTTGGTTTAAAATCTAATTTGTCTTATATAAGGATTGCCACTCCAGTTTTCTTTTGATGTCCATTAGCATGATAAATGGTTTTTCACCCCCTCACTTTCAATCTGGAGGTGTCTTTGGGTCTAAAATGAGTCTCTTGCAGACAGTATATTGATGGGTCTTGCTTTTTTATCCAATTTGATACCCTGTGTCTTTTGATTGGAGCATTTAGTACATTTATATTTAGAGTAATTATTGAAAGATATGACTTTAGTGCCATTGTATTACCTGTAAAGTCACTGTTTCTGTATATTGTCTCTGTTCCTTTCTGGTCTATATTACTTTTGGGCTCTCTCTTTGCTTAGAGGACCCCTTTGAATATTTCTTGTAGGGGTGGTTTGGTGATCACAAATTCTTTTAGTTTCTGTTTGTCCTGGATGCTTTTTATCACTCCTATTTTGAATGACATCCTAGCTGGATAAAGTATTCTTAGCTGCATATTTTTCTCATTTAGCACCCTGAATATATCATGCCAGTCCTTTGTTGCCTGCCAGGTCTCTGTGGACAGGTCTGCTGCTGGCCTTATGTTTCTACCCTTGTAGGTTAAGGACCTCTTGTCCCGAGCTGCTTTTAGGATTTTCTCTTTGTCTCTGAAATTTGCAAGCTTCACCATTATATTTTGAGGTGTTGACCTATTTTTATTGATTTTGATGGGGGTTTTCTCTGCCTCCTGGACGTGAATGCCTGTTTCCTTCCCCAGATTAGGGAAGTTCTTAGCTATAATTTGTTCAAATAAACCTTCTGCCCCTCTCTCTTTCCTCTTCCTCTGGGACCCCGATTATTCTAATATTGTTTTGCTTTATGGTATCACTTATCTCTCAGATTCTCCCCTTGTGATCCGGTAGTGATCTCTCTTTTTCTCAGTTTCTTTATTCTTCATCATTTTGTCTTCTATATCACTGACTCTCTCTTCTGCCTCATTTGCTCTAGCAGTTAGAGCCTCCATTTTTTATTGCATCTCATTAATAGCCTTTTTTATTTTAACCTGATTAGATTTTAGTTCTTTTATTTCTTTAGAAAAGGATTCTCTAGTGTCTTCTATGCATTTTTCAAGCCCAGCTAGTATCTTTACAATCATTATTCTGAACTCTAGTTCTGACATCTTACTTGTATCCATATTGATTAAGTCCCTGGCAATGAGTACTGCTGCTTGTTTTCTTTTTTGGGGTGAGTTCTTTCATCTTGTCATTATGCCCAGAGAAGAACAGATGAAAGAGAGAACAAAATACAAAAACACCAACAACAACCCCAGGAAAATATACACTAAACAAATCAGAAGAGATCAGAAACCAAAAAGGGAAAAAAAAAAAGAGAGAGAGAAAATAAAATCAAACAGGTGAGCAGAACAGAACAATAAACTAGATCCTGGATGTATTTTGGTCTGTTTTTTAGAAGAAACTAGATCCCAAAATTGTAAAGAAAGAAAAACTTCTATATATACAAAAATAAAATTGAATATAATGAAGCCAAAAATGAAATATATATATAATGTAAATGTAAAAATGAAAAATTTTAAAGACTTTAAAAAAGAATTTATAAAATAAGAAATTAGTTGAAAAGGAAAAAATATTTTAACTGAAGGACTATAGAATCATGAGAAAAAAACACAAATTCTATATACTATTTTCCTCTAGCACTGGAGTTTTGCAGTTCTGTATGATCAGTAAACTTGGTATTAGCTGGATGTTCCTGCTGATCTTCGAGGGGAGGAGCCTGTTGCGATGATTCTCAGGTGTCTTTGCCCAAGAGGTATTGCACCACGCCTTGCCAGGGGGCTGGGCTCAGTGTATGTGGCTCCAGATTGCTCTATGTGGCTTTCATTCCCTGAAGGCTTTTGGCTCCAATTTGGGGGATGAAAATGGCGGCGCCCTGATCTCCAGCCCCAGAGCTGAAAGTCTGTGCCCCCACTCTTCATAGAAAAGTAGTCAACCACTCTTGTCTCCCTGGTTTCCATCCACACTCTATGTTCACCCAGCCTGTGACAGAGCATTTTTATCTCAGGCACACAACCCCCTTTTGAGTCTCCAAACTTTACAGACTCCTACAGCTCACACACATACCACTCCTCCCAGGGGAAGGTGAGGGATCTCCGCTGGGTTCTGCCTCTTGCTGGGCCTCTGCTCAGAGAGTGGTTGCCCAACCATGGAGCAGTTCCCAGTTTATGGCAACACCAAGCAGAAGGCCTACTGCTGGGCTCAGGGATTGCAACCGGCTTTCCCACTCCAATGCTTGGGAACTCAAAATATTGGAAGCAGAATGTTGTAACAAAAAGATCACAAAGCCAGAAATCAAGAAACTGAATTTTAAGCCTGATTTTGCTACTAATTAGACATAGAGTAAAGTATAGCCTCTTAATAAAGTTTGGAGATTGGATTAGTTAGTCCTTAAATTCTCTTTCAGTGCTGATTAAGAATATTTTCATTTATCTCAAACAGTAAAGTAAGATGGTGGTTTAGTGAAAATAAAAAGCAAAATGTTACCTCCAAATGAAAGGCAAGCATTTTAAAACTCCCAACCAGTGGCCTAATAGTCTAAATCCAGAGTACAGTTTGCTAGGCACCAACTAATAATCAGATGGTCAATTGGATCATGGAGCCATTTCTAATTTAACACTACTTGAATGATTTCCTTAGGGTTTGAGGAAAATTGAAGTAATTGAGGAGAACTAAAACTATTGAGCCCCGCATCGGGCTCCCTGCTCATTGGGAGGGATGAGCTTCTCCCTCTCCTTCTGCCTGCCACTCTGTCTAGTTGTGCTCTCTGTCAAATAAATAAATAAAATCTTTAAAAAAAGTAAAATAAAATAAAGTGGAACTCAACTATATTCTTCATAAGCCCCACTGATAATTTTAGTGTAAGCAAACATCTAAGAATCACTGTTATATGAACCATACCAGCAGATTTACTGGTCACTTTACTTAGTTATTAATTACAGAATTGTAACCACATGGTTACAATTGTTTAATTATCATGTACCTTCTCACTTAAAAAAAAAACAAAAAAACCTGGTGCAACCAGGGTGGTGATGATGATGATGGTGATGATGGTGACAACCATGAAGATGATAACAGCTAATATTGATTAAGCATATATTATTAGCCAGACATCAAGCTACGTGCTCTCTATATATAATCTCTTTAAAACCTCACAATAACCCCAGGAGATAGGTATTACTATTATTATTGTTATTATTATTATTATTGCCATCAGCTTGCCCAATATAACACAGTTAATGGGTGGCAATGCCAGGATTCCAACTCAGGCAAATTGACTTGAGAGCCCAAACCATCAACCACTGCCTTATACTGCCTCGATAAATGGTACAATTCCCAACTATAGCTGTTAATAACAATAGCTATCATTTTATAGTGCACCTACTATGTGCCAAACTCTGTTAAATACATAATCTCATTTAGTCCTCAAAGCATTCCTGCCAGTTAAGTATTTTTATCCTTGTTTTACAGATGGGGAAACAGGACTGAGGGATGGGGTCACACAGCTGTGACGTGGCAGAACTCAAAGTTTAGGTCAGACCTGCTGACTCCTAAGTCTATTCTCTTTTGGCTACATCATACTGCCTCTCAAGCTGTCAGTGGCCAGAACCCCAATTCCTAACCATTTTCTCCTTTTCCTGGGATTTTAACCTTATCCTGTCCTGATTGGTCGTTTTCTAAGACACCAGTGGCTCTAGAAGTGTATTGTCTGTTATATCTGTTTCTGAAGACCAAACATTGTTTTTGGATAGCCTGCCTCTTAAGGCTAAGTTTTAATTTTCCCAGCCTTCTGAGGCAGTGGTTTCCAAATTTTGTTTTGACTGCTCAACCTTATCAGTAAAACATTTTGAGCAGAAGTCCCACCATACAAGTATTTATTTACACATTATATAATATGTACTCATATTTACTCATATATTATGTATTTCATAAAACATGAAAATGTAGAACTTATTTTCGCTTTTTTTTTAAGTAGGCTCCATGCTGAGTCTCATGACCCTGAGATCAAGACCCGAGCTGAGATCAAGAGTCAGATGCTAACCAACTGAGCCACCCAGGTGCCCCACAAGTAGAACATTTTCAAATGAGATTTTTAAAATATAAATATACAAGTATTTCTAATATTTTCTTCGACATCCCACTTTGGAGACTATCACTTCAAGAAACTCTCACTAGGTCTGATGACCAGAGTCCGCAATCTCACCATCTAAAAGTTATAAAGCTCCAAGACAGCAGCTCCTAACCTGCCTGCGTTGAAAAACTTTTTTAAAAGAATCTCAAGCCCCACTTCCCAAAATTCCAACTTAGAACACTTAAACACCCCAGTTGTGACTGATGCTTAGATGTGGAAGCCACTGCACTAAGAGACCCGAGCCCCGGCCAGAGGACCACAGGGTCAGTGACAACAGTGATTACATCTGTCTGGTCCTAATATTATTGCCTTTCCCTCCCTGGGCTCATCCCTGACCATCCCCTTTCTCTGATAAATTCTGACTCATAAGATTTCGATTATCCTTCTGATCTCTGTTTTAATTAGAGAGGAGAAATTACTTATGCCTACTCTTTGGTTTTTAGATGGAAAAGAATAGTTTCCAAGGGATTTTTCCCACTAGGGAGACTGTCCTAGGTAACAACAGTCAACTTTCCAGGGTGGGCTGGTCCTCTATCCCTTAAAAGAAAGCTCCCCATTCTTCCCAAAGTAGCAATGCAAGCACAAAATAGCTTTTAGACCATCTGGCTAGGCTCAAAGCAGAACGCCTTTAATTATTTCTTGTCCACTACCTTTGGGTTACATTTGTGCTCAAAATATTATTACCACTTCTAGGGGCACCTGGGTGGCTCAGTCAAGTGTCTGCCTTTGGCTCAGGTCATGATCCCAGGGTCCTGGGATCGAGTCCCGCATCGGGCTCCCTGCTCGGCTCCCTCCTCTCCCACTCCCGCTGCTTGTGTTCCCTCTCTCACTGTCTCTCTGTCAAATAAACAAAATCTTAAAAAAATATATTATTACTGCTTCTAAAATAAATAGTTTATTTTTAAGATTTTATTTAGTTGAGAGAGAGAGAAGAGAGAGCATGAGTGGGGGGAGGGGCAGAGGGAGAGGGAGAAGCAAGCTCCCCACTGAGCAAGGAGCCCAATGCAGGGCTCGATCCCAGGACTCTGGGATTATGACCTGAGCCAAAGGCAGACGCTTAACTGACTGAGCCACCCAGGCGCCCCTAAAACAAACGCATAATTTGATTGGGGCGCCTGGGTAGCTTAGTCAGTTAAGCTCAGGTCATGATCCCAGGGTCCTAGAATCGAGACCCGCATCAGGCTCCCTACTCAGTGGGAAGCCTGCCTCTCCCTTTCCTGCTCCCCCTGCTTGTGCTCTCTCTCTCTCTGTCATATAAATAAGTAAAATCTTTAAAACAAAAATAAGAATAATAATTAATTTGATTCACACAGCTACATTTTTGGATATGTGTGCATGAGTGTGTGTGTGTGTGTGCATGTGTGTGTATGCACAAGCGCACATATGCGCACACACTGTAAATGACTGAGGAAGAATACAACCATGCAATCTCTTCCCAGGGTCATGTCTTAAATAACTAATCTGTATCCACACTTGAGAATGGTTTATCAAAAGTTTGCATAAGCCATTGTGTTTTGGCATATCAAGAGATTTTCACTGAACCAGCTGATTAGCATTCATTAAAAGAGATTAAAGTATCTACTGGTTTCTCAGACCCACTCTGACCAACCTCAATTATCACCCTTTACTCCCGTCTTTCTTGCCTGACTTGGTATTAATTCCTAATCTATCTTTGGTCACCAGTCTTTGTCTCTTTCTCCACCCTCTAAACCCCTGCCCAAATGACATGAGTGATAATATCAGGTCTATAGCTGCAAGTGGGTGGCTGTGAATGGAGCAATGGTGTGTTCACTGCAGCAAGAGAGGGCTCCATGCCAATTTGCTCCCCAAATGTATTTGCAATGCTTACAAAATCACAAACACATGAAACTGATAAATTTTCATTTGTTGGACAAGCCAAAAGTATCTTTCCTGTCTTTAAAAAAGCAGAAATACTTTGTTAGAGAATTCATTTCTCACACATAGAAGCTGAAATAAACTATAGGCTTGAAAATAACAAATTGTCTCATTATTTCACCCATTAAAATTGAGGTAACTATAACTCTGAACTCGTTAATCTTAGATTTAGGAATTTATCCTAAGGAAATAAGATACATCTAAAAATTTATGTTCAGTGGTATTCTGCTAGATGTTACTATAAAAAGGAAAAATCGAGGCCAATCTAAATGTCCAACAGTAGTAATTTTATTAAACTGTG
Source organism: Halichoerus grypus (assembly GCF_964656455.1). Classification (NCBI taxonomy): domain Eukaryota; kingdom Metazoa; phylum Chordata; class Mammalia; order Carnivora; family Phocidae; genus Halichoerus; species Halichoerus grypus. The sequence continues at coordinate 154,178,349 of NC_135717.1, read as the reverse complement.
GCATGTTCATTTGATTAAGCTTTAAAATCATGTTACCAAATAATATTTTGAGAAATAATTAAATGTAGAAAATATCATATGGTGAGAGAAAAAGCAAATAATAAAGAGTATTGGATTTTTACAGACTTTGATATCAATTTTGCAAAAGACAAAATGCTTGTGTCCATTTCTTTAAAAAGACTGGAAAGATATATAAAAAAATATTTGTAATGACCCTGATAAAATTTCAGGTGAAAATTTTCCACATTTTCTACAATAAGCATTCTTTTACTTATATACTGATACACATATATTTTGGTTTGTTGAAACACTGAAAAAGTTATTTTATTATGAAAGTATGCTTTGGTCCCTAAATCACTTTAATTTGAAAATCCATGTAAATGGAACTTTCAACATTTTATTACAGAGACTATTCAGTGCATATTTATATTATTATTCATATTACTAAATTAACATGTTTATTTAAGCCATGTTCATTTACAGAGACAAATAATATTCCTACGTTGTTTTTATTCCATCTGATTTTCTTATTATTTGAGTATATGTGAAAATAAAGAGAAAAATACTCTCTGACATCCAGTACTAAAGAGTAATAATAGTAAACATTCAAGGAGCCGGCTAATAATAATATTGTTTCTTCTATAGGAAAAGATAAATTTTAAGACAGTAAACCATAACAAATAGGTGGACTTTGCGATGCAATGGTACAACCTGGGTTTCTCATGATCCTGTATTATCTGTCTTTATATTAAATGGGTTAGCTTATATAATTCTTTGGGCTATAAATTAGTAACTCTAAAAATTATCAAAAGGAAAGTTACAGCTTATTATATATGACTCTCAATTTCTAAGTTTTTCAGAAATAGCAAAGAAGAAATAGAAATTTTCAAACAGATATCTTAAAGTGTTGACTTTTGGAATTCTTAATGGCCCATCTCTTCATGGGATTTATGCCACTGAAAACACAGATGAACCACAGAAGAAAAGCACCATCCATCTAATTATTCCAATGAGGATGAGACAGAGAAAAGGAGGGGAGAGCTTCCACCCAGCAACCCAGCTTTAAGCCTTCATGTGTTGTTGGGACATAACAGCATGAGCAGTTTTAATTCACCCACAAAACAGTATTCCTCTGACAAGTTATTTAAAGGATTAGTGCCAGATATTGGAGGGAGGGTGTGAGAGTGAAGGCTGAGCTTAGTTGGTTTAGTGTGGGTCTTTAAATTGAGCTATCACATATAATAATATTTTTTTTTCTAACTATGCAACATGGACAAAAAGGGCAGGGAAGCTTAAAAGAGCTATTCATGAGAACAAAATTTGAGCTCTGAGTCAACTGTTTACACATTGCAAATGTATTTCATGCACTTTAACACAACACCACCCCTGGTGGTGATGCCTGCCAAGTTCCAGACTGTCTTAAGTTTAAGGACCCAAAGAAGTTGACTGTGGGCTTTAAAACGTCCCCAAATGCACTGTTCTCCCAGGTGAAAAGGAAACACCTGGATTTTGGACTAGCCCTTCTTGTAAATTTGCTACTGTATACACTTCCAACTTGGAATCTCTTCCTTCTACTTATACCGATGGTATCATAACTGGAAAGGGTTTCCCAGATAAAAAGCAAACATGATTCAAGGTTGAGACCTTATTAGCATTTCCAAAGGGCTATGAAAAGCCTCTATTCTCTCTCCCCTGCCAAGTAAATTTTGTTTTGCTGAGCTTTGGCACTGCTCCTCTGTTGTCATGGTGGGGCATTATTGTCACAGCTGTCTCAGGGGGCGCTGCCTTGAATATGTTTAGAAAATAACACACAAATAAGAAACATGACATTTGCTATACAACCACACCTACTACTGCAAAACTCCAGGCTGGCAACATATGCATCATTTTACACTTTTAAAACAGTGAAGCCAAAAACATGAAATTAAACAAACGAATGAATGTATTTACTACAAAGAACATAGAAGTACATACAGATTCCCTCACTAAAGAGAGAAAGCAAAACAGAGAAAGAGTACTTGGAAGATCTACTTTTTATACAAACAATTAATGCAAACTTTCTCAAAAATAATTATAAACCATTCCCTCTAACTGCCTGCTTCATTTAGTGATTTTCTTTTTCAAAATGACCCATTATTTTGTTTTGATTATCTTGCTCTTCAGAAAACAGTGGGCTGTCAGCAGCATGAAAAGAAGTATTGTACTATTCTCAGTTTCATATTGATTATGAATTTTTTAAAAAAAGGTATGTAGGGAACTAGATAATAGTACCTACAATGCCTTAAATGATGAGTAAAATGTGAATATGTTATGCAACATACTGGAATTTCCTTTACAAGTATGCTGCCTTTAGGATATTTATGTTTAACCAGACTGCAGGTAAGAACCTGCAACTAACTAACGTGCATTTAATGAAATGTTGTTCATTAAATCTTTACTAGTAAATAACTGGCTCGGAGGTCATTTAACATCTCCTAACCACTTCCATAATGATGTCAGGTTAAAAATAAAAACAAGGAAACTTTATCTTTAGTTGCCACTTCTAATTGACATCTTCAGAATCAAAGGAAATGAGAGCATTTCCCCGTACCATCACAGACTTGCCATGGGATTTTGAGAAAGTTATTTTTCCAATCATCACTTCTTTTTCTAGAAATAGATTTGTGATTAAAATAAAATAACAATGTTTCCTGTGGCTCATAATCGTAAGTATTTAGAGAATTCTTAACAGTAAGATAGAGTTACATTAAGATATTAGTTTGAACACCTTAACAGAATCCAACATAACAGTGACTTAAATAAGAATGAAGACTTGTTTCTTCACATTAAAGTCTGAGCTAGTAGATGAGGAGGAATGTAGGGTGGCTTTCTTCCATGAGGTCATCCAGGGACCTAGAATTCACCTATCTTATTGTTCTATTAGATCAGGGATAGAGAAATTATAATTGGTTGTAAATAAAATTTTATTGGAACACAACCATGCCCAATTGTATGAGTATTTTTTGTAGCTGCTTTTGAACTATGATGGCAGATTTGAGTAGATATGATAGAGACTCTATGCCATGTAAGTCAAAGTATTTCCTAACACGCCCTTTAAGAAAATTTGCCAACCCCTGCAAAGAAAATTTACTAAATGAAGCTCCCAACCACACAGTCAAATGATTTACTACCACATTGCACTTGTGTGAAAGGGTAAAAAGAGAACTGAAAGTATCTCCCTAAGAACACAGATCATCTCCTTTCACATCCCATTGACCAGGACATAGTTCTAATGGTCCACCTATGTACAGCTGGAAAATGTTGTTTCTAGCTTGATAACCATGTGCCCAACTAAAATTTAGAGGTTCTATTCCTAAAAGGAAGATTGAGAGAATAGATATCAGAGGCCAATTAGTAGGGTTTTCTACAAACCACCTTTCTGGCTGCCCAAGTATTGATATATACTCTTCTGATACATAAGAACACATTCACCTCCTTCCCAAGGGAACCAATACAACGTCCACCAGTTACCACACCCATTTCAGAGTCCAAGGTCTCTGAGCGTTAGGCAGTCCTAAGTCAGGTGTGGATGTGGTTCCTTTTGGAACAGTGACTCATAAACTAAGATATCCAATATGCAGTGGTGTGGCAAAGACATGATAACTACAATAAAAACTTCACGTCAGAAAAGGGAAGAATGAGAAATAAATAGTAGTCACTGGTCCATAGCAACTGTCAAATCCTAATAAGTAGGAACTACAGAAATTCCCTACCCTGACAGAGAGTAAGTCCTTTGGTTGGCCCATATTGTCAGCCCTGGTTCTGCTATCTGGGAGGTTCTTTCGTGCCCATTATCCTCTGTAGCCACATCTGAAGTCAGTATTGGAAACTATTTCCCTCTTGGAAATTTAAAATTTTCCAAGCCTGTTTCCTACTGATGTGGGCTTGGAGGCCCTAGGGGTTGTATTAGGGGTTATAAAATCATAGGTTTATGGCTTTTTGCAGACATTTAAGAGGTTTCTCTGAGTGGTGCCCCTGGAGTTGTATAGTGTACAAACTGCAGGCTATATGTGATGACCCTAATTCTGATTGAGGTCAAATTATAGGAAAGCAAGAGACCCAACAGAAGAGGTAGAAAGAGTTTAGTCTAGGGAGTCAAGCTTCCTAAGAAGAATTGAAAGTCAGAGTGCTGGCTCCCAGTACTTTGCAGCTAATATCAGAATCCATCCTGAACCAGCCACAATAGAGCTGTGAGTGTACCTGTGGGGGAAATTGCTGGGGGCTTGCAAATTGAGTAGAGCTCTACCTTTTGGGATCCAGAGAATTTTTGCCAGAGTCCAGCCCTAAATGGGCATTACCCAGAGAGAGAGAACATTTTCTCCTCTCTATTCCTTACCTTCAATACAATGATATGCTGTTAATATAAAAATTTTACTCTTCCTTCCAAGTAAAGTAAAAATGCCCCTTCTCTATGAGATCTTCTCCTATCCAGGTCAGAATTAATCAGTTGCTCCTTGGGGCTCCAGTAGCACTTACACACTTACAAAGTGCGACCATTTAATGGCTGATTACTGGTTACTTAATTTCCCTATGACTTAGTTTCCTTCCGGAAATAATAGTAAATATTTCATTGAATTATTATGAGAATTAGATCTGTTAACATTTGAGAAGCATTTGAAAAACTCCTGTTACAGGGGGAACCACTTGATAAAATTTGGCTATGGTTATTATCATGAGCCAGTGAATTCCATTTTTTGTATAAGCAGTTTAGATTGGGCTTCTATAATTTCCAATGTAAAGTGGCCTGATTTGGTTTTACTCAGTAAGAAACTGCTAAGAGACGAGAACCAATTCCTCAACATAAGCTCATTTTTTCACTTCTAACTTCACTGAATTGTGCAGAAATTTGTTTTGAAGATATGGAAGATGGAGGAAAATTAAAATTTTAAACTGCATACTGAACCTGTTATGCCTTTATGTTCAACACGCAATGTGGACATTGTTGCTACCTAACCGGATCCATTTCCTGACAGATCCATTTCCTGACCTTGATTGGTTCAAGTATATATCCCCATCTGCATTACACAAACCTGATTCATTCTCAGCGTCAGGAGTAATCCTAAATTATCTAAAGCAACGGTTTTCAATCAGGATGATTTTGCCTCCCAGAGGACATTTTGCAGTGTCTAGAGACATTTTGGTTGTCACAGCGGGTGGGAGGGTGCTACTGGGTAAAAAACCAGGTATGCCGCTAAACATCCTACAATGCCCAGGATAGCCCTTCACAATTATTCAGTACAAAATGCCAATAGTGCCCAAATTAAGAAACCCTGTTCTAAGGGGAAATCCCATCCCTCTTATGAGGGGGAATAATATGTGATCCAATTCTAATCAATGAGATATGAGAAAAGGTTTTCTAGATGCTTTGGGGAAAGCTTTTCATCTTTCGTAAGATCAGGAGTTCTCCCCACCTCCCACATCACATCCCAACTTAGTATGCAGCCTAATCTCTCCAGCAGCCATCCTCCAACCATAAGAAGAAACTGCCTGAGGATTAAAATAGAACAGAGTAGAACACCTGGATGGCTCAGTCGGTTAAGCATCTGACTCTCGGTTTTCGGCTCAGGTCATTATCTCAGGGTCTTGAGATCAAGCCCCATGTCAGGCTCTGCACTCAGCTTGAAGTCTGCTTGAGATTCTCTCTCACTCTGCCCTTTCCCCCATCCTCCCTATCCCCACTGGCATGTGCTCTCTCTGTCTCTCTCAAATAAATAAATAAATCTTAAAATAAAATAAAATAGAGCAATATGAAAAACTTCTCTTTTTTGATGACCTATTGAAACCAGTGGATCCACCTTGCCACTGGAGATCCTCTTATATAAACTAACACACTTCCTCATTTTTTTTTTTTGAAGATTTTATTTACTTATTTGACAGAGAGAGAGACAGCGAGAGAAGGAACACAAGCAAGGGGAGTGTGAGAGGGAGAAGCAGGCTTCCCGCCAAGCAGGGAGCCTGATGTGGGGTTCAATCCCAGGACCCTGGGCTCATGACCTGAGCCGAAGGCAGATGCTTAACGACTGAGCCACCCAGGCGCCCCACACTTCCTCATTTTTTAAAAAAGATTTTATTTATTTATTTGACAAAGGGAGAGAGAGACAATGAGAGAGGGAACACAAGCAGGGGGAGTGGGAGAGGGAGAAGCAGGCTTCCCACCAAGCAGGGAGACTGATGCGGGACTCGATCCCAGGACCCTGGGATCATGACCTGATGCAGATGCTTAATGACTGAGCCACCCACACAATCCCTCATTTTTAAAGTCTGTTTGAGTTATATATTCCATGAGTTATGTCAACCTCAAGCTTTTATTAAATACTTACTATACCAAACACAGTATTAGGCACTGAGAATATAAAAGTGAGTAAGACAGTCAGTTGGCCCATTGTAGAATTTTTATTCTAAAATAAGGCATGTATCTCCAAAGAAATAATTATGATAAGTGCTATAATACAGATAGGTGCAATGTGAGACTAATGGAAGAAGTATTAGTTCTGCTTGTCTAGGAAATCATACCTCCCTTGCTAGATTCCTTAAGGGCAAAGATTCAAATAATTTTCATCTTCTTGTTCTCAATATTTAGCATGATTCCTTATACACAAGTGTTCAATAATATTTGGTTAATATAGTCCAAATACTTACAAAAGGATCATTTTTACTAGGTTCTCTGATGTGGCTGTTGATTTTCACAGGATAAGAGTTTAAATGCAATGCATGTATCCATTAATATTTCCTCCTATTTTTTTAAAAGATTTTATTTATTTATTTGACAGAGAGAGACAGCGAGAGAGGGGATACAAGCAGGGGGAGTGTGAGAGGGAGAAGCAGGTCTCCCGCTGAGCAGGTAGCCCAATGTGGGGCTCGATCCCAGGACCCTGGGATCATGACCTAAGCCGAAGGCAGACACTTAATGACTGAGCCACCCAGGCGCCCCAATATTTCCTCCTGTTTTGTCAAAAGTCTCCAACCTTATCTTGTGTGCATGTGTATGTATTCGTTATATTTGCAAAATGTGTTGAAGGTACCCTAAAATATAAAATACGGACATATCTGAATAGACATTTTTCCAAAGAAGATATACAAATGGCCAACAGATATATGAAAAGATACTCAACATCACTCATCATCAGGAAAATGCCAATCAAAACCACAAAGGGATATCACCTCATACCTGTTAGAATGGCCATTATCAAAAAGTCAAGAGATAACAAATGTTGGCAAGGATATGGAGAAAAGAGAACCCTTGTGCACTGTTGGTGGGTATATAAATGGGTGCCGTCATTATCGAAAACAATTCAGAGGTTCCTCAAAAGATGAAAAATAGAACTACTATATGAGAGCCAGCAGTCCCACTTCTGGGTATATAGCCAAAGGAGATAAAATCACTATCCTGAAGAGACATCTGCATTCCCGTGTTCATTGCAGCATTACTCATAATAACCAAGGTATTGAAACCTAAGTGTCCTTTGAAGATGAATGGATTAAAAAAATGTAATAGAAAGACAGGTATCATGGGGGTACCTGGGTGGCTCAGTCGGTCAGGTGTCCAACTCTTGATCTCAGCTCAGTTCTTGATCTCAAGGTCATGAGTTCAAGCTCCGCACTGGGCTCCACACTGGGCTTGGAACCTACCTAAAAAAAAAAAAAAAAAAGACAGACCGATATCATGGAATATTGTATATATATTTCATTCCCAAATTATATACATATAGAATTCATAGAAACAGAGAGAAGAAAAGTTGTTGCCAAGGGCTTTCTTTTTCAAAATATAATGGACAGTTGTTAGTATTTTAGAATAGAATTTTCATATAATTTCATAATTTTTCAGAAGGCAGGAGTACCATCACTTCTAGAAGTGATGTCCTTAATCCAGATAGGTAGAGCCTTGTTTGACAAGAATCTCCATCCTAATCTTTTTTCAAAAAAATTTATTTGTACCTACAGAGAGGCTTTAGCCCAAGGAATATAGTTGTAGCTTCACTTTAGCCTAAAATATTAGGAATATAGGACCCAGAGAAATAAATGGAATCAAGTAACTCTAACCAATGTACCTCCTTAGGAATGCCTGTAGGGATAGATGATATTGATTTTAAGATGTGTTGATGATGTGATGAATGCACTGAACGTGAGCTATTTTCTGATGGGTGTGTCAGGAGCAGTGAAAAGGACACAGATCAGTAAACTTGTTTTTAATGCATCTCTAGCTGCCAGCTTTGAAATTACATAGTTTTATCCTTACAAAGAAAACTAGAATAATCCTTCAAGATTTTCCAAGTTTAAGACTGTCTCCTCCTTCCTTTTACTATTTCCCTTCCCACTTTTTGGACTTGAATTTTGTCTGTTCACTTTGATTAGTGATTTTCAGTTTAAACTCTGTATTTTATTCATTCATTCATTTTTTGATAAAAATTCCATATTTTTAAGTGTACAACATGACGTTTTAAGTATATATTATGAATATGAAATGATTATCACAATCAAGCTAATTAATGTATCCATTACCTTCCATAGTTACGATGTGTGTGTGTGTGTGTGTGTTAAAAACACTTGAAATCTACTCTCCACAAATTTCAAGTACACAATTCATTATTATTAGCTACAATCACCATACTGTACATTAGGTCTCCAGAACGTATTCATTTTACAACTGAAAGTTGTACCCTTTGATCAATATCTCCCCTTTTCCCCCACCTCTAGCCTCTGGTAACCACCATTCTACTCTGTTACTTACACTTACATGTAAGTGATACCAGGCAATATTTGTCTTTTTCTGTCTGGCTTATTTCACTTAGCATAATACCCCCAGGTTCATCTATATTGTTGCAAAGGACAGGATTTCCTTATTTTTAAGGCTGAATAATATACCAGTGTGTATGTGTGTGTGTGTGTGTATATATATATGTATATATATATATATGTGTGTGTATATATAAATATGTGTGTATAACTATCTTGACCCATTCATTTGCTGATGGACACTGATGTTGTTTCCATACATCGGCTATTGTGAATAATGCTGCAGTGAACATAGGAGTACAGACATCTCTTCAAGATAATGGCTTCATTTCTTTTAGGTATTTATCCAGAAGTGGGATTGCTGGGTAAGAAAGCTATTTTTATGGTTGCATACATTTTCCTTAAAGAATAGGTTGTATTAATTATGACTCTTGATGGCAAATGAGACAAACACAATTTAAATGAGTTTAATTTAAGCAAAAGAGCAGATGAGTAGCTTGTCTGAAAAGTTCAAATACAGCTGTATCCTGAGGCCACACCAATATTGGCAACTTTTATTTTCTCTGTGTCCCCACCCTACTCCTATTTGTTAGTTTTCTCCTAATATAAGACAGCCCCCATAAAGTTTGAGAAAATTTGTGTGTGTGGCTCCATGCTATACCCTAATCTAGCAACTTCCCCAGAAGGAATCCTCTCTTCCATCATCCAGCTATGGCCAAATGAGTGAGGCCCTAGGAACTGTAGCCCATCAGAATCACAGGAAGTAGAGAAGAAGTAGTTCCTGTAAAGAAGAGATGCTGGATTAAAAAAAAAAAAAAGTTTACTGTCCAGTATAGTAGGAAAGCATAACGTCAGGTAAAACACATTGCCCCAGGAAGTTTTTAGGCCCATATACAGGGGCCTTGACAATTAGTGTTCTTCCAAGGTTGAGAAGGTTGGTGGACGGGGCAACAGTGGCGTCCTGTCCTAGAACTAGTAACCTTGCATCACGGGAATTTGTGTTATGCTAACTTCACAGGCTACCTGCTGCATGGATCAACTCCTCTGTTTTGCTATTATCTCAGATAACGGGTTTAGCTCTTATTCTGAGTATATCATGTATGAGACATGATAAATGGGCCCTAATATGGCATGCGGTTTTTTTCTAAAGCATTTGAAATCCTGGGAAGACTGGGGTTATAGTATATGCTCCAGTGAGTCTGTTAAGATTACTCATGATGACTCTAGGCTATGTTTGGAACTCTTTCTGAAGTGAATAAACAGATGGCCAGCAGTGGCTAAAATTGAAAGTAGTTTTTAAAATGCTGAGAATCAATTACTTTAATGCTCTCCAAGCTTAAATATCCTTCAAAAACGACCAGACAGTATTTACTAAGAAACGTGTTCTTTCTGGAATGAATTCAGCTCAAGGAGAGCAAATGTGCTGCAACATTCTGAGACCTGAATTCAAAGTGATGTGAAAAAAAAAAATTTACTGGTTTCATATCCCTATCACAGAAGTCTTGAGGCATAATTAATTGATGATGATTGCTTCAGAAATATTCTGAGCCAAGACTCCACCAAAAAAGAGAAGTATTTTTCTCATCAGCTTTCTAATAGCACATACTATTCACAAGAAATTCACAGGAATGGGCATGTGATATCTTAGAAAAGTGACCCATTTAGGGTATGCTTGAGCCAGACACAGCAAAATGGTGGGAAAGGCAAGTTTCTGAATCCTAGAAACTATGCCAGTAGGATTTTTCTGAGGGCCAAAAAAAAAAAAAAAAAAGATAGTGAATCAGCCAGTCCAGCTGTGAGAATGCAGCTGTGAAATTGCTGAGGGAAATGATGAAGGAGAAGGCAAGCTCATCAAATGACATGCCACCAAGCTGAGAGCAGTATTAGCACACTGGAGGAAAAAATAAGTTATTTCCAATGATTCTGGCAATTTAGAGATTTGGATCTAAGAAAAAAAAATTCAGTAAGATGAGTCACAAATTAGCATCAAATAAGAATCTACAGGAGCAGCATAGGGCTGTAGGCAGAATGTGAGCAGCAGTGGAATAAGGTCTACCACACTCTAAGAGAGAGTTTGCAGTATGTAGAGAGTATCTCGTTCAACTAATTCACAGATTTAAAAACAAACAAACAAACAAACAAAGGGTCTTGCCCAGAGAGGATGTTTCAATTGTCTCTTGCTACTTAACAAACTGCCCCCCAAAAATAGTGGCTTAAAATGGTTTATTTGCTCACAATTCTGTAAGTTGGGCAAGGCTTGTCACTGCTCCACATGGTGTCAGTTGGTGTGGTGCAACAATGACTAGAGAATCTACTTCCAAGATGGCTTGACTCACAGGCAGGCAAGTTGGTGTAGCCGTCGGTTAGAAGATCAGCTGGACTGTTGGCCAGAGTCTGGTTCTCCTCCCCATGGCCTCTCCACGTGGCTAGGTTGGCTCATGGTGAGGCCATGGGGAGGACAACTGCTCACAGATGGCAGTCTCAGGGTAAACATATTACACAGCAGCTGGCTCTCCCCAGAAAGCTAGGGCTTCTTAAGGCTTAAGCCTAGAACAAGCATAGTGTCACTCCTCTAAATTCTATTGGCTAAAGTGTGGCCGGCCCAGATCCAACAGAATACCACACAGGTGCATGAATATAGGAGGCATGGTTCCGTTTACCACAGAGGAGATGTGACTTGTACAAAGTTAACTATAATATGCCAGAGGAAAACTTGGTGCTAATAAACCTGTAAAATGAAGCATAGGGAAAAAAAGAGAGAGAGGGGGAGAGAGAATTGTTTTGTATGGCCAAAAAAGAAAAGAAAAAGAAGAAAAAAGACAAGAAAATAGACATAAATAGTAAAATAATAATGATTCTATTATAAGGACCATGGTCAAATCTCAGCTTCACAACTTAAAAGAAACCTGAAATTTTTAGAGATAAGTCAGAAAGGAGCAGTAATTAGGATTGGAAGATAGGAAAATAAAATTTATGATGAAAACTTTTTTAAAAATAAAGTTATATAGCCTGGAGAAAAGAAGACTGGAGAATGACTTGATAATGATTCTCAAAGCATTTATCACCATTCACCACCAATCACTATGCTCCAAGAACAGAAAAAGAAGATGTCTATTTAAATTGATCATATAAGGGGGCACCTGAGTGGCTCAGTCATTAAGTGTCTGCCTTCGGCTCAGGTCATGATCCCAGGGTCCTGGGATCGAGCCCCGCATTGGGCTCCCTGCTTGGCAGGAAGCCTGCTTCTCCCTTTCACACTCCCCCTGCTTGTGTTCCCTCTCTCACTGTGTCTCTCTCTGCCAAATAAATAAAATCTTTTAAAAAAATAAAAAAACTGATCATATAAGATTTAGGTTGAAAGAATTTCCCGGAATAGATGATTGATTAGAAAAATGAGAAATAAAAATTTCTTTCTAAAAATCCTAAAGAGAGGCTACAGTTAAATATATGGAAAAGTTTTTTCTGCCCTGGTAAAAAGGAACCCTCCATGATGACCCTCTCCTTTGAAGCTGTGAAGTTCCTAGGGAATAATGAAACTCTCTATAGATCACTTGTCTATACCTTGCCATCTGCATAACCCTTTTATGCCCCTGTCCTTGCTCCCTGCCCTACATCCATCTAGACTGCAAGTTCCTCGAGGACAGGGATTATGTTTTGATCTTCTTTTCTTAGAGTCTACAACCTGCTCTTAACAGAATATGTGCTCAATATGGAACGTGTTTTGATACTTTTCCCATGCCAATTGACTGGATACTAAGCACAATGATTAAATAATTGTTCATTTATTCAATTCAGTTGACATTTACTGTGCATTGACTTTCTGTCAGACACTACACTACATAGAATGACATACTGTGATCAGCAAAACAAACATAGCTTTTGTCCTTAAAGTATAGTAAGAAGATAGATATATGTATAGTTTTTGAAGAAAAACTATAGGATGATATGAGAGATTAAAATAGGAGGACCACTGGGCCCCTGGGTGGCCCAGTTGGTCAAGCATCTGACTCTTGGTTTCAGCTCAGGTCATGGTCTCAGGGTCTCAGGGTCTCAGGGTCGTGGGGTCAAGCCCTGTGTGGGGCTCCATGCTCAATGCAGAGTCTGCTAAGGTTTCTCTTTCTCCCTCTTCCCCTCCCCGCACTCACTCGCTCACTCTCTAAAATAAGTAAAAAGGGGCGCCTGCGTGGCTCAGTTGGGTAAGCATCTGCCTTCAGCTCAGGTCATGATCCTGGGGTCCTGGGATTGAGCCCCAGGTTGGGCTCTCTGCTCAGTAGGAGCCTGCTTGTAGGAGCCAAGTTCCTCCTTCTCCCTGCCACTCCCCCTGCTTGTACTCTCTCTCTCTGTCAAATAAATAAAAATAAAATCTTTAAAATAAGTAAATATTTTTTAGAAATAAAATAAATAGAAATAGAATAAAAATTTTAGAAATAAAATAAAATAGGAGGAACATTGACTTGGGGAGATAAAATAGTGATTATGAGCACAGGCTCCAGAGTTGGACTCACTGCAAGTTTCTTTTTCTTTCTTTTTTTTTTTTGGAAGATTTTATTTATTTATTTGACAGAGAGAGAACAAGAGAGAGCATGCCTATAAGCAGGGGGAGTGGCAGGCAGAGGGAGAGGGAGAAGCAGGCACAAGGAGATCCGAGGACACTGGGATCATGACCTGAACAGAAGGCAGACACTTAACGAACTGAGCCACCCAGGTGCCCCTCACTGCAAGTTTTTTAACAATGTAAACACTAAGTTTTTTGATCTGTAAAATGGGGATAATAATAGTATCTATCTCACAAAATTGTTATAAAATTTAATTCTTGATATAATGTCAGTGTCCACTTTTGATTATTGGTTTTCTTTTTTGAACTGTTTAACTATTTCTAAGGATCGACTTTTCATAGAGGTCTTTCTTAAAGATTGACTTTTATCTTAGAGGTCTTAAAAAAACCAAAGAGATATTTTGCTTTTTTAATAGGCTAAAACTCATTCCATTTTGCAATTGCCATATGGATCCATTAGACCCTTTGAAAATCAAAGATAGGGGCACCTGGGTGACTCAGTTGGTTGAGCATCTGCCTTCAGCTCAGGTCATGATCCTGAGGGGTCCTGGGATCAAGCCCCGCATCGGGCTACCTGCTCAGCAAGGAGCCTGCTTCTCCCTCTCCCTCTGCCCCTCATGCTCGCTCTCTCTCTCACTCTCGGGTGTGCTCCCTCTCTCAAATAAATAAATAAAATCTAGAAAATAAATAAATAAATAAAAACAAAGATAAATTATGGGATCTTAGTGACCTTATTTTTCTTGTATCTTGAAATATTTTGCTATTTCATCAACCTCGGAATAAGTTCATTACCAAATAATTATTCTCAACTGATTTTTAAAAAGACTAAAATAATAAAACAATGAAAGAAATATTAAATTACCCAGAAGCATGTGCAATAGTGAAACAAAATAACATTCTTCAGCTTCTTTTTCTTCAGTTTCTTATTGTACTGACCAAGGTACTGAATCATCTTTCAAGAAGGTATAAAAGATATAGGGAAGACTATTTTTGAGCTTTTTTTTTAGCTGTTTTTTTTCAAAGATTTCACTTATTGGGGCTCCTTGGGTGCCTCAGTCGTTAAGCTTCTGCCTTCAGCTCAGGTCATGATCCCAGGGTCCCTCTCTCACTGTGTCTCTCTGTCAAATTAATAAATAAAATCTTAAAAAAAAAAGATTTCACTTATTTATTTGAGAGAGAGAGAGAGAGAGCACAAACAGGGGGAGTGGCAGGGGGAGGGAGAAGTGGACTCCCCTCTGAGCAGGGAGCCTGACGTGGGGCTTGATCCCAGGACCCCGAAATCATGACCTGAGCCGAAGGCAGCCGCTTAACCAACTGAGCCACCCAGGTGCCCCTCTTTGAGTCTTTTTTTAAGCTTTTTTGCTTTTTTTTAATGCACTTGAGAGATCTGAGCATACAAGTTCAGGAGGTAAGAGTTCAGAGCAGGGGAACCCAAGATAACAAAGAAAAATGGTAAATGAATAATTACAATTTAGGAAACACTCCCCTTGATTATCCTGAACCACCCCCCGCAAATTGTAAACACACAGAGAAGGCTTTTATAATTTTTTTATTCTCCCCAAGCTGGGCTGTGCTGGGCTCATAGTATGTTTTCAGTAAGTGGCTGATTAATTGAGAGAAATAAACTCAAATCAGTCCTTCATGTCAGTAAAGTGGAATGGCCAGAAGTATGAGTCTTCTAGTCCAATTATCCTGGGTTCTTTCTAATTCCTGCTCTGCCACTTAACTTACCTGCTCTGAGCCTCAATTTCATAATCTATAAAAGAGACAGTAACAGTATCTACCTCAGAAGACTGATATAATACTAAGTGAACTAATACAGGTGAACTACTTAAGAGTGTTCAGTAAGTGTTAGCCTCTATTATTTCTTTCCATTAACAGGTATTTTTCACTAGCACAGCAGTCAAATGTACAAAACAGAATGTCAACAGCATTAATAGTCTCATATGACTATTTTTTCCTAGAACAGAAACCAGCTTTTCATTTATTGTTATGATTTATGATGGGATTACATTTATCAAGGGAACGAATTTAAAAAATCTGGGCCTGGCTTTTCCCTTAATAAACCAGGAAAGAGAATTCCTTAGGAATCATCGAATGACAGTGAATTATATCTTCTAAAAGCAAAAGGAAGAATTCCCTTTATCATGTGAAAAGGGACTAACACTCATACCACAGGAAGACAACCTAAACTTGGAAACTTTTTCAGGATCAACTTGATTTAATGTATGCACAACAGAAATGTTATAATAATATTCTTTTCCACTTCTACCAGCTCTTTTCCATGCTTAATAAAAACGAAACTTAGAAAATAATACCATTTTTTTTCAAGATATCTCTCTGCCAACTAGGTGAGAATAATAATATTAATAATGGTATTAATAATGATGATAATAATGATAACACTTAATAAGCACCATAAGTATCCCACATGAATTATCTCGTTGAATTATCATACTGATTCATAGTATATACTAAAAAAAAAAAAAAAAAAGACATATGAACAGTTTTAAGAAGTTGATCCCCAGAATAAGCAGGGTGAATGAGACAGACATTGTAATGTGCCACCCAGATCCCTCATCATTGAAGGACTTGTTGCTCCGGCTGCTAGGAGAACTGCTGGCAGACAGCCCTACCCTGTGTTAACACCTTTCAGAAACTGCTTCAATCAGCCCTTAGCAGTCAGCCAGCCCCTTCCAGGATGGTCTGAGAAGCAGAGAGCAGCTTTGCTGGAAACCACACCCCTTCCAGGGTGGCCCACATCCAATGACTGGCTGCTGCAGGAGTAGAAAGACTTGGCCATCTAGGGCCAACTTAGGACAACCCTGAAAGGCCAGTCCAGCTTCAGAGCTCTTTGTGGGGTCAGCTGAGATTGTGGTTGGTGCATATCACAGCTGGACTTATCCCTCTGCTTCCTTCCCCATATTTTGACAAGTTTTGATCCCAAGGGCTCTGCTTAATAAACATCCTTCATGCTCAGCTCTGTCTCAGAGTCTGTGGCCTGTGAAACCCAACTGGAGACACTGCAAGTACACTACTAATAAAAGGCTACCTTTACTCACACAAAATATCTTCTAGCTTTAATAATACATATTACTAAATTTACTTACTATAAAATACGGAATCTCAAGCAAGTTATATTATTCTCAGTCTTATTCTTTTCTTTTTTAAAAGATTTTTATTTATTTGAGAGAGAGAGAGCGCACAAGCAGGGGAAGTGGCAGGCAGAGGGAGAGGGAGAAGCAGGCTTCCCAGTGAGCAGGGAGCCCGATGCGGGGCTCGATCCCAGGACCCTGGGATCATGACCTGAGCCAAAGGCAGATGCTTAACCGACTGAGCCAACCAGGCACCCCTCTCAGTCTTAATCTGCACACTTCTGTAGCCTGCAGGTTGGAGAGAAGACAGCCATGAGATAGCTATGCTCTGACACACAGACCACAGAGCTAGTTCCAGCATCCAGTGTAGGTGAATATTAGGAAACAAAACTTATCAGACCAAAGGTGATAACTGATCCTTTAGCCAAAATAAAATCAAAATAAAGAAAAGTAGGATCTTCCTCTGGAATCAAGGACAAATGTAAGTAATACATTCTGATTGAGAATATTTTAATTATAGAAATTTTATAAAATTAAAAAGGAAAGATACACTCTTTCCTTACCTCAATCCTTGTCCCATTTCCCAGAGGTAATCACTGTTGGTTTGGTGTGCATTATTTCCAGACATTTTCCCATGAGTATTTAATATGTTTGAATATGAATTTTTAATAAAAATGGAACTTATGGTATGCATTGCTCAGCAACCTACATTATGGAAGGTAATCTGCTTTACTCAAACTACTGATTTAAATGTTAATCACATCTAAAAAATACCTTCACAGCAACATTTAGATTGGTGTTTGACCACACATCTGGGCACCACAGACTAGCCAAGTTGATACATAAAATTAATCATCACAAGACCACCTCTTGTCAACTTGGCACTCTTTAAACCATACTTAATATCTAAACAAAGATAACAAGTGCCTTAGGGGAACCTGGCTGGCTTAGTTGGTAGAGCATGTGACTCTTGATCTTGGGGTCGTGAGTTCAAGGCCCATGTTGGGTATAGAGCTTACTTTAAAATTTTTTTTTTAATTTTTTCTTAAAGATAACAAGTGTCTTAGTTCAGGCTACTATACCAAAGTACCATAGACTGGGTGGCTTATAAACAACAAAAATTTGTTTCTCACAGTTCTGAAGTTTGGAAATCTGAGAACAAGGTGCCAGCATGGTTGAGCTCTAGTGAGAACCCTCTTCTGGTTGCTGACTTTTTTTTTTCCTTTTTAAGTAAGTTCTACACTCAATGAGGGACTTGAACTCACAAGCCCAAGGTCAAGAGTCATATGCTCTACTGACTGAGTCAGCCAGGTGTCCCAGACTGCTGACTTCTTGTATCCTCACATGGCAGAGCAAAGAGGAGAAAGAAGCACTTTTATAAGGGCACTAATGCCATTCACGAGGGCTTCACCTTCATGACCTCATCTAATCCTAATTACCTCCCAAAGGCCCCATCTCCTAATACCATCACAGTAGAGGGACAGGGTTTCAACATATGAATTTGGGGAGGAAACAAACATTCAGTCCATAACGATGTGGTTATACTTCCACCTAACACGTTACAACTAACCTTTGTACAACTGAAAAAAACATTAACTCTTTCCCCAGAAGAAGATGCAAAGTTCTTGGGTGATGTTCACTCTTCTTGATATCATATAACTTAAATACTATGATATAAAGTCAAAACATTTTATATGCTACGAGGATAAGAAAGGGAAGAAAACAAAGATACTTGCTATACACACATACACATAAACATATCATAATAAAATTTAAAAATACTCATGATAATTACAGACCTCATTATTACTGATCACGTGGTCATAGCTAGTATTTAAAACTATTCTTCCACTCTATTCTGTATTCCCTTTGTCCTCAGCAAGTACCTCAGTTGAGGTGGGGTAACTTAAACCTTCATTCCTAAAGGGTCTGGGTCATCTCTGGTTCTGCCTGAATTGGGTTGTTGTAGTTTTCCATCAACTTTAACTGCATGGTAATAATAAGAGACTGCCAGGGGCGCCCGGCTGGCTCAGCCGGTAGACCATGCAACTCTTGATCTCGGGGTTGTGAGATCAAGCCCCATGTTGGGTGTAGTCATTACTAAAAAATAAAAGCCCCAACATACCTTTCCTCCCTTCCATTGTGAAGTAGCAGTCCAATTTCCCTTTGGTAATCAGGATCAATCACCCCAACCAGCACAGTAACTCCTTTCTTTGCCTGTTTAGAGGCATGGGGAACCCAAAGTGGCCAGGTGGCAGACTTAACTTCCAATTCAGTGGAATAATCGTTGTGTCTCCTGGTAAAGGCATTCTTCCATTTGAAACCAAGAACTCTAGGCCAGGAGTACATGAGGTCATAAGGACAGGAAAGAAAAATTTTACTAGGGCTAACAGTGAATGGTGCTGCTCCTGTTTCTACCCCTTGATTGCTGGATCCATGAATCCTGGCTATGAGAGAACAGCAGAACATACAGAGCATACAGAACTTCCCAGAGAATCTTGTCCTAGCCCTGTAAGATATTGCCATGTAGCTGGCTTTGTAACTGAGTCTTCAAAAGATCATTCTAGCATTCTATGAGGCCAGCTGCCTCAGGATAGTGAGGAACATGGTAAGACCAGTGAATTCCATGAGCATGGGCCCACTTTCACACTTCATTTGCTGTGAAGCAAGTTCCTTAATGAAAAGCAATGCTGTGTGAAATACCATGATAATAGACAAGGTATTCTGTAAGTCTATGGATGGTACTTTCAGCTGAAGGATTATATTCAGGGAAGGCAAATCCACGTCCAGAGTGTCTATTCCAGTAAGAACAAAATGCTGCCCCTTCTATGATGGTAGTGGTCCAATATAATCAACCTGCTAGCAGGTAGGTGGCTGATCACCCCAGGGAATGATGTCACATTGGGGGGAATCTAAACACTCAGCAGTGGCCCTAGCCAGGTCAGCATGGTGAATAGAAGTCCATGTCATTGAGCCCATGAATAACCTCTATCCCTGCCACTGTGGCCACTTTGTTCATGAGCACATTGGGCAATGACAGGGGTGGCTTGGGAAAGAGGCTGACTGGAATCCACAGAATTGGTCATCCTATCCATTTGGTTATTAAAGTCCTCCTCCACTGAGGACATACTTTGGTGAACATTGACATGAGACACAAATATCTTCACATTTTTCATCCAATCAGCAAGGTCTATCCACATACCTCTTCCCTAAATCTCTTTGTGACCAATTTTCCAATCATGTTCCTTCCAAGTCTCTTATCAGCCAGCCACACCACAACCCAGGATTTAGTATATAATCACTAATCTGGCTGTTTTTACTTTGAAGCAAAATGAACAACCAGGTGCACTGCTTAACATTTTGCCCACTGAGAGGATTTCCCTTCATCATTGTCCTTCATGTCCCAGAAAGGGACTGTAATACTATAGCTGTTCATTTTCAAGCAGTGTCTACATATCACACAGAACTACCTACAATTTCTCTTCCACTGTCAACCGATTGTAGGGAACTCCCCAGGAGGCCAGAGGCATGGGCTGGGAAAGAGAAGGTAATGTAGTAGGAGTGAGGAAACTTTTATATCTGTACTATAAATCTAGCTCATTCATTTTAACAGCTGGATACTATTCCATTTTATCCTTGTACCATAATACAACTACCCCATTGTAGTGGGGTTTTAGCCTGCCTCCAATTTCCTCTTTTAAAATGTTCCAGAGAATGAATGAACACGTATATCCTTAGGTACTCATGATATTTCCATAAAAATTAGATAATAGTAGGGGCACCTGGGTGGCTCAGGTGTTATGCATCTGCCTTCGGCTCAGGTCATGATCCCAGCATTCTGGGATCGAGCCCCGCATCAGGCTCCCTGCTCCACGGGAAGCCTGCTTCTCCCTCTCCCACTTCCCCTGCTTGTGTTCCCTCTCTCGCTGTGTCTCTCTCTGTCAAATAAATAAATAAAATCTTTAAAAAAAATGTTGTGGCTCTTTAAAAAAAATTAGATAATAGAAACAGAAAAGAAGGTATTAACTGTGACAACTAGATTAGCTACCCTAGAACAAAGATGCATCAAGAAGCTCAAAGAACCATTTTGAAATCTGTTACAAATATCCCCGACCACTCAGAAAAGAAACTAATGAAACTCTCAAGAGAATGTGTGTATATGTATGTATTTTATCACTTGATATTGTTACACTAATATTTAGACCAATATAGGAGCAATTATTTTTGTCCACAGTTTTGAGTTGTCTTAGCAGTTATTGTCACTGAATGAGTTTTGGGTATTGAACAGTCAAAATATAGTCTAGGTTATTTAAAAGTCTTCTGTTGGCTGGTTCCACAAATTACCAAGTATATCAGTTAGCTATTCAGTATTTTCTGATGATCGTTTCTATCCCAAGAGATGGTCCAATCTTAGGGTTAATTATTTTAGGACCACACTTCAAATTCAATGAATAACTTATTCTTATATTTCCACATAATAATGTATCTTTTCTAACTTTGCTCAACTAGTGATCTTGGGATGCGTGCGTGGCTCAGATGGTTAAGCGTCTGCCTTCTGCTCAGGTCCTAATCCCAAGGTCCTGGGATCGAGCCCCACATCTGGCTCCTGGCTCAGCGGGGAGCCTGCTTCTTCCTCTCCCTCTGTCTCTGTCCCTGCTTATGCTCTCCCTCTCTCTCTCTCTCTCTCTCTGCATCTCTGTGTCTCAAATGAATAAATAAAATCTCTTAAAAAATAAAAAAAATAAACTAGTGATCTTAACAATTTATACTTTCTAAGTCAAAGAAATTCATTCCATTCCAGCCAAGACTATAATTTTTTTCCAGCTTCTTTTACGAAGGACTTCTAAGTTCCATACTTTAGTGGTTGGTTATATTTCATTTGTCTAAGCTGAGAATAGTCCTCTTATACTTAGGCAGCTAAAAGTCCACTGACTTAATAGAGATTTTACCTCTGAATCACATAGTAAAAACTTCAGGCAAAGTACTTTAAGTCTTTGTCAGTTTCAAAAGAAACAAATTTTCGGGGCACCTGGGTAGCTCAGTCAGTTAAGCGTCTGCCTTCTGGCTCCTGGCTCAGCGGGGAGCCTGCTTCTCCCTCTCCCTCTGTCAGCTGCTCCCCCTGCTTATGCTCTCTCACTCTCTGTCAAATAAATAAATAAAATCTTTAAAAAAAAAAGAAATTTTCAAGCTAAAAGGGGGTCTCTTCTTCAGTGGATCATCTACAAGCAGAGGCTGCTCGTCACAAAACCTTACAAGTGAACCACCTTGTGAAAATAGCTTAAATTCCATCATCTGAGATTTTATTTAGAGTCTTTAAAGCTTTTCAGTCTTTTAAAAAAATCTCTTAAAATACAAATTCTTGGGAGAATTAATCCCTACGCCAAGGAGCAGCTACCATCTTCATTAAACAATTTAGAAATGAGACATGGGATTTGGGCAGAGATAAAATCAAAAGAGAAGACTTGGGCCACGCAGGGAGTCAAAAATTTTTTTTTGCCTATTTTACAATTTTACCAATAGCCTACTCTCATAACATTTTAGGTAATAAATGAATCAGAAATATAAACCCATATTGACTTAGGCTTATATATTAATATATCTTCTAAAACATTTCAAAATATCAATCTGGTAACTCTAGAGAATGCCTTACTTTTTATAGATATCTCTTCTCTTAGACACACTTTGTTTTCAACTCATGAACTTTCTATATCTGTTCCTTCTAGAAATCATCAATACTTGCTAACTCTGGAGAATGGGCCTCTTTTTATTTTCCCATCCCTCTGGAACTAATCATTATCTTAACTTTTATCATGATCATGTCTTTGCTTTCCTTTACTTTTACCACCCATATGTGTATCCTTAAATAAAAGAATTTAGTTCTGCATATTTTTGAACTTTATAGAAATGGAATTATACCATATGGACTCTCTTTTGCTCCATATTGTTGCTTATAGCTGCATTTTATTTTAATTTTTGTATAATTTTCCATTTTACAAGTAAACTTCAATTTATTCATCCATTGCACAGTTAATGGATATTTATAATGTTTCCATTTGGGGACTATTATTAACAGTGCTATTATTATAAGCACTGTTAAACATGAACTTAAACATAAGCAGGTAGTATATTCCTAGGAGTGGAATTGTTGTGTCATTGGATATGAGTGTCTCAACTTTCCTTGATAATGCAAACTGATTTCCAAAGTGGTTGTGCCAACTTAGACTGCTACTAGAAGTGTATGAGAGCTACTATTGCTTCTTATCCTGACCAACCCCAAACTTTTCTAATTTTCAAAAATCTGGTCAGTATAGAAAGGTATCCCACTAATCTTCATAGCCCTGATTAGAAATGAAGTTGAGTACTTTTTTCATATATTTTATCAATGATTTAGATATCCCTTATTATGAAATGGTGAAATGCCCTTCACTTGTTTTGCCCTTTTTTATATAGGGTAGTCTGTTTTTTTTTTTAAGAAGTTCTTTATTCTGGATACTAGTATGTACTTCATTGGTGTTACAGATTACAAAAATCTTCTTCCATTCTGTGTCTTGTCCTTTCTTTTTATATTGTCTTTTGACAATTTTTAAAAATTTTTTAGGACAGCCTCCCATTCAGAAGGGAGCCTAAAGGCCCACCTTGGAGAGAAAGGCCATCCTGGAGGGTAAGGTCCCCAAGTCAGGAGGGAATAGCATGGGAACTGGTACCAAGAGTGGTGGTACTCACCAAAATTTGACTGATCCCTCTTTTGTCCATTCACTGAACAAAATTCAACTTGGAGGACCCATCCAGAAACAACCTTCTTCTTCTTCCTCCTCTTGACTTTTCTAGTCTTGTCTTCTTCAGACTAAACAACACAAAGATTCTTTCATTCTTCCTTGATGTCCTAATTTCATATCCCCTCATAGTCCTAATTGACCAGCAGAAAGTAGAATAAACCACCACCTTCTTTACTTCAAATATAATACCTCCATTAATGTATTTGCTTTTTTAGAAGCCACTTTCCATTGCTGCTTTTGTATGCCACCCACAACTAACCATAATAATGACATAAAATTAAATGTCTATTTGTTAACACTACCAAAAAAGCATTTTGTTCCCATTTTAAAAGTGATTGAGTCTAATATTTCTATATTTATCTCGTTCTTAAAAATAATCTCAACTATGTTGCTTATGTAATTACAGATTATTTCAAATTGTTTAAAATACATGTGTACACACACACACACACACATTTCTTGAGAGGAAATATAACCACTCCTAGCAAAACATGTATCAAAGAGAGTTCTATATTTCAATCTTTAACATGTAAAGGTAGAGGGTTTTTTGGTCATTTTGTTTTCTTCACTATTCTTTTCTTTTCTTTAGTGAACCAAGGAAAATTCTGTTTCTCTGCTTAGTCAAATTCTCAGCATATGAATGGGACAACACCTTTTCCCCTCTCAGAAAGATTTTTTCCTAGCAGAGCCAGTTATAATTATGAAGTCTTTCCTTTATTTGATTATAGAAGTTTCTTTTCCTTTTTGAAGAATTACGACTGATGCTCAAAAAAACCTCAATTATGCCTAGCAAAATTCCATTATCTCATTTCCCAAGGGGTACTAGTGAGCCCTGCCCCACCAGCCACGATACACAAGAATTCTGTTTTAAAGCAGTTCCACATGAATGCCTGTTTCTCCCTTGTGTTCTCCATGGCTGGGAATCCCCTCTTTGAAAAGCACAATGCCATGCTGAATGTGCATTTTTCATTAAAATGTGACCTGCTTCCAGGCTGCTATCTGTGCTCCACATTCAACTAACCCTTTGGCCAAATTCACACCCACATATTTTGGACATTCTTCTGGCCTAAAACTGCACCCAGAGCATCTGTTCTGTGCAAAGGATTAATGAAAAAAAAAATGTGTGTGCAGGTCAGAAGCCAGTCTAGTGACTGCACATCCCCCTTCAGATGTTTGATCAGCTCAAAAAATATGAGACAACCATCAGCCATATCAGTAAATTTTTGGCTTACTTTAAATTTTAAAACTTTTAAACTTATAGATGAGAAGGCCATGAGAAAAACAAAAAACAAAAACAAATCTTAGAGAACATTTTCTTTCTGTTCTAGTTTTTGGCCACTTGATAATCTCTTATGGTTTCTAATATTAGGCTCTTAAAGAAAATCTTTTCCTTAGGATGTTCTATTATAAACAAGAGTCTAAGAAAGGTTTGGGTTATTTTTTCTATGAGTAGAAAGAATAAGAAAAATATAATTTTAAATATCAAAATTAAGCAGGAGGGAAAGTTTGTGTACATTTTTTTTTTTTATCCAGAACTCTTCTTTTCTCTGTAACACCTCTAGAAAGAAAATCCATAAAGGTAACCAATTTGGGAAGTAGAACCTAAAACATATTTAAGGAAAATGTATTTTTAAAATATAGATATTGATATGAATATATCTTATTTTTTAAATTAATGCAGTGCATAAAGAGTACACTAAAGACTGATGTCTAGACGTTATTCTCAAAATCTCCCAACTTATATTATATAAATCCTCAACTAAACTTCCCTCTTGCATAGAGAGAGTTAAATGATCATAAAGATGACTAAAGAAGCCTTACCTATTTTCGCCCAAGGAGATGAGTTTAGGGACTATATAATCTTTCATTATCAAAAATATAACATTTCTCTCTATCCTTCTGCTATATGTCAAGGCCATGTGCCACCCAGGTAGGAAGGAGCCAACATCAACAGACATTTGCAGTAGAACCCTATGAGTTATTTAGACCCCAACAGTGAGGACCCTCTGTTCTGGCCCCAGATGTTGTAGCCATCTCTCTAAATGTCCTGTTGGTGACCTTGACTAGTTAGCATTCTCTGTGGTTGGCATAGCTACTAAGATTGTCTGATTCTCCCTTCCAGTCCATGAAAAGAGAATTGAGTTTCCTCCCCACTGCCTCAACCCCCACCTCACCAACCTCAGGTAAGCAAGAATAGAACCTAAGAACTGATCAATAAATGTGGCAGGGGTGGCAGTAAAACTATCATGGAATTCTTGGTTCCTAACCCCCTGCCTTAAGAATAAGTTAATTACAGAAACACCAACACAACTTTGGAAGAAAGCAATTTCAAGTATAATCCATTCTTATAGCATTGGCCAAAGACCTAGTGAAAGTAATGCTACAAAAAAGAACTAAAGTAAAAGAACAAATGCTAATTCCTGAGATATGGTTTTCATTTTCCAAACTAGCAAAATTCAGGTGCAGCTTTGGTTTATTGTGATTCGAATCCCTTCAAAAAGGAAACAGAAGTCTACAAAAAAATATCTTCCAGTGTTTGTCTTTTCCTTAGGAGCCAGACACTGGCTATTTACATTTTAAAGTTTTCAATATTCTTTTCACCTTTTTAATTTAAACTGACACTTTTTGAGGGTTAGTATATCTGGATACAAAATAGAATTAACAAATGTAAATGTTAGCATTTTCCAGGTAGCAAAGCAGAAAAGATAGCTATTTTGCTGAAAAGTATTATCCCAGAGCACCCCCTGATGGCAAAATGCACTAATGTAAGTGCTTCTCTGGGAAAAGTAAAAAAGTGTTTCAAATCTTCAATATAAGGAGGTAAATATTGCTTTTCCACTCTTAAGATCTTTTCTTCATTTTTCTTTTTTCTTTTTACTTTTTTTTAATGTAAGCTCTATGCCCATTGTGGGGCTTGAACTCACAACCCTGAGATCAAGTCACATGTTCCACCAAAAGCAAGGTCCTCTTTTCTTTATTTTTGATGGGAATTAGAAATCATCTTGACACTCAAAAAAACAGTCTCAGTTCACTTAATAGGTAGATTTATTTACTACTTTAAAAATAATTTCTTTCGGGGCACCTGGGTGGTTCAGTCAGTTAAGCCTCTGCCTTCGCTCAGGTCATGATTCCAGGATCCTGGGACTGAGCCCCACATCAGGTTCCCGGCTGGGCGGGGAGCCTGCCCCTCCCCCTGTTCATGCTTTCTCTCTAAAATAAATAAATAAAAATCTTTATTAGAAAAATAAATGATTTCTTTCATGCTAGAAGAACATGAAATCCTATACTTTAGATTCACCCAATCATTTCAAACCTAAACTAACCCAGTTTTTATACTCCTGTTGAGCTTAAATCTCAGATGGCTTTCTTCTACCACCAGCTGAATTTGAAGTATTTTGGCAAGTGCCATCCTTCATTAAACCATGCATACCGACTAACCTCTGAGTTCCTCTCGGATTGCAGCTTTATAGCCCATACATGTTATGAGTGCCATATGAGCTGTTATTTACTAAAAAGAAGCATTAAGTCCTATTGTTAAGATCATGAATGGCCACAGATGTAAACATGGTTCACTGGGTTTTGCTGCAGCTAGGAAGATAAGAAATGAGATGGTAATTCTGCAGGCAAGCAAATGTTTATAATAATTTAGCACAACCAGAAATTCACACAGGGTGCCTGGGTGGCTCTGTCAGTTGGGCGTCTGCCTTCATGATCCCAGGGTCCTGGGATTGAGCCCCACATCAAGCTCTCTGCTCAGCCAGGAGCCTGCTTCTCCCTCTCCCTATGCCTGCCACTCCCTCTGCTTGTGCTCTCTCTGTCAAATAAATAAAACCTTTGAAAAAAAAAGAAATTCACACATAACTTGTTTTTTCTAACCATTATTTAGATTTTTCAAATTTTCTATAGGTATTGAGTATACACCTCTGTATTCTTGACTTAAACTTTAGAAAAAGCCATTCAAATTGAAATGTAGAATAGAATTTGGTTTAACAGAATCTTTAAATGCTAATCAAAAGAATATTAGATATTGAGTTTCTCTATACCTTTGAGAAGACATTCTCATTATTAATCTACAATCACTTTATCCTGAGGGCATGATATAAATCCCATCGTAACAGTGTCCCAAAAAGGTCAGGCCTAACTAAGGAAGCCTGAGTCCTACAGAGCTGGATGAGAGCTAGGCATTAAACATGGGACCAAAGCAAGGGGGTAGTAACTTGAGAAACAGGCTCACGGGTACAAGACTAAGTACCAGGTTAGAAAGGGCAAAGGCAGGGCGCCTGGGTGGCTCAGTTGGTTAAGCGACTGCCTTCGGCTCAGGTCATGATCCTGGAGTCCTGGGATCGAGTCCCGCATCGGGCTCCCTGCTCGGCAGGGAGTCTGCTTCTCCCTCTGACCCTCCTCCCTCTCATGCTCTCTGTCTCTCATTCTCTCTCTCAAATAAATAAATAAAATCTTTAAAAAAAAAACAAAAAACAAAACAAGAAACGTTTTAAAAAAAAAAAAAAAAAAAAGAAAGGGCAAGGGCAGGAGGGATTATTACTAGACAAAAGGCCCAAACCAAATGTCCAAATCACCTATTTCCTAGTGTAAGAGTGGTCCAGCTGCTGCCATGGTTTGAGTCTTCGTGGACAGAATTGGGGCAGGGTATCCTCCCTAAAACATCCAAGAGTGGGTACTTGCTGAGAGGTAAGTTCAAGCAAATGTTCTTGAAGAGTTCCGAGTAGCAAGCCAGGTAACCAAGATCAGTGCAGGTCCAGTGGGCCGGAAGCATGACCTAGGGCCAGTAAAGGAGCCAGGTAAGGCCCTGGGCAATGACTGTACATGGAACTTGCCCTTTTTTTGGTTGTTGAGTAGGGCTAGATAAAAGGTACAGGGTGAGAGTGGGAGAGACAGAAACAGAGAGACAGAGACCGAGAGACTGAGAGGCTGTTTTGCCCTAAGTTAGAACTTTTAAAATGTTCACTTCTTCTTCTTCCTCCCAACAAAAAACTCCCAGGACTCAAAACAGAACATAAAGCTTTCTGCCCATGGACACCGCTGAGTAAGCATCATTAAAGTCTCCCCTCCCACCGTGGTCATGTCTAAGTCAGAGTCTCCCAAACCCCAAACAGCTGTGGAAGCTCTTCATCGGAGGTTTGAGCTTTGAAACAACCGATGAGAGTCTGAGGAGCCTTTTTTTTTTTTTTTTAGTATTTTTATTTATTTATTTGGCAGAGAGAGACACAGCGAGAGAGGGAACACAAGCAGAGGGAGTGGGAGAGGGAGAAGCAGGCTTCCCGCCGAGCAGGGAGCCCGATGCGGGGCTCGATCCCAGGACCCTGGGATTCTGACCTGAGCCGAAGGCAGATGCTTAACGACTGAGCCACCCAGGCGCCCGCTGAGGAGCCATTTTGAACAATGCAGAACGCTTATGGACTGTGTGTTCATGAAAGATCCAAACACCAAGCACTCCAGAGGCTTTGGGTTTGTCACATATGTCACTGTGGAGGAAGTGGATGCAGCCACGAATGCAAGGCCACACAAGGTGGATGAAGAGTAGTGGAACCAAAGAGGGCTGTCTCAAGAGAAAATTCTCAAAGACACGGGGCCCACTTGGCTGTGAAAAAGATTTTTGTTAGTGGCATTAAAGAAGACACAAGAACATCATCTGAGCGATTATTTTGAACAGTATGGGAAAATTGAAGTGAATGACATCATGACTGACTGGGGCAATGACAACAAAAGAGGCCTTTGCTTTTATAACATTTGATGACCATGACTCCATACACAAGATTGTCATTCAAAACTACCACACTGTGAACGGCCACAACTGTGAAGTAAGGAGAGCCCTGTCTAAGCAAGAGGTGGTGAGTGCTTCATCTGGCCAAAGAGGTCGAAGTAGTTCTGGAAATTTTGGTGGTGGTCATGGAGGTGGTTTTGGTGGGAATGACACCTTTGGTCATGGAGGGAACTTCAGTGGGCGAGGGGGCTTTTTGGTGGCACTCGAGGTGGTGGTGGATATGGTGGCAGTGGGGGTGGCTATAACGGATTTGGTAATGATGGAAGCAACTTTGGAGGTGGCAGGAGCTATAATGATTTTAGCAACTACAGTAATCAATCTTCAAAATCTGGACCCATGAAAGAAGGATGTTTTGGAGGCTGAAGCTCTGGCCCCTATGGTGGTGGAGGACAATACTTTGCCAAACTACGAAACCAAGGTGGCTACGGTGGTTCCAGCAGCCACAGTGGCTATGACAATGGCAGAAGGTTTTAATTACTGCAAGGAAACAAGGCTTAGCAGGAGAGGAGAGCCAGAGAAGTGACAGGGAAGCTACGGGCTACAACAGATGTGTGACCTCAGCCAAGCACAGTGGTGGCAGGACCAGCCTGCTACAAGAAGACATGTTTTAGACAATACTCATGTGTATGGGCAAAAAACTTGAGGATTATTCGTGATTAATTATATAACAGGTTATTTTAGTTTCTGTTCCATGGAAGATGTAAAGCACCCCAAGAAATGGTTTTAATGTAATTTTTTGTTTTTTGGTTTTTTTGCACCCCTGCCGCCAATTGCTAAATGTTAATAGTCTGATCATGGTGCTGAATAAATATATCGTAAGAAAAAAAAAACGTAAAATGAGGAATACTTCCTCCCTCACTTTGCCTAAAGGTCTATCATGACTTCATATCATTCTCACTGTTTATTATTTCAAAGAGACAACTTTTTTTTTTCTAAAATCAATCCAATGGGTTTGTCCTAATTCATTGTTCATAATCTGATCCTCAGTCCTTCTCTAGAGAAATGTTAGTTCCAGAGAACTCTTGCAGCCACTTTACTAATGATAAATCTTGCTTCTTCCAAAGTACCTCCCTCACCTGACCCAGCCTTGGCATTGAAGCTTACCACACACTGAACTGAACTTCAGGGCACTAGGCAGCTGAATAGCTGATCTAATTTCAATGGCCTGTCCCTCCACCAGCATCTTATTTCCTGGAAACTACCAGGAAAGTCCACTAGAGGTCACTTTACTGCCACAAGCAATGGATGGGGAATTTCAGAGCTTCATTTCCCCTAAAAAGGTTATGAAATAACAGTGTTGATGTTAAAAGTTCTAAGGAAATATGATAGCAACTTGGGAATTAATATGTCTTTCCATAGTGCAAAGTGCTCCCAGAATTTCAAACACAGGAGGCTAAAAGTGCGTATGGAAATTATGAAAAATTGAGAGATCAGTCTCTTGCTTTCTAAAAGCCACATTCACGACTTATTCCTTCAAATTAGACCAGAACCCCTATGACCCCAGAAGGACACTAGAGCAGGCAGGGTTCCTAATTTGGAGATGGCACATTCATGGGTATTGCAAGGTCTGTGAACCTCTAAAAACTGTGTTTTTCTGAAGACAGAAAGATCCTCAAAAGAGGATTAAGAGATGAGAGACTCAGAAACACAGGAAGAGCTGCTTTTTTTTTTTTTTTCACTCTTTCCTGTCATCTAAGAAAATTCAATGAGAAATTTGGACTCAGAAACCCTTTCCAACACTAAGATTTTTCTCAGCCAGCCAGAGACAGATCAAGGAATTGATGTTTCAGACCCTGTTCTTTAGAAAGGGCCTGAATGACAGCAACTGAAAGGCAAGCAAAACCTCAGCATTCACCACCAAACTAAAAGGTACAGAATAAATGATAATTGTCGTTAAGGCAGAATTCAGCCTAAAAACAAAAGGAAGATAACATGAGAAAGGCTCACCAGGACCTGAAACCCCAGGCACTAGGGAAAAATGGGGATCACTGACATAGAAAAAGGGGTGGAAACCCTCAGTGTGATGCAGATTTGTTTGAAGTGGATTGACCAGCTCCTATAGGAGTCCCCACAAGGCCAGCTCACCCCTCCCCCACAGCCCTGCATGAGCTCATAATACCTCGTCTTCTGATGGCAGTTGCCTCTTTAGGAATTTAAACTGACCAAAATGGAAAGCTTTGGATGAGTGGAGCTGGAGTCTGCCATCGGTGTAAAGTCTGAGAATTCAGAAAGTTCTGAAGTGTGGCCAGGTGAGCCTGAGAGAAAAAAGAGTTCAGAGAACTGTGATTGATTTCTGTCCTGATTTAAACCATCTCTGGGGAGTTTGGAGGTTAGAGCGTTTTGGAAAACAAAACAAGCCTTTGGTTTTGACTATTATTCCTGATCCCATCCATCAATTAAATTTGACTTTATCGTTAAAATATCTAGCAAAAATCCTGCCCATTTGAAGATGGTGCTAGGTATTCTTGTACGTACATACTCTCCCTAATCCTCTGGAGAAATGACTATATTATCTTGTCTCAGCACTGGGTTCCATCAGAATTGGCCAGGTTTATGGAAAGAACTGGGTTTTATACTACGTCTTAAAAGCAATCAAACTGGAAATCCTAGAGTGGAATCATCTCAAAATAGAGGCATAGTCCAATTTTGGAGCAGATTGTCATCCATTTGGTCCTAAAAATAGTAACAGGTTCTTTTTAAATCAAAGGATCAAACAGGCACCTCTGTCTACAAGTACACTGGGGGGGGAAAGAGCCAAATTTATACTTTCAAGCCAATAACATCCAGTATACTACACAAGCAAGTAGAAACAAAACCAAGAGACTATAAGACTGATTCCAGCTCCAAAACGAGTTCTGTGACCTTCTCAGGTCTCTTACCTTCTTGCTACCACAAGATACTCCATTTGATTGGACAGTCAGCATGTTACAGTGAAAAGTCCAAGGATTCAAAGTCCAGGCATTAATCCCTTGGAACCTCTGAGATCTAAATGCCAATGTAGTTATTTTCTAGTTGGGTGATTTTGAGGTTGTTTAACTTCAGTTTCCTTATCTGTAAAATGGAGATAATATCTACCTTGTAAGGATTAGGTGTGTGTGTGTGTATGCGTGTGTGTGTGTGAATTATCCCAGCTTCCTCTCAGATGACAGGGTAAGACAAAATACAATGTACTATACAGAAAGAACTTTGAAAAACAAAAGTATTGCATAAAGAACAATAATTTAATAAATCCATAATGATACAGAGCATATTGAGGGTTCACTTCTGCCATCACACACAACAAAAACAGACTAAAACTTGTTTCAGATCTATTAAAATTGCTCTTTCAATCATTTGTAGGACAAATAAGAAGCTACCAGAAGACTAGTTTCTACTCAACATCAGGAAAAGTTACCAACAGCAGTCCTAAAACAGAAGGGCTGACTCTGGAAACTGTGAGTTCCTTGTTACTAGGATCATAGGACAGGTGTAGATAATGGGAGGGAAATGAAGAAGAAACTCAAGGATGTCCAGATCAACCACTGGCCTTGGACTTTATCAGGTCTCTTCCAAACTTAAAAACTCTTTGCTAGAGAATTACAGAAGAATATTCTACATCAAAACTACCCTCGTGGGGCTCCTGGCTGGTTCAGTCAGTAGAGCATGTGACTCTTGATCTCTGGGCAGTGTGTTCAAGCCCCGCACTGGGTGTAGAGCCCACTTAAAAACAAAAACCAAAACAACAACAACAAAAACCCTACACTCTTGATCTACTTTCCTACACTGGTTGCACTAACTGAAGGAAATATGGTCATTCACATTTCCTGCTTCTTTGCAATTATTCCTAAAAACAGTCACAGGAGCTAGAAACCTAGCTCTAGGACACAGTAGCTTAAAAAGTAAAAGCTACAGGGGTGCCTAGCTGACTCAGTAGGTGGAGCGTGCAACCCTTGATCTCTGGTTCAAGCCCCAGGTTGGGTGTAGAGATTACTAAAAATAAACTTCAAAAAATTAAATAAAATTTTTTTTAAAAAAAGCAAAAGCTATGGGGCACCTGGGTGGCTCAGTCAGTAGAGTGTCCAGCTCTTGATTTCAGTTCAGGTCATGATCTGGAGGTCCTAGGATCGAGCCCCCGTCAGGCTCCGTGATCTGCGGAGAGTCTGCTTGGGATTCTCTCTCTCCCTCTCTCTCTGTCCCTCTTCCCGTGTGCTCTCTCTCTCTCAAATAAAATAAATCTTTTTAAAAAATTTTTTAAAATTTAGGGTCGCCTCGGTGGCTCAGTTGGTTAAGCATCTGCCTTCGGCTCAGGTCATGATCCCAGGGTCCTGGGATCAAGTCCCACATCGGGCTCCCTGCTCGGCAGGGAGCCTGCTTCTCCCTCTGCCCCTCCCCCTGCTTGTTCTCTCTTGCTCTCTCTCTGTAAAATAAGTAACACTTTAAAAATTTTTTTAATTTAAAAAATAAAAAAGCAAAAGCTACATTAATGGCATAAAAATCATTTTGTAACATGTTTCAGATTGTTTGCTCAAAAACAAATACAAACTTCTATGTATATATTTGAATTCAATTCTCCAGTTTATCTTCCTGATGAACTACTCACTTTTTTCATAAGAATTCTAAGAAAAACAAATATGTTCTCAGAACATCTGAAGACTTTTGAAGTTAAAATAAGCTAGAAGCCACCAAATAGCTGCTGTGTGTGGCGTACCTAAAGCAAACCCAAAGCAGGGAGTTGGCAGTTGTCTCAACATGTATAGAGACCAAAGCACTGTATATAGTGGAGATATACACAGGAATCTCTGGAGTGAGACTTTCTGGCTTTAAACCCTGGTGTTGCTACCTGTTAGCTACATGACCTAAACTAAGTTACTTGATCTCTGTACCCCAATGTCTTTATTGCCAAAAGGGAATAACAGTATATACTTCATGGGCTTAGTGTGTGGATCAATGCCAAAATACTTATGAAGTTGTTTGCTTAGTCCCCAGGCACGTGAGTGAGTGCTTATGAAGTAATAGACACCATTAATACAATAGCTAATAACACCCTCCAGATGGGTGATAGGTTTTAAATGTAGACTTGCTGAAATATTTTTAAATGAAATTTTTATTATAAAGATAATATATGCTTATTGTAAAATATGGAAATGACTACAAAAAAATTTTAAAAGAACATTAATTACTTGTAATCCTACCAATTAAGGAAAGCGCTAATACATTTGTTGTATTTCTTCCAAATATTTTTTCTTGTGTATTTTCCATAGTTGGGGATCATATCTTCACAGTCTGGTAGATTGAGAACTAGGGTTTAGAGCTGTACATCTTTCAGTGTCATAGGTGAGCTCCTCCCAGAGATACTTTTTTTAAAAAAAGATTTTATTTGACAGAGAGAGAATGCATGTGAGCACAAGCAGGGGGAGCTGCAGAGGGAGGGGAGGAAGCAGGCTCCCCACTGAGCAAGGAACCCAACGCAGGACTTGATCCCAGGACGCTGGGATCATGATCTGAGCCAAAGGCAGACACTTAACCGACTGAGCCACCCAGGCGCCCCCTCCCACAGATACCTTGAAAAACTGTATTTTTCTCTTCTTCATTATCCTTTTTTTCCAGAAAGTTACTACCTACCTAGTAAGGACATAGCCCTGTGATCCATGGCTTCTTTATTTTTTTCTAATATATTTTTTAAAGATTTTATTTAATTATTTAATATATATAGAGAGAGCACAAGTGGGGTAGGAGCAGAGGGAAAAGCAGAAGCCCTGCTGAGCAGGGAGCCCAATACAGGGCTCAATTCCAGGACCCTGAGATCAGGACCCGGGCAAAAGGCAGACGCTTAACTGACTGAGCCACCCAGGCATCCCTAAGATTTTATTTTTAAGTAATCTCTACACCCAGAGTGGGGCTTAAACAACTCCGAGACCAAGAGTCGCATGCTCTACCAACTGAGCCATCCAGGTGCCCCTCCCTGGCTTCTCAATGTGAATTTTCTCACTTTCGAATGTGTATCTCTTTCTTAAGCACCTCAGGAGGTACCCTCTTCTTGTGTAACCCAAACTTCTCTTCTCCCTTTCTTTCCAATGTTGGCCTGGCCCTGGAGAATTCCTCCTCCATAAAAAAAAAAAAAAAAGCTATTGTGTTAAAACTCTGGAACTAGGTGTGACCAGGAAAGATTTTCAGGGTATGAATTAGAATAAAATGGAGTGGAGAGAGATGTTTAGAGTTGGAGCTTCTTCTCACCATGATTTCCTTCAACATTTTTTAACTATACAAATTATATAAAGCTTCGTAGATATAATTACCCATTTGTCCTCATATTAGATGTATGGCAAACAGGAACATCTGGCTGGATCAGTCAGAAGAGCATGCAACTCTTGATCTCAGGGTTGTGAGTTCAAGCCCCATGTTGGGTATAGAGATTACTAAAAAAATTAATAAACTTAAAAAAATTAAGAATAAATAGATAAATACGACCAACATAATTTTAAACTGGATAGTCAAGAAACTGATTGTTCCCTACTCTATAATAAAGCACAGTGGTTGTCAGAGTTAGAACTCATCAACTGCTGCCATCTAATTTGGTACTTTTTTTTAAGATTTTATTTTTAAGTAATCTCTATACCCAATGTGGGGCTCAAATTTACAACCCTGAGATAACTTACAATCCTGAGATCAAGAGTTGCATGCTTTACCGACTGAGCCACCCCTCTAATCTAGTACTTTTAACTGTGTAGTTCATTCTTACTACAGCTATTGCTATGTTCAGCAATAAAATGTCACCATAGTAATGTACTATCACCACTATCAGCAAACACCTACCATTTCTCATGTGCCTAAATAGTTGGCTATGTCTATTTTTACATAAATTAGCTCATTCAACCCTCAAAACAAGTCTGTGAGATTACAAGTCTAAGAGAATTATGCAGCTGAAAAAAAAAGAATTTGAATCAAAGTCTGTTTTGATTCCAAAAATCACTGAAATTTTATTCTAATTCATACCCTGAAAATCTTTCCTGGTCACACCTAGTTCCAGAGTTTTGACACAATAACATTTCATAATATGCTAACATCGTCTTTTAGATTCATGCTAGAATATTAGACTTTTGGAGAGACAAAGACTTATAAAATATAACCATGTCTGGGAAGGTAGTCCTCTTTGAGAGAGTATAGTTTCTGGCAGAAGAAAACAGGAAGTGGGAAGACATGGAGAAGACGCCTGTCCAACCAGCCAAATTGGCTAAATCAATCCTGGAGGCAGCTAATCACAGCTTCACAAAAATAGGCTGGTAATAAAATACCTCAGCTAACCAAATCAGAGAAAATCCAAGACAGTCCAGGATGCCATCAAGTACTACTGCTCTTTGGCTGCTAGAATTATAGAGAGGTTCTTAGATTACAGTTTTACACATGACAACTACCCCTATCATTTGGTGAAACATTTTCTAGCCCAAACCTCATAATCTGGGATAAAACAGTATAATCTGCGTTTTTCTTCTGAGGGCTAGAAAGAAAATAAAAGTTCAATTTTCCAAAATGTTCCAGGAAAAGATGCCTTTTCATCTCTTTCCCTGTCTCTCTATGATGGCTCCTATATGTGGCTCATTGCAGTGAGTTCAAGCCCCACACTGGGGACAGATTTTACTTAAAAATAAATAAATAAATAAAATAATAAAAAGTGGGGAAAAGAGAAAGATTCAGTGAAGGAGTTTGAGAAGGAACAACCAAGGAAAACCAGGAAAGTGTGGAAGAAAACCAGGAAAGTGTGGTATTCTTGGGACACAAAAGAAAGTAAATATTCCAGGAAGAGAAAGTGACCAATTGCGTTAATGCCCTTAATGATGAAAACTAAGAACTGACCTCTGTTTATAACAACTTAGAAGTTGGTATTACTAGGTAGCTCCACAAGAGCTACTTCTGTGGAATGATAGAGATGAAAGCCTAACTGGATTAAGTTTTAAAGATTATGGGAATACAGAGTTCCTGGGTGGCTCAGTCAGTTAAGAGGCCAACTAGTTTTGGCTCAGGTCATGATCTCAGAGTCCTGGGATCAAGCTCGGGTAGGGCTCTGCCCTCAGCAGGGACTCTGCTGTGGGTTCTCTCTCTCCCTCTGCCCCTCCTGCCACTTGCACACTCTCTCTCTCTAAAATAAATAAATCTTTAAAAAAATTAATTAAAAAATTTAAAAAGATAATGGGAAGAGAAGACTTAAAGATAGCAAATTTCAACATTTTCTCTTTTTTAAAGATTTATTTATTTGAGAGAGAGAGCACACGCACATGGGTGGGAAAGGGAGAGAGAGAATCTCAAGCAGACTCCCCACTGAGTGAGGAGCTCGACACAGGGCTCATCTCATAGTCCTGAGAGCATGACCTGAGTCGAAATCAATAGTTGGACCCCTAACGGACTGAGCCACCCAGGCGCCCCCCAGGTGTACTTGTTTTAGCAAGTCTCAGTCTTCAAGAGCCTTTGTTAGTGTCAATTCCTTGTCAAACCTCCCCCCCATCTTCATCACCATCCCACTTCGCACTCCGTCCACTCTACTGCCACAGCACTCTGTAAAGGCCTCTGTTTTTTTTTTAAGATTTTTATTTATTTATTTGACAGAGAGACACAGCGAGAGAGGGAACACAAGCAGGGGGAGTGGGAGAGGCAGAAGCAGGCTTCCCGCTGAGCAGGGAGCTGGATGCAGGGCTCGATCCCAGGACCCTGGGATCATGACCCGAGCCGAAGGCACACACTTAACGACTGAGCCACCGAGGCGCCCCTAAATGCCTCTATTGTGATACCACATTGAATTTACCTGTACTCCACGTCTGTGAGGGAAGGGGTTACCATTATCTTATGTTTGTGCTCCCAGTGTACCGCAAAGTGCCTGGAACATAGAAAATACTCAATAAATGTCAATGGAATGAAGGAATGATGAATGAATCAGTGAATGAATGAAAGGGAAAGGAAAAATAGAACTCAGAGTTAGGAATAAAAAGAATAATAAGGGGACACCTGGGTGGCTCAGTTGTTAAGCGTCTGCCTTCGGCTCAGGTCATGATCCCAGGGTCCTGGGATCGAGCCTCGTGTCAGGCTCCCTGCTCCGCGGGAAGCCTGCTTCTCCCTCTCCCACTCCCCCTGCTCATGTTCCCTCTCTAGCTGTCTCTCTCTCTCTGTGTGTCAAATAAATAAATAAAATCTTTAAAAAAATAATAATAATAATAAGGCAGGGGGTGCCTGGCTGGCTCAGTCCAAAGAGCATAAGACTCTTGATCTCAGGGTTATGAGTTTGAACCTCACATTGGGTGTAGAGATTACTTAAGTAAACAAATAAATGAATACTTTTTAAAAAGGCAATTCATTTTCAATAAGAAATTCCCTTATTTAGTCATACCTCTTCATTTTACAGAAGAAAAAAACCAAACTTATGTTAGTTTAATGACTTGCCTAAATTAGTTACTGTCAGGGGCAGCTGACTGGCTCAGTTGGTAAAGCATGATGCTTGATCTTGGGTCCTGAATTTGAGCCCCATGTTGGGCATGGAACCTACTTTATTTTTTCCCAAATATTTTATTTATTTATTTGAGAGACAGAGAACAAGCAGGGGGAGTAGCAGGCAGAGGGAGAGGGAGAAGGAGGCTCCCCGTCAAGCTCCTTAAGGACCCCAACACAGGGCTTGATCCCAGCATCCCAGGATCATAGCCTGAGCCAAAGGCAGGTGCTTAACCCACTGAGCCACCCAGGAGCTCCAGAACCTACTTTAAAAAAGAAACAACTAGGGGTGTCCAGGTGGGTCAATGTGTTAAGCGACAGCCTTTGGCTCAAGTCATGATCCTGGGGTCATGGGATCAAGCCCCTCACTGAGCCCCGCATCAAGCCCCGCATTGGGCTCTCCCTGCTCCGCGGGGAGCCTCCTTCTTCCTCTCCCTCTGCCGCTCCCCCTGCTTGGGCTCTCTGCTCTTTCAAATAAATAGATAAAATCTTAAAAAAAAAAAAAGAGAGAAGAAACAACTAGCTATTGTCAGAAGCAGGGCTATAAAGCAACAGGGCTTTTAGCCTTAACCAAGTCCCTGATCTTTTCTCATTATTATAACATTGATCACATTGTATTGCCAGTCTTCCCCATCACATCCAACTTCTTGAAGGCAGTAAGGATGCCTTATCTATCTCTAATCTATCCCTTGATTATAAATGATGAAGGTAATGAATATAGCCCGTGGTGCCATAGAAATAACCTCAAAATCAAATACATGGGCTTGCAATCCCCTTTAACACTACTTGTCTGTACTAATTTCCACACTGCCAGAGATATCTGAATGAGTTTTAGTGAAACAGTGAAATAACCCTGAGCTTTAAAAACCAAACACACCTGAGTTTAAATCCCAGTTCTGAAATTTACTGGGATATTAGGCATACATACTCTTTAGAATCTCAGAGCTCAGTTAACTTATTGCAGCCCAGATCAGAAAGGCCAGGAAAGCAGGTAATAATGCCTATCCTGCAAACTAGCACACTATAGGTGTTCAATTAAATGGCATTTTATTGTTGTTATTAATTAACAAATTAGCTAATTCATTCATTAAAAAGCGGGGCGTTTTTTTAACTCCTCTGCATATCAAAACCTCACCACATGTCCTTTAAACCATTTCCAGGCATACTTTTCCAGAAATTTTCAGAGTTATAACCACCTTTACCTGACTTCACATGAAACTGAGTGGCCCATCCACAACTTTTAGCATTGGATTATAAATTCTATCTTGCGCTAGTCTCTATTTTTTTATTATGTGCATATATCATTTTTTTTCATCAAATTGTAAACTTTTTGACCATGTAATAGGGTGGCACAGAGAGAACGGAAGCAGGGAAAACAGCACAGAGGCTAATTATAATAGCTCTGACAAGGGATGATGAGAATGAGAGCTGGGGCAGTGGCAGTGGAAAGAGAAATGGGTCTCAGAGACACTTCAATGACAGAACTGGCAGGATTTGGCCCCTGATTCAATGTGATGGATAATGCTGAGGTGGAGAATAAAAGATGATCTAAGGTATCTAAAATAAATGATGATGATGATTTTATCATCTAAAATAAGGAGTAAAATAGAAGCAATTGGGAGACTGGGGGTGATAGAAGGAAGGACAAAAAGTATTAAATATGTGTTAAATCTTTTGCAAGTAGGCAAGAGTAGGCAATGAAAAGAGAGAAAAGGATCTAAAAGACTGAAAACTCTTGGTTGGGGATATTTCCTCAGGAAACAAAGCAACTTCTGAACGTAAGCTACACAAGACATAAGAGAAACTGAGGTGGGGTGGGGAGGATACAGGAGGTTGGAGAAAGCAGTTCATTCAGTGAGGCCCTGGAGGGCAGAAATAGGCCCAGAGGGTAAATGTTACAAGTAAATTTTTATTTGCCCTAAGGGAGAATTTTCTAATAACATGAGGTTACTGAGTCACCCAGTCTGGGAGGGAACAGCTCTGCTTTGGGATCCAGGAAGCTAAGTATCCCACTGTATGATTTTGGACCAGTCATTTCACCCCCAAGCTGTCCCACTGCAAAACTCAGATCAAAGCTCTTATGCTTATTATTTCGGTGCTAGTGCTTATTAGGACACCTCTTGTATCACTGAGTGCGACAGAAGAAACAGATTTGTGACCATCAATGCATCTCACATAAAATGCAGACAGAGTAAATAAGGTTACAGCGCAGATCAGGGAGATGAGTAATAATTATGAACCAGTTGATCCCCACACCCATTCTTAACAATGAGTAGTTTAAAAAGTACATACATTTCTGTTTCTTCTTTGAGAATGTCTTTTCTTACCTGTTTTTCTGTCCATTCTTCAAGGTCATGAGTTTACCTATGAGTGAATAAATTATAGTGGAAGAGCTTCTATAATTTATAATAAAACAACATCTCAACCAATTGGTACACCTTGAAACATACGCCAAATTAGCTTGGCAAGGCAGCAATCTAACAGGAGATAAACTGTAGGTAAAATTCTCTAAACCAATTTTTCTCATTATACCTACACAAATTCTGCTTGGAGATTCTAACACACTACATTCTGTCTGATTTAGACAGTCAGGCTTAAGTACATTTTTTCCACAGTAGACAAGTTGAGGGGTGGGGTATGTTTTAATAACTATTTCTCAAAAGAAATCACTTCCAAGGTATCTGTAAAGAACAATGGCTGGTCATAAGAAGACTTGTTTTCTAATCCCAGGTCTGATGAATGCTGTGTGGCTTCAAACAAGTCACTTAATACCTTATTCCTAAGCTATGTATTGAGAAGTATGAAGAAAGAGAATGTATGTGAAAATCCTTTGATATATAAATTATTCTGCATTGAAAGACTTTATAACTAATGCATAACTCCTCCTTTCCTCAGTCTACTTATATAGAAATGAAGTCCTTAATATATCTTTGATATAACTCATAATTCTCTCCTTCCTCCATCAGATTTATTAATCAAATTATTGAAAGTATTTTGGTAGATTTAGTGACAAAGATTTAGAGACAAAACCTGCAAAAAGAAGAAAGCCAAATGCCTCTGAAAAAGGTAAGGGTAACTTAAATGAAAAAATCAAAGACTATACATACACTTAATGTATTTGTAAGACATACTCTGTCTTTATTAT
Organism: Halichoerus grypus; assembly: GCF_964656455.1. Lineage (NCBI taxonomy): Eukaryota > Metazoa > Chordata > Mammalia > Carnivora > Phocidae > Halichoerus > Halichoerus grypus. The sequence goes on along the minus strand of NC_135717.1, from coordinate 154,136,774 downwards.
TTTTCAAATCTGTCAGTTGAAAAACAAAAGTATGGTGTAATATACTCAAGAGGTTTAATATTACATTAACCAAAGATGACAACCATGAATACCATTTATTGTTGTATTTGAACCACTAATTTCAGATGAAATCTAAAACACTCAAGTCCCAATTGTTAGCACTGACATGCCAATAAAAACATTAAGGAATTCTTTTGTAGCTAGTTTATACTATTATGCATTTACTTGAGAAAACAAAATATGTACGTAACTAATGTATCTAAATCTAAAATATGTAACTAATGTATCTAAACTAATGTAGCCTATCACTACAAAGGCTTCAATAAAATCCAGTCAGTCAAAAGTTGAACAAATTTTACTATATAGCTTAATTTAAAATCTATGTTGTCATCCATCAAATTCTGATAACTGTACAATTTAATGTATGTGGTTAGAACATTGCCTAGACTAAATGAATCCGAAGTTGCATTTCCATTCCTACAGGAGCCAGTTAACCTGAAAAGGAGAAAAAAAAAAAATCAATAACCTATCACAACTTGCTATCTATCCAACTTCTCTGATCTTGATGAAAACTGAGTTCAAAGGGCACTTGATAAAACTGTGGATGAATGGCCTGGGCAAAAAACTACTTACAACGCCATCTTCACAAATGAAGTACAGTACTCCCTCAAATTATAAATAAATGGAATAAAACAAATAAGCTCTATTTACTCTAAATATAGGGAACAGAGCATGCCGTGATCCAGTTAAGAAAAGGTTTTCCTCTCCCTTGCTAAATCTAACACCTCCCAGAGTAGATCCTGCTGTGATGTCCGAATTTGAGCAAGTTGATTAAATCCTGAGCATGTTTCCTCCTCAGCTGTAAAATGAGGATCATAATACTGACCTCCTTAAGACAACTGGGAGAATTACAGTAAGCAGTGAATACAAGCTAAGTACCAACTAAAAGCAGGAAGAGTAGTAGCTGGTGGTAACAGCCATTGTCCTCATTCCTTTTTTTTTTTTTTTTAAGATTTTTATTTATTTATTTGACAGAGAGACAGCGAGAGAGGGAACATGAGCAGGGGGAGTGGGAGAGGGAGAAGCAGGCTTCCCACCGAGCAGGGAGCCCGATGCGGGGCTTGATCCCAGGACCCTCCAACCATGACTTGAGCCTAAGGTGGACACTTCACTGAGCCACCCAGTCGCCCCCATTGTTCTCATTCTGTCCTGATGCATAAGGGATCATGTACAGGTCTTAGAATAAAAACTAAGAGTGTGTTTTACGAAGGAAAGGGTGATCAACTTTAGCAAAGGGTGAAGGAAGATCAATGGCTTTTGAATTCGATAATAAAGGAACTGTGGGAGAGCTTATTTTAAAAGAACATTTTCCAAGCAGTAAGGTGACTGTAGGTGACTAGGAAAAAATAAATGAAATGGAGATGGCAGTTATCAACCAGGGGTTTTCAACAGTTTGTATCCACCAATCACTATCATAGAGTCATGATGATTTTTCTAAATCAGAGAAGGACTTCTATTTCTAGGCTTTTTATTATAGTTCTCATTTACAGAAGTTTTAGGATTGAGAAAAATAATTACTGTGACTGTCTTGTGGCCATGGTTTTAACTCACAAAATGTTCTATTAGTGGTTGACAATATATAAAATCATTGAGGTTATAATGGTACAGAGGACACTGATGATGAATTAAGAAATGGTAAGTAAAGTGGGCAGGGGGAGGCAAGCCATATCTCTAAATAGGAGACTGAAGGAAAATGAATTTTTAGTGATTGTGATGAAACATGGTTTCATGGCAACTATTTCTATGCCACTGAGATCTACTGATCCAAGCTTTTTGATGATATAAAGGAGAAGAGAAATAAAGTGTTTGAAACAAGAAGCTGTAAGTCAGGCAATTTCTTTCAAGATGTGGAAAACTGCATATTTGAAAGCAGAGGTTTAGGAGCCAGTGAAAAGGAAGAGAACAAAGAAATGGAAGAAGCAGCAGAAAAGCGTAGCAACCAAGTACCTTACATAGTAAGATATGATTCAATAATAATAGCTAACATTAACTGGGAACTATTTTTTTTTAAAGATTTTATTTATTTGTTTGACACAGAGAGAGAGACAGTGAGAGGGAACACAAGCAGGGGGAGTAGGAGAGGGAGAAGCAGGCCTCCCGCTGAGCAGGGAGCCCAATGCGGGGCTCGATCCCAGGACCCTGGGATCATGACCTGAGCCAAAGGCAGACGCTTAACCGACTGAGCCACCCAGGTGCCCCAGGAACTATTATCATTTAAAAATTTTGTTACATCTCTGTGTTACACACAGTAGCAGCTAATAGGAATAGCGCAATTCTGATTTTTACTGGTGTCAGTAAAAAATTTGTAAATTATGTAGAAAGATCATCTATCCACCTTTTTATAAAGAAGGTATACTTTATTCTTTTTGTTATTTTAAAGATTTTATTTACTTATTTGAGAGAGAGAGAGAATGAGCAGGGGGAAGGACAGAGGGAGAAGTAGACTCCCCACTGAGCAGGGAGCCCGACATGGGGCTCAATCCCAAGACCCTGGAATCAGGACCAGAGATGAAGGCAGCCACTTAACGGACTGAGCCACCCATGCACCCCTCCATCTTTTGTACTTAAGTTTTACTTTGAATTCATGTAGTACTTCACAGTTTACAACAACATTCACATAATCCTCGGGCCGCCTGGGTGGCTCAGATGGTTAAGCATCTGCCTTCGGCTCAGGTCATGATCCCAGGGTCCTGGGATCATGCCCCACATCGGGCTCTGTGCTCAGCAGGGAGCCTGCTTCTCCCTCTGCCTGCCTGTCTTCCTACTTGTGATCTCTCTCTCTCTCTGTCAAATAAATAAATAAAACCTTAAAAAAAAAAATTCACATAATCCTCAAAACAACAATGTGAATTCTGCTGAGTCAGTTTTGTAATTCTCATTTTCAGAGAGAGAAATTGAGACGCATGAAGGTTAAATGACTTGCAAAAAAGGTTCTTTTTTTGTTTTTCTTAAGCCCAGAGTTGACTATGAAGAAATAATTCTTACATTTTTGGGAAATATTTAAAGTGTTGGACTTCCTAACTAACACTCATCTTAAGATAAAATGTTTTTTGTTCATTCAGATTCCCTCTATTTCCCCCAAAGACCCAGTGAGTGCCCTGATGCTGTTCCACTCTTGATCAGACCTCTCAGAGGCAACATAATATCTATGCGTGTTTCTCATTCCCCACCCCCCCATCCCTGTCATCCTCCAAATTTAAAAACCTATTTCCCATTATCTTCAGAGCACTATTCATTTATCTAATTCATTGATTTGCATTAAGATATTAAAACTGATCGCAGCGTGAGGTGCCTGTCTAGCTCAGTCAGGGAGCATGCAACTCTTGATCTTGGAGTCGTGGTTTCAGGCCCCATGTTTGATGTGGATCTTGTTTGGGAAAAAAAAAAAAAAACTGATAGGAGCTCAACAAATTATCTCCTCCCAGATTTGCATTTTAACCTGGGGCCTTAAATTGTTTTAATAATACGGGTATTTCTGACCCTCATAACAGAGCCAAGGAAGTTTGGTTTTTCCTGGCATCGCATCACACCAACACATCAAAGGCATACTTTATAGGACTTTTTTGTAGGAATAACCCTAATCTTCATTACATGTACATCAGTATTAAACGAAAAGGGAGAAAATTATTCATAATGACACTAGTCAAAATTATAATTTTTTGCCCAGCTTAATTTTGTGATTACTTAATGATAATATTAAACCAGTTTTGTCTTAATTCAGTAAAATGTTACAAGCATAAGCAAATAAGTTAAATGTTTAAGTCATTCTTTAATACTATCATTCATTTTCATGAAAAGAAGAAATAATTTCGTAAGTGTTAAATAGTAAAGTTATACAAGATTCCTTCTGTGATTAATCCTGAGCCATTTTAGAGTTTTCATGCAAATAGATGAAAGAAAACTTCATTGTTGCTAAAAAGACCTCCTTTATGTCACCTTTTGTTTTCTACTGATTGATTCATCCTTCATTATTTTTCTAAAGATCAGGAGCCATATATCTAGTTTAAAAATTAAGAAACCTCTATCAAGCATGTGTTCTGCTTAATTCTATAAACACTAGTTTTAGGACCAAAGATAAAATGAAATAGATGAAGGCTATCTGCCTTACATACAACCCCCTTTTCCTTTAAGAATCTCCTCTGGAAATGTGGTTTTCTAGAACTTCATTCATCTCTGGTTAGCTGAGCAAGGAGAAGCTTACATACACTAATATGGCTGAACCAATGACCGTCACCAAGAGGGCCCTCTGGCCTGAAAGGAAGTCACCTTAAGATGGTAGAGAAAAGCAGGATGATCATCCTAGCTCTTGCACGTGAAGAATTGTTAGCTCTTTTTTTTTTTTTTAAGATTTTATTTTTAAGTAATCCCTACACCCAACATGGGGCTCAAATTTACAATCCCAAAATCAAGAATCACATGCTCTACCTACCAAGCCAGCCAGGCACCCCAGAATTGTTAGCTTTTTATATTGCATGCATATATCCTGAAACTACAGTATGAAGTTTCCTTTATATGATGTAGTACTTTACTGCATTGATTGCTGCTTTATATTCAGCTTTCTGGCTTTTTGCAACACTAATAAAGGATTTCAATTTCCAAATGGTTTGGGAAGATGTAAATAATTATACAAACAATTATGGTTAACCACCTATACTTTTCTTATTTTGTCTTTTAATATTTTGAGAGAGAGAGTGCGAGCATGGGGGGGGGGAGGCAGAGAGAGGGAGAAGCAGACTCCCCACTGAGCAGGGAACTTGATGCCAGGCTCAAGGCTGGAGCCCAGGACCCTGGGATCATGACCTGAGCCAACTGAGCCACCTAGGCACCCTTCTTATTCTTTTTCTTTTCTTTTTTTTAAGAAATGGGTTTAAAAACATGTACAGAGTATAAAATAAAATTTAGGTACCTCAATAATCTTTCCTCATGAAAGATCACTAGCTGGCTCAGTTGGAAGAACAAGCAACTCTTGATCTCAGAACCATGAATTTGAACCCCACACTGGGTATAGAGATTACTTAATTAACTTAAAAAAAAAAGATTACTTTCCCTCATAAAAGGTACTTTTAGTATCTTTTTGGCATGGTTTACTAAAGCTTTATAAGTTAAAATTTCCAACTCTAACCCCTTTCCTTTCTCTCTATACTTTTCCAGATCCTTTCCTTGCTTGCTATGAGGAAGGGAGGCTAAAACTTTGTTCTACCTGTTTCTCAGAGTACTGTAACAAATTTTAACCTCTACAGTGTTTATCCTCCAGTTAACTATTACTTTAGTACAGAAGTAAAACTCAATTTAAGGGATTATAAATATGAACAAAACTCAGTTCCTGACCTCAAGGAACTTTACAGGATAGTAATAATCCTGAGAGAAATAATAACGATAAACACATTTACTTTTCTCTTTACACTTTAGGAAGGGTTTACACATGCAAAAGTTCATTTGATCTTTAAAACATCCTTCTAAGGAAAACAGGACAGGTACTATTTTCCTAACTTTACAGAGGAGATAGAAGTAAAACATGCAACACATTTAAAGAACTAAAAATATGTAGATAAACTGTCATACATTGTGATTATAACTAGATAAACATGTTATATCATTATACACACACACATCCTTAGCTTATCCTTAGAAAGGTATCTAGGCTTAAGAAAATATCTATCCCACTTATTTGCCACAATACTTAAAATCTCATTTTATTTTTATTTTATTACTTATCTATTTATTAAAAGATTTTTAAGTAATCTCTACACCCAATGTGAGGCTCAAACTCACAACTCTGAGATTAAGAGTCGCACACCCCAGGGTGCCTGGGTGGCTCAGTCAGTTAAGCATCTGCTTTAGACTCAGGTCATGATCCAGGGTCATGGGATTGAGTCTGGCAAGGGGCTCCTTGTTCAGTGGGGAGCCTGCTTCTCACTCTGCCTGCCGCTCCCCGTGCTTGTGCTCGCTCTCTGATAAATAAATAAAATCTTTAAGGACAAAAAAAGGATACACAAAATGTCTAGCTTCACAATTTTGCTACTGCTAATGCCAAAACCCTGGGCTCAGTTTCAGTTTCCAGCAGGCTTATGTTGGAAATTCACCTCCAAGACACAAGTTACACTCACAGGCCACCAAATAAAACCTTAACAGTCCTTTAAAATTAAATCAGCTTTGGTATCTTCTACTTCTTAACTTGCATCGGCCTCCCCTACCTGCCAGCACCCTCATTCTTTCTTAGAATTAAAAAATGTGTCTGATTGGTTCAATCAGTAGAGCATGCGATTCTCCATCTCAAGGTAGTGAGTTTAAGCCTCACATTGGGCATGGAGCCTACTTTAAAAAAGAGAGAAAGAATTTAAAAAGGCTAATTCTAAGGTAATTTCTTTCTGCTCACTTTCTTCTATTTATATTCACTTACTAAGACCATATCTTGTCATCTGCCATTCTATTTCAATATTACTCTCTCAATTCTTTTCTTATATATTTGCCTCAAATTTAAGGTTCTGTGGGTCACTCTATTTTAAAAAAATCAACTGCAGGGTGTTGCTACGCCTTAATCAAACTTTAAGTCTGAATCCTGTAGTAAAATCCTTTACCTATTTTCTCCATTAAATCCTTTATCTCTTCCTACCATTGAAATGAAAGTCAGGGACATCTCAATGCCCAGCATGGTGCAAGGCACATAGGTGTCTGAAAAATATTTGTCAAATGAACCTTTCACAACTTTAAAATTATTGATAGGAACATTTAGTCTAACGAACTGAAAATTCTTGTAGTTTCCTCAAAGTTAAAAAGTTCCTAAATTCTTTTATTGACAATTACGATTCCAAAGATCCTTCTCATTTTCATGAAAGACTGGAATAGAAAATTCTAAAAATCAGCACAAAGATTAAAAAGTAGCTCTAAGGTTAAACAAAATTTGCAGTGTTTTGCCTTCCTTTAACTCATTCACACTCTCAGGATCCAAGAAACAACAGGTTTGTGTTCTACCCACTTCAAAAGCTGGAGATGGCCTCAGAATTGAGGTATCAGAATCATTAAAATTTTATCCTGTTAGGAAACTGTCTACCTACCTTAGAAAAAAGGCAAATTGCCATTTGTCGCAGTGTGGGGACTGTGGAAACAAGGGAAGCCCCTACACATCATTTCCACAATCCCATATTATGCAAGGGAGCGTCTAATTTTATTAATTCATCAAGCATTTTAAGAGTATTTTTGGCCGGCATTATACTAAGAGCTGTAGAGAGACACACAAGCGGAGCTAGGGCACATTCCTTGTTCCCAAAGAGGTTACAATGCAAAGAGAGAACCAGGCACGGAACTCAGAACAAAAGCTGTGACTGCATAATAATGTATTGGGGCGGTGGGGGATGGGGATCTGAAAGCCTAGTTACTAGGAAAGCAATTTCCAGGAGGTGAGAGCTTAGGCCAGCTCTGAAAGAGGTTGATTGTAATGATTTGCAGGAGTGAAAGTTGGAGGGCCTTCTACTTAGGAGATAAACATCTGCCCTGATTTAAAGGTGCGAAGTGCCTGAAGTGTGAGAGACGGTAAAGAGACTGACCTAGCCGTCAAAGGCCGATAAGGGGAAAGACTGATTTTGAGGTTATAATAGGTAAGTTTGGGGAAGGCTTTTAATGATGTGTGAAGGGAAGAAGACATTTTTTTTTTCTTTCTAATAGTAAAAAGCTTAGATTTCATGAGATGGGTGTAAAACAAATTGGAAAATTACATGAGAAAAACCTCTCAATTGCAATAGAGAGGTTCTGGGGGGTCAGGAAACAAGCTAGACACATCATAATTTAGGCCTAGGTTGTTAAGACCCAGAATAAAATGGTAGCTGAGGACACTTCAAGGTTGAATAAATAGTAAATACAATAAATACATATAAGGCTAAGCTACAATCTATCTCATTACTTATCTTTAATTATTAACACAGTTGACAATAATCTCCAGATAATTTATCTCCAGCTCATCCTTCCCATCCAGCACCTCTCCCTAGCTTACATCTTTGTATTCAAGACCTTTTATTTTCTATTTTTTTTAAGATTTTATTTATTTGACAGAGAGATAGCAAGAGAGGGAACACAAGCAGAGGGAGTGGGAGAGGGAGAAGCAGGCTTCTCGCCGAGCAGGGAGCCAGAGCAGGACCCTGGGATCATGACCTGAGCTGAAGGCAGATGCTTAACGACTGAGCCACCCAGGCACCCCATCAAGACCTTTTATTGAGAACACCTTTTATTGAGAACACCAACATTCAGTACCCTCCTCCTATGCCTTACTCAACCAGCCCTTGTTTTGTCGTCTTCCCATTTCACCTTCTTTTCTTCATTTAGTCAAATCATCGTAGCCCTTAAAAGACCCAGCCTAAGTACCATCTTTTCCTTGAAGTCATTTATGATCTCAGGGAATTCTTTGAACTACTGCTATCACTTTGGCCACATGCAATTTATTTTCTGATTACAATTTTTTACTAATGATGATCTTTATTTTATTTAACTCTTTAAAAACAGTTTTTAAAAAATTATGATCATTGCAGAAAATTTAGAAAATAAAAATCGCTTGAGGGGCATATGGCTGGCTCAGTTGGTGGAACATGAAGCTCTTGATCTTGCGGTTTTAAGTTCAAACCCCTCACTGGGCGGAGTGATTACTTAAAAATAGTATCTTTAAAAAATTCACTTGTAATCTTGCTACCATTATTAAAATGTTGACGTATTACAAGTGTTGTTCAATGTGAATGGTATATACATACGTATTTTAAAATACAGTATATACATTTTTGCATCCGGCTTTTAATTTTTGCTGTTATACAGTTATTTTTATGGGCTCCTGGCTCCCAATCCCTTCTATTCAGAATCTTAAGACCCCAGCTACTGCTTCAAAACTCAGCTGTTACTCTCTATCCTCTCTACTTATGGCTTTTACTCCCTTATGAGTCTTGCTGTCTGGTGTCCACTGCTTGCCTTCTCAACGTGCCTTTAAATCATTATTCAATTAACCTCAACCCCTTTCACCTTGTACAGCTTAAGAAGAGCTTTTGTTTATTTAGCTAGCTATTTTTTAAGATTTTTTTTAAGATTTTAATTTATTTATTTATTTGACAGAGAGACGCAGCGAGAGAGGGAACACAAGGAGGGGGCGTGGGAGAGGAAGAAGGAGACTTCCCGTGGAGCAGGGAGCCCGATGCGGGGCTCGATCCCAGGACCCCGGGATCATGACCTGATCTGAAGGTAGACGCTTAACGACTGAGCCACCCAGGCGCCCCATAATATTTTTTGAAAATAAGATTTTTTTAAAGTAATCTCTATGCTGAACGTGGGGCTCGAACTCATGACTCCAAGATTAAGAGTCACATGCTCTACCAACTAGCCAGTCAGGTCCCCCTGAAAATAAAATTTTAAAAAAATTTTTCATTTATTTATTTGACAGAGAAAGACAGTGAGAGAGGGAACACAAGCAGGGGGGAGTGGGAGAGGAAGCAGGCTTCCTGCAGAGCAGGGAGCCTGATGCGGGGCTCGATCCTAAGACCCTGGGATCATGACCTGAGCCGAAGGTACACACTTAATGACTGAGCCACCCAGGTGCCCCTGAAAATAAAATTTTTGATGACTATATAATATTCTGTCCTATGAATATATCGGATATACTTAATCTTTCCCATAGTGCTGAACAGTTAGGTTGTTTCTGGTTTTCACTATTCTAAACACTGAGATGAACAGCCTTCTAAGTTGCCTGAGTCTCAGGTAAAAATTCTTTGTATTCCTAAAAGTAAAATTACTAGATCGACAATGGCAGACTCTTAATATTTGCCAAGACCTCCCAGAGGGTTTTATTACATTAAAAAAGAAGAGCAAGGGTTTTGAACTTATATTTTGCTTTCTAGGAAATGCAGGAAAAACTATATTGTATGCCAGAAATACTTAGATGAAATACTTCCTCTTAAGAGATAGTCTCATGTAATGCATTTAGTGCATTTTAGAAATTAAGGTGGTGAGAAAGATTACAAAACAGTGGTTGTGTTCTGAATGGGAGGAATGCACAGGAGACAGAACTGAATTATAAAGAATTATTACACACTTAAGTATGAGGAAAAAATGACAGGGATATTAAACTATGAAAATTCATTCCTTATGTATAATCTTTATGTGCATAATTAAATTTTCTGCAGTTGAATCTTCAGTACATTATTTGGTATTTTTTCAAATATGAATTCATTAGACCGTTGCCATTTTGTTATCTACATAAGATTTCCCTTGTTTAATATGCCAGATGTTAATTAGCCATTTCCCTTCAAACTGTTGTTAGATAATATACTATGAATACCTTTGTGTGCTCATTTTTATTCTCCAGGTCATACCATCGAAAGATATTCCCCAAAGTAGTTGTTAACTAACAGATATGAAGAATCTTATAGCTTGCCTTATATACTGCAAGATAATGTACTCCACTGATGTGTTATTAACTTTGCACATTTGTCTTGCTGCTTCTACCTCTCCTTAGAAAGACAATGTCTTTTCATTTTCAATATTCCCCACGGGGTAGTGGAGGTAGAAATGGCTCAGAGGTGAGCACAGAGTAAAAGCTCAATAAATATTAATGGCTTAATCCTCATGTACCTGTAGGTTTGACTTTCCTCTTCTCCACATTTTTCTCTCATTTCTTCTCTCTCTTCATTTCTTTTTCAGTATCTATTTCATTATCTTAAATTGGCAATTTCAGGTAAATTGACAACTTCAGGTTAAGTCATTTTGAACAGTGGTGTCTCTTCGTGTCCCTTAAATTTATTTCTCAGTAAGTGTCCCATTCTGGAACCTTCCTTGCCCAACTGCTGACTGAGGAAGCCAAATTCAAGGGGATGCCCCAGAGCTCACACCTAGGTTGCTCCTCGGAAAGAAAACGTTTTCTTGAAGAATTTCTACACCAGTTAATTTGCGCTGATTTTGAAGATGACGGAATTGGCGCGCATCTCTGCCAAACCATTTGACACTGTGTGAGTCGCAGAAATGCAGTGGCGGAGGACCGACGCCCGTGGAATATTTTGGCATCTCACAGAATCGTGGTAAACACTCGCTATACCCTCCCCGGCCGCGACGGTGAGGACAGGTGCGAAGCCTGCCTCGGGAGGAAGCTGCTACTGTCTACGCAGAGCCACATGCAGGCCGGGGAAAACATCCCCTGACGCCGACGGGAAGCCCGGGCGCAGCGTGCCCCTCAGGCGGGCTCCCGCAGCCAGGACACAGTCGCCGAGCGGAGCTGCACCCCCAGGACTCCGAAGGCGTGTGGCGGGGGTGGCGGGGGGTGGCGGGGCGGCGTCACCAGTGACGTAGCCGCTCAACCGGACCGCCACCCCCGCCACCCCCGCCGCCGCCGCGGCCCCCACCGAACCCGTGGGCGGGGGTCCGGGGGTGAGCGAAAAGATGGCCGCTCCGGCTCGGGCTGGTGAGTGTGCGTGACGGGCGCGCGGCTGCGGCTGTTGGCCGAAGGGGGTCTCTGCAGGAGCGGAGGTCCAACTGGAGCCCCCGGGCCGGGAGGAACCTGGCGGCGTTTTCCCGCCGCGCAGGACGCAGGGGGGGGGGGTCCCTGAGGGAGGGAGAGGGGGGCTGCGGACAGACGGAGGGGAGCGAGCCCAGGGGCGCGAGGAGGAAGCGGTGGCAGCGGCGGCGGGTCCAGCGAATTTAGAATTGGCGCGTCTGGGAAGTTTCGGTGGGTTGTGCTATGCCCTGGCCGGCGTCCTGGTGGCCAGCCACCTCGTGAGTGCCCAGAGATGCTGCGAGGAGCCGCGTCCCTGTGGCCAGGGTCATCGCGTAGCCACCCCGCGCTGGGCAGGAGGGGGACGAGTTGGGAGAAGGGGTGAAACAGCAAGACTTTCTGGGATGCGGAGGGGGGAGATGTGCCCTGACCGGCGTTCGGGAGCGTTGAGGAGATGTGATTGCGAAGCTGATGCGCGCTGGGGCGCTCTGCAGAGCTGGTACTGTCGAGATAAAAACCGCATCCTACCCCTGCTCTGACTGCCGCCAAGTGATGCTCCAAGCTCCCTGGGAGGCTTTGCAAAGGCAGTTTCTAGTCCTCCGTTTGCGAGGAATGGCTTGCCTTCCCTCCATCGATCGGGTCCCAGCGTTGCCAGCACCTTGCTGCCACTTGGAGACACTTAGGATTTTTGAATACCAGCTTCCTAAACCATCCCCGCTGGCCTTCGGGGGAGGAATGCTAATAGGCTAAACTCGTTTTGAGGCATAAGAAATGTGTCAGCATTCGAAGAAAAAAAATGCTCAGGTTTAAGAGGTGGTAGGACACCCTCCTCCTGCCCCGACCCCCAATTAAAAAGAAAGTTTAATGTGGTAATTGTTTCAAGCAAGTTTGAGCTGTTGTAAATGCTACTGGTAACAGGGTAATTTCTTGCAGTTTTAATTTTGGAAGTAAACAGCCTCGCCAGTCTTAGGAGAGTCGCTTTGTCCTTAAGCCCTCCCAGTTTTCCCCACTCTTAAACTCTAATGGTCATATCTTGCAAGTAACGGGGATTGTGAAATTAGCATGGAAATAGGACCTTCAGGCCCTGCACTTGAATTCCTTATTATCTGTGAAGTAGCTTCCTGTGGGGGAAAAAGTAGGGGGGTTGGTAACATTGGGCCTGGAATTCCATTTTGAGTTGTCCTTAAAACCAGTATTCAGTGTAAACAAGGAAAGAGAATTGGCTATTCACTGTGATCAAATTCAGAAAGCCAAACATGAGTTAAGCCATGTTTATAGAATATTTCATAATCTCAGTGAGATTCAATATTTAGTTGTCTTGAAAGAGAGGAAAACTTCGTATTTTCAGAACCTTAATCTTTTTATCCTTAATTTAGCATCTTGGGATTTGAAAGAGATTTTTATTTTTATTTAATTTCCCCCACCCCACCCCCAGAATTTAAAGAGATTTTTAACGTTTTGGCTTGTTTAGCTTCTCTCCTCCCTGCTCTGATGTCTCTAACTTTTTGTACTAGCCATTAATTTTGCAATGGTTGGCAGATTTTTCAGTCTAGGATTTTTCATTGTAGATTATCCATATTGAAATTTAGAGATAATTCTAATATTGAACAAAGAGTTCACTGCATACATTATAGAAAGTTGAATTTTTTTGGCTGTTTTGATTGAATATTTATCTTGTTTTTCTTCCAAAATATTAATTGTCCCAGATTTTTTAGCTTAAAAACATTTAAGTGGTAAGTGAATCTGTATTGAGTATACTACACAATGATACACTTTTTGGGATACTTAAAATGGAAAGTCTGTTGAAGATTTGGGTTAAATATTTGACATATATTGTTTCTACTTGTCTTTACCCTTCTTTCTCATTTTTCATTTTCTACTACAGAAAGAAAGGAATAAGTTATCACATAAATTCTCTAGCTCCATGTACTTTTCCTCCATAACCCTTTTCCTCCACGTACTGGAAACTTATTGAGTATTATAGCATTGGTGGTACATAAGAGGATTTTCTGCTCCTTGGGTTGTTTAAGGGCAGAGTGTGATTGTATTTTGTTTGTATCCCTAGTACCTGACTATCTGCTTAACATGGAGGAAAACCCCTGGTAAATGTTTGTTGAATTGTGTTTTTGAATGATACAGAGATACAGAGAAAGGCAACATATTGGCTTATTGGTGGCCAAAAAAGGCTTCTTTGAAGTTTTTCTCCTTCCTGTAATGTTAGGCAGAACAAACATGGTTGCCAGATTCTATTGGAGTTGTCTGGATGAGGGAGGTTAGAGGGAGACTAGGGCACAGGTTTAAGAGTCTAATCAAGGTGGAAAATGCGGGCCCAGTCATTATTTGGATTCAGTAATGGGGGATAGTTTTGCCATTAGGCCCAACGTAAATAGGTGACAAGTAACTAAAATATAAGAGGATTTTATAATACTGGCTTTCTGGCAATGATTAAGATTTTTTTTTTTTTAATTTATTTATTTGACAGAGAGAGAGATAGTGAGAGAGGGAACACAAGCAGGGGGAGTGGGAGAGGGAGAAGCAGGCCTCCCGCAGAGCAGAGAGCCCGATGCGGGGCCCGATCCCAGGACCCTGGGATCATGACCTGAGCCGAAGGCAGACGCTTAACGACTGAGCCACCCAGGCGCCCCAATGATTAAGATTATTGAAGTACATTGGTTTTTCACAGCACTGTCAGATACCATAAAACTTTATTATAAAGAATTAATTTTTAGTGGAGTTCTACATAACATAGGAAAAGCTAATTTATACTTGTTAGGCCAAGTCATGAATGTGCTAGAATGATAGTCTAGGCATTTTACACAAAGTATTTGAACGCCGTTTTCTAGACCCATATCAGAATGCTCAATCTTTTTGTGAACATTTCCCCATTGTTATGAAGTTAGCAGTAGATTGATGTGTAAGTATGGTGGCATGACACTAATGATAAATATTTTGGAACAAAATTGCCCATGACTGAAACACTTAAAAGTAGTGATGGGTAAGGAAATCAAATAACCTGGTGGCAGAACTTGCTTTCTAGGAGCTTTTTCTTAGAACATCATCAACTAGATTCAATTTCTGTGCTGCTGGGGAGGCAATGTTAGAGACATGAAGAAGGTCCACGGTAAAAGGGTATCTTTTTTGTTTAATGAGGAGTTTCAAGCGAAATCAGGGTAATTATAGATTCTAGATTTCTAGAGGAAGAAAGAATAACCAGGGCCTTTCTGGGGATAAAGGAAAGGAAATACATTATGATTGACAAGAAGAGATGCCAAAGCACATAATAGGCATAATAACATACCTAAGAGGGAGAAGGGAGTTCATTGTGTTCATTTAATAACTTCTTCCTTCAAAATTTTGAACCCCTTTGTACCAGGCACTATGCTTGATCCTCGGCATTTTGCAAACGTCTCTTAAGAGCACAGGGTACTAATGAAATAAATGGAAATTTGGAAACTGCTCATAAGGACTGTAATGGTAATTAGGGTTTGCCCTAATTACTATGGAAAAAGTTATTTTTATTCTTATTCAAATACATGCAAAGATTGTGGTGGCTAGTCATTCTTAAGACCTACTTCCTATTGAAATTGCCATTTTCTCTTATCTTTTATTATGGAAAATAATAAATCTTCCTACTTTTAATAGCTTTTAGAGGATCTGTTTAGGTTATTTGGTACTGTTGAAAGAAAATTAAGTTTTGTGGGCCGCCTTGGTGGCTCAGTCACAAGCAGCCGACTCTTGATTTTGGCTCAACTCATGATCTCTGGGTGAAATCAGCCCTGCGTGGGGCTCCAGCTCAGTGCGGAGTCTGCTTGGATTTCTCTCTCCCTCTCCCTCTGTCCTTCCCCACCTCAAATAAATAAATAAATAAACAAATAAATCTTTAAAAAAGAAAAAGTTAAGTTTTTTTTGTAAAAATTATCTTTGTTAAAATTCAACATATGCCAACTCTTTAATATCCATCCTTCTAGGAGGTTCTCTAATGAGATAAAGATGATTATTGTAACACAATTTTATTTAAAAATTTATTTATTTATTTATTTTTAAGATTTATTTTAGAGAGAAAGCACACACACACTGGGGGGGAGAGACAGAGGGGGAGAGAGTCTTAAACAGACTCCACGCTGAGCACAGAGCCCAAGGTGGAGCTGGATCCCACCATCCAGAGACGACCTGAACTGAAACCAAGAGCCCCTCACTCAACTCGCTGCGCCACCCACGCACCCCTAAATATTTATTCTTTATGCCCAGTGGTTCATATGTTTTTTTCTTTAATGGAAGTAGAATGTATTTAAGTATTTATATAAAATGTGCACACCCATTTCCTATGAAACAGTAGTAAATATCCCGGTTATGAAAGTTTTTAAAAAATTAAACATTCCCAATGTGGTCCTCTGTGTATAAAAACATTTTAACAAAAGATGTGTGGGAAGTGGTTGGTCATAGATGGGAGTAAGAAAGTATATATTATATTGTGCCACAATTTGAAGGCTCTTATAGGCCATTTTAAGGAGTTTAGATTGATTTTTGTGGTCTTTCAAGACTATTAAACAATTTTTTTAAAATGTGTAAAACTGGGGCGCCTGGGTGGCTCAGTTGGTTAAGCGACTGCCTTCGGCTCAGGTCATGATCCTGGAGTCCCGGGATCGAGTCCCACATCGGGCTCCCTGCTCGGCAGGGAGTCTGCTTCTCCCTCTGACCCTCCTCCCTCTCATGCTCTCTGTCTCTCATTCTCTCTCTCTCAAATAAATAAATAAAATCTTTAAAAAAAAAAAAATGTGTAAAACTGTGCTATGAGACACACTAGAAACTATATAAAATGCAAATGTCAATGATGATTATTTGACTACGTATGAGCTATGAAAAGGGAGAAGCTTCTTAATAAAGTATAACATTATTTTAGCTCCTATTCAGATTTTAAAAGATTATTTTTAGGAGTATATATTAGCCAGATCCCACATTCTGTGTTACTTTTTTAAATAGTAATTAGTTAGGCTATTTTTGTGTGTTTATTTTTCTGGTAACTGCCTGTCTTTCATAAAAACATATTTTTTAAAGCAAAGAATCTGAAAATTGTGCTACTAATTGCAATGACTAGAGGATTGAGATGACTTTTATGTGACTGATCTTTAGTAACTGACCTCCTGTTGGAATTTCCAAAGCTTGTAACAATATTGTACCTTTCCATGTTTTCTTTCTGTCTTAAGATGAAATAGGTGGAAAGGGAGTGGTCACCTGAAAAGATGATTTTGTTGAGGGTAACAAATTTATAGTGGAATGTTAATTTTTTAAAAACATTTTATTTATTTATTAGAGAGAAAGCATAAGCAGGGAGTGGTGGGGAGTAGGGGCAGAGGGAGAGGAAGAAGCAGAATCCCCACTGAGCAGGGAGCCAGACATGGGGCTCTATCTCAGGGACCTGGGATCGTGACCTGAGCTGAAGGCAGATGCTCAACCTACTGAGCCACCCAGGTGCCCCGGAATGTTTATTTTTGAAGAAAAAATTAGCTATCCTTCTAAGTTTTCAGTGATTTTTGTAGCTCTTAGTAATATTTGTATTTGGAGCACAGATATTTATTTAAAGGGTCACTACATACCCTACTAAAACTTAAAATAATCTTTTTTAACTCTTTTATTTGTTTATTTTATTATTTTTCTAGAGATTTTATTTTGGGGGTGTCTGGGTGGCTCAGTCAGTTAAACCTCTGACTCTTGATATCAGCTCAGGTCTTCATCTCAGGGTTGTGAGTTCAAGCCCCATGTTGGACTTCACACTGGGTTTGGAGCCTAGTACTACTTTTTTTAAGTAATCTCTATACCCAGCATGGGGCTTGAACTCACAACCCGAGATCAAGAGTTGTACACTCCACCAGCTGAGCTAGCCACATGCCCCTGTTTATTTTTTTATTTTTATTTTTTTAAAGATTTTATTTTTAAGTAATCTCTACTCCCAACATGGGGCTCAAATTCACGACACCACGATCAAGAGTTGAATTCTCTAGGGGCTCCTGGGTGGCTCAGCTCAGTGGGTTAAGCCTCCTGACTCTTGATTTCAGCTCAAGTAATGATCTCAGAGTTGTGAGATAGAGCCCTGTGTGTTGGGCTCCCCGCTGTGTGTGGAGCCTGCTTAAGATTCTCTCTCTCCCTGTCTCCCTCTGCTCCTCCCTGTCCCCCCCCAACCCAAAAAAGCTGAATGCTCTATTAAGAGTTGCATGCTGGGGATGCCTGGGTGGCTCAGTTGGTTAAGTGTCTGTCTTCAGCTCAGGTCGTGATCCCAAGATCCTGGGATCGAGTCCCCCATTGGGTTCCTTGCTCGATGGGGAACCTACTTCTCCCTCTGCCTGCAGCTCCCCCTGCTTGTGCTCTCTCTCTCTGACAAATAAATAAATAAATAAATTTTTTTTAAAAGATTTTTATTTATTTATTTGACAGAGAGAGACACAGCCAGAGAGGGAGCACAAGCAGGGGGAGTGGGAGAGGGAGAAGCAGGCTTCCCGCAGAGCAGGGAGCCCGACGCGGGGCTCGATCCCAGGACCCTGAGATCATGACCTGAGCCAAAGGCAGATGCTTAACGACTGAGCCACTCGGGCACCCCTAAATAAATAAAATCTTAAAAAAAAAAAAAAGTTGCCTGCTGTACCACCTAAGCCAGTCGGGTGCCTAAAACAATCTGAATCAGGGGTGGGGAAGTATGTCTCAGTTTACTTTTGTATAAAATCTTTTTGGGGTATCTGAAAGCACACAGAATGGGACAAGACATGTGGTAGGCTGTGGTTAAGGATGGAGAAAGTAGGATGATGATATTACAAAATATCAGGAAACTGCCTTGACTGACCCTGAGGGAAAAATGGCCACTTGGTTGAGGATGGGGGGCAGTTTTAGTGATCCATGACTTCCTATGTTTTTTTTTTCTCTTTCTCTCTTTCTTTCTTTCAAGTATAATTCCTTTTTTTTTTTTTAAGATTTTATTTATTTATTTGACAGAGAGAGACACAGCTAGAGAGGGAACACAAGCCAGGGGGAGTGGGAGAGGGAGAAGCAGGCCTCCCGTCAAGCAGGAGCCCAATGAGGGGCTCGATCGCAGGACCCTGGGATCATGACCTGAGCCGAAGGCAGATGCCCAACGACTGAGCCACCCAGGCGCCCCATAATTCCTTTTTTTTTTTTTTTAAGATTTCATTCATTCATTTGTCAGAGAGAGAGTATGGGCACAAGCACGGGGAGTGGCAGGCAGAGGGAGAAGCAGGCTCCCCATGGAGCAAGGAACCTGATGCAGGACTCGAACCCAGGAGCCCGGGATCGTGACCCAAGCAGACTGAGCCACCCGGATGTCCCTAGACTTCCTATTTTTTTTTTTAAGATTTTATTGATTTATTTGAGAGAGAGAGCACAAGCAGGGCGACGGGCAGAGGGAGAAGCAGATTCCCCACTGGGCAGGGAGCCTGATGCGGGGCTCCATTCTAGGACCTTGGGATCATGACCTGAGCAGAAGGCCGACGTTTAACCAACTGAATCACTCAGGCACCCCAATCATATAGGTTTTCTAGCCATGTTGTTTCAGGCTACCAAATTCTTGGCACAATCAATTTGTATTAAATGCAGGTCTTGCTTCAGTTCTCTTTATGACATTTGAATAAGTGGTTAAGAATAGGAGATATTGTCCCTCCCTGGCTATAGGGAACCTACCCAACAGTTCAGTGGGTATGAACTGAATGAATATACAAACACAAGGATTCACATTTGGTACAACCCAAGTTCTTTAGGAAGTTAGAGAAGAGATTTGTTTATTTAAGGTAATGTCTGGGGGCGCCTGGGTGGCTTAGTAGGTTAAGCGTCTGCCTTTGGCTCAGGTCATGATCCCAGGGTCCTGGGATGGAGCCCTGCATTGGGATCCCTGGCTCAGCAGGGAGCCTGCTTCTCCCTCTCCCTCTTCCTGCTGCTCCTCCTGCTTGTGCTCTCTCTCTGTCAAATAAATAAAATCTTAAAAAAAAAAATAAGTAATGTCCATACCCAACATGGGGCTCAAACTCACGAGCCTGAGATGAAGAGTCGCATGCTCTATGAGTGAGCCAGCCAGGCACCTCAGAAATCTACTGTTTTATTGGACTATGGGGAACAGAGGATTTTTTAAAAAATTTTATTTATTTGAGAGAGAGAGCACATACTACGAGCTGGGGGGGGGGGCAGAGGGAGAGGGAGAAGCAGATTCCCCAGCGCAAAGGGAGGAGGGAGCCCAACGTGGGGCTTGATCCTGGGACTCTAGGATCATGACCTGAGCCCAAAGCAGATATTGAACCAACTGAGCGACCCAGGTGCCCGTGGGGAACGGAGGATTTTAAGTTAAAGGCTCAAAGCAAACTTGAAGATTGATTTGCCAGGATAGTACCGTAGAGGAGAGTGAGAGTCCGGATGATTGGAGACCAGTTTGGAGGTTACTGCTGTGCCTCAGGAATGATACAATAAAGTCCATAATAAGAATGATAACTGCAAATGAAAAGACTTGGGGAGGGATGACCTTATATACACAGGTGACAAATTGAATGTTTGAGTGGAAAAGATGGAAGGGAGGAGTTAAAAAAAAAAAAACCACCTAGCCTGGGTACTTGAACGATACTATATTATCTTTAATAAGAGGATATTGGAAAAGAAACTAACTCTGTGAAGGCAAGATGTAAGCTGAGTTTGTAGTGTGCCTGAGACTGGTTCAGAAAGGTTTGGTGGTCAGCTATCTAGATCTGAACATTGAAACTCTGCCAATAGGATGAGCTATTGAAATAGATGTCAGAAAGGTATTACTACATGCTTAAAGCCTGTTGTATGTTGTATTGTATGTTGCAAAGGGCTATAATTTGAGTAAATGAAAATTAATTTCAGATAGTCTTCACTGGGTGGTAAGTATAAACAATTTTGTGCTGTTGAACTGTAACAAGTTAAATATTTTACCCATGAGATTTGATTTTTTGTGTGATGTAAATTTTAAACTAAAAATACTATATTTAATAAGATCAAATGTTTTATTTCTCTTCTAGTCATTTTAGCTTTCTATTCCATAACTGCTTTAATAATTAACTATATGTTAACCCTATGTAAAATAATCAGCTTTCAGTAAGTCAAATACAATTATTTTCTTAAATTTTAGAGATTTGCTGCAAGGAATTTTACACTTGATCTTAGCCAAAAGGCCGAGAAGCAATTGCTACAGGGAATTTTAAAAATAAAAATGCCTAGTTATAGGGCATGAAAAGTTTAAATAGTTTAAATGGTTTTCTTTGAACCAATTAAAAATTTTGTCTTTAAGCAGTGAAGAATGACAAAGCTTTCAGAATATTTATAAATCCATCTGTCTTTAAAATAAAGATAGCATCCTTGGTTTTAAAAAAGCATTTCATGGATATTAATTGGAATTTAAGTGTGAAACATTTTTTAAATGTATGAGAAAATGATAGTATAGATCATTTTAATCCTTATATATAGATTTCATTCAAAACATCATGACTATTTGTGTGTTGCTATTATATATAGGCACAGGTAATATTTTATCAGATTCTATATGGAGGATGCAGAAGTATTGTTATCTCTCTTTAAAGTGAATATACTGCTAAAAATTACATAACCAACCTGCAAGCTAAACAGTCAATACATTTCTCCTCAGTGGATTAGCAAATGAAAAGAAGTGCTCTTAACCCAGTGGAGGAAAATAGGAAGTGTCAAGAAAATACTCCCATCCCCCTTTTCTTTTCCTCCAAGCTTTTAGATCTTTGTGTGATGAGGCCCCCTTGGGGATACCTTACTAAGTGTCTTTGAGCTTTGGCTCTAGGCAGCAGAGCAAACTGGAAATCTCAGGTGGCAGCAGCCTGGTTTGCTGGCTCTTGCTTACTTCCCTGTCCTTCTCTTGGTCGTCTGCCCTCTCCTAGTTTCTTTCATAAGTAGACAGGGTAAGTGGGCCCCCTGCTCTAAAATCTTAATCTCCTGATCTGTCATTCCACCACTGCAGTTTCACTTCTTTGTGGGTTTTTGTTTGTTTGTTTTTGTTTTAAAAATTTATTTTTAAGTAATCTCCACATCCAACATGCCACTCGAACTCACAACCCTGAGATCAAGAGTCTCATGCTCTACCAACTGAGCTAGGCAGGCTGAAACCCTGGTTTCACTTCTTTGGATTTTTTAAAGAAGATTTTATCTTTGAGATAAATCCTTTTAAAATGCAAATACTCTGGGAGAGATCAGACCTTAGTTCTTAATTATCAGCTTAATTATCAGCTAGCACCCCTGGCTAAAAGTGATAAAACTAGAAGGAAAGAAGGAAAGTAGTAGTAGTAGTAGTAGTAGTAGTAGTAGTAGTAGTAGTAGTAGTGGTAGTAGTAGTGGTGGTGGTGGTGGTAGTAGTGGTGGTAGTAGTAGTAGTAGTAGTAGTAGTAGTTGTAGTGGTGGTAGTAGTAGTAGTAGTAGTAGTAGTAGTTGTAGTGGTAGTAGTAGTAATAGTAGTAGTAGTGGTGGTGGTGGTAGTAGTAGTAATAGTAGTAGTCGTGGTAGTAGTAGTAGTAGTAGTATTGTCCACTAACATGTACTGAGAGCCACATAATTGTCAGGGTTTATTCTAGGTGCTTAATAAATACAAATTTCTCTAATTCCCTCAACAACCCTATTAGTTTTCTTGCCATTGTTTTTTTAAAGATAAGAAAACTGAGGTGAGTGGAGCATAAATAATTTGTCTAGGTCACATAGTAAATACAGCCAAGTGTTAAACTCAGGCTTTTGGATTCCAGAGTGTGCTTTCTAACCATTTTGTTGTGATACTTCTCTGCTGCAATATTGCCTCCCCAAGAGATGGCATCTGATCAACATTTCACCCTTTTCATGATGTTTTGTTGAATGGAATCATGCTGTTTAATTATAGGCCACTTCCGGTTGAAGGGCTGTGAGGACCTAACAATCATCTAAATAGATTTTTAGTAATAACTGGGAATGTATTTGCAGAATATAGAGAAGGGAACAAAGAGGCTATATTTAGCACATACATAGCTAACTTATCCACTAGTATGTATATATTCCTACTTAAAACTTATACGAATAACATCTCATAATTTTTAGATATTTGAAAATATGGATAACCCCAGAATAAACTATGTATATTCTTTCTAGGTTTTTTTTCTTTTGAGTCTTTTCTGAATGTTGTGCAAGGTGTTAACTCATACCACCTCTAAAATTTTAGAATGAGGGGCTCCTGGGTGGCTTAGTCGGTTAAGCGCCTGCCTTCAGCTCAGGTCATGATCTTGGGGTCCTGGGATCAAGCTCAGCATTGGGAATCCCTGCTCATTGGGGAGTCTGCTTCTCCCTCTCCCTTTGCCCCTCCCCCTGCTTTTGCGTGTGCCTTTTCTCTCTCTCTCAAATACATAAATCTTTAAAAAAAATTTTTAGAATGAAATAATTTCCCTTGAGTGCAAATAAGTGGCATTTCCCTCTTCATCTCAAGAAGCTGAACTAATAATTATTATCTGACTTGCCAGAAATGAATGTTTAACTAAATTATCTCTGTATTCTTTATATGATCCTTTTATGGATCTTTTTTTATGATCTTTTAAAAATAAAAGTAGATAGGGCACCTGGGTGGCTCAGTCGGTTAAGTGTCTGCCCTCGGCTCAGGTCATGATCTCAGGGTCCTGGGATCGAGCCTGTCCCCCGTTGAGCCCCAGGTTGTGCTCTCTGTTCTCTCGTTCTTACTCTCAAATAAAAAAAAAAACTTAAAAAAAATAAAAAATAAATAAAAGTAGACAGAAAAGAGCCCTAGATTTTTCTCTTAATCTCCATATTGAATCAGTTCTTTCAGCCAATGTTTGCTTTAACACTAATCAATCTCTGCTCCCGTCTTTGCTTTAACACTGCTACAGCTTTAATTTCCTTATAATATCTGGAGTAATAATATCTTATAATCACTCATCTTTTCTCTAGATCTGCCATTTCAGATCCATCTGTAACCTATGTATCTGATCATGTCATTCTTTACAGAATTCTTCAGTGGCTTTTTATTGCCCGTAGGCCCTGGAAGCAGGCTTGGTAATGATTGGGGCAGGGAATTTTTGAGGTCCCAGGTACTGGTGAATGGGTCCAAAAGGGGAGTTGGGGATGTGTGCAGGCTCCAGGTGACCACATCCCCTTGACTCTGCTGACTCCACATAATGGGACCCTCTAAAGTGTCAGGTCTGGGCCCTGGTGGTCTGGGTTTAAAGACAGAGTGTGCTGTTGCTGTGTGAACTTTTGGTGTCAGCAAGAATCAAAGCAGGGAGACTATTTAAGGAGCCTTATTACAGTAGTCCCGGTGAAACTTGATTGGGCTTGGACCAGTGTAAAAGCAGTGGAGGTAATACGTAGTCAGTTTCTAGATATATTTTGAAGATGAAGCCAATCATTTTTCCTGAAGGATTGATGTGGGGAAAGAGAAAGAGGAGTCAAGAATGAGATATTTAGCTTCAGTACCTGGAAGGATTTAGGATAATGGAGCATATTAATCACTGATGTCTTAATTTTGCCATTAGCAACTATTGTTGAATGCTAGCAGTTCTAATAAAATACTGTATTTGAACAGATTTTGGACCTCAGGAAATTTTGGAGAAAGAGAAGTAAATTTAAAATGTGTGCTTGAAATATGTGCACATGTGAAGGTTAGGACTACTCAGCCTTAAGTCCATATTCAGGATACAGCCTACATCTGAAAAAGTTAAGAAGTGGAGGAAGAGGGGCTCTCTATTGCTAGGAGACTGTACAAAAAAAGAGGTGGGAAGGAACCAAAAATCAGCTTCACCTTTGCAGTTTACTTAGGGCCCTGGGGGTGGCACTGCAAGTACCATTGAAATTCATATTGTCTTGTTGCCCTAAAAAATTTAAAGCATCGATCATGCTTCATAAAATGTTCTGAGTGTTTTGTAACTAGGTCCCCCCACCTGTGACCTGAAATTTGTGTTCGATTTGTGTTAAATCAATGAAGAAAACTTTTTTTAAAAAAGGTTTTATTTATTTGAGAGAGTGAGAGAGAGCGCACCCCCGAGCATGAGTGGGGGAAGGGGCAGAGGGAGAAGGAGAAGCAGTCTCCCCGCTGAGCAGGGAGCCTGACATGGGGCTCAATCTCAGGACCCAGGGATCACGACCTGAGCTGAAGGCAGATGCTTAACCGATTAAGGTACCCAGGCACCCCAATAAAGTGTTTTGTGATCCCTACTTTTTAACTAGATTACTATTTTTATTTTTATTTATCTATTTTTAAAGATTTTATTTTTAAGTAATCTCTTAACCCAGCATGGGCCTCAAATTCACACCCCAGGGATCAGAGTCTCATGCTCCACCCACTGAGCCCTCCAGGTGCCCCTATTTTTAGATAGTTGTAGCAGAAGTATTCTTGACTCTATTATGATAAAGGAACATGTTTCTGGGTCAAAACCATACAGGTTTTGTTGACTGTTTTGTTGGGTGGGGTTTTGTTTTTGTTTTTAGAATAAGCTTATAATTTCAGATAGTGTGTAGACCCACCAGAATGTAAAAGTTCATTATATTGCCATCCAGTTCATATTTTTCCTTTTTTCTCATTGCTTATATCCTTGCACATTCCTGAGAGGTTATTCAAACACAAAAGTATTCTCCTCTTCTGTCTTTCTCCCTCCCATAGGTAAACTGTCAAGTCTATCAAATTGGAAGTATGTTATAGAGCCATGAATTGAAGGTCATTATTGATTTAGTAGTGGAAAGCTAAATTTAAAATGGTAATTAAGTAGAATACTGTGATTTATTTAAATAAATAGGATAGACTATTAAGACTTGTTCACTATATTTATTGGGTGTTTACTATGTGTTAAACAAATATATTATCTCAATTCTTCATTGAAGTTGGTATGATTTTTTTCCTGTTTTACAGAAGAATTTTAGAGAAGTTAAAATATTTGCTCAAATCAGACATATAAACAGTATGTAGCAGAGGTAGAATTCTTACCTCTAAGTTTTTGTTTCAGACCTCATGCTTTTAACTATGGTTATGCTTTAATAACTATGTGGATAGGGCTCTCAGAATGTAGATATTTGTGAGATATATTTGAGTCTTGCCAGCCCCAATTTTTAAGAAATGGAATGTAGTTTTGTCAACTGCCCTCGACTGTTGGGTAAAAGGATGGATCTTATTCTAGTTCATTGAAAAGGGGTCATTACCCATTCTTTATCAGTAGATGGTGGCAGAAAATTAAAAAAAAATTTCTTTTAAAGTTTTTAAAGAAAGTAAAGGAAGTGTGAGTTCTTTCAGAGCAAGGCAGATGAGAGATTAGAGACCTCCAGAGCAAGGGAAAAGTGAGAACTGCGTATGGTATTATGACAGGCGGCCCAGAAATTGGGAGGAAAGGAAGAAAGTTTATAAAATTATTCTTGAAGGGCACCTGAGTGGCTCAGATGGTTAAGCCTCTGCCTTTGGCTCTGGTCATGATCTCCAGGTCCTGGGATCAGGCCCCCTTGCCCAGTGGGGAGTCTGCTTCTCCCTCTGCCTCTCCCCTCCACTTGTGCTCTCTCTCTCTCTGTCTCTTTTTTAAAAAGATTTTGTTTGTTTATTTTTGCACACTCACGAGTGGGGGGAGGGGCAAAGGGAGAAGCAGACTCCCTGCCAAGCAGGGAGCCCTAGGAGGGACTTGATCCCAGGACCCCAGAATTTGCCAAAGGCAAATGCTACTGGACTGAACCACCCAGGCGCCCCCTTCTCTCTCTCTCAAATGAATAATGAACAAATCAAATCTTTAAAAATAAGTAAATAAAA
Source organism: Halichoerus grypus (assembly GCF_964656455.1). NCBI lineage: Eukaryota > Metazoa > Chordata > Mammalia > Carnivora > Phocidae > Halichoerus > Halichoerus grypus. The sequence continues at coordinate 154,110,483 of NC_135717.1, read as the reverse complement.
TAATTCTTGGTAAAATACCTTATAAAAATATTGGCTCTTTTATTAAAAAATAGTATTGTTCTGCTTAGTTTTCAGATGCTTCAGGTATCGTGAACAGAGACTTGTTTGGATTATGTGTTTCTCAGCTAGACTAAATAAATGTTAACAATGGATAAGTGCAAACACATTGGGCAGTTGCGGCTTGCTCAAGACCATTCCATCCTCAACCCTCAGAAGTGGCATTGTGTGGACTGCAATACAACTGAGTCGATTTGGGCTTGCCTTAGTTGTTCTCATGTTGCCTGTGGAAGATATATTGAAGAACATGCACTCAGGCACTTTCAAGAAAGCAGTCATCCTGTCGCACTGGAGGTGAATGAGATGTATGTTTTTTGTTACCTTTGTGATGATTATGTTCTTAATGATAATGCAACTGGAGACCTGAAGTTACTACGAAGTATGTTAAGTGCAATCAAAAGTCAAAATTATCAGTGCACCACTCGTAGTGGAAGGGTTTTGCGGTCTATGGGTACAAGTGATGATACTTACTACTTATATGATGGCACCCAATCTCTGCTTCAAAATGAAGATCAAATGTATACTGCTCTTTGGCACAGGAGAAGGATATTAATGAGTAAAATCTTTCGGACTTGGTTTGAACAATCACCCATTGGAAGAAAAAGGCAAGAGGAACAATTTCAGGAAAAAATAGCAAAAAGAGAAGTAAAGAAAAGACGACAAGAATTAGAGTATCAAGTTAAAGCAGAACTGGAAACTATTCATCCGAGAAAGAGTTTACGTTTGCAAGGTCTAGCTCAATCTACCACAGTAGAAATAGTTCCTGTTCAAGTTCCACTACAAACCCCAGCATCACCAGCAAAAGATAAAGTAGTATCTACCTCAGAAGATGTAAGATTAAAAAAAGCCGGTGACTCCTCAGGTAAACGAAGGCCAATAGTGACCCCTGGTGTAACCGGATTGAGAAATTTGGGAAATACTTGCTATATGAATTCTGTTCTTCAAGTGTTGAGTCATTTACTTATTTTTCGGCAATGTTTTTTAAAACTTGATCTGAACCGATGGCTGGCTGTGACAGCTAGTGATAAGACAAGATCACCTTATAAGCATCCACCAATCACAGATACAGTGTATCAAATGAATGAATGCCAAGAAAAAGATACAGGCAGTGCTCCCTCCAGACATCCAAGTTTATCATTAGGACTAAGCGGTGGAGCATCAAAGAGTAGAAAGATGGAGCTTATTCAGCCAAGGGAGCCGAGTTCACAATACATTTCTCTCTGTCATGAATTGCATACTTTGTTCCAAGTCATGTGGTCTGGAAAGTGGGCCTTGGTCTCACCATTTGCTATGCTACACTCCGTGTGGAGACTAATTCCAGCTTTTCGTGGTTATGCCCAACAGGATGCTCAGGAATTTCTTTGTGAACTTTTGGATAAAATACAACATGAACTAGAGACAACTGGTACTAGGTTACCAGCTCTTATCCCCACTTCTCAAAGGAAACTTATCAAACAGGTTCTGAATGTTGTGAATAATATTTTTCACGGACAACTTCTTAGTCAGGTATGGATTTTTTAAAATCTTATTTTCCTCTTGGGGAATTCATAAAATGAAGCCTAAAAAATGCATTTTCTTTGTATTTCTAGTGTGTTAGAGCTAGAGCTAGTACTGTTTTTGCGTCAAAATAGATTGCTTTTGCAGAAGTCAGCTCACTGATTTACAGTGTTTCACTGATTTACAAGTTTCCTTCATGAATCACTGGAAGCAGTTTTTCATCTATGGTAGCAATGATTTTTTTGTGGGGAGAGGGAATCAGGAAACAGCTTCTTAGGTTGATAATATTAAATTCATTCTCCGAGGGATTGAGAAGAGAGGGTTTAACCCCACAGGGAATAGATTTGAAGATGCTGCTGCCCTGAGAATGGATCTGAATAATTTCAGGAACCAAGAAGTAGCCCTGGAAGACTTTCTATAAAACCAAAGGGGGCAAGTAGGTAGGGAAATTTTCAAGTAAATAAATATGATTTCATTGAGAATAATCCTGAATGGTTTCCTTTATTTTAATTATAGCTATAAAAGTTTCCCTTGTTGTGAAAAGGAATCACGAAACCAGAATCTTCCATCTAACTAATAGCTCTCTGTAATGAGTGGACTTATTGGTAAACTACTACTAGACATAAGGCTCTCTACTTTTCCATCGCATAGAGCTTTAAAATTTTTTTGTTTTAGGCAGTTGGGCCGTTAGGTCATTTCTTTCCCCTTGTAGGCCTGCCTCTGTTCCTCAGTGCAACTTTCACAATAATGATACCATCTTTTGTCTTTATAGCGTACTTTTCTGGAATGTAGCTTAAATGTATATTTTTTAATTTTTTTTAAAGCTCTGTGCCCACCGTGGGGCTGAAACTCAGAACTCTGAAATCAAGAGTTGCATGCTCTACCCACGGAGCCAGCCAGGCACCCCTGTAGTTTAAGTATTCAAATGTAATTCTTAGGGTTTCTCTTTGACGTTTATTCCACTTAATGTTTCAGAAATGTAAAGATTTTACACTGTGCCATTTAGCAAGTAAGAGTAGTTTCTTGTGTTGCATGCAATTTTATTTTTCCACCACTTTTATGCAAAAGTTTAAAATGCACCATTAGTAGGAGTGCCTGGCTGGCTCAGTCAGTAGAGCATGCAGCTCTTGATCCTTGGGGTGTTGAGTTCAAGCCCTATGTTGAGCCTAGAGCTTACTTTAAAAAAAAGTTTTAAAATGCACTATTATAAATAGAAGTAATATATAGTCATAGAAAACCTGTATGATACAGTAAATCTATGCAGTAAAAGAAAAATCATCCCCTTATCCCATAACCCCACAACCCACACATAAAACTATTAACATTTTGGTATACTTTCTTCTAGTTTTTTTTTCTTCTGTACATTAAAAAATTTATTTTTATTTTTATTTAAAGCTTTGGGTTTTATTTATTTGTTTGTTTGTTTTATTTTTAAGTAAGCTCCATGTGGAGCCCAACACAAGGCTTGAACTCATTAACCCTGAGATCAAGACCTGATCAAGATCTGATCAAGAGTCAGACACTTTAACTGACTAAGCCACCTGCACACCCCTTTCCTCTGCACATTTTTAAAACAGATTTTATTTATGTATTTGAGAGAGAAAGGGAGCATAAGCAGGAGGAGCAGCAGAGGGAGAGGGAGAAGCAGGCTCCCCACAGAGCAGGAAGCCCAACAGAGATCTCAGGACACTGGGATCATGACCTAAGCCGAAGACAGACATTTAACCGACTGAGCCATCCAAGAGCCCCTCTTCTGCACATATTTTCTCCTACTTGTTCAGTCATGATGAATTTACCTGCTTTTTTCATTTTTTTCATTATTAATATAAAGATTTTTCATAGTCATTGAAATACTTGATCATTTTTTTCACAGCATGTCAGTGTCCATTATATGTATATACCATAATTTATTTACCCATTCCTGTATTGTTGACTTGTAAACTGTTTCCAATTTTTCTGTTATTATAATGTCACAGTACATTTTCTTCTAATGATTTCGCTAAGGCAGAGTCCTAGAAATTACTTTGTCAAAGTAGGACTTTTGATCCTTGGCTACAAATATCTTTCCAGAAAGTTACTATTTTATATTTTGAATAGTGCAAGGGTGCTTATGTGCTTATTTTTTTCCTTTATGGATGACTTTTGAAATTAATACAAATTATTATGCCATCTTTTTTCTCTCTTCCTTTCAGACACGTAATAAACTCTTAGAAAACTGGAGATTCAGATGGTTGGTTCCTAGAATGGCTTCTTTCTTTTTTTATTCAAGAAACTGTTCTCAAAAGGTTAAACCCTGCCCTAATGAGTCTCCAAACAAACACCAAGAGTGTTCTTTATAAAAGAGTTTAGTAATCTATCATGTAGGGATTATTAGATCTATAGAGTCTGTCTTCAGTTTTGTGAAGTGTTTGTTGGCATTAAGTCGTGCTGAGTGCTTCACTTGTTAGAACTGCCCTATACTCTGTGGTTCCTGTATTTGGTGAGGATTTTAGTGTAGTGACATTTGCTTTAAGTGAGAGTATGACATCATTTACGTTAAATGTATTGCCTTTTGAAATTATCAGTTGCTAGGGCTTCATAATCTATATTTAAAAATATACAAATAGTATTTTATTTGTATCGTGGTTAAGAAGTTATAGGGATTTGGGGAGAGAAAATTAGTGAAAGATAAGTTAGGAAAAAGGGCAAAGAACAAGTCAAATATTCTAAACACATTAAATGCATATAAATCTCTCTTTCTCCCCCCAGCCGCCATCTCTCTCTGTCACACACACACACACACACACACAATGTATACCTAATTAAATGAGTCCACAGTTTGTTTGTTTGCCTATATTCAGATTTGACTAATACCCATGGAGTTTTTTGAATGCTTATTGGTTAAAGCCCACCAGTACATAGTGGGTTTACTGACAGTCGTTGAAAGGAAAAATTATAATAATGAAAAAAAAAATCTCTGAAAATAATATAAAGCAGATTACTCAGAATTCTGATGGTGCATTTTCAGAAGAAAATCTAATTTACTGGCAGTGACCTCTATAGTGAAGGGAGTAAATGTTTTGACAGGATTGTAATCTGAGAAACAAATATTTTTATTTGCAGGTTACATGTCTTGCATGTGACAACAAATCAAATACCATAGAACCTTTCTGGGACTTATCACTGGAATTTCCAGAAAGATACCAATGCAATGAAAAAGATACTGCTTCCCAGCCATGTCTGGTTACTGAAATGCTGGCCAAATTTACAGAAACTGAAGCTTTAGAAGGAAAAATCTACATATGTGACCACTGTAACTGTAAGTAGAGACTATATTCTCTTTGCTTTTCTAAGATTAGTGAGGAGAAACACAAGTGAGAGGAAGCTGAAAGAAATTTCTAAAGTAGCAGTTATGGAAATAAACTTTGTTAGCTCATCAAAAGAGACTGGGATAGGGCGCCTGGGTGGCTCAGTTGGTTAAGCGACTGCCTTCAGCTCAGGTCATGATCCTGGAGTCCCTGGATCGAGTCCCGCATCGGGCTCCCTGCTCGGCAGGGAGTCTGCTTCTCCCTCTGACCCTCCCCCCTCTCATGTGCTCTCTCTCATTCTCTCTCTCTCAAATAAATAAATAAAATCTTTAAAAAAAAAAAAAAAAGAGACTGGGATAGATATTTCTACTTTATAATTGGCATTTGTGAGCTATGTGTTTGTTTTGCCTTATTGATGACATCAAAATTTTTTTGACCCCATAGTCAATTGTGGAGAGAAAGGATTCATAAAATAAGAAATTTGAACTTAATATGTGAGGCAGAATAAAGTAGCGATGGGGAATAGTAAAAGGAAAGCATGGTATTTAGTACTAAATAAAATGTTTGCTTTATGAGTCTTTTTGCTACATATCAAAACATTGACATATAGATAATATATGTATATAAGTGTACCTATATGATAGGAAATATATAGCTGAACTACTGCTATGGAGACTGGCTTCGTAAAAACAAAGATTTAGTAAAAAACCATCTAATGACTATCTCTTCTATATTAGTCATTGTTCTAATTGCTATGGATAGAAGTAAAACACTTTCAAGGTGCTCACATACCTAATGGAAGAAACAGATGATTAAGATCTATTATGAGAAACACTCTACTAGAGGTGAACGCAGGAACCCAGCACGGGGGGATGAGACACTCATTTCAATTAAAGGGAAGCATCATCCTCCAGGGAAATTGTATATAAAATCATGACAGATCTGCTATGTCTTTTTCAGGAGTCTTTATCTTCTCTATCAGTGTGCATGTGGTATCTTAGTGTTTATACTATATATTTTCAGGTATTCTCTCTAATTTCCATGTTTAAAAAAATGATCTTAGGGTTTTAAACTTCGAAGGTAATATAAAAGAAATATTGGATGTTTCAGTATTGAAGAAATGTTACATCAATTGATGTTTTTTTTAGAATGACTTATATTAACATTTTCTGAGTGCTATCTAATAGGAACTCTGTGTTAAGTAGCCTAGGATTTATAAGGTTTGAAAAAAATAAACTTTATCAAACTCGAATGGTGAAATTTTTTTTCTTGGAAATAAATGTGAATGGTCCTAGATGCTTTCATCCACCAAATCTGGGAATAGAAAGATAACATGAATGAATGCAGAATATGGTTTTATAACATGTTTGTGTGTGTTTACTGGGTCTACCAAATAAAGTCCTAAAAGAGCTGCTGTAATTTAATACATAAAGGCAGATGTTTAAAATTATAAGTCAGGGAGTTGATATCACTTACCTAGCTATACTGGCCATATATTCAGGAAGATGATCCAAAAGTAGGTCCAGGACATTCAGCAGCACCAGATACCTGGATCTCAGGGGCAGAGACCCGGAGGACAGGCTACCTGTGGCAAATGGAGACAGCTTACAGGACAGCCTCACGGGCTTTCACCTCCTCCACGAGAAGCGGCTGCTGCCGTGGCTGGAGTCAGAGCTACTGTGTAAGTTGAAGGACAGCTCCTGGGTGTCCAGAGCAAACTGGTAGGGTGGCGCAGCCAGAAGCTTCAGGGCACAATTCATGGGTGGACCTCTAGAGAAGCAGAGGAGACAACAAAAAGAATCCTAAGTGCCACTTGTTTAAGATCTGGTACTAAAATAGCAAAAGCAAGACACTGAGGGGGAGGCCTCAGGCTCAGAGCTGGAAGAGGACTGCTTTGTCAGGAAGTGGGGAAGGGTATTCTGAGCTATTAAGGACCTGCCCCCCTGGGATTCCAATTAGCCTCAGTAAATGGACTGACTATGATACTTTTTTAAATTAAGAATTTGGGAAGAGTATATTAAAGTATGTTTAGGGAAATTTTTAACTTTTCCTATTAATTGGCATAGTCAAATCCATTTTTATTTTTTATTTTTTAAAGATTTTATTTATGTATTAGAGAGAGAGATGCAGCGAGAGAGGGAACACAAGCAGGGGGAGTGGGAAAGGGAGAAGCAGGCTTCCCGCTGAGCAGGGAGCCCGATGGGGGGCTCGATCCCAGGACCCTGGGACCATGACCTGAGCCGAAGGCAGACGCTTAATGACTGAGCCACCCAGGCGCCTACTAGATCATTCTTTTGCCTTTTTGTAGGAGTATATTAAATCAGGGACTTAATTGTTTACATGTCTGTCTGCCTGACTAGCTCTTAAATTGTGTGCTTATAAGTTTTTTGAGAGCAAGGCCATGTCTTTATCTCTAGCACAGTACAATACCTGTAACAGAGAAGATGTTTAATAATACATGTCTAAAGTATTTAAAGTTTACTCAGCATTTCCTTGTATCTTTAAATTTGATTCTCATTCTGTCTTTGATATCACAGCAAAGCGTAGAAGGTTTTCTTCCAATTCAGTTGTACTCACAGAAGCACAAAAACAACTTATGATTTGCCACCTACCTCAGGTTCTCAGACTACATCTCAAACGATTCAGGTTAGTAGTAGTAGTATTCCGACTACACACTTCCTTTGTTTTCTTGTTTGTTTTAAAGATTTTTTATTTTTAAGTAATCTCTATACTCAATGTGGGGCTTGAACTTACAACCCCAAGATCAAGAGTCTCATGCTCTACTGACTGAGCCAACCAGTCGCCCCTCCAAATACACACTTCTAAGTTAATCATTCCTTGTGCTTCCCGTGCTTCAAAACTTAACACACATGATGAATCAGATTTTATTTTATTTTATTCTTTTTTAAGATTTTATTTATTTGACAGCACAAGCAGGCAGAGAGGCAGGCAGAGGGAGAGGGAGAGGCAGGCTCTCCACTGAGCAGGGAGCCCGATGCAGGGCTCGATCCCAGGACTCTGGGATCATGACCGGAGCCGAAGGCAGACGCTTAATCAACTGAGTCACCCAGGCGCCCCTGAATCAGATTTTAATAGTATATACTTGGCTAGTAGATGACTTAACATCTATCTACTTCTGTGTTTTTTTAAAGACAAAAAAAATTCTGTCATCTCTAGCCTTGACCAATAGACACCATTTTCAGTAACTAAGCTTCTGATTAGCCTCCCTTGTAGAATGCATTGCTGATGACTAGTCCCTTCACATTTTGGTCTGTGATATTATTCTTGTAAGCTTCTGCTTATAGAGTTAAATAAAAGTTTTAAATTTATAACTTAAGAGTATTTAACCCAATTGCCTCATTCTTAGAAAATATCTAAGGTATAGCAGTTCAATTCAGGGCAGTTAACAAAAAAAAAACTCTAGTGTTCAGAAATATATTTAGTCAGGCGAATTAGTTTGCAAAACTATTGGTTAAGCAAAGCATATGGTTTCATACCTTGCAATAATCATGTTAACCTTAGAGCTTATTCTTAAGTTACTTTTATGTGCTATGATTTGAAAACTATGCAGACCGTGTTTTTCATACATAATGGGTTTTGGCTTGTTTACAGTTTTTTTTTGTGTGTGTGTTTTTAAGATTTTATTTATTTGAGCGAGAGAGAGAGAGAACACACATGAGCAGGGGCAGAGGGAGAGGATGAAGCAGCCTCCCCTGCTGATCAGGGAGCCCGATGCCGGCTTGATCCCAGAACCCTAGGATCATGACCTGAGCCCGAGGCAGAAGCTTAACTGACTGAGCCACCTGGGCGCCCCTTAAAGTTTTTTTTAAATAATTAAAATAATACATGTTTTTTTTTTAAATGCAAACTTCACAGAAGGTAAAGTAAAAGTCCAAAGTAAAAGTACCTCTTTCCTCTCAGCCCCACTTCCCAGAGATGTTCACTGTTAATTTTAGTCCGTTATTTCAGTTACTTACGGAAGCTGTTAAAGGTATAGTCAACAAATAACATGTGAGTGCTGTTAAATACAAAATGTTGTTCTATATTCTTTGGGGAATATAAAGTAGGATCCTTTCCTCAAGATTATAGTCAGGCATGCACAGAAATAGTGGTGAAATAGAAATACTAACGGGGCACCTGACTGGCTCAGTCGGTAGAGCATGCGACTCAATCTCAGGGTTGAGCGTTCAAGCCCCATGTTCGGCGTGGAGCCTAGTTAAAATTAAAAAAAAGAAAAAAGAAAGAAAGAAAAATACTAAGTATCACAAGTTATATACAAATTGATTTATCAGAGATTTGGAAGAGGGAGTTAGCTGATGTCTAAATGTTTCCAAAGTCTGTCTAATGGCATAGGGGTCTTTATATCATTTAAGTCTCAGTTCATATGTCCATTCTTTAGAGCAGACTTCCCTGACCATCTTAAAAGTAGCACCACCCAACTCTCCTTATCACATTACCCTATTTTTGCTTAAATGGCAAAACCTAATATCTGCAATTAGTAGTTTATTTACTTATTTCTCTACCTCTGGCAGTGGAACAGAAGCTCAGTAATGACGGGGACCTTGTCTATTTCATTCCTGTATCTCAAGGCCCAGAACCGAGCTCTGTGCACAGTAGTTGCCCAAAAATATTTATTAAGTGAATGAATGGGGCATATGCAAGAGGAGCACTTTAGCCTAAGGGAGCAACGTGAACGAAGGTATAGAGGAGGAATGGGGAAGGGTATACAACAAAAGATTTAGTGAAATCAGGTGAGACCTGTCGTGCATAAAATCAAGGGTAATAGAAACAAGAAGATTAGTTAGGAGGTTAATATTGTATTCCACGGCCAGGTAAGAAGGGCCAGGGAGCGTGGAGAAGTAAGAGCATAAATGAGATTCTGTAAAGACAGAACTGAAAGGACTTAAATTTTTGCTACTTAAATTTGTACTGAATTGACTACTATAAACTGTTGAAGAACTTCCTGTTCTTCCTAATTGCTGCTTTAATCTGGTATTTGAAGCTCTCCTTTTAGTTAAACCTATTTGACTCTATCCCTTTCCATCTATTGCCCAAAACATTTTTGACCCTTCAGGACATATTTATTTCTGATTCAGAGATTTTGTTCATGCTGCCTTTACCACATTTGTCTTTCTCCTTTTTCTTTATCTGTTCAAAAAGCACTATTGTATTTGCCAATGTATAAAATATATAGGATATATAAAAGATAAAAGGGAAAATGGGATAGGGGAGGGGCATACAGGAACCTCTGAAAAAGCATAAGAAATGGAACATTTCTAGTACCTTAGACATTCCCCTTGTGTGCCTCCTAGTCCAATGCTCTCCCTTCTCTTTGAAGCAAACCACTGTGAACTTAGGGTATAGTGTTATCTTGTTATCATTTTACTGTATTTACATCAGTAGAAAAAAACTGGGTACCCAATTTAATCAACAGGAATGAGTATTGTCCATTTAGATGGCTTATAAGTGTTTATTTAGCATTAAATAATGTAAGGTTTGAATTTTATGGTAAACTAAAAGTATCTTTTGAGTGATAGGAATTATAGGAACTTTTGTTAAGCAAGTCCTATTTTTTTAAATGCTTGGTCTTCCATGTTGACTAGTTACAGGTGCATTGAGTATAGGATCTCATACATTTCATGGGAGAAGAAGAATTAAATTATCCAAAAGATAATTTAATTTGCAAGTCTCACCTTTAGCTCCATACAATTTTATATTGTACTAATAGCATTTTCACATATTTTTGCTTATCTTCCTTTCTCCTTCTCTACTTACTATTATTTATCATAACCTCATGTTTTAGTACTTTAATGCTATCCTATTTTTTTTTTAAGATTTTTATTTTATTTATTTTTTTGACAGAGAGAGAGAGATCCCAAGTAGGCAGACAGGCAGGCAGAGGGAGAGGGAGAAGCAGGCTCCCTGCTGAGCACAGAGCCCAACATGGGGCTCAATCCCAGGACCCTGGGATCATGACTTGAGCCAAAGGCAGACGCTTAACCGACTGAGCCACCCAGGCGCCCCATTCTTCTACACTTTAAAGTAGGTTAATAAGAGGCTCTCACATACGATCACTGAACACACCATGTCACGAATCATATAAAATCACTGAACATGTCAGGTCACCAGGATGAGGTCATGGAGACCAGGAAAGCAGCAGGGAGGTGAGAGGTTGGGAGTCAAGAGGCTGACTCTGAAGTTAGAAAAGTCACTTCACTTTTCCATGCATGCCTGCTGCCGTCACAACCTCCATTCTGCGCAGGCCCCAGCCTGGCCCCGCTCCCCGCTCCCCGCTCCCCGAGGCTCTGCGCTGTCCCAGGCTGCTGCCTGCCCGCAGGGTCCGCTGCTCTGTGCATGCTGTGGCAGCGCCGGGAGCCGGGACCACTACGGTGCACACATACTGTCTCCGGGGTCTCGCCTCTGCTCGTGCACATGCTCCGTTGTCCCGTCGACTCTGACGAAACCCACATTCAAAGATGACATTGTGAAGAATTTCAAGACACGACATCAGAGCATTAAACCAAGCATGGAGTCCTAAATGACTGTGTAGGTTGCCTGCCAAGAAGTTGGCCGTGGAAGGAACTCTCGGGGCTCTGGAAATGCACATGACTTAGTGATTTCACTTGCTCTCTCCACATCATCTTCTCCTATCATGAAAGCTCTGTTCTGATCAAGGAACACATATTTAATGTTTAGGTAGATGAGGATAAACCTACAAGACTAAGAATAAACAGTTAAAAATGGGAAAAGTCAGGCGCGCCTGGATGGCTCAGTGGGCTAAGCCACCCACTCTTTTTTTTTTTAATTTTATTTTTTTATGTTATGTTAATCATCATACGTTACATCATTAGTTTTTGATGTAGTGTTCCATGATTCATTGTTTGTGCATAACACCCAGTGCTCCATGCAGTACGTGCCCTCCTCAATACCCATCACCAGGCTAACCCATCCCCCCACCCCACCCCCTCTAGAAACCTCAGTTTGTTTCTCAGAGTCCATCGTCTCTCATGGTTCGTCTCCCCCTCCGATTCCCCCCCCTTCATTTTTCCCTTCCTGCTATCTTCTCTCTCTCTCTTTTTTTTTAAACATATAATGTATTATTTGTTTCAGAGGTACAGGTCTGTGGTTCAACAGTCTCACACAATTCACAGCGCTCACCATAGCAGATACCCTCCCCAATGTCTATCACCCAGCCACCCCATCCCTCCCACCCTCCACCTCTCCAGCAACCCTCAGTTTGTTTCCTGAGATTAAGAATTCCTCACATCAGTGAGATCATATGATACATGTCTTTCTCTGATTGACTTATTTCGCTTAGCATAATACCCTCCAGTTCCATCCATGTCGTTGCAAATGGCAAGATTTCATTTTTTGATGGCTGCATACTATTCCATTGTGTATATATACCACATCTTCTTTATCCATTCATCTGTTGATGGACATCTTGGCTCTTTCCATAGTTTGGCTATTGTGGACATTGCTGCTATAAATATTGGGGGTGCATGTACCCCTTCAGATCACTACATTTGTATCTTTGGGGTAAATACCCAATAGTGCAATTGCTACGTCATATGGTAGCTCTATTTTCAACTTTTTGAGGAACCTCCATACTGTTTTCCAGAGTGGCTGCACCAGCTTGCATTCCCACCAACAGTGTAGGAGGGTTCCCCTTTCTCCACATCCCCGCCAACATCTGTCGTTTCCTGACTTGTTAATTTTAGCCATTCTGACTGGTGTGAAGTGGTATCTCACTGAGGTTTTGATTTTGATTTCCCTCATGCCGAGCGATGTTGAGCACTTTTTCATGTGTCTGTTGGCCATTTGGATGTCTTCTTTGAAGAAATGTCTGTTCATGTCTTCTGCCCATTTCTTGATTGGATTATTTGTTCTTTGGTTGTTGAGTTTGAGAAGTTCTTTATAGATTTTGGATACTAGCCCTTTATCGGAGATGTCATTTGCAAATATCTTCTCCCATTCTGTCGGTTGTCTTTTGGTTTTGTTGACTGTTTCCTTTGCTGCGCAAAAGCTTTTTATCTTGATGAAGTCCTAATAGTTCATTTTTGCCCTTGCTTCCCTTGCCTTTGGCGATGTTTCTAGGAAGAAGTTGCTGTGGCTGAGGTCGAAGAGGTTGCTGCCTGTGTTCTCCTCTAGGATTTTGATGGACTCCTGTCTCACATTTAGGTCTTTCAACCATTTTGAGTCTATTTTTGTGTGTGGTGTAAGGAAATGGTCCTAGTTTCATTCTTCTGCATGTGGCTGTCCAATTTTCCCAACACCATTTGTTGAAGAGACTGTCTTTTTTCCATTGGACATTCTTTCCTGCTTTATCGAAGATTAGTTGACCATAGAGTTGAGGGTCCATTTCTGGGCTCTCTATTCTGTTTCATTGATCTGTGTGTCTGTTTTTGTGCCAGTACCATACTGTCTTGATGATTATAGCTTTGTAATAGAGCTTGAAGTCTGGAATTGTGATGCTACCAGCTTTGCTTTTCTTTTTCAACATTCCTCTGGCTATTCGGGGTCTTTTCTGGTTCCATACAAATTTTAGGATTATTTGTTCTATTTCTTTGAAAAAAGTTGTTGGTATTTTGATAGGGATTGCATTAAATGTATCGATTGTTCTAGGTAGCATAGACATTTTAACAATATTTGTTCTTCCAATCCATGAGCATGGAACGTTTTTCCATTTCTTTGTGTCTTCCTCAATTTCTTTCATGAGTATTTTATAGTTTTCTGAGTACAGATCTTACATCTCCTTGGTTAGATTTATTCCTAGGTATCTTATGTTTTGGGGTGCAGTTGTAAATGGGATTGATTCCTTAATTTTTCTTTCTTCTTGTTGTTGGTATATATAAATGCAACTGATTTCTGTGCATTGATTTTACATCCTGCCACTTCACTGAATTCCTGTATGAGTTCTAGCAGTTTTGGCTTGTAGTCTTTTGGGTTTTCCACATAAAGTATCGTATCATCTGCAAAGAGTGAGAGTTTGACTTCTTCTTTGCCGATTTGGATGCCTTTTATTTCTTTTTGTTGTCTGATTGCTGAGACTAGGACTTCTAGTACTATGTTGAATAGCAGTGGTGATAGTGGACATCCCTGCCATGTTCCTGACCTTAGGGGGAAAGCTCTCAGTTTTTCCCCATTGAGTATGGTATTCGCTGTGGGTTTTTCATAGCTGGCTTTTATGATATTGAGGTATGTACCCTCTATCCCTACACTGTGAAGAGTTTTAATCAAGAAAGAATGCTGTACTTTGTCAAATGCTTTTTCTGCATCTATTGAGAGGATCATATGGTTCTTGTTCTTTCTTTTATTAATGTATTGTATCACATTGATTGATTTGCGGATGTTGAACCAAACTTGCAGCCCAGCAATAAATCCCACTTGGTTGTGGTGAATAATTCTTTTAATGTAGTGTTGGATCCAATTGGCTAGTATTTTGGTGAGAATTTTTGTATCCATGTTCATCAGGGATATTGGTCTGTATTTCTCCTTTTTGATGGGGTCTTTGTCTGATTTTGGGATCAAGGTAATGCTGGCCTCATAAAATGAGTCTGGAAGTTTTCCTTCTATTTCTATTTTTTGGAACAGTTTCAGAAGAATAGGTATTAATTCTTCTTTAAATGTTTGGTAGAATTCCCCTGGGAAGCCATCTGGCCCTGGGCTCTTGTTTGTTGGGAGATTTTTGATTACTGCTTCAATTTCCTTAGTGGGTATAGGTCTGTTCAAGTTTTCTGTGTCTTCCGGGTTCAGTTTTGGTAGTTTATACATCTCTAGGAATGCACCCATTTCTTCCAGATTATCTAATTTGCTGGCATATAGTTGCTCATAATATGTTCTTATAATTGTTTGTATTTCTTTGGTGTTGGTTGTGATCTCTCGACTTTCATTCATGATTTTATTTATTTGGGTCATTTCTCTTTTATTTTTGATAAGTCTGGCCAGGGGTTTATCAATCTTATTAATTCTTTCAAGGAACCAGTTCCTAGTTTTGTTGATTTGTTTTACTGTTCTTTTGGTTTCTATTTCATTGATTTCTGCTCTGATCTTTATTATTTATCTTCTTCTGCTGGGTTTAGGCTATATTTGCTGTTCTTTCTCCAGCTCCTTTAGGTATAGGGTTAGATTGTGTATTTGTGACCTTTATTGTTTCTTGAGAAAGGCTTGTATTGCTATATACTTTCCTCTTAGGACCGCCTTTGCTGCATCCCAAAGATTTTGAACAGTTGTGTTTTCATTTTCATTTGTTTCCATGAATTTTTTTAATTCTTTAATTTCCTGGTTGACCCATTCATTCTTTAGTAGGATGCTCTTTAGCCTCCATGTATTGTATTTGAGTTCTTTCCGACTTTCCTCTTGTGATTGAGTTCTAGTTTCAAAGCATTGTGGTCTGAAAATATGCAGGGAATGATCCCAATCTTTTGGTACCGGTTGAGACCTGATTTGTGACCTAGGATGTGATCTATTCTGGAGAATGTTCCATGTGCACTAGAGAAGAATGTGTATTCTGTTGCTTTGGGATTGAATGTTCTGAGTATATCTGTGAAGTCCATTTGGTCCATTGTGTCATTTAAAGTCAATGCTATCCTCTTTTCATCTGTGTCTGTCTTTTGTCTCTGTACCACCGTAAACCAAGCTGCATTACAGTCTCTTGAACAAGACATTATTTTCCCCTGTAGCACCAGCTCATACTATGTGTATGATAAAAACATTGCTTGCCAAGCTTTGGTCCAGTACCAGGAAGCATGACCGACAGACTGAGAAAATGACAGTACAGAGGCATTGAGTTCTGTCCCTAATGAGTGTTGTGGTGACTTACAGGGAAGGGTTACAGTTCCTGTTTTTTTCTTAGTCAGAAGAACTCTAAAGTGTTCTGAAGAATTAGAGATGCCTTGTTTTGTCCTGCTTTCCCATACATCTGGCCAAGAAAGGTCTAGGTTATGTCTCCCAAGAACAAATTCTAGATTCTGGGGTGTGATTTTAGATTCCTCCTGGTGTGACAAGGCAATAGAGAATTAAAACCCTTTGGTACCTTGAATTAATCTATGAGAAGGGGGAAACTGCTATAGGGCCATAATTTCCTTTGCTGAAAGTTAATTTACTTCCTATATAATCTTCTAACTACAGAAGACAAATATTTTAAAACCTGACCAGACCTGTTTAATAAACCTAAATTTTTCCATTTATAGCCAACTTCAGCATTGAAAGGATTTTATATTTATATTATTTTACATATGATACTTTGTATTCTATACTGAGGACTTTTATTATGACTGTCTGAACCTAGTACATGGTATATTCCCTTGACTTTTTTTGATCATTTTACCCTGGTTTGTTCACAGGTGGTCAGGACGTAATAACCGAGAGAAAATTGGTGTTCATGTTGGCTTTGAAGAAATCTTAAACATGGAGCCTTATTGCTGCAGGGAATCCCTGAAATCCCTCAGACCAGAATGTTTTATCTATGATTTATCTGCTGTAGTAATGCACCATGGGAAAGGATTTGGCTCAGGACACTACACTGCCTACTGCTATAATTCTGAAGGAGGTATAGATGGGGAAAAGTATTTTATCTTGGGTCAGACTTGGAACCTGGTATTATTTAGGCTTTACAATTTCTAAATTGGCCACTAAATCATCTTAAGGGAAGCCACTTGACCTTTTTTTTTTTTTTTTTAACGAATACTACAGTTCATAAAAAAACAAAGGTTTGTGCAGAAAATGGGATATTTTCTGCAGGATTGTAGTAGTTTTGACTTTCAAAGGCTGTAGGTATGGGATAGTAAGGATGGTCACATTGATTAAAAGTCAGATTGCTACCTTACAAGCACATTTCTAAGGGCAGGTCCTCTGTTTAGTGCTTTCATCTAGTTAATTTTGTTAGAGAACAGAGCATTTAATGAACTGGGGATCACAGATATTTAGAACAAACTCTGAGTTCAGGTTTTAATAAAACTCACTTTCACTTATTGCCTCCATGGACCCTCAAGGACAATCTTTATAGGTAGCAAAATTGATTTAGGTTTCACTTTTTATTTCCCCTTCCTTTAACTACTACTGAACGAAGACTGAGCCTCCCCATGCATACCATTCCACCTCACCCAGAAAAGAGGTATGGAAAGAAAGCCCACATAATCCATGAAGGCCATTAATTTAACAATAAACTACCAAGAGTGAGTTGTACACTGTTTGCTCTACATATGATTAGCAGCAAAAGCATTAACTGGTCAGATTATACCTAGAATTAAAGATAGTGTCAAGTGAACTACTCAGATTTTTTAACTTCAGATTACTTCTAGAATAAAGGTAGATGATTCCAGAATAACATACTGCCCAAGCTGTATTTCTCATCGATAGAAATGAATTGGTTAGATAGTTATTTTCCCTTCAAAGAAATGTAACTCTCACTGAAACTAATGCCTTTAAATCCATATTAATTTATATTAGAAACTTCTAAAGTTCTTTTATAAACCTTCAGGTAAAGTATTTCTGTGCTTCACTCTAGGGTTCTGGGTACACTGCAATGACTCCAAGCTAAGCATGTGCACTATGGACGAAGTATGCAAGGCCCAAGCTTATATCTTGTTTTACACCCAGCGAGTTACTGAGAATGGACATTCTAAACTCTTGCCTCCAGAACTCCTGTCTGGTAGCCAACATCCCAATGAAGAAGCTGATACCTCTTCTAATGAAATCCTTAGCTGATCCAAAGACAGTGGGGCTTTCTTCTTGTGATTTTATATATACTTTTTAAAAGGGCTTACAATTTGGAGCTTCATTGTTTTAATTTTTTACTTAGGAATCAGTGCACTGTTTATACATTTTGTATCTACAACAGAACTTTCACAGAGACAAGATTAGCATGAATATGTATATCAATGACAGCAGGTAACTAAACTTTTTTCAAGTACTTGGGAGTTTTAAACTTTTAGTGTTTCAGACTGGCATTACCTCTTTTTTATTTTGATGTCTTAATTGGCTCAGATCATGAATTTGTGCAATCTTTTACTGAAGTTCAGGTGGCATCATTTTATACATTTATTTATCTTTTGTAGGCATTTTCTATACAAGTTCTTTTTAGATGGAAAATTAGATACTTTCTTCACTAATAGTCATACCAAAAAAAAAAAAAAAAATTTCAGGCCATTTGTATACTGAAGTTACCTTTGCCCCTTGAAGGGAGTTAAACTACTACACTCGTTGTGAAATATCAAGGTATCACCTAAATACTCATCAATCACACTAATTGATATTCCTGAGGCTTTGTGTATTACAGGGCTCAGAATAGACATTATTTTGGTTAATGGAACTTCCATTTTTCCAAAAATTTATTAAGTTTTAATAATTGTTCTTTATTTGGCATAGTCCAACTTTATACAAATGAAAATTACAGCTTTATAGTATATTTAAATTACTTCAGTAGTGTGGACATGAAAACAATGATGGCTGGGACTTATGATGATGATTTGTTTGGCAGAAACAGGTTTGTCCAGATTCTAATAAGCAGTCTTATCAAAAATCTGAATTCAGCAGTATATTATGATATACAAGTACAGTTTAACTTGAATAAGTTCATTTTATATGTTTAACATTAGATCTCTTAAAAGCTTTGTACCATATCTTGAGATTTTTAAAGGAAAAAAATGTCTTCTTGAAGAGAAAAAAATTGCATAGGACAGAGAAGATAATTGTTCAAAATTGGCAACTGGGCAACATGTTCAGCATCTCATATTTCTAAATAACTAAAGGGTTGGATTACTTTTGCTCCAATTATGTGAAGACTAGGAACCTCAGATATTCAAACACTGGGCCCTTACTTTTTTAATTAAAAATTATCTAAACTTACCTTTTATTAAAAAATATAGTATGAAATACTCTTTGCTCTTCCTTAATAATCTTACTAGATCTCTTCAAAATCCTACTGCTGCTAATTACTCACTAACCTCTATAGATCAGCTATTTAACATCTTAGCTCAGTGTTAACCACTGGAAGATCATTTTTTCCTTTTTTAAGTGGGTTTTCTTGCAGGTTGAAATCTTAATGAAAGATAATATCCTGTAGAATGCTGTTCTCTGCTAGTGATCATCTATTAAGTATAAGCTTGAAAAGGACCCCTATTAGCAAATTTTACTTAAATTTCAGAGAGCAAGTCATTGGGGCAGCTGATCATGAAGTGCAATGAGAATTTATCTCTGAACAGACAAATCATTTATGCCAAAAATACAGCTTGAGTATTAAATGGCTAAAGTTTAAAATCGTTCATTTAAATACCTATGCAAGTTGTTACCTCAACTGTTAACGTAATTATACCTCATTAAAGATTTATGTGGTCAAGATACTAGAGTCTAGCCTCTTTTAATTTCAAGGATTACTTTATACTTGGGTTAACTGCTATACACTTTTGCACCTAATTTTAGGGAGATATTTTAAAAACCACTCTGGGGGCGCCTGGGTGGCTCAGTTAAGCGTCTGCCTTCAGCTCAGGTCATGATCCCAGGGTCCTGGGATCTAGCCCCGCATCAGGCTCCCTGCTCAGCGGAAGCCTGCTTCTCCCTCTCCCGCTCCCCCTGCTTGTGTTCCCTCTCTCGCTGTATCTCTATCAAATAAATAAAATCTAAAAAAACAAAAAACAAAAAACCACTCTGGAAGCTTTGCTGTTTGTAATGGTATAATTGCTTGTTTCAGTACTTAACTTCAATATAAAAATATATGAAAGAAAGTGACTTAGCCTTTTACTTTAATCCCTCAAAACCAAACGTATGGGGAAGGCTGTGTGTATGAGGTCAAGGGGGTATATGGGAACTCTATGCTCAATTTTGCTGCAAACCTAAAACTGATATAAAAAAATTAAGTCTATTAAATTTACAACAAAACTAAAACCTAGCCAATGAACAGAAACTTAGATTTCTTATTGTATATCTCAGTGTAGACGTCTATATTCAACTAAGTTGATCTAACAAAAAACAACATGTTTTGGTTGTAAAATAATTTACTAAAGGCACTATTTGTTAAACATCAAACTAATAATTTGTTACCAATAAGGTACATCATTGTAAACATAACAAAATGATTTCAAGAGATACATGGCTAGTAGGTAAACAATACAATTTTTTTAAGTGACAGCTTTCCTATTTACAAGATCATATTCCTTCCAGCTATTCCAGGGGCTTGCAGTGATGCTACCGCTCGCAACAGTTACCTGAGCGGGGGAGCTTGGAACGCATAACTGGTTTGAAATCACTACTGCTAAAGCGGTCTTACAAAGCTCCAAAATTCTTCACTCATAAGGTCAATTGTAAAACTCTTGAGCTTAGAATCAAGATACTTTCTATCTCCCACCAAAACACATCAAAAACGTATGGACTCAGAACCCCAAAAGAACTAGCTGGAGGGCCCAAGACCTATAACATGTCCAAGCATGAACTGGTGAGCTCTGCCACTAAGCACATCACAGAAAATGGAGAAAATAATCCAAAAGTAGCTCTTGAACATTAGCACCGTAATAAACATGGCTCACAGCTAAAAACTAGATTGTTTATCCCACAAGATAACATTCATTTATAGCTCTAATGCTGAAAAGAGCAGCTTTTTAATGTATAGTAAGTGATCTAAGTACAGAAGTCCGGTTTTTCTTCCTATGAGAAAAATGTTAAAATACAAACTAAACAGCATCCCAGAGGCAGTGAATCCTATTGTGCTAAAGCATATACAAATTAAGGCTTTACCTTGGTACATAAACAATTTTAAAATTATGTTGGAACATTCCCAACAAATCAGTTACAAAGAATTCAAGCAATCTGTTCAAGAATCTGTAGTGGGACTCAGTTAAACAAGTATTCGGCATCTTACATTCAACTTATGCACTTAGCTGCCATAATGAGTGTTACTGTAACCTCACTCCCTGAAATGCCACCATAGTTTTGAATTCAAGCCAGTCAAGGGGCAGGGTGTTAAAATAATTTGGCTCACTAATGAAAAAGCCTAATAAGTCAATCAAACTTTTCTAACTAGAGCACGATCTAAAAGTACAGAAGTTTCCCTGTTGTAGTATTTCTAGTTTTAAATGCCCTTTTGGTTTATTGAGTAAGCTGAATACATTTCCTGATAAGTACTACCACTGGACAAAGGATCTAAATGTTGAGATTTTACTAAATCAAGGTTTCAAGCTGGTACATATTCCTACTAGGTCATGTTTCAATTAATAGATCTTTCCAATGTCAGGGGGAAAAAATGAAAGACAGATTAATATGGTTCTAAAAAGAAAATAAAGGCAAACTATTCCTAAAGCTCTATATTAATTTATGAAGATTCTCCCAGTTAATGCATGTATAGATCTTGTTTTAGCCGCTATGTCAGAAGAAAAGTTTCAGTGTAGAGGTCTACAATCAAGATACAAGGCTCTACATTTCCCTACATGTTTAGCTATTTATGTTTAGCTAATTCCTGTGCAGAATTATAACCACAGACATTGAAATATAGCTCTCAGATCTGAAAATGTCTTTATTTTTTAGAAAATGGATTCCAGGAAGGTTAAAAAGCAATACCAGAGGGTATAGGTGCAGAATTGGATGTAGTCATTCAAAGCATTCAATTAAGAATATGGCAATATAAATATCTGAAAAGCATCTCTTAGGTGTTCAAAACAAAAAATGTATAAGTCATTCCTAACTAATTTGAGCTTTATAGCATTTCCTAGATGGGAAAAACAGTTAACATTTGAAAGTCCTGAAAGCTTTTTCCTTGGCTAATTACATTAGATGGTTTGCCTTTGATCAAACTCCTTCCTTTTTAAACATGGATAAAAGCATTACATAGGTCCACTGTTAAACAGACAACATGTTGCAAATTACTTCTGGTATAATGTATTCCAACAAAGCTTAGAAAATAAAAGATGTTGAGGCGGCTTTGGACTAAGTTTAATAGTCATCTCCTCTGCTGACAACTTCTTTACACGTTGGACGCAACAGTATGGTATGTTCAAACTGCGCCGTATATGATCCTTTAATGTCACATAATGGTGGATACGGATCTACAATGCCCAAGTCACACAGATTCTTCAAAGCCATCAAGTATTTACTTTCTCCCAAGCGATCCAGCCATCGGCGGCAGAAGGCAAGGGTGCCAAAGTTTTCATTGATGACATTCAACAAGTGTTTTGTTCTTGGAAGCCTAAGAGGAGAAAATCCAAAATTAACAGGTAGCTAAAAAGTTACCCACTCATTTTCCCCGTTAAGGAAAACTTACACCGTAGATGTGGCTTCACTCAGTAATTCAAAAACCTTTTTGTTGCCTCTTTCAACATTCAAAAGTCAGAATGTATAACAGCCCATACCTAATTATACATGGCAGCTGAATGGGAGACCAGCTGAAGGCTATCTTATCATATTTATGTGTTTACACACACGTGTGTGTTAAATTCCCAGTAGAGACTCATCAAGAGTACTATGGTGGGAATTTCCTTTTTTGTGCATCAAGCTGAAAGACCTGCACACAAAGGAGGTATAAACCCATCTTTCAACCATCTTTTCCAAAAAGTTTAAGGGGGAAAAAAGGGTAAAAATAGGAAGTTTACCAATAGGAAAATATTAAGAACCACCAGCTAGAAATGCCAGCAAAATAATCACCTCTCAAATTGTTACTGGAAACTGGATCTTAAGAGAATACTTGCCTGTATCATTTTTATCTCAGTTAAGATTTTTAACAGGGCAATTTCTTTGCTGTATTATAAAAATCCACAAAACTTACCGGTAGGCTACAGAACTGTACATTTATGAATGTACCACTGTGGATGTTTGTCAAATTTTTTAAAATGCTGCTAACTGGGAAAAGAAACTTCTATAAAAACAATGGTCTCTCACCTGATTGGCACATGTCCAACATCAAAATTTTTCATATAGTGTGAACATTCCATATCATCATGAACAACGCCTTTTCCTGTGCTTCCAAAGGTTTCAATGGCATATACTTCTCCTTCCTAAAGAATATGTAAGGGCGAGGGGGAGAGAAGAAAAATCCAGAACTAATTAAAATTGCCATTTGTTAACTTCAGCCTGAGGTATTATTTACTTCATGTAAGAAACAACATGAAATAACCCCTGGCAGTCATTATTCACCCTTCCCTGCTTTATCTCCTTAGCACTTTTTGGTCTTTCTGTGTCCTATTAGAATCTAGCCTTTATGGGGTGCCTAGGTGGCTCAGTCGGTTAAGTGTCCGACTCTTGATCTCAGCTCAGGTCTTGATTGAGTTCAAGCCCCGCATTGGGCTCCACACTGGGCATGGAGCCTACTTAAGAAAAAAAAAATGTAGCCTTTACATGGGCAGGGAATTTTATTTTGTTCACTAATGCATCCTCAGGGACTACTGAAGAGACTGGCACCTAAGAGATGCTTAGTAAGTGGTGAAAAAACAATCCTTTGGCATACCCAACTTCCACAGCTAACTGAGCCATGGTCTAACCAGACATCATCTGCACATTCACACAGACCAATTCCTATCGGAGTATAGATGGCAAGTTAATTTTGCTCAACATACTACATACTCAACTATCACCAACTTTAGTTTGGAAAAAAAATAAAAATGCTTCATAAAAAAACACTGTTAATGGCACACATACCTCCATTCTTGTTGCCTCTCCTCCTTTCACAATGGGCACTGTTTTCCCAGCATGTATTCTATATGGCCCGATTGAATGTCCATTTAGGTTACGGATTGGTTTCACTGGCATAATAGGAAAAAATAGTTTATTCAAGGTCTTCAGGAGCACAAACATCTCTTGGCTTTCTGGCACAGAGTTTAAGCATTGACTTAAAAATAAGACATGGCTCTACTAAATAACCTCACACTGACATAGTTACATAAAAACTGGAAAACCAGTGGAATATGAAAAGATGTTTACTACAGTGTTACTGATTAAAAACTAGAAGGGAGGAAGGTGAGATGATGGGGAAAGAACAAACTATGTTATGAGGATACAATGGGGATGCATCTAAGGAGGTATTGTTAATAAAAGTTATAAAATGCCATGTACATTGTGATTACAAACAAAAAATACAGTTATGGTCCAAAAGGTAATGTGAAAATGAGGATTCTGTGTCCAAATGACAGGATTATAAAACTAAATTTTATAATTATAGCACAGCTCAAGTGGTAATAAGGAAAATCTAAACAATTCCAAGGTCCTGAGACCAATGACAGAACGAACTGTGGTATATTCACACAATGGAACACTACACAACAATAAAAACAAAAAGTGGGGAATACAGTGAACAACTGAAATAAAACCTAAAGAAAAAAGAACAGAAGAAGGCACAATTATATACATACTGTTTTATTATACATATCAAAATTAAGCACAATTATACTATTATTTAGGGATGCATAATTAGGTAATAAAGACATTAAGAAAAGCAAATGAAAATACTTTAGCACTCCAGACAGTGGTTTGCTAGAGGAAGGCTGCTGTAATTCAAAAGGGTATACAGAACTGAAGGGCTTTTGGAGTGCTGGCAATATTCTATTCCGCTTAACTGAATTTTTATGTTGTGTCTCTTCACACACAACATAATTCCACAATAAAAAAAGATTTTTAAAAAAACCTAGCTTTACAGGGCTAGAATTCTCAGTACAAGCTACCTTTCTTTCAGGGCAGAATTAGGTAGCAAGGTTTTTTTCAACTCTACAACAATGAAACAATGACATTTAGGGGGTGTCACAGGAAAGTGAAACTCCCAATTAGCTCTTCAAAGAAATTCTCCTTCTTATACAAATGATAAGCTAAATGTACTTTAAAATTCAGCAAGCATCATTATTTCTCCAAGACCTGGCAAACTTACCCCACAGGCCAATCAAAAACACATTTACATAAAAAGATTGCTTAGCTATACTAACCTAACATACAACAAGTTACACAGAAGAAGCCGGGCACAGGAGTATCCATCTGTATATTATACAGGTTGTGACAGCAGCAGGCTAATTTTGGGACCAATAACTATAAAGGTAACTTTCCATTCTGCAGCTTCCTGATCAAGGTAAATAAAATCACTCCCTTGATGGCTCAGTTCTGTTACGTGGTTTTGGAAAGTGCTGCTGGGAGTACAGCTTTTCGTCCATTTTTTCATCTTCCCAACATCATGATTTGTCTATACACTTTCTGCTCAAAGTAGTAAAAATTAATTAATTATGCCACCCTCCACTAAGAACCTTGATCAACAAAATAACTGGTATCAAAAAAGGGGTGCTGAAACAACAGGACCTAAAACGTTGCACTGGCTTAATGGAAAGAGTAAGAAGGCAGATACTGATTCCAGTATTTCAGGTTGGCATTGTTATGTGGTGACTAAACGTTAAGTCAAACTGTCACTTAATATACCTTGAAAGGCAGAGCGGAAGCCAACCAAAGCTGCAGAATTAGGAAAAGATAGGGAAAGCTGATTTGAGAGGGACTTGAATAAGCTTTGTTTGTTGTGGCACCAATCCCAAATCTGGGGGCAGGAAATGACAACTTTGTTGAATACTAATAAATTCCAGGCACTGTCATAAAATTTACTTCTCTTAAAAAACAAAAAAAACAAAGAAACATGGTATCATTAATTCTACTATAGTCAAAGAAACTTGGGTTCTGTTTACAGGGTTTATCTAAGTTCAAAGATAGACCCATCTGACCCTATAGTATGTTTTCTTCATTATCCCATAACACCTCCCATCCAAGTGTGAGCAGCCTTAAGAGTATTTTGATTTGTGCTGGTGTTCACAGGATCTGAGAGAGAGCAACAAGGACAGACACCATCAGGTCACAGAGGAAGAACCCCTTTTGTAGTTGGTAGAAACATAATACTCTATCACTATCAGCAAAGTTATGCAAAGAATGCTAAATGATGTGAATTTACTGAGGGCAAGGAAGCAAGAGTGTTTCTGCAAAGAGGAATATAAAGAAGAGACAGGATTTGATTAAAGGTAATATAAGAAATATTCCGTGAGAAAGTTATTAGAATAGCAGTTACAGAAAACAGTGAGCAGATTAGGAAGGGGGATAGTGGTCAGACCCTGAGAGCTGGGGAAGGCTGGAATGATAGGAAAGCAGCAGAAAGCATAGGTGACTCTGGGACTATGTACCTAAGGCAGTAGCTAGGAAAGACTAAGAGGCAAAGGGAATAAAGATTAAAGGAAAGACGCACAAGAAATTAACTGGACTCTAAATTCTGAATTCAATTCAAAAAAAGCAGGGGGCGGGGGGGGGGGGGTTGGTCATCAATGGAAAGAGCCTCTGGTTTGTCTCTGAGCCTCAGTCTGAATCGTCACAGAAAACCAAGTCTGCATTTTGGTCAATCTGGGATAAATCCCTGGGTGTCCCATCAGCTACCACAGTAGCTTCGTAATAGTTCCCACCTAGTGACCACAGTTTTCCTAATATGAGGAGGTCATTCATTGTCCCCTCCCCCACCCCCATTTTCCCTCTTTATGTTCCCAGGAGATAAAGATAAAGCAGCTGACCCAAAGAAAGCACTCAACACTATTTTGCAAAATTAATTCTGCAAGAGGTCACATGCATTTCAAAATAAGATACATTTTTTTTTTTAAAAACATACCTTGATATGTCTTCCCATCTATTTCAACCTCATAGGATTCCATAACTTCTTGTATGGCCTCACCAACATCACACAGACGGACATCAATTCCAGCACACTAAAAACAAAATGATGTATACTTTGTTACTCAGAATGCAGAATTTTATAGCAATTTATTAGTATTTTAAAATAAAGGACAATTAAGTAAACTGCTTTGCACATTATAACTTCCTCTATAAAAGTCTTTGGTACATCGTACTAGAATTACCCACTTAAAACCCTAAGGGCAGTAGACTGGTCTTACATAATCCAAAGACCTTAAACAGGCTATAAAATGTTCAAAATATGTTGAATGAAATTGTGCTTCTAGTTCACATACCTTTATTCCAGTGTTAGTGGCATCTTTTACAGCTTTTAATAATGTATCATATTTGGGATTAAAAGTAACAGTAAAAGCACAGTCAATAATCCTACCTGAAAGAGAAAATTCTTAAGTTGACTTATCAGCTAGTCAATTTGTCTACTTCACAGCATCTACTCTATTAACCTTGCTAGTTAAAAGGAAAATAAAATGATGGGTCAAATGAAGGCAACAGTCCAAGTACCCAGATAGCATTCACAATCAAAAGTGGAAAAAAATATAAGTTACATAAAGGTTTCAGAATAAAAAGACTATTTCCAGTGTTAGTATATATTACTTCAAGATAGTACCAATTCAGTACTAACTCAGATGGATAAGCAAAATTATAAACAGAAACAAATCAAAGAGAAAAACCCGGGGTACTAAAGAATCACAATGTGGGCAGAGAAAATGTATAGGTCCACAGACACTAATTGTCAGTCCAGCTTCTCCAATTTAGCAAATCCTCAGGTAAGTACTTAATCTGAGCTTTATTTTCTCACCTGAAGTGAGATAAAAAAGGTACTAACCTAAGAAAGTTTGGGAGAGAATTTAAAAAAGCCAGCAAGTATATAAAGGTTGATAAACTTAAAGGATCTAAGTAAATGTTTGTTGTTGTTATACGGATAAATGTCTGAAAGAACAACATGAAGAAATGTATGATTAAATTCTTCACACTTTGATGAAAAGAATAATAAACCTCAACTACCACAGTTTGCATTATACTCCATTTAGCAGGATCCTTAAAAGTAAATCTCAAAATCTGCCTCAACACAGCCCTACTGAAGTGAGGCATAAAGAAGAAAACTGGGGAATTCAAGTACCTGCAGCCCCATCCAACAGAGAGAAGACTTTTTTTTTTGTTGGGGGGGGGGCTTATTTCCAAGAACTCACCACTTATATGTGTTCCAAAGTCTATCTTACAGATGTCATCATACTGTAATACTGTTGTGTCACCAGCATTTGGAGTATAATGGGCAGCACAGTTATTCAGAGAACATCCGGTAGGAAATGCCAGGCCTGCATTTAATCCATTCTCTTTAATTAGCTTTCGTGAACAGTCTTCCAACTTTTCACTATTAAAAAAAATACATTTTTATCCTTATATACCTTACTGGTCATCAGGTCCAGAGAGTTTACTAAAAACTCTTAAATTACTTTCTGGGAGTGATCTGAGCACTTCCTGGATGTGAGTAAGTAAACAGTTCTCTGATGCTATGAAAATAGTAGCTCCTCTCTAAAAGATGAAAGAATTTAATTCTGCTAGAAATCTGAAGAAACAGAACCACATGATCCACTTTTAGCTTAGTTTCCTAGGAAATGAGATTCTTGACTTCAATTTAAATGTTGATTATGTTTTATTTGCTCAATGTTGCACATTTTAAAAATTGTCTGAATTAGAGAACTGTTGCCTTTTACAGCTAATTACTTCTCAAAGGGAAAACTAGAGAAATAATTACTTTTATTGGTTTCTTCATTGCATTGTAACTATGTTTTGTGACCAATAATTCTAATTTAATATGAATTGTTAGATAGCAAAATAACAGATTTTCAAACAGAATATAAGAATCACAGTATTGTGTGCATTTGCACATATAAGTGTACATGAGTACAAAATAGGGTGGTTGAGGTACAAATGTCCTCTTACAATTTCCTCAGTACATCTACAGTACAAGAACCCAGAGATATTTCTAGAAGCTTCACTTCAGGTCTTAGCAAAGTAGTAGTGAAAGCCAAACAATACAATTGGAGTTAGCACTAAAAAAAAAAAAAACAAAAAAAACCCAACTTTTTTATCATGCTCTTACAAAAAACATATTCCTTTTACCAGATTTCTATCATTGTCATCCCAGGCTTGATCCAGCTCATAACATATTTTCTAACTTGTCGATGTGCTTCTGCAGCTTCTCGAAAATCATTCCAAATCTCTTCACTAGCTTGATCTAACGCTTTCTTTTCTTCACTCGTAGTTCTCCAAGCAGCTGTTCGCCTTTATAGTATGTACAGCATAGTATTAGTCATTTAAGAAACAGCTGATAAGCATAAAAGCTGAGAGATACAAATATACTAATATGACATTTTAAATAAAAATGTTACACGTTCAGTTTCTTTTATTAAATGTCAGCAAAATTTCTGAAGTACAAGTAGTCACACAATCAAGCCAAATCAAGTTAAACCTTCTTTAAGACTCAAAAAATAATCAAGTGAGATTTCATTCATAGTCAGAGAGACTAAAACTCTGCCACACACACACACAAAAACACAAAAAGAAAAAATAAGAAGACATAAGAGAGTCCTAGAAACCAAGGAGTGGGAGAAAAAAGTCATCCTTCCACTCAAGGTTACAGTCTAAGAGACTTCAAAAGACCATACCAAAAATTGGCATTTAACTTCATACACAGGGTAAGTACTAATGCAAAAACTTGACCTGGAAATCTACATACACCTCCCTCAAAACATAAATTTGTTTTTGTAGGATTTTTCTAACTGTATGTATGTGTATGTATATCTATCTATCTATCTATCTAATCTAATCTATCTATCTATGAAGTGATCTTCCTTGAAGGATATGGCTCATATTTCAAAACTTCCAGGAGTAACGAACATTTTTATTCAGTATCTGGAAATGAGGAGATCCACTGACCCCCTTTAAGCAGCATATTTCAAAAGCAATAACTGTTTTCAAATGAAAATCTTTCAAAAAATTGTTGTAACTTTCACACACTAAGTAATATTGAATATACAGCTCACAAACTCAGTGATCACCGACATATAAATTATATTCAATTATAAAAGTGATGCCTTCAAGGAATTACTATTTGTCTCAAAATATGGCCTGCAGGCAAATCCAGCCTAGCAACTGTTTTGTAAATAAAATTCTACTGCAATATAGTTATGTCCATTTGTTTACATACTGTCTACAGCTACCTGCATGCTACAAAGGCAGAACTGAGTAACACCCAAGGCCTGAAATATTTACTATATGGCTCTTTAAAGAAAAAGTTTATACAACTGCTCTACACTGTGCCCTTAAGTTAATGCCCCCAAATGCTGTGAGTTTTTCTGTGTCACTGTCAGGTTCATTATGTTTACTTCCTACTGCAGCAGTTACCTGTGTGCCAACAACTAACACTTCTAATTTACTACAAAGATCCAAACGGGCTGTCCTATGTCAATTTAGGGATAGTTAAGCATCACAGAGGCTTCTTTGACTTATTTTCTTTGGAAATGTATTTTGGATCTGTATACTGATGTTATCAGAAAACTGAAGTATTGCAGCACCATCTGTTAAGGTCAGTTTTAAACTCCACAAACATTTAAATGTGTATGAACTACTTTTATCAGAACAGTGAAGACTCAAGAGGCAATTTCTAATAAAAGTATTCAAATGAACATCCTCAGACTAGAAGGTAACAGGTTAAGATCCTTTAAAAGTATATTCTCAACATGTGGCTCAACCTTTTTCAGCTGCAATACACTTATAGTTGCTTACTCCATGATGGGATAGACAAGCCACAATCTCCTGACCTCCAGATGTAACTCCAGTCCTTTCTCTCCCATGAATCCAAAAATCTTCCCTGGGAACCAAGAATCCGAATATTCTAAGAACAAATCATTTTCAGACATAAGAGTACTGGGTAAGGTCTCAGATCAATTTTTAAACTAAACATATCACAATTCTCCGTCTCTTACGTGGGCCATAACTCTGGCACATATACTACAGCCATACCTATATGCACAGCCCTGCCTCAAAAGCCAGACATTTTCGTGAAAAGCAAAAATATCCTCAAACGTTTTCTCTAGAATGGTAAGATGACGGACTATAACTGATGGATATCAGCCATTAAAATGAAATTGGTCATTATCAATTCCCATTTCTTCTCAATTCTTCAAATCCACTTCCTATAGGTTAAAATGTTAAGTATAATTAAGTTCCAAATGCTATTTGACTACATTTTAGAATCAGAATATAGTACAATAAAGAGCCCCAATACTGAAATCAACAAGCCTCACATGATCTTACACTTCTGAAGCTGCATAGCTGATTCTTAGAAGCAGTGAATTCTTTGAAAGGTTATGGAATGTTCTTCATTATTGGTAAGAGTTACCAATCAGAAAATGGATTAAAGAAATTATTTTTCTAAGTCTTAAGTTCAAATTGAAAGTCATTAGAGTAATATTCAAGCATCTAAAATCATAATTCCAAGCTTGTACTATTTACAAAAAATATTATGAAGGAGCCTCTCCCCTTTCCTAAATTTAATATTTTGATGTTCAGTCTGTTTAGCAAAAACAGAGAAATTAGTAAGATGAAAAAAAACATTCTGAGCTCATAATAATTATCTGAAAGGGCAATTAATTCATCCAACTGACAGAGGTGGGTTAGAAATGCTTTTAAATTTTATTATGTCTGCAACAAAACTATCAGAATAACTGCTTGAAAGAGAATATTTATAGAAGTGTTTACAGAGTATATAAATTCACACCTCTTTCATATTTGAGTCTTCTCAGTTTTTCATCATTTTTACTAGATTAAAAGCATAAAATATAAGTAAAACCAAAAGATACAAAGGAATCCAACTATTAATTTCAAACAGTCATAAACATTTCTGAACTCATCGCATAGATAACTTAAAAGCTAGTTATATTTGTATTTTTAAAGCACTATAGGCCACATTTATAAAAAACCATTTAAAAATGCATGTCTTTAAAAAATAAAAATAAAAAAATAAAAAGGCATGTCTTTACCCCAGAAATAATTAAGAACACACACAGACATGACACCAATTCCTTCCTCCGAAAACTGGTACTTAAAAGGGGGAAAAAAAGCATGTTTTGGGCGCCTGGGTGGCTCAGTTGGTTAAGCAACTGCCTTCGGCTCAGGTCATGATCCTGGAGTCCCGGGATCGAGTCCCGCATTGGACTCCCTGCTCAGCGGGGAGTCTGCTTCTCCCTCTGATCCTCCCCCTCTCATGCGCTGTCTCCCATTCTCTCTCTCAGATAAAAAAAAAAAAAAAAAGTCTAAAAAAAAGCATGTTTTAACTCTGCCTATAAGAAACCACAGTTAACTGATAAAGTTAATTGATACCCAGCTGATAAAGGAAAATTCTTCTTATAGGTCAGCTAATAAATGTAGAAGGAACAACAGAATTAGAAATTCACCATTTTGCAGTCCCCAATGAAGTAACTGATAATGCATGGATAGATATTAAAATAATTAAGTAAAAAGTTGTTGAAGAAAAGGATATTCCAATGGTACCAAGCTACCCCCACAGATTACTTGGAAACTGCAAAAAAGAAAAACGTACCTTTAAAAAAGAAACAGTGGGCTGTGACCACATTAACCAAGTGATCAAATACAGTAAAACTAGTAATAGAAAAACCTGACTTTACATCTGACGCAACAGACTATGACACAATATGAACATAGTATCACTTATATGTTCCTGCCAAAGTGCTTAATCTAAATCTAATGTAACCCTTTACAACTAATTCCAGTTCACAGAAAATAAAGGAATAGAGAAAAGTTTAATGACACCACAAGGAAAACAATAAAATTCTAAATATGAACTAGGTATTTACATGATACTGGAAAATTACTGTTAATTTATGTATATGTGATAATTTGGAGAATATCTAATTCTTGGTAGATGCTTAAAGTTTGTTTTCTTAAGTAGGCTCCACGCCCAGCATGAAGCCAAACTCGGGGCTCAAACTCATGACCCTGAGATCAAGACTTGAGCTGAGGGGCACGTGGGCAACTCAGTCAGTTAAGCTGCCAACTCTTGATTTCGGCTCAGGTCATGATCTCAGGGTTGTGAGATCCATCCTCGAGAGGCTCAGCTCCCAGAGGGGAGTCTGCTTCTTTCCTTCTCCCTCTCCCTATGTCCCTACCCCTCCTTCTGAAATAATTAAATAAATCTTAATTAAAAAAAAAAAAAGACATGAGCTGAGATCAAGAGTCGGACACCTAACAACTGAGCTACCCAGGCGACCCAGATGCTTGAAGTTTTTAGAAGTGAGGACTCAAAAGAGACTTGGGGCACCTGGCTGGCTCTGTTGGTAGAACATGCAACTCTTGATCTTGGGGTCATGAGTTCAAGCCCCATGTTGGGATTGGAGAATTAACTTAAAAAAAAAAAAAAAAAGACTTATTTTTAAATGGTCTAGCAAAAAAAAAAAACAATAGAAAACACATACATATATAAAGACATATAAAAATACTGTTGATTTCTTTACTAACATGAAAACAAATTTAGAAATGGGTTACAAAGCTGTTTGTAGTATAGTTCTATCTTGAAAAACATTCCCAGGTATTTATAATACACATCTGTATACAGAGGCAATAGAGGAAGAAATAGCATGTCAATAGTGGTTTTAAAATTCATTGGCAGAATTTAGAAGATTTTTCTTTTTTTCTTTTTGCTTATCTGTATTTCCTACCTCTTCTATAATGGATATGTATTGCTTATAGAACAACTGTCCCAAACAACCGCCTCCTAAATTTAGAAATAGATATCAAGAATTTCAAAATAATTCTTCATTCTAGAGATCCAGAATAAGAGAAAAATCAGACCTGATTAATACTAAGATGTTCATCACAGAAGTTTTTCTAATAGTAAAAATCTGAAAAAACTAGGGAAATATTCAAAAATAGGGAAATCACTAATAAAATTATGCTAAGTATAAAATAGAATAGCATTATAATCATTCAAAATTGGTTTAAAAAATTTTTAATGACACAGGAAATGCACACAGAATGTCAATATTTTTAAAAGGGAAAATTACTAATTACAAGAGGGAAAAACAGTAATGACAAACTAGAGAAACTGGATAATACTTATCTTAGTGATAAAATCTGACATCATGTGCCTCCAGATGTGACAACCTTGAATTACCTACTTGTCTAGTATTCCATCCAAAAAACACAAACTACTGGGGTGCCTGGGTGGCTCAGTTGGTTAAAAGCTTCTGACTTTGGCTCAGGTTGTGATCTAGGCAGGCTGGCCCTGTGCTCAGTGGGGAGTCTGCTTCTCCCTTTCCCTCTCTCTTTGCCCCTGCCCCTGCTCGTGCTCTAAGAAAAAAATCTTTTAAAAAATACACAAACTTCTCTCAAGTAATTCAGAAAAAGTAGTATGTATACAGATTCACCAATATATTATTTTCCACATTTACCTTCTTTCTATCTTGCAAGGAGAAAATGTAATCTTACTGGTATATTATACAGTATATGTATAATTGTCATATTCCATTGGGAGAGAGAACGATAGATGAGGCAAATGTTAAAGAGAACCTGAATGAAAGGTATGTAGGAGTTCTTTGTACTATTCTCTTAATATGGAATTATTTCAAAAATAAAGTTAAATAAAATATTGTACTCAACCTGAGTGGTCGTTACACAGGTAAGTTGTGATAATTCATAGAATTTTTAGTAAGTTTATTAAAAAAAACAATGAAGGGGAAAAAAAAGAGAGAGAGAGGCAAACCAAGAAACAGACTCTTAACTATAGAGAACAAATTGATGGTTACCAGAGGGGAGGAGGTATGGGGGATGGGTGAAACAGGTGATGCGGATCAAGGAGTGCACTTGCACTATGTTGTACACCTGAAACTGCATGTTAACTAACTGGAATTTAAATGAAAACCAAAAAAAAAAAATGAAGGCAGATACAAAACTATATTTAATACTTTACCAAGTATTAAGAATACTGATTCTGATCTATTTGCAAATAATCAAAACTGGTTATATGAATGTCAAAAATATCAAAACTTACTAAAGAGCAAACATAATCACAATCATTTTTTTTTATTTCTCCATGGCATACAACATTGCTTTTCTTTTCTTTTTTTTTTTAAAAGATTTTATTTATTTGACAGAGAGAGACACAGCGAGAGAGGGAACACAAGCAGGGGGAGTGGGAAAGGGAGAAGCAGGCTTCCCTTGGAGCAGGGAGCCTGATGCGGGGCTCGATCCCAGGACCTAGGATCATGACCTGAGCCAAAGGCAGACACTTAACGACTGAGCCACCCAGGCACCCCCAACATTGCTTTTCAATAGTTAAGTATTACTCCAAAAAATATTATAACATATAATTAATATCTTCCTCTATTGTTTCAAAAGCAGAAGTTATTCTACCTCCATAATGTTTAATTTGCAATAGAAAATGATAGTAAGGAGGGAAAGGTAGTCTTTAACGTTTATAAAATCTCAATTTTTCTTGTATTAAACATTACTTCAAGTGTTCCACCACATTCACATGGTTAAAAATATTAACAATCTATTAATAAGTATAGGAAATCAATGGCTTTCTTCCACTTTAGCAATAAACATATAGAAATGGAAACAGGTATAAAAACATCTTGTTTACATCAGTAACAAAACCATAAAATACTTAAAAATAAATTTAACAAAAAAGGAACAGGATCTACCTGAAAATAAATCAGAGTAAGTGGGAAAACATACTATGACAATGGGTAAGACAATGTGACACACCTGTCAATTTTCTGAAACCAATACATAAATGCAATTCTGATCAGAATTCTAAAGAAAGCATTTTTCTGTGGGTATGTGTGTTAAGACTATGTGACTGAGAATAGCTAAATATAAAAAAGAACTGTGCTTGGTGCGTGTGGCAGAGAAAGACTTGCCTCATCAAACTATCAATATATATTATAAAGTTGCTGATAATCAGATCCAAATAGTACTAGCATAGGAATACACAAGTAGATCAGTAGAATAATAGAAATTGGTTGATTATGAAAATATAGTTCCATTATATGAGAATATAGTATATGGCAAAGGTGGGCATTCAATTCAGTAGAATGAATTATTTAATAAACAATTCTAGCACAACTGGCTATCCATTTGAAAGAAAATAAAATTAGCACTCCCAATCCTATACAAAAATAATTCCAGACTAACTAAAGATGTAATAAAACACAGAGTAAGAGTTTGAAAAAAAATCTAAGAGACCTGCTAGGAACCCAGAAATATAAAACATAAACATACACTGTATACAAAATTTTAAAACTTTTGGAAGAACAAAAGAACAAAGCCAACAATCAGAAAGTGCTCAAAATCATTAGCAGTTTGGGAATCATAAGCTAAAGTATTAATATATTCTTTGATTCAGCAACTCCACTCCTGGAAAACTATCCCATAATAAAACTGCCATAACATAAGGAGATAATACACACACACGTGTGTGTGTGTGTGTGTGTATATATATATATAATATATATGTATATGTATATTCGTAGAAATGTTCATTACAGAATGGTTTGTAATATGGCAAAAGAGAGACAAAATGAAGGCTCATCAATTAGAAAATGGTGGAATAAAGTATGGCATATTCACACTATGGAATATTATGAAGCCATTCAAAAGAATAACTGCTATTCTGACTGACTTGGAGGGCCTTCCAAGAGATAGTCCTGAAGGAGAAAAGGTGAGGAAAGTGTGCCTAGGATTCCATTTTGGAAAACAAGACCAAGAGTCCCATTACATAAACAGACATAGATGTACACAAATATGAGTGTATAAAAATATGGAAGGCTACCTGCTAGGTGGTTACATGGGTCTGGAAGGAAGGGAAGGAAGAGGGAACAAGCAAAATAAATAAATAAATAAAAATATTGTATTTAAAAATAAATGTGATTATATGTACTGTGAAAATTTAAGTTAATTAATGTGAAATTACTTGTCTGTGACATTTCAAAAATAGATGCTTTAAGAGAGGGATAGTGACAAGAAGAACCATGAGAGACAATGGACTCTGAAAAACAAACTGAGGGTTCTAGAGGGGAGGGGGTTGGGAGGATGGGTTAGCCTGGTGATGGGTATTGAGGAGGGCACGTTCTGCATGGAGCACTGGGTGTTATGCACAAACAATGAATCATGGAACACTATATCTAAAACTAATGATGTAATGTATGGGGATTAACATAACAATAAAAAAATTAAAAAAAAAAAAAAGAGAGGGATAGTGACTGATGAATTCAAATTCAAAGAAAAGATGCTCATGACATAAAATTTAAGAACTTTATACTTATTCTCTGAAAGTACTGGGAATGAAGGAGGGGGATTAAAATATAACATCATGTTCTTTCCTAAAGTTTAAAGAAAAACAATGATGTCTTTACAGATCAATGAAACAAGGCTACAGTAGAAGCTTTCTTAACCAACTATTGCAACCACTGGATTAACTGATGCTCTTGATTCTCTCTGTAAAATATACTAACCAATGCCCACTGTATGCTGAATATGACGGGCTGACAGGTTCCTGTTCTGAATAATAACAGCAGCAGCTAACACTTAATGCTTACCATGTGTCTGTTACTCTCCTAAGTGCTTTACATATATTATTCCTCACAACCCTATGAAGTGCTCATTTTATAGATGAAGAAATGAAAGCATAGACATGATAAATTACTTGCCCAAGTCACAAAGCTAATAAGTGTTAAGAGCTGGGATTCAAGTGAATCCCAGCTTCCGTGTTCTTAACCAGTCAGCATAATGCCACTATGAGTGTCTGCTGACCAGCTTAAATGTATCCTTTCAGAATCAGGTGATTTGTCTTCCAACAATCAGGTGATTTGTCTGCAAACCAGTGTAAGTCATCTGTACTTGTTAGTATAATTATGTAATTTAGTTATATAGTACATAAAAAGAATTTTTCCAATGAAACGTACTACTCAGAAAAG
The DNA here is from genome assembly GCF_964656455.1 of Halichoerus grypus. Classification (NCBI taxonomy): domain Eukaryota; kingdom Metazoa; phylum Chordata; class Mammalia; order Carnivora; family Phocidae; genus Halichoerus; species Halichoerus grypus. The sequence goes on along the minus strand of NC_135717.1, from coordinate 154,072,970 downwards.
TCTCAATAACGGCAAGTCATCAAAAAATACTTCTGTCAAATTAAGTGTAGGTAAGAACTGCAAATGGTTTCAGGAAAAAAATGTAAACATCCAGGTATCAGCCCTCAGATTAATTAGCTTTTATTCTTCACGGAAGCTCAAAATGGATTACATTTATAGACAATGCATTATGGATATAGATTATGGGAAGAAAAAAGTGGAGTACAATACAAATCCACGTTCAAATACTGAGATTGATGAAAAACAAATGTTTAATTTTTATCAATAAAGATTTTTAAGTTTTGTGATCCCCACTTTAACATGCTTTTTCGATTAACTGAACTATTACTGGTCCCAATCATTTTGGATAAGAGGGCTTCTACTGTATTTTCTGTAACAAATTCACAAGCTTTTATTAAGGTAGTGGAGCAAAGTTCTGAGAAAAATCAAATCCGCTTTATTGCTAAGCTACAACTTTCAAAGTCAAACTGGAAGTTATTTTATGATTCTTACCCATCTTGTGTGGGTGGGTACTCGCATTCTTGTCCTTTGGGAAATACACCGTTAGGATACAGGTCACATATTGGAACTGAGGGAGGGTCTGTTTGAACTTTTGCTGTGAGATACAAATAAAGCATTAACTTCTGTAGTTAAAAATAAAATTAAGCAGTTATCATTACAGTTTTTCTCAGTTCCTAATGGTTGTTATATGTCCTAATTTTAAGGAACCTCCTTGCTATCACAGCCTTGTAGTTAAAAACAGAAGATACTTCACCATGCTGGCCACCTCCTCTCCAATTTACTGTTGCTTGGGAACAGAAATATTCAACTCCTCAGAATTCTATTATGTATTTAAACAGTATATGCCTTGGCAGAAAGCACATTTCTAATATTTTTGTCTTTATTTACTATACCGGAAATGGAACAGCATATAGAGGCTGGTTTTCACAAATAAAAATCAAAGAGGCAACAAGAAAGTATGAAAGAAACCCTATAGCAATGAGGTAAAAATATAAAGCTATTATGTATTAATAAAATAAGTGAAAAACTTATTTCAAGGGTATATTAGGTATAAAAGTTAAGAGTATACACACCCAGTGCTAAAAGAATTTAGGTAGCCATTTACAAATTTCCAGATACTTTTAAAAAGTTATAGTCCTTAGCATACATTTTAAGGACATTATTTCCCAAACTATATTCTAAAAGACACCAGTGTTCCAAGATGATTTTTAAAAATATCTGGAGATTTGTCTTCTAAAATTTTTTTTAAGTATATAAGAACTAGTTATAGAATTCTTATTATATGAAGAACTGCCTTTTAGTAATGAACGCTGTTTCCAAAAAATGCCAGAAAGTGGAGTTTATTAATTCATGCAGCAATATAGGACATTCGATACATATCTGCAGCATTTCAACTACTGAGGTGAAATATGTGGTTTCCTTTTGATTATAACTGGTCTTATGGAATTTGTGTGTCTTAAATTTTAACACCTATTTTGCTCTCTTTGTTCTGCAATGGGGGAAAAAAAAGAACTATATAAATAAAAGTATAACCGTTTACTGAGCCAAATCATTTATCTATGGAACCACGTTTTGGTTCCTTCTTTTAATTCAAACACTCAGTATCTTATGAGCATCAAACATTTTTCTGTCTTTACATAATGTTTAAAAGTGTTCTATGGGCAAATCAACTTGGGAAACACTGTTTTAGGTTCCTCCTAAGAGGGAACATTAGAATTTAAAATCAAAAAAGATCTTAGAGATTATCTAATTTTGCTTTACACAAATTTTACTTTTCATTTCTACTGATTCCTTCCTCACTATGATGAGAAACCACTTTAAAGGATATGGTTCTTAACACTTTCACCCCTATTTGCCAACCCTGAATTTGTCAGTGTTCCTTTTAAGGTGGTATTAGAATTGACTTGTAATAATAGTCCAAATAAGGTATAATTAGTTTAAGACTATACTACTGATTCTAAAAATCCTAAGCTATTAAATAGTTACAACTCCCTGCTTTTTGGCTTACATTATACTAGCACTTAAAATCCTTAGATCCTATCACCCTGTATTAACATTATATATGTCTACTAAATTTCAGCTTGTTAATACTAGCCTATTTCTCAGTTTTCCTGATCTTTTGAAATCTTGAGTTTTATCAACCAAAGTATTACCGTGTCACCCTCAGCTTTATCTCATCTACAATTCTGATAAAGATGCCTTTTATATTGTCCATAAATTATTAAGACAAAATAAAAGACTCAAAGAGATCATTAGAGAAAAATTTTGTAATTAAAATATGAGAGCTGAAGTCTAGCCTTAACCACTTATTAACTGTGACTTGGACAAATGGCTAGATGTGCCAAGCCTCAGTTTCCTCATCTACAAAATGAAGAACCAGATGAAATCTTGGATAACCTTTGAAAATTATAATGTACTATGTCCAAGTTATTATCTAAAACTATGCATAATTATAACAATCTGTACTGCAGTTACCATTAACTATCACTTATAATTCTCTCACTTTATAGATGAGGAAAATGAGGGCAGTGAACGGTCCATAATTACATTATTTGGCTTATTCCAGAAGTGATTTACGACAGTCTACAAGGATATCTAAAATACACAAATAAGAGACAGTAAATTAGAGAACAAAAATCGAAACATGGAAAGAACATAAAATAGAACCTGAAATACTGCCAATACAAAACCACAGTTTGGGCTCTAAGCCCTCTAGTAGCCAATATTTAAAAAAAAAAAAAAAAAAAAAAGGCTAGATTATTTGCATTGGTCACGTTTATGAGATAAGCACATAAGGTACTCAGGAAAAGCACAATTATTCTTGATACCAAGACCAGACAAAAGACTGTCTCTTGAGAGTACTCATAAAGAAATATAATGAACAGTAAGTTCAACAACATCCTCAGAGGAAGCACAATAAAAGATGATGGCATCACACTAAAACATCTGTCAGTGGAAGAATTTTACCAAGGGCAAATACAAAATAGTCCCTTAACATTCCTCCCTGCTTATCTACCTTCATTAGGGAGTAATTTAACAGTATTGGGAGAAACAGTTCTCTCTCAAGCCGTTCTCAGGTAACACCATGTCTCGAGGACATTTCTAACAATTTTTGAATGGAAGGAATATGACATCACAATCCCTGGAAGATTCCTAGAACACAGGTAACCTGTGCTCATTAAATACAGACTATGCTAGGGATAGAACTGACATCCTATGACTAGAAGGATCTAAAAATAGATGCCTGAATAGAAAAAAAGGCTATCCCATCCTCATCTGGAGACACATCAGGAAAATTGCTGGTAGAGCCAAAAGCTTTCTTAAAAAATATTTAAGAATATTTCTCTTAACAGAGATAAAAATGAACCAAGCCTCCAACTATTCCGATTCATAAAATTTTAGCCTGATTTAAAGGAAGGTATAACCAGATACTCAGTGGTCCCTACAGCCCAAAGGGCATCCAAGATTGGAACTTGCTCTGATTCTCAACCCAACCTTTATTCCCCAATACTATACAATCTCCCCCTGGTCTCCCTAATAGAATTTCAGGTCCCTGAAGAGGTTTGGTTTGCCATTTATAGAAACAAAACACAAGCAGGATCATATTTTAAGTAAATATGAAATAGTACAATGTTATTAATAAAATTTAACCATATGCACAGATTTTAAATAATGGTACTCCTCATTAAATATTTATCAAGAATCTCGTAATTTCAAAGCTGGCAGGTGAACTGCAAACTATGTTTATCCTGTTACGCACAGTGGTACCACTTTACTCATCCCTGACAGAACTGTTACTTGTATTATTCAAGTTTTAAATTATAAATTCATTCCTAAATTGCAGTAAAATGCAACCAACTTATTATTAACATCCCTTAGCTCAATAATAGGTAAAGAAAATACCAACAGATTGTTAAATGAAAAAACAGTTGTAGGTTTCACTAAATTCCACCTCTAGTAAGCCTAAATTTATCTCCTTGACATACAATGGGATCTCACGCAACTTCAAACCTACTCTTCAAACCTGCTGGTTAATAAACACTTTTTGTCAAGTAAGATCAACTTAAGACACTAACGTCCTCTCTTCTTCTTCTTCTTTTTCTTCTTCTTTCCAGTTGCTCCATCTCCATCCCCATCTCCATCTAGGAAAAGGGCATTTCAAGTACATATTTATTTAAACCTCATAAGCAGAGGAACAAAGCAAGCACAAGCAGACAAGTACACACACACACAAAGCATCTTAAATAGGATATAATAAAACTGACCCAATATTCTTAGAAAAGAATTCTGAATTTTGCTAATGTATCAGAATTTGACTTGTGTAATCAAAAGCACTACGGAAACTTTATTTTGACTTACTCTAATACAAGAATTGTTGAATAAGATATTCTTAAGAATAAAAAATGTGTTACCACTCTTTTTCAAAAGCTAGGAAAAAGAACTAGTGTTAGTTTAATACCAATAATAATGACTGTGTGACTTTACCTAAAATAATACTAGTTTGCTTACATATGCTTTGTGGTTCAACACTTGCATTTCATGATCTCATGTGATCCTCAAAGCAATTTTATGAGGTAAAACAAGGAATGTTTAAGGGACATGCCCAAGAAAATCCCAACTAGTAAATGGCAGAACCAGACCAAGAATATGTCGCCTGATTACTAATCAGGGAGGAGTATTTGGGGTGTCATATTTTAAAATATCTTTTCCTGCATAGTTATTATTAGAGAAGAAGAGTTCTCCTTCTGGATCAAATTATATGCAAAAATCAGAGGGCATACATGCTCTTCCTAGGTTCACAGTTCTCAGATTCTCAAAAGAACCTGATGCCCAAAAATGGGGATTAAGAACTGTTTCAAAAAATAGTTTGCAAGGGGCACCTGGGTGACTCAGTCAGTTAAGTGTCCAACTCTTGATCTCAGCTCAGGTCTTGATCTCAGGGTCATGAGTTCAAGCCAAAGTGGACAAAAGAGTACCCCAAATAGCCAGTATCTGCCTGTCACTTTTTTTTTTTTAAAGATTCTATTTATTTATTTGAGCAAGAGACAGAGAGAGCATGAGTGGGGTGAGGGGTAGAGGGTGAAGGACAAGCAAACTCCCCGCTGAGCGTGGAGCCAGACGTGGGGATCGATCCCAGGACCCTGAGACCATGACCTGAGCCGATGTCAGATGCTTAGCTGACTGAGCCACCCAGGCACCCCTGCCTGTCAGTTTTTATAACAATCTTTTATGAAGTCCATACCATACTCTTGAACTTGGAGAAAAGATAAAGAATGCTATTATGGCCAAGACTAAATAAATAGTGACTTAAAATATTTTAAGTAAAGGATCAAAAATAGACTGAAGGGTCTGAATTTCTAAAAACACTGCTCAATAAATTTCAACAATCATGAAGTACACCAACCTACCCACAAATCACACTGCTATGAAATAGGGATGAATAGGAAGCTGTGGCAGACAATTAGAAGTTGACAGTTTAATAGTATGTTCACCATACAGTCTTTTAAATGTTTCACATAGTGGCAGTAACTCATGGCTAGCATCAGTAATTTTAGATCATGAAATCCACACCCATAAAACAATGTCAAATGACTGCTTACATTTTCTAATCAAAGAGCTCCTCCCTTTTTACTCCCAGATTGATAAGCAGGAGCCATAAAAGAAATCTTCTCACCACTATATTCTAATTATCACACCAAATTGCAACCTTTTTTAATTTTTACAAAATGATTAGGGGCTTACAATGACCCCTACTTGTCTGTGAGCTCCTTAAAGATTACATACCATTTCCTAAATTAAGACACAGGACTAAGCATGTGATAAATATTCACTCTATTCAACAAATGAATGTTCTTTTAGTTTATTTTATCCTGCTTTTTTTCACCTAAATGAGAAACAGGAAACAGCAGTTTAGCAAAGAGGGAGGTAACATGGGGCGCCTGGGTGGCTCAGTTATTAAGCATCTGCCTTCGGCTCAGGTCATGATCCCAGGGTCCTGGGATTGAGCCCCGCATCAGGCTCGCTGCTCGGCGGGAAGCCTGCTTCTCCCTCTTCCACTCCCCCTGCTTGTGTTCCCTCTCTAGCTGTGTCTCTCTCTGTCAAATAAATAAATAAAATCTTAAAAAAAAAAAAAAAAAAGAGGGAGGTAACATGATATAGGGCTTTAATGGACTGAATGATAGGAAACTGCCAATACTTGATAATTTTTTACTTACGAAATTGCAATTTTTATTATTATTTTTTTGAGAGCAAAAGGAAGGGAGAAAGAGAGGGAGGGAGGGAGAAAGAGAGAGGGAGAGAGAGAATCCCAAACAAGCTCCACATGCAGCACAGAGCCCAACGCGGGGCTTGATCTCACGACCCTGAGATCATTTCCTGAGCCAAAAATCAAGAGTCAGACACTCAACCCACTGTGCTACCCAGGCACCCCTCATTTTTTTTTTTTTTAAGATTTTCATTTTTATTTTTAAGTAACCTCTACACCCAATGTGGGGCTTGAACTCACAACCCTGATATCAAGAGTTGCACGCTCTATCAACTGAGCCAGCCAGATGCCCACAAAATTGCAATTTATGTTCAGTCTTATGAATTGGGTACAGGAAACACAGGAACACAGTGAAAACACACAAATATGACTGACTTACTCATTATTGGTTTCTAGATTCAAAAGCCCAAAACACAACTTTCAATTTCCTCATGTGTCATATAATCTAATTCACATATTCTGCACTACAATTTTAATAGTAACCTTCATTCATTCAATAAATGTTGCTGAGTTCTTAAGTGACAGGTAATAGGGGCAGAATAGCAAACAAGATAGTCTTTACTCTGGAAGAACATTCAATGCCTAGCATACTGCTACATACACTAGATCCAACCTAAAACAAATGCTTCAGGATGTATAACCGGTTTTAGGGGCGCCTGGGTGGCTCAGTCGGTTAAGCGTCTGCCTTCGGCTCAGGTCATGATCCCAGGGTCCTGGGACTGAGCCCCACATAGGGCTCCCTGCTCGGCAGGGAGTCTGCTTCTCCCTCTCCCTCTGCGCCCCTGCCCTGCCCTTGTGCACAGGAGCACAAGCGCTCTCTCTAAAATAAGTAAATAAAATCTTGAAAGAAATGTATAACCAGTTTTATTTACTTATTTTCTTAAGATTTTATTTATTTGTCAGAGAGAGAGAGAACACAAGCAGGGAGAGCAGCAGGCAGAGGCAGAAGCAGACTCCCCATTGAGCAGGGAGCCCGATGCGGACTCTACTCCAGGACCCTAGTCATGACCTGAGCCAAAGGCAGTTGCTTAACCAACTGAGCCACTCAGGCGCCCCTAACCAGTTTCAAATACATACTAAAAATCCTGCCAGCTGTGTGACCTTGGGCAAATTATTTAGCCTCTCTCTCCCACGGTCTCTTCATCTTTTAAATGAGAGAAGATGAAGCTCTTCCTTTGATACTCAATCATCCTTCTGAGGCTAGTTACTTTTTCCAGTGTTCAAGGTGTGTATTCAGTATAGGATAATAGCTGCTGTTTTTGAACTCTTGCGCAAGATAGTAGTAAAGCCTGGATCCAAATACAAACTATATATGCTTATACTCCCATGCATTATACCGTGCCACAATTTATGTTTTTATAAGTCTTTCTTTCACAGCATCCCAGGATATTCTTAACAGGCAGAGGCTGTTCGTATCTATTTCTGTATTAGCCCTATACCCAAATCAAGTAATATTTGCTGAATGAAAATTGGACATCTATATGCAAGAAAAAAAAAGGAATCTCAGTTCTTGCCTTGCACTATATACAAAAATTAACTCTAAATGGATATATAAAACTTCTTGAAGAGAATATAAGAAAAAAATCTTCATGACCCTACAGACAGCAATTATTTAACTTTTTGGAAAAAAAACATGACCCATGAAGAAATAAAATAAATGGAACTTCATCAAAATTAAAATCTTTTCTGCTGCAAACGATACCAGCATGAAAGAAAATATTGGTAAAACATATATCAGATAAAGAACTTATATCAAGAATAAAGAACCACTACAACTCAGTATGACAACACATAGCCCAACTGAAAAATGGACAAAAGATATGAACAAACATTTCACCAAAGAAATATGAAAGGCAAAAACATGAAAAGATGTTCAACATCAGCAGTCATTAGGGAAATGCAATTTAAAACCACAATGACATCCCACTGCACACCTGTTAGAAAAGCTAATTTAAAAATTAACAATACCAAGTGCTTAAGAGATACAAAGGACCTGGAACTCTCAACCAGTGCTGACGGGAAAGCAAAATGATACAGCTACTCTGAAAAACAGTTTGATAGTTTCTTGTAAGATTAAACATACACTTCCCATATGACCAGCAACGCTACTCCTAGGTACTCACCCAGGAGAAATGAAAACTTATGCCCACACAAAGACTTGTATGCAAATGTTGTCTTCATTCATAACACAAAAACTAGAAACAACCCGAATATCCATCAACTAGTAAGTAGGTAAACAAATTTGGAATACTACTCAGCAATAAAATGTAATGAATTACTGATACTTATGCAGCTGGATGACTCTCAAAAGTATCACGCTAAGGCAAATAAGCCAAAAAAAGCTGCACACTATAATAATTCCATTTATATGATATTGTAGAAAAAGCTACGTAACAGAAAATGTATCAATGGTTGTGTGGGATCAGGGTGTGGAGCAAGAGAATGGACTACAAAAGGGTAAAAGGGAACTTTTTTGTGGAGATGGAAATGTTAAATGAAAATGGTTTTTATCCTGGTTGTGGTTACACAAATGCATACGTTCGTCAAAACTCACCAAACTATATACTTATAAAGGATGAATATATAGAACGTACAATATCATGAGTAAACCTAATATAAACGATGGACTTGGCATAATAATGATGTGTCAATGTAGGTTCATCAATTGTCACAAATGCACCACTCCAGTGGGGGATGTTGATTATGGGAGAGGCTATGCATGTGTGGTGGTAGGGAGTATATGGGAAATCTCTATACCTTCTGCTTAATTTTGCTGTGAACCTAAGTAAAACTGTTCTAAAACATAAAGTCTGTTTTTGAAAATAGTGAATATAGTCCTGGGCAATCTATACATTAATAAATTTGACTTAAAACTTTATCGAATTACTTCTAGCACAATGCTAAATGCCCACAGGATTAACTTTTCATACTCCAGTTTCAAATTAAACACATCTAAAATTAACTCAATACCTTCTTCTTTGCTACACCCCTCTCCCCCAATCTCTTAACCCACTCTCCCTCTCTACTTCACAATTTCAGTGAACAGCACCAATATTCTGTCACCAAATTCAAATCTCTAGAGTCTACCTATGCCTCTCCTTCCTTCTCCCCTGATTTAAAGTCTTTTAAGTCCTTTGAATTCTGCTTCCACAACCACTATTCCATTAGATCCTTCCCTTCCATTCTCATTTATGCCCACCTATTTAAATATATTTATTTGAGAGAGAGAGAGAGAGCTTGCAGGCATGCACCGGGGGGGGGGGGGGGGGGGGAGGGGGGGGAGGGGAAGCAAAGCCTGACATGGGGCTCAATCTCAGGACTCTGAAATCATGACCTGAGCTGAAATCAAGAGTTGGAAGCTCAACTGAGCCACCCAGGTGCCCCCCACCAATTTAAATAATCATTACCACATACTTGGGCTGTTAAGTGCCCTCCAAAATGATCTCCAAGCTTTTCCTGAATGTTTCCTCTTTTCTAACAACCCTGCATATATATGAGGACTAAATTATATTTTAGAACAGTCTTCTCTCTTTTTAACATTTTCTTTTTTAAGTAAACTCTATGCCTAATGTGGGGTTTGAATTCCTGACCCCGAGATCAAGAGTCATATGCTCTACCAACTGAGCTAGCCAGGCACCCCTACAACTTTCTTTTAAAAATGCTCCAAGGTTCCTTCAACAAATCATCTCATATGGCCAGTCTGCACTATTCACTACACTTGGAATACATTCTTGGCATTGTCCTGCCCCAAAGTGGTCTCTTCTGTTTGGTTTTATTCCAGTCCCATTCCTTCCAAAGAGCCTTCCTTCAGCACTCAGCCCGCAATTCCACCTCCAAATTTCAATAAACTTTATTGCAGGTACTGATATATCTTTTTTTTTTTAAGATTTTTATTTGTCAGAGAGAGAGAGCACAAGCAGGGGGAGCAGCAGAGGGAGAGGTAGAAGCAGGCTCGTCACTGAGCAAGGAGCCTGATGTGGGACTCGATCCCAGGACCCTGGGATCATGACCTGAGCCGAAGGCAGACGCTTAACGACTGCGCCACCCAGGCGTCCCGGTTATGGTGTATCTTTTCCTCCCTTTGTTTTGTCCCTCTACCCCACCACCAGTTTTCCTTTAGAACAAAGATTCTGAAATACTAACCTTCCATCTTCTCTAAGAACTCTCATAACAGATTAGTAGTACTGATTGATACTGATTTTTGATGCAAATCAGGAAAACAACTCAACTGGAGAAAACCAACAGTCCTACAATCATCTTTAAAACATTGATGATTTCCAGTCTGACAAATTTTCTCCTTCAATGTCAAGAGATTCATACAACTTCATAGAAGAGCAATGGAACAAAGAACACTCTTCAAGATTAGCATTGTGATGCTCTACACAGTAGGTCCACAGCAATCTATTATATAAGCTTGAGTTTACAAGCCCCTTTCTTGCCAAGAGCTCAAAATATGTTCATAATTTGAAGCACAAACCAAGGTAAAATGGACAAGAGGCTTGCTTAAGGAAAAGCTAACTATTCTCTTGAACCCTAGCACTTTTTCCACCAAATTTTGACTCTAAGCTCCTTGAAGGCAGAGAGCTTATTTTTTTTTTTTTAAAGATTTTATTTATTTGACAGAGCGAGATACACAGCAAGAGAGAGAACACAAGCAGGGGGAGTGGGAGAGGGAGAAGCAGGCCTCCTGCAGAGCAGGAAGCCCGATGCGGGGCTCGATCCCAGGACCCTGGGATCATGACCTGAGCCGAAGGCAGACGCTTAACGAATGAGCCACCCAGGCACCACCGAGAGCTTATGTTTCTAAAGGAGAAACAACTACTCTGCATTATCCTAACATGACAAAGTACAGCAGGTATTTTTTGCTAAGGACTAGAAGACACAAGCCCAAGTTGGCAGTGGTTAAGGAAGAGCAGTAGGCTGCAATAGTAGATAATTGAGAATGGGAAAGCCCCATCACCCCTTCTACCAAAAGAGGCTGTAGAATAGCAAATATTCCCTCCACTGTCTTACTGATAGCATCAATTTCTAGAATTTCAAGATTTACTATCTTTAAGAAATCTTATAGGACCAACATACTACAAGCAGCTAGGGTCAGGGAACAGAGTAGGACTCTGTTATATAGAAGGACTCCAATATACTCCTTGAGAATAGAAGGAGCTTTTGTACAGAGTAAAAGAAAGACTTCAAATCAGGTTCTCGGTTCGAAACTTTGGCTCCACTCTACACATACTAGTTGTGTCACATTGGGCAAATGACATAATAACTATCATTTCCTGAGAAGAGCACCTACTTTGCTAGGTTTTGTGAAGGTAAAATGAGAACACATGTGAAAGTATCCTAGGACAGTGCCTTGTATATATTAGTTGTTCAATAAATGTTAAATAAACAGTCCTTCAATTTCTTTTTGTTTTTTTTTAAGATTTTATTTATTTGAGAGAGAGTGAGAGTGAGAGTGAGAGAGCACAAGCAGGGGGAGCGGCAGAGGGAGCAGGAGAAGCAGGCTCTCCACTGAGCAGGAAGCAGATGCAATGTGGGGCTAGATCACAGGACTCTGGGATCATGACCCTAGCCAAAGGCAGACGCTTAACCAACTGAGCCACCCAGGTGCCCCAGCAGTCCTTCAATTTCATCTTAATACCCCCTACTTGGCATTTTACCAAGTACATTTTTAAAAAGTTGAGATCTGTGTAATTTGAGCAGTCATTCAACCTATCCAACTTTTTAAGAATTGCTAATAAATACCTTTTCGTTTTTATCTGTGACATTGAGGCTTTAATGTTAATTAAAACACCAGAACCATAAACTATATGGACAAATAAGTAGATTTTGTTTAAAGAATGTCATATCTTTTTCCTTTTCCAACCACAAAAATCAAATTTACTATTTACCTTCATCGTCATCATCTCTTTCTTTCTCTTCCAATGCTTGTCTTTCCAATTGTCTTGCTACCTCATCAACTGAGGCTCCTGTTTCTTTATCAGGTTCCTGTTGCCCTGCTGATCAAATATAACATAAATCAAATCTAATAAAGATACTTTCCAACTAGAATATGTTCTAAGGATCCTGGAGAACACACAAGTCCTTTCCTGCCTGATAACTATTTGTGAAACAAAAACAGAAACATTATTATAAACATAACAGAATTTATTTAATGACAAAAATCCCCCACATCTAAGTAGCACTGTTCATTCAACAAAATATCCATTATACCTTCTCTGTGCTAGCAACTAAAGGATAAACAAAAATGTGAGTTGGTCCGTATCCATAAGTTGTCTCACTTTTTAAAGTATTTAACAATTAGACTACTACAACAAACACTTTATTAAACAAACAGGTACTTAAGATAGATAATAAATGCTGAAGGTCTTAGTAAGAGGAGGATTTCAACGGGACATTGGGAACTTCAAGTCTTCATGAGAAATAAGTCATCAAGCTAGGCTGGGTAAAATCAAAATAAATAGGAAAAGATAATTCCATTACTAAAAAACAAAATTCTTGAACAGCTAAGCACAATACCAGCTTCCCCCTCCACCCAAGTGAATGCAATCTAGCTGTAGTAGCAATAGGTGTATGTAGAAAGAAATAGTATTACCAGTTAGCACATATTGAAGTGATATTCTGGCTACTGTAGAGGATTCATATTGAGAGATACAACCGTTAAAAATGTATTAGGGGCATCTGAAAGGACAAACTGAAGAGTTTGGAAGCCAGGAACAGCCACCAGCCTAAGTCCTAGGATTAAATTTTCTCTGGAAGTGTCCCAGCACCCACAACTTTCCCTTTTCAACTCCCATTTAATCAGTACTTCAGAAAGATATTAACCCTTTCCAACCTCTCTCAACTTCACCTTCATCACTTATAGCCTCTCCATTTGTCTCTCAATCTTTGTGTGGCTGATTTTAAAAACAGGTACAAACATTGTTTTCCTAAAAGGAAGGACCACGTACAACAAAAAACACTACTTCTCAAAAATTTAAGTTCCTAACTCATAATGTAATCCAAGTGTAAACTTTCAGCCTTACCAGTGGATTTAGAGAAGTTCCGTTCCAACCCATAGAATATTCTATCCGAACTGCCTGCAAAAGGCATCATAATTCAGGCGTAAAAGCCCTGAAGCTTGACAACGCTATGGCTTTAGGCAGGTGAAAATTCGCAGCACTACCACGTATTCTGCAATTACTACTCAGTGACATGACCGCGTGGGCATACACACATATACACACACCTCAAAAGTGCAGCCGGCAACAAAAATCCCTCTGTAAACCGGGAAGGTGGGGGGAGGTGCGGTCAAGGCACTGAGACTTGCCCACTCCACGCCCATCCTTGAAAATATGTTCCAGGTACCTCCAGCAAAGCGGTGACAGTGTGGGTCAGAACCAGATTTTTGAGGAGGGCAAACTGCGAGGAGGGTGGCAGGGTTGAGCCCTGTGCACAGCTTCGAGTCCGCTGCACGATCTGTGTGGGAGCTCAGTTCCGGCACGTCTAAGGGCTCAGGCCCAGCAACCCCAGAACTACCTCACAAGCTGAGGCACCCTTTTCACCCCACCCCACCCCCAACACCTCCCTAGTGCCACAGAAAGAAAAGCCGCCTCTTCTCGAGACTGGAAATCTGTAGCCTGGTTTTGACACACACTGTCCTGGGAATCAGTCCAGTGCAGTGTTCGACTCCCCAGTTTCTGTCACCCCCGCCCGGCCTGGGCCCAGCCGTTCGACCCTCCCCGGCGGGGACTGGGAACACATAAAACTCCTTTACCTGTGGCAGCCCCTTTACTCTTCTTCTTCTTCCGTCTTTTTTTCTTGGCTGCTTCCTCAGCTGTAGAGACAGCTCCCTCTTCTCTGTCGTCTGGATCCAGGTCGCCATTCAGGTGGCTCCCGGAGGACGCTGCCTCCTCCACGCCCGCCATGTTGCCCGAGAGAGCGCGCGAGAGAGTGAGACAGAGCGGCGAGGGCCCGCTCCTTCTTCACCCACCTACACCAGCGACGCCGGAAGCTGCTCTCGATGGTACGGGCGCAGGGAATGCTGGGATGTCGGAGGACTCGTCTGCGCGGGTCGCGCGCGAAAGGGCGCGGGGCTGCGGTCGGGATGAGCGCAAGGCTGTAGAGTCTGAAGCGCGGCCGGGGCATGAGTGACTGGTTTTTTGTCCTGCGCCTTGGGCGTTTCCCGGGCAAATATGCCGGCGTTGGGTCAAGTTGAATGCCAGTTATTGCCCTGTGGCCAGGCCCAGCCGGCAAGAGAGAGGGGCGTCTCTGGTGGAACCGAAAAGTTTTATATTCGCGATAATATGAGGCGTACCGGAAGCGAGGAGAGGGTCCCAAAAATGTGTTCGCTTGTACCCACTCCTTTTTTATGACTCGAAAGGACTGCGTTGTTTTTCACAATTACAGTTCAGGGCGAGGCTGTCCAGGCACTTAAGGAGATGAACCTGCAAAAGAGACTTAAGAGGCAGTCAGCACGAGCTTTTTAGTAGAGAAGGCAAGGGAAGACCGCGTCTCAAGACCGAGGGAGTGATTAACTGCGGAGTACTGCTAGGAGGTCAAGTAAGAGGACTGAAAAATGGCAGTTGTATATAGTAACATGGAAGCAATTGGTGACTTTATCAAGAGCTACTTAGGTAGAGAGATGGAAGCCGGACTCAAGAAAGTTGAGGAATGAGGAGGTGAGGAAATAGAGAATCTCCTCATCCTTCAAATTTCCTCTTAAATGCCACTCCCGCCGAGACTCCTTACTCAATCTAAATCAGTCTCTGCTTTTACAACTTCTTGTTGAATTCTTAACCTTTTTTCATAGAAATTTATAATAATCTAATCTATTTGTTTGAAAAATTATTTTATGTCTATATCCCCAACTACCTTGAGCTCTGTAAGGACAGGAACCCTGCATATTTTGTGCTCTGTTACCAGCACCGTAGAGCATAGTCTGAGCTCAGGAAATACTCATTATATATAGCACTTTAAAAGCTCCAAGTCCTTTATTATCTCATTTTACCCACTTTTGAGCTGAGGAAATTAGAGAGTTTTGTGAACTTGCATCAGGTCATACAGCAAGTGAATAGCAGAATCTAAACCCAGGTCATCAGGCACCAAAAGTTTAATAGTTCTGTATTCTGCCTTCCCAATTGAAATTTCAAATCAGTAAATATTTATTGATTGTAGACTCGAAGTAATTTTTCTTGATGGAAGATAAAAAAAAAAATGAATAGCACAAATCTGTACCCTCAAGAAACTTTAGCATTTCATGAAATAGACATGTAAATAAATATGAATAAAAAAAGGTGCTAATACTTTCCTTAAGTCATATTATTTTCTATTCCAAGCTAGTCTATCACAAAGCTGAGAAATTTTAATAGTCTAAAAGATCTTCAGACTAGGGGCAAAAATGTGGCTTGTCAAACTCAGGAGAAATCAAAGCTCTCACCCTTTCGAGTTGCAAAGTTGCTGCCAGAAGTTTTTGAACATCTTTAAAAGTTACGATCTGCCACATCAAAAATGCCTTCAAAGTTTGTTGTAAATCTTCCCAGTTCCTCTCTAAATTCTGGGAACACTTGGACTATGGCTACTATCTCAGACCCTTTCCAGGAGACACAGAGTCCTGGAGGACGGAAACAGAACGGTAGGGTTGATAAATGAGTTTTCACAAAGGGGTGCTGGAGATATAGGTTGATCTACAGAATTAAATGTCAAAATAAAATTTGTTCAGTAAAAAAAAATACTAAAATGCAATGATAAAACAGTTTCTTTGTTGCAAAGAGATTGTACTCTACTTCCCCTTTCTTTCTTGAAAAGAGGCAAGAAAATAAAACTTTAGGGGCGCCTGGGTAGCTCAGTCATTAAGTGGCTGCCGGGGTCCTGAGCCCCGCATCCGGCTCCCTGTTCTGCAGGAAGCCTGCTTCTCCTTCTCCCACTCCCCCTGCTTGTGTTCCCTCTCTCACTGTCTCTCTCTCTTTCTCTGTCAACTAAATAAATAAAATCTTAAAAAAAAAACTTCAAGGTAGTATAAAAACAATACATATCTTAACTATGGTAATGGATATTTACTGGATAGGTAACTAAGTAAGTACTTAAAATAATAGCCCATGACACTCCTTATTTTCATCATTTTTCTTCATTTGGTTTTCTCTACAAGAGGAAATTGAATAGGACAAAGGAATGAAAAATGTTGAAAACCTAAGAATCTAAAAGAACTAAGAATCTAAGTAAAAAATATAAATACAAGGATAGGCCAGAATATTTTTTCTAGCAAACTACATGAAGTAATTTTGTCTCAGATGGTTAACTAGATAAGCAGACAAAAACATTGTTTTCCTTAGGGAAGTACTTTTCCAATTATAAAGTTAATGAATTATAATAAAACATTTTTTAAGATTTTATTTTTAAGTAATCTCTACACCCAATGTGGGGCTTGAACTCACAACCCCAAGATCAAGAGTCACATGCTCTACTGACTAAGCCATCAGGTGCCTTGATATAATAAGACATTTATTATAATGTCCAGAAATTTTATTTTTTGCTGAGAAAATCTTGATTCTCAACATTTTTAGTCCCAGCCTTATTTTTTGTTTTGAAGTACTTGCTAGTGGTATGACTTTGGACAAGTCACGTAATTTGTCCCAATTTCTGTTTCTTTATATGTGTTAACTAACATTACTGTTAGTAAGTTTCCTTATTTCTAAAATGAGTATAATAATAATACCACATAGGATATGGAAATTAAATTTCAGTATGGAGAGAAAGCACTTACGATAGCACAGTATCTTACAAAATAGTGATAAGTTTTAGCTAACATTACTGTTAGTAAGTCATGCTCTTGAAAATTTTACATTCGTGTGGACCATTTGATGGCCCAGATATCCTAAGGCACACTTATGTATTACTGACCTTTGGCAATGAGTTGGCAAGAAATGTATTAAGAAAAAAAATTGGGAAAGCTTGATTGCTTAATGTTAAGGATAAGGATATTTTTTTCATATCTTTATGGTTTAAAAAATGCTATATGGGGTGCCGGAGTGGCCCAATCAGTTAAGTGTCTGCCTTCGGTTCAGGTCATGATGCTGGGGTCCTGGGATTGAGCACCGGGTTGGCTCCCTGCTCAGTAGGGAGTCTTCTTGTCCCTTTCCCTCTGCTTCTCCCCACTGTGTGCTCTCTGTCTCTCAAATAAATAAATAAAATCTTTTTTTAAAATGCTGTACAACTCTTTAAAATGTATAGATGGTATGGCATATACATGTATATGCCATATTATGTGTGTGTGTGTGTGTGTGTGTATATATATATATATATAAAATCTCCATACACAGTCACATAGGGGTTAGGCCTTCAACATGTGAATTTTGGGAGTAACAAAATTCAGATAGTAATACAGACATTGCCAAATGTCCCCTGTAGAAGGGGGCAGGGAATTAGTCCCAGTTGAGAACAGCTGGCATAAAGGCGAGAAAAGATATGACGTGTTTAGAGTAAGTACTTTCTGAGGAGTAAATTGAGACCAGATTATAAAGGGCTTTTTATGTTACCCTAAAGAGGATGGTTTTTATTATAAGGCCTGGAGGTGATATGTGACAGGAATGTTTAAAGGTTATTATTTTTAAAAATGCCTAAAATAGAAGACTATAATAGACATGCCAATAACATGTCAACACAATGAATACTATGTAGCCATTAAAAGCCAGTAAAAGGATATGCATGTAGATTATATGGATAAATTTAAATGTTTATATAATACAGAGATTTTCAAGCTAGCTAAAGATTACTGTGATGGCAGTCTAAATTCTAGAGCAGTGGTTCCCATCCAGTACACTGTTTCTCTTTTTTTTTTAAGTAAAAATTTTTTTTATTATGTTATGTTAATCACCATACATCATTAGTTTTTGATGTAGTGTTCCATGATTCATTGTTTGCGTATAACACCCAGTGCTCCGTGCAGAACGTGCCCTCTTTAATACCCATCACCAGGCTAACCCATCCCCCCACCCCAGTACAAGGTTTCATTTAAAACGTCAAATATATTTAAAGAACTGTTTTCTATGAGAGTATGGTACTTTCTATTTTTTGAAGTAGAAAAGTCTTTTAAAATTATTATTATGAAATGATAGTGAAAGTAGATGATG